>NC_060887.1:16150462-17350462 GCF_014805685.1 Silurus meridionalis
GCATCCCACTCCACTGTTTTTCCATACTGCTCTCTTCCGCTGGACCTCAGCACTTCAGTGAGATCACCATCTCCATGCTCACCTGATGAGGGATATCCATCAGCTCCCCCATCCCCTTCTTCAGAGTTTATGGAGGGCAAGGTACCTAAGAAAGAAAAGGGCATTAAAGTAGATCTTTTAAACTTTTTGGACTCTGTTGATGAATTAGGCAAAGTGGATCACTTTTATCAAATTGTTCAACTAGCACATTGGGAGCTCAAGGATGATGTGGAGCTAAGATATAGGCTAGTGCACCAAGAAAGACTTGAAAAAGTCAACAAACAGATAAGACTTATGCATCTGGAAAGACTACAAGAAGCTGGATTGGAATTTTCTGATGAAGATATTTCTGGTGTACTTGATGACATGGGCAATATTGACATTTCTTGGAAGCTTTATAAAAGTGGCAGATCGTGTGAATCCCAAGAATACAGTGATGCTGGGGTAGATATGACAGCCCCATCTGACCTTGATGAACCTCCTATTCCAGATTCCCTTGCATCATCACCTGCGAATCCTCCTCCCCGTCCACCCAAACCTCCAGCAAGACATGTCAGTGCCCACTCAGAAATGCACACATATATGAACATCAGTGGAAATACACCTTCAGTTTCCTCTACTTCCTCTCCAGCTAAAACTGTCAGTCTCTCAGTTTCCCAAACTTCATCTTCGGTGTCAAAACCCCCTGCATTGCCTCCACCACCATCACAGCCTGTTCCTTATTTCACCCTGTACACCGATTCACCTACACTCTCTTTAACCACTCCACCTATTCCACCTCCCAGAAGGCGGCATAAAGCCCGTCTGGAAGCTCAGAGGCTTGCTGAGCTTGAAAGACAGAAGACACCTCAGTCTCTTCCTGCTCCAACTTCTAGACCTCCACCTCTACCACCTCCACCAGCTTTGCCCTCTCCTCCTGCAATTCCACCACCACCATTGCTCCCACCTCCTCCATCATTCCATGCCCTGGATGTAGAGATACGGAAGCTGCTAGCACTGGCAGGGATTACCCAGGCTGAGTTGCTAAGGCTTAGCCCTGAGTTGGGGGTCTGTGTTGATGGGGTTTTGGAAGAAGATACAATATCTGATACTTTAAACATCAAAGATATTTGTGTCCGTGAGACAAACAAAGAGAAGGGAGAGGATGTGAACAGGGGGAAAATTTTTACCTGGAAGGAGCTGAGAGAAAGCAATAAGCTTGAGAAAGAGGACATACTCATAGATGGAAAAAAAGAAGAATGCGAGGACACATTCAGGACAACGTCTTTCACAGAGATGGTGAACCGGTACCAGCAGAATGAAGGCAGTAGTAACTCTAGCTGCAACTGTGGCTTGAGGGATAATTCCAGCTTGACTACTGACTCATATTACAGCACATCCATTAGCAACAAACAGTTCACTAATTCAAGCTTTGGCACGTACGATTATGCCTCAGTAATTCCTGATTCCCCTCCTCCCCCTCCCCCTCCACGACCTTTACCCCCACGGCCAAAAATATTGCCCAAACCACCAGAACTTCCTCCTGTAAAGCCATGTGCTATTCCTGCTAATTCATCTCGTCCAGATAGATTTGATTGGTTGATAGCTTTTACTCCAGACACAGAGACGCCGCATCTAGAAGCGAGAAAACCATCCACTAATGCCACATCCCAAAAATCCAGCTCTGTTCCAAAAATCACTACATTTAAGGAACTGCGCAACAGAGGTAAACAGGCTTCCCTACTAACTCAAATCCAAAAAGAACCTGATCCAACTGTCATTACCCCTGATCCAGATTTCTTGTATAACCTTAAATGGAGGAGAGAGAAGGTTGATGGGGATGGCACCCAGTGGGAGTACACTTCTCAAGCAAAGGCCGCATTTCTCCAGCCACCACCCACACCTGCCTCATTAGCTCTATTTAGGGAAATACGCCACTTGAATATTCAGGAAAATGGCACTCTGGAACCTGTCTCTACGCAACAAATTAGTGGGTCAACTCATGAAAACCTCCAGTACAACTTTATTGGTGACAGAAACAGAGAGGACAACAAGACAAAGGACAAAGACATGAGAGAGACAGAGGTGAGGGAATGGCAGATGGTGGCCAACCATGGGATTCACGAACAAGATGTGAGTTACACAACATTCATTACTTTCTGGTTATTTTACATTTTAACATGAGTGTTAATATGAAAAAAAGAGTAAAAAAAAAAACAGTGCACTAGTGGCATACGGGAACATGATCTTATTGGGAAATGAATAATGATGAGTCAGGATAAAAAAAGCCACTGAGTAACAATCACATGATAAGGGCAGTTATATAAATAATAGCTTATATGAAGGGTACCTGATAAAATCTCTGAAGAAATCTCTACTGTCCTCTGTTGTTTCCTGTGATGTCATTTCAGGTTATTAAATTATTTATTTGCTCTGCAGGTCGATAGCTACCCCATCTCTCTCTCTCTCTCTCTCTCTCTCTCTCTCTCTCTCTCTCTCTCTCTCTCTCTCTCACTCTCTCACTCTCTTTCCCTAATACACTCACAAATATGCACTCTGACAGACAGACAGACAGATAGATAGATAGATAGATAGATAGATAGATAGATAGATAGATAGATAGATAGATAGATAGATAGATAGATAGATAGATAGATGATTAATTGTACTGTTCATAGATTTGACCTCAGTTTATGTATTTTGTTAAATGTTATGAGAATTGTATTGAAGGACTTGGTAATTTAATGGGGTAGAGAATTGAAAAAACCCAGGACTAGAGGCTAGCACCATGGATCTAACTTATCTATATCTATTTTGAAAAAGAAAAGTAAATCAGGTTTATGTATTTGTGGTACTGTAGACAGATGTTCATGTACCTTTAAGAGGTAGGAGGGCAGGTCATAGACTTCACCACCAATAAGAGCACAGTGACAGTGCTGCTGTAGCACAACAGGAAATGAAACTTGAAGTTAGCAACTAGTAAGTTCACCGTGGTTTTCTCTAAATTGTTGGCAGTGTAAATGACATTTACAGTAGGTTGCTTTTCTCTTTGAGAGACGCAATCTATTTGCACACTGGATACTGTAATTATGAAACGAAATGATCAGGATTAGGACTTGTTTCACATTCTGACTGAAAATTCAAAGGGTCATTAGAAAGAGCAGACTCCAATTCTAACAATATCTACAGACCACCAGACAGTACACAGACCCACCTAAATTCATTTTCTAAATTCAATTCATTTTGATAGGAAATAGGGTAAAATGCTTATTAATGAGTAGCTTTGGTTTTCACCATCTTAACTGTTAATAAGTGTTTCTAAAGCTGGTCAAATCTGATCCTAGACCTGTTTATTAATGTCATTTACCCTTTCAGGGCCTAATGTCAAAAACACATGAGACTTAATCAGACCAATAATGTTACAGATTACCTTGTAAATGTGCCATGTTATTGGAGCAATAGTTTTACAGGAAAGTGAGATGACACTGGGTGTGGTTATGTATACTATAACAGTTTCACAAAGATGTTATCTTAAAATGGAACTTGTGGGTTTTTTTTGTTTTTTTTGTTGTTTTTTTTAAAAAAAGGTTATATAAATAGATGACTGTAAGTCTTTCATTTCAGAGGTACGTCAATTTAAATAAAAATGAATTAATGTCTCTGATTTGAGTTTGGCTGAATCTCAACTTCATTTCTTCTGTTTCAGTAATAAACAGTGTGGCTGATGTTCATTAGAACATTTGAAAATAATGACTTTATGTGTCTTGAGGTCATTGAAATTTTGGACAAAATTCTAGATCAAAAGATTTTGCTTGGGGGCACTGTTGTAATGTTTAAAAAAATAAAATGTTTAATGCTATTATATGCGTCTGTTTTGAACTTTAGTATCTAGTTATGATCAGTAGTGTGTGATCTGATTCGCAATGCTCCAATGTGTCATTTATGAATATGAATTTGTGTAAGCATGCTGTAATTGTGTGTATCTTCTCCAGGCTGCTTTCAGGTTTTTGACATTAGCAGTTGTTGTTCTTTCAGAATGACTCTATTAACATTCTTTCCATTCTCTCTCTTTTTCCCTGTCTCTTTGCTATGTGCTTATTAAATCATTTCCTCTTTTACTGCTTCACTCTTTTCTGTGAACATCTTTGCTTCTGATATAACTGGACCATTCCACCATTGCTTTGCTCATCTTGCTGTTTTGTAATGTTTCTGTTTTTGCCCAATGCTTTATAACAGTGTCCTCACCTCCCCTGTCTTTAGCCTTGCCTAGCACATTGCCCTCACCTTATTACCTGCATTCTAACTCTCCATCCCAGGCACCCCTCTTTTACCGTTCAGACTTTTATAGGAATCAGACAAAAGCTCAGTCTCTTCAGGAACAGCCCAGAGACCCTTTGTGTCATATAAATCCCACTTCTGAGTCTGTTACAGATTACACTGACTCACTCTTCGGCCCTGTCTTAGAAAAACATGCAGAATTTTTCTGTAATCGTGCAAATCCCTCTAGTGGCAATGGTAATAGTAATTCAGAAAGCTTAATGGATTCTTTGTATCAATACTCTGATGCCATTAAAAATAAGAGCTGGTACTATCGAACAGAATCTGTGAGCAACTTTGATTCATTTTATGAGAATCATTTAGATCCAAAATGTAATGTGGATTCACTCTACTGTGGTGACAAACACAGAATGAAGACCATGAATGAGTCATCAACAAGTACATATGCTGAAGGCAATACAACTCCATACAAAAATATTGACATGATACGGTATGTAAACGCAGAAAAGCTCAGCAAACTGACTGATGGTTCCAAAAACACCAACGAAGATGTGAATTCCATATTTGGCTGTGATGAGGCCAGTGTTCCAGGTACAGTTAGCAATAAATTGAGTGACCAGAAAAAGTTGGAGGAAAAATCCCACAGCTCGCAATTCCCTACCTTCTTCCTCTATCATCCCAAAAATTGCCCTTTGCATAAAGGGGCTCCCCCACGTTTATCCCCTGTAGGAGCAATTTCACCCCCGCATAGGGCTGGGCCTCCTTCTCCAGGGGTCAGCATGTCCGGTCTCTGTTCGCCCCTGTTCCCTCGCAGTCACACACTGCCTGCTCTTGCTGCCCCGCTTTATTACCCCTACTTGTACACCCCTCGAGCTCCAGCTCCTCTCAGGGAGCCAGTGGCCCCCAAACTCCAATCTAAGCAGAATGTTTCACCGCTCTCGCTGAGTAAGAGATCATTACATCTTTCTGATTCCTCTTTTCTTTATCGCCCATTGTTTATAATTGTTTTTTTTTACATTATTTTGTTTCTCTATTCCTATTAGCACTTGCTATGTTTTTTGTATCAGTGAATGTATTTGTGTCTCAGGCTGAAACTGTCATGCTGCCAGTGTCTTTATGTGAGGTTTTACTTGCATGGATGAAGTGCATGAGCTTTTTTTAAAGTCTGCTTTAGTGTTTTAGTATTTTATTAGCTGCTTTAAACTGTCAGGTATGAAACATGTATGTGGCCATTATTAATGATTGTTGTGATTGTTACTTTACGTTGTATATATTATTACTCTTAATTTATTTTAAATTAAAATCACCTATCATTTATTCCTTGCTTAAATAAATGAAGGATTTTTGTTGGTCTTTAACCATGCATGCGTACTGGTGATGGTAACATTCAAATTTAAATGCATGCATATAGAATAAATAATATAAATGTGTGTTCAGGTAAAAAACAACAACTTTGTCTTACATTTAAAATCTACAAGAAAATTATTTCTAAATAAAACTAATATCTGTATAAATACTAAGTGTACTTGTTTATATAACCACTATAAACCTCTTTAATAGGTATTTTAAGGTTGATTTTAGTGTAAAGAACTGATATAAGTGTAGTGTTTTAGTAGACAAGTTTATTGTTTTCTGTTTACATGTTTTAGCTGTGTGTAGCCTGTCTTTTGCTGGTTCTGCTGCAAAAGCAGGGGCCTGGATGGGCGACGATGAGAAGCCCCCACATGTTGGTGGTGTACTGTCCCCTCTTTGCCTGCAGGATAAACGAGGTACTTTGAACTTGCCTGTATATAGAAGCGATATCTTGAACTACAAGGATGATTTAATGCTGTAAGCAAACTTGAGGATATTGTTTGTTTTGTTTTCAGCTCTTCTCAGTGCTGTCAATGTGGCAGTGGAGGCTATTCTGGCTCAGTTCAGCTCTTCTAGGACTCTTGTGCAGAAGGTCGGTTGCAAGCTGTAACTGTGTCTCATTACTATAGGTGAAATTACAGAATAAATACTGTTTCTACGTCAATTATGCTTTATATTTCTTTTTTTTATTATTTTGTTATGTCTTTTTCTGCATATGGCTTACACATGAGCAATTGTTTTTATTTGTCCTGGTTCACTCAGTAGATAATGTATTTCAATGCTCATCTGTGCTTAAGGGTACTTTCACTAACTCCATGCTCCGTGCCTTTGTTTTTTTTTATTTTTTTTATTCCTGCTTCCTTTCTTCTATTTTCTCTTCTCCTCATTTACATCCAAACATCCTACGTCCTTATGTTTTTTCTCTTCTTTGATCCTCCACTACCGCGTTGCCTGCTTTTGTTTCTTTCATTTCTCTCTAACCAGGCTCTCTCTGGAGACAGTAATGTAAACCCCACTTTGGGCCGACTGGTGTTGCAGTGCCTTTGCCCGGCTCTGTACGGGCTTCTCTGTGACGGACTCAAGCCCTATCAGAGTGATCTCATCACAGGCAGAAGACCAAATTCACCCTGGGGATTGGTTCAGGCCTCCACCAAACCAGGTACAAATAGATTTTATTTCTTTTCTGCTCTATTTCTCTGTTTCTATGTGCACACATCTCTGTTTTCCTGGCACTGTAAATCCCTGCAGTGTTGAATCACCCATCTGTCATCCCCCTTATTTTTCATCCTGCATCATCCAATACCCCCTCCCATCTTACATTTCTTCTCCTGCATAATATCTTGTTAAGCAGCGTTATCCAGGGGCAGTGAAGTAAACAGAGTTTATTTATTCACAGTTGTGTGAGGCAACTGTTAAATGGTTTAACAAAGAGTTAACTGTCTTGTTTTTCTCGGGGGTCCTCCAGGCTCAAATACCCAGGCTTTGTACAGCTTACAGGCTAAAGTAGCTGCACTTCCACAGATCAAGCAAAGCCGGCACAGGTTTAATGCCTTCCTATTCGGCCTTCTCAAGTAAGCAAGATTTGTTATTTTTAGCTATTTTCTCTACTTTTCTATTTTTATTGTCAAGCATTCAGGCTAAATGTATCTTCTTTCATCATCTCTATTTTCGTCTTCCTCTTGCAGTATCAAGCGCCTTGATTACTGGCTCTCCCACTTACAGACCTGCCATGGTGAGTCGAATTGGTAACAGCTATGTTTTAGTTGTTGGCTCCTGCTTCTGTATATTTTCTGTCAATATGGCACTATTGTGTCTGTATTGTTATTTATCCTCAAAACATTAAATCCTGCTTCTTTTCTTTGCACTTTCAGATGTCCTGGAAACATATTACTGGCCAACATCCTTTATGCTCCTTTCTGACACTTTTTGCAAGCCTCTCTTTGAAGAGCTTCTCCTCATGCTACAGCCTCTCTCACTCCTGACCTTCAACCTCGACCTACTGTTCCAGCACCACCACTTCGACCCACTGTCCCCTGCACTTAGCCCACCCAGTCGTAACCCACAGTCATCCAGTCCTGATCAGCCTCAGAGCAATGGACAACATCTGAAGAATGTTTCCAAGCAAGGCTTTACCGATCCCAAAGCAGCCAGCCACAGTTTCAGTCCCACAAGCACATTCAATCCAGATCCTGCCTACTGTAGGCCAATATCAGGAATTGGTAAGGGAGAAACCAGTCCCCAGCTGCAATGGCTGCAAGAGAAGGAAATAATAACCCCACCTAGCATCTGGAGTGCGAATAGCTTCAGCCAGCAGGCAGGCCAGGCTCTTCATCAAAGCTGGGGGGCTGTGATACGCTGGGGTGAGCGTTTAGGGCAGAACTGGAGTGGTTTGACACCCACTAGCTGGTCAGAGCAGGCCAAAGATCATGCCATAGTGGATACACACTCAAATTCTGATTGTCCGAAGAGCCCAGGCCAGGAGCTTCAGGCTGGTGAGGGTGGTACAGTTTCTTGGGGTTTGGGCAGATTGTTTGGAGCATCCAAAAGCCCCAACAACCCACCAACAAAACGGTGAGCTAGACCTGTGTAAACTCTTTTTAAAAAATGTAAAGAGTATGACATTATTTATTGTATAGAGCAAAAATACATACAGAGATGAAGGCAGTTTGATTGAAAACATTGAAATAATAATATAGGTACTAGTCTTGTGATTATATTCCATATTTTTAAAAGTAACAGTTGCATTTACAAAAAAAACCCAGTTACATTGAATCTTGTAGAATATCTGCAAAGTTAACGCACAAAAGATAACAGGAACTAATTTGTTTAGCCTACGTTCCACAACATTAAATATAATTATAAATGGATTAAAATATTTTTCACATATCAACAGTTTTATTCAGGTTTAATATGTTCATCAGTAGGGTTAGGGTTAGGGTTAGGGTTATTCTGTGTACATTAAACATAGGCTATTATGGGGAGGTGGTAACTAAGTGGTTAAGGATTGGACTTTGGATCAGAAGTTTGTGAGTTCAAATCCCAACCACACCAGGCTGCTACTCCTGGACCCATAAGCAAAGCCCTTAACCCTATAACTGCTCAATTGTATCAATGAGATAAATGTAAGTCGCTCTGTATTAGGGCGTCTGCCAAAATGCTGTGAATGTATTAGAAGGAGCAAATGAATATATACCATTACGTCTAGCTCTCTGAAAATGTATAAATAGGCAGTCTAACTTAAAAATTCCAAACATCACTGGTAGAAATGAATACAGTATTTGTAAGATGTTCATCATTAGTTATAAGGTTTTTGTGTTGTTTTTTTTTTACGAGCTGTGTCCTTTGTGAAAATTAAGCACACTGCACTTAACTATATTTCAAAATTAATTTTGTTCTTATAACTTTCAGGCGTCCTTCTCACTGGCTGAATCCTGGTATTACAGTCTTGTCCCGTATATCAAGCACAGGCCAGACCTTTTTGCCTGAGAAGTTTGAGCCTCAAACACAAGTGGAAAGGGAGAGCAGCAAAAATGATGAGAGTGAAGGAACTGGTAACCAGCTGAAACCTCTGAGGTAATGTGTTAAGGTGATGCTTTAGCATTTCTAATAAGGTTAGCACTGGCTGTGCTTTTTCACATGCCTTAGTGTGGCATAATCCTGATAACATTTCCACTCATCCAATGGATTTTTATATACATATACCATATATGTAAATGTACCGTACATACATATAGAGCTTGAAGTGGACTGAACTAAAGAATTTGCCTCAGACAAATGCAAAGCAGACACAGAAACACAATAAGCATATCTTTAGGCTTTGTCATTTCCATCTGCAGTTTTTAGTCATATTTGATTAGGATACACACGTTCACTTTTAACATGAAAAGTAATTAATCCTGTCCATAGCGATACATTAAGCGGCAGTATTACTGGGATGTGAACACTGTTTTGCATTCAGAAATAGCTCTTACTTCAATGCTTTCTGTTAAAAGTCTGTAAAGAGGCTTAATATTCAAGAGTGCTAGTCGTAGGCATTTACATTTTTGGCCTAAATTACTACCACGCTTCCTTGAAGTTTGGCATTTGAGCAAGATCTAATGCAAACGACTGTTTCTGATGAAAAACTTATGATTGGTCTGCAGGATGGTCAGAACTCTGTGTGATCACAGGGGTACAGGAGCAGAGCTGAGCTTCAGAAAGGGGGATGAGCTCTTAATTCTTGGAAGCGTGGACCAAGACTGGATTCGCTGTCGCCAAGGTGACAAGGAGGGCCTTGTTCCTATTAGTTATGCATCACTTATCATGTGATTCCGGCTTGGATGATCGTGTGAGTTGAAGTGAAGTTATTACGTACCATGGATTATTATGTTAAAAAGAGAACAGTGTATACATTGATATTTAATTCATATCCTAACTCCTAATTGTTATTAGGGGCTGTGCAGGAAAAGCTCATCCCAACATGTGTGATGTTTCGTGTTTTTCCTCTAGCATTCATCTTAGCATACATGATAATGTATAAATGATGATGCATTTACATAAATATATATAAATATAGCAAATTTAGCAGAATAATCGAATTTAAATATTCATTTAATTTGGTCATGATAGATAGGCAGATAGACATGAACAGTGGAAAAAAAAAAAAAAACAAGTCATTGTGTATGATGAACATGCTGGAATCATCCTGAGTTATGAATTATCCCATTTATAATATACAGCGTATTCCAAATATCAAGCTTGCTAATGGATTGTAAAAGAAAGCATATATATATATATATATATATATATATATATATATATATATTGTGTGGTTACTCAAAATGACATCTGTTTTTTTTTGGTTTTTTTTTGGTGTATATTGGTAAAGGACCTCCTTGAACGCTCTCTGATTACTTGTTTTCACATTAATTTCAATCATGTAGATTAAAACTGTTCAGGAATTTCATTATTGACTCCAAAACACCAGGAAAAAGTGGTTACTTTATGGATTTTCAGACAATGATTAAGTCCAGACCAAGATATGTTGTAGTCATTGATTCTGCTTTAGGCTAGATTTTAATCTGTGGTTAGAAATAATTTTGTCTGATATATTTATTCAGATTCAGTGTCATCACCCTGTCACTATTAAAAAGCCTGATCACGTAAGACTACTGCTATGATTGATGTTGTTGCTCTGACTAGTGGCAATAGAGTACTCGTGTGCTAGTGCACTGATCGTTTTTACTTGTTATTTATTTCCCACAGTGTACTGAATAGTGTGATTAGAAGATTTTATCACTGACTATGCATATACTGTACTGTACTATTCATTCACAAGACTCGTCACTGGAGTAACCGTATTTGATTGATCGCATAACTCTATTATTTTTTTTTTTTATCCATGTGTGAATGCCTTGAATGGAGTTGCATGAACATATATCGAAGTAAACAATATATTTATCAGACTCAGCAACAAGATGGCTGTATTGTGTTTGATGTGAGTACATTTAAACAGTCCTACAGTGACTTCTATGTACTAAATATTGCTGCATTTGGATTTGAACTAAACTGCTTACCTACAGTATAAGCACAGATAATGTTTGAAAGCGAGCAATTCATTTGAGCTGAGCAAAGCAAGCATGTTTGAGTAGGGGGATTAAGGAAACTAAGAAAAAAATCAGTTGCTTGCACACTGGCTGATGCATAAAGCACTGCTGATTGATGGCGTTCCCTCGCCATCTGTGCCTGCATTGACATGCCAGTTTGCATGGGCCGCAGCTTCATCACACCAACAGACGATCAGTAGGACTGCGCCAGTTTAAGGCCGCAAAGCCGTGGGCTGCACACATAACCCGCCTCATTGGAAAACGCTGAGTATTTACAGCACTGCAGTCACCTGGTAACATAAACATGCTCCACCTTTGCCAAATCTCCGTTATATAGGCATTTCAGCAGAACAGCTCGTTTCTATTGTTTTAGCAAGCGACGTAGGCTTGACATATTTCAGCATATGTCACTTTGCATTTCTGCACTTTCTTTCCATTTAAAAACTTAAGGTTAAATGTGTGATATTATAAATTAAGCTTCCCAGAATAACAGCTTAGATGTGAATATCTTTGATGTTGTGTTGTTACAGCTATAGTAAGTTCAAGGCTAAATTTTGTTTTAGTGACATCCATAGGCTTTTTTTTTTTTTTTCATTCTTACCTCAATGGCAACATTTCAATGATGTATGGAACTTTTCAGGAATTTCTCTCTTTTTTTTCTTTTTTATTTGTAGTACATTTAACTTGTGAGATAAAGCCTCCGTTTTGTTGGAACAATAGATGTACTGGACAATATTGTGTATTGTTTTTGTTCTTAATGATTTGGCTGCTGTATCTTTTTTTTTTTTTTTTTTTGTCTATCTCTCTATCTATCTTCTGTGGCGTGTAAATGCGTATGTATGCGTTAGTGTGGCAGTGGGTTGCGTAGCTGTGTGTGATATAGCCCGCCGCTAGTAGCACACTTCAAATACATAGTACCCCGTTCGATTAACGTCATTCAGTAGTCAACCAATTGCTTGCATGTGGGTGTTTGTAAATATACCCAAATAAACTATTAAAGCCAACAAATGTGTTTTTGTGATTTGTTTCAAGGGAATTTTTTTCAGGAGCAGGTATGAGTCACGCCTAATGACAAAGTGACCATGGTGGAAAGGGAAAGGAAAGGAAAGTGAATCATACTTTTTATATAGGTGTAAATGGAGGAAAAAAATCTTCAAGGTAAACCTGGTGCAATTCAGGCAGTAATTATGAGAAAGCAACACATTTTATATATTACAGACAAAGCCAAGACATAAATCTCAAACAGATTAGAGATTAAAGAGAGGACACTGATTAAGGAACATAAAAAATGTAACCCCTCCACTGCAGTACAAATTGGAAAGCATTGCAGAAAAGGATATCTTGGCATCTAAAAATACATATTTTAAATATAGTGAAATAGCTGGTGTTTCCTGACAAAATATTATGAATCCTATTTCTAACCATTTTTACTCATATCAAGCTAAAAGTAGAGCTTGATATAGAATAAGAATTATGTAAGGCCTGAAATAGGTTTTAAAAATAATAAATAATAGCTTTAATGATTTTATATTTGGTATATTGTAAACTTTATAATTAAAAAAAAAACAACTAAATACATAAATGCAATCTGTCGCTCTCAAAGGCAAAAGTTTTCAAACTTTCTGACATGAAATTTACCTCTTAATTTGTTCTCTTTTCATTTCTGGCGTTTGCAATTGTAACCATGAGAGGGCAGTGTGTATCCAGATATTCTTAGTCTGGCATTCTTCATTGCTGGAGCCATGCTGAGTATTATGGGCTAAGGTCACTTTAAAGCTCCACATGTTATTGGCTCATTTCCCACCTCTGAAAGCTTTTACTCAGGAGTTGCTGTGGCTTATGCAGTGGAAATACTCAATCGTTGATCTTGACCTTAAAACAGCATGAAACCAAATATGGGACAGTTCTGTATCTAATTTAATATTGAATACATATTTCACATTTTTGATAAGTGAGTTAAATACGAGAACATCGTTTGTTGTGGCTTGCAAGTATAGTAACATAAAACAACACAAGTTATGCTCTAATGGGAAAACAGAGAAGACCATGGAAAGCCTTTATTATGCCAATGTTCTCTGAAGTATTCAGGGTGCATTAGCTGGTCAGTAGTCTCTTTCTCTCTCTCTCTCTCTCTCTCTCTCTCTCTCTCTCTCTCTCTCTCTCTCTCTCTCTCTCTCCTCTCTCTCTTTCGCTCTCTCTCTCTCTCTCTCTCTCGCTCTCTCTCTTTCTCCCTGAAGAGACACAATTCACACTTGGAAACAATTTAGAGAATTCTACTAACCACAAACATGTTTTAGGAAGTGACATTTTAAGACATCGAAGGAAACCCATGTAGAGGTTTCGGTACATAGACAGTAACTTGAGTTTAGGATTGAACTACAGACCCTGGATCTTAGTGACGTGGCAAATCTGTTTTAGATTCTCTCTAAAGCTCAAAGAATGGATCAAACTTACAATACACATAGAAATACACAATGCAGACGATATACAATTGTATTTTTTTAATAATTACAAGAAAGGAAAAACAATAGAAATGGTAAAAAAAAAAAAAAAATGAATTTTTTTGATTGAATTTCATATCGTATCAACCTTAAACAGTTAGCTTTATCATAGGCAAAGCATACGCTATTTTTAGCAAGTCATAGTCATTTGTATGCCCCATGAAAGGCTTACTATATCTTGCATAATTCATCAATCATACAACCTCCATAAATATAGTCATACTGATCAGGCATAACGTTATGACAAACTGCCTAATATTGACTGGTCTGTGGCTTCGCAGCCCCATATGCAACAAACTGTGATGTAATCTGACACCTTTCTACCAGAACCAGCGTTAACGTCTTCAGCAATTTAAGCTACAGAAGCTCATCTTTTGGATCGGAACACACAGGCCAGCGTTCACTCCTTACATGCATCAATGAGTCTCGGCCACTCAGTCGCCAGTTCACCACTGTTTATCAGTTTCTCACTTTCCTTGGACCATTTTGATAGATACTGACCACTGCAAACAAGGAACAGCCCACAAGAGCTGCAGTTTTGGAGATGCTCTGCCCCAGTAGTCTAGCCTTCACACGTTGGCCCTTGTCAAACACCCTCAAATCCTTACGCTTGCCCATTTTTCCTGCTTCTAACACATCAACTTTAAGGAAAGATTTGCACTTGCTGCCTAATATATTCCATTCACTAACAGGTGCCACGATGAAGAGATATTCAGTGTTTTTTACTTCACCTGTCATAATGATAAAATGTCATAATGTATATTATCTGTGCACTAGAAGCATATGCTTTTTTCATGCATTTGCTCAATTCCAGCACACTGTCATTGGGTCAGCATTTCTTCCCTTTAGGTAACCCCCAGGCGACAGACTCAGCGAATAAGGAGTGAAAGACAAATAATCAGATGTATGTAATAAAGTCATATCATCAGCATTATAGAAACAAACCTGATGCCTGTCACAGTCCAAGTACAGCCCTATTGTCCGTGGCTTTACCGTCAGCTCCTTATCAGTCTCTATGCTATTCTCTTTCACAGAGTAGCCTTGGTTATGTTTTAGCTGAAACCTTGTGTTCTTATTTAAATTGCTTATACAACCGCCATCGACACCCACACTCCAATCAATTTTTTCCCCCACGTCCACCTCCCAGTAATGCTGCCCAGACTGAAATGACTTGTGGGTTCTGGCCAGTGGTCTGTAGTCTTTCTGACGATAGAAAATTCCCTTCTTGTCTGTGCGAGTCACACTGCGGCCGTCAGAGGAAACCCTCAAATATGGGTCATGGCAGTCAGATATTACATTACGATCAGGCACTGTGAAAAGAATTACAGCATAAAAATGTTGTTGTGTACATTTATGATTTACATTTCCCCCATAATATTTTTCTTTAATATATCCTACACATTGGAAAACTTAAGCAATGTCTATCTGGCCAAACAATTGTGGACACACTGATATGTACTTTTTCCCAAAACAGAATGTTGAAACCAGAGAAGTGAGAAACCATAAAAATGCCTTCGGATGTAGCATTACAATTTCTCTTTACTGAAACTATTGTCTCTAGACTTGTTCCACCATGACAACACCCCTGTGCACAAAGTAAGGGCCATGATTTGCCAAATGATCAACATAGAGCCCTGACCTCAACCCCAGTTAAGATCTCGGGGATGAACTGGAATACTTATTGCACCCCAGATCTTCTCACCTTTATCAGTGCCTGACCTCACTAATGCTATTGTAGCTGAATAGAAAAAGTCCCACAGTCATGATCTAATAGAAAATCCTTCCCAGAAGAGTGAAGGTTATTATAACAACAAAAGTAAGAGTGAGGATTGAATCTGGAATGGGATGGTCAAAAAATTGCATATGGATTTGATGGTTGGGTGACAACAAACACTTTAGCCAAAGTGGATCTATACTAACATAAATAGTTGTATCTAATAAGTTATATATAGTAATTATTGATACCTGGTTTAATGAAGCCAAGCATCTTCTTCCAAACAAAGAACTGCAGATGAGTTTCATAAGGGCCAAGAAACAGGGATTCCGCAGTCACACTGATGCCCTTCACCCTTGACATATACCTTCAGTGAATACCAAAATCAGAATTTATGTCTAAAACAATGTACGATGCATAATGACTTCCAATACATACTCTGGTGACCGGGAAGCATTTTCATTCCTTTTAGACCAACTGTCAACTTCCCTCATCTCTTCAACAAAACCCTGGCCATGATCGGTCCACCACTGCAAAAGAACAGAGCTTTACACAAACTATAGCAGATTTTAGAAAAGTAACTACAATAAACACTAAAACTATAAATTCATTTGTAGAGACTGAATCAGGACAAACCTGCAGAAAACCATCAGACCGGTCAGTCTCAATGACAGACTTTAATACTTTTTCATGCTCTTTTCCAGCATTTAGTTTCTCCTCTATGTCATTTCTGTTTTTCTGCATCTTCTCTACCAGAACCTTTTCTTCTTTCTCAAGCAGTGCTTTCACCTCTTGCTCCTTTTCTCTCAGAAACTGGTGTATCTCCTGGAACTGAGCAGAGATTTGATTTGAAAGCTGCTTGGACCGCTCCTATAGAAATTAAAGGGGGAAAAAAAAGTCACTATTTCATGGTGCTACACCATGTTGCATCATTTTTGTTTACTGCAGGCTCCTCAACCCAATAGAGAGTCATTGAGAGTTTTCAGTGACATTAGCGACTGCTAAATATCAAATCCTGGCCAGATGGTGAATGTCAGGCAGACATTTCTAGTGGTTGCTAATCTCACCTCAGTTTTTGTGATTTCATTGGTCTGCTTCTTAATTAGCTCTTCAAGCTCTTTGTTTTCCTTTGTTAAAAGGCCCAGGGGTTCTTTTAGCATCTCCTACAATGCAAGAAATGTAGATTAATATATGCATAAAAATATTTGGTAAAACTACAGCATTTTATTAGCGGCAACACAGCATACACCTACACTATATTTAAGAATGGCTATCAATATACTTTTATAAAGCAAGGCTCCTTAGGGTATATATATATATATATATATATATATATATATATATATATATATATATATATATATATATATATATATATAGCCTTTGAAAAATTAGCCTGCAAATATTTCCTGTTTGTTTTTTAGTGATTTCCTACATACCCACTTGTAGTAGCCACAGTACACATTTTTTACAGTGACAACTCTCACACTCTCGTCTCTTCCACTGACCTTTTTGGGTTGTGCTGCCTCGTCTACCGGCTTAAACTTGTGCCCCTGGTGTTTATCACCATCTCTACAAATAAGACACACCAGTTTTTGATCCGTCTCACAGAACAGTTTGAGCCTCTCATCATGGTCTGGGCACACTAGCTTCTCAGGCTCCACGACCAATCCTCCTCTTGGCCCGTTGGCTCCTGCAATAGCTATGTTCCTGTCTGTCATGGTTTGTTGTTCCGTGAGGTGTTCCCTCACAGCATCAACCATGTTCCTGAGGACACGGTTGGATCGTAAGTCCCACATAGTGTATGGTCGACGGCATTCGGGACACAGACGTAAGCGGCTGCTGGTCTGTGAGTGGTTACTGATACACTGCCTGCAGAATGTATGGTCACACAGCAGACTCACCGGGTCTGTAAATTCCCCCAAACACACAGAACACTGAATCTGCTTGAAGAGCCGAGAATCCATAGCAGCTTCTGTTTACAGTTGGTCTTCTCTGTTTTCAGTTATCTCCAAATAACTCTTCAGTTAAATATTGAGTTTTTGTGTCCTCTAAAAGCCACAAACTGTATTCAAGCTCAACTCGATGCTACTAATAACAGCTGCTGACTATCAGATTTCTGACAGCATATGTCTATCACACTGGACTTCAGCAGAGACTGGAGGGTTTTTCTGGGCATGTGTTTGTCACTCCTCCTCGCCCTACATGTTACCCTCAGGATTCTATATTTGGGTATAAGCACATGTTTCAGACATTGGCCTGCATTCTCCCATTTTAAACTCTGGGCAATAATAAAATCTGGGAGTGCTCTCAGGTTACTGTACAATTGACTTCTACAAATAATGTTATAGTAATGCTTTCTTAGCCAATACAATCACACAAATGAACAGCTCACATTAATTCCTATTACTCCTACATACAGTACATGTTCAGTTCAATATATTTTCAAACCAACCTTGTTTTTTTTCCTCATGCTTTTTATTCAACAGTAAAAATTGCTTAAGCAAGTTGCGGAAAGCATCTTTGAGTTCTGGCTATAACGAACAAATCCAACAGCTGACAGGACTGTCACATAAATAGCAAGTGCTAGCACTGATGAGCCACTGTTCTGTCCATAGCTTTGTTGTCCTCGTGTACTAAAATTAGCAAGTGCATACTCTACAACTAAATCCTTCTTAAATAAAATCCTAAAACTGCTTTATTTATTTTAAGGAGAATATTTTATGGCAAAATACAAATTTATTGTAATATATTTGACAAAATAATGTGCATTAAATATTTAAAAAACAAATTAAAGCAATTATACAGTACAAGTTGATTTTACATCCAAAACTGAACATTTAATGTACACATAAACTAAATTATTAGGTGTGAAATATTTTTAATTGGTGATTGGAACTTTTTTATTAATTATTAAAATTATAATGATGTTTGAACTTTTACTAATTTAGAATTACATTTAATTTTGTGAAATGTTCATGTAAAAAAAAGCAAAAAAAAAAGCAAAATTGCCTACCAAAAGATTAAAGCATCTAAAAGCTAATGGCATAATCTTATAATTAAATGATAACAATCTCCTAAAAGGAAATTAGTTTGAATAGTTACATTTGCCAATGTTAAATATATTTTCACACTTGCAATATGCATAATCATATCAGTAATTGTTTGTACAGTATGTTCACGAATGAATATTAATTTGCTGGGAGTAACTATTGTCAGACTCTGTAATATGAACTTAAGCACACACCCTAAACAATCAGAATTGAGCAGTGGTATGCTATACAGTAGGTTTAATAAACAATACCTAATTTTTATACGCTGAATTTAACTTTTAAAGTTAAATAATGTCTTAATACCAAAATATGGTGAGTGGATCGCTGTTCTTTCCATCTAAGTAAAGCCCCGCTGAGAGACAGAGAGAATGGGGTGACGGTTGTGACAAAACTCTGGTATCAATAAGAGCCATTTGGTCAGTATTGTAGAACGAGACCTGATTTTTCTCACAGTCCAGGTAGACGCCTATCTTCCTAGCCCCTGATGTTATATTAACTGTTCTTTTGTCCGTATTGTGGGTCTGCTGGATGTGGTAGCCAAATTCCAAGTTGAAGCAAAGCACTGTGTCATTGACAATTTTTCCTGATTCACAGCTACAAACTCCTACACCCCAGTCCAGTTTTTGCCCACATCCAACTCCCAGAAGTGTTTCCCTTCGTAAAATGACGACTCTGCCTTTAACCAAAGTGAGCTGGGTTTGTTTTTTTGGCTTTTTCCAACCTTCTTGGGCTGGATAGAGCGTCCACTGGGAGAAATGCTTATGCCTTGATCACCTTTGTCCTCCACAGTGTGGTGATGAGGCACTTGTTGGGAAAAAGTAGAAGAGGTTATGATAACTAACAACATAAGCATAGGGATTTTTTGCATTTCAAAAGATATGCCACACATAGGTAGTCAGCTTGTCTGTCGACCTACCTGACTGGATATATCTCAACATCTCTTTCCACACAAAGAATTGCAGGTAAGTCTCATAGATACCAAGAGACAGGGTGTCAGGTATAACACTAACATCCTGCAGGGTTGGGTCCCTAGAAATCATTCCATGTTAATTTTATTGGACACCTTTCGCTGAAATTGTGCAGTGCATTTTTTTTATAGGATACTCACGTTTTGAATAAGAATATTTCCCTATTTACAAAGCGTCCATTCTCATTCCACCACTGTAGACACACAAATATATTGTGATAAATCTGATTTATTCTCTTTAAATTATAACTTCTAGTTAAAAGATTTGTTAAGTTAAAAAATTAATAACCTGTAGGAACTGGCTTGGTTGTTTCATTTCCAAAGCTGACTTCACTATTACTTGTTTTGTTCCCACATCTGACAACATTTCTTCCATTGTACACATGTTTACTCCCATTATGCCCAGGATTTGATTTTCCTCCTCCTCTAGCTTTTTCTTCAGCTCTCTCTCTTTGTCATCCAGGAACTTGCGCAGCTTCAAAAACTGGTCAGAGATATGGTCTGACAGTGTTTTGGATTTCCCCTATAGATATAATTAAATTGAATTGAATTCAGTGCCATTTAATTAAAAGTCTGTTTTATTTGTATAGCGCTTTTAACAATGTACATTGTCCCAAAGCATCTTTGCAAAGATAAAGAGGTTAAGAGGTTAAGTGTATCCCTAATAAGCAAGCCAGTGAAAGGAAAAACTCCCTGAATTTCACTCTGAAGAGTGTTATGTCACTTACCATTGTTTTCAGAATCTCTTCAGCCTGATCATTAACCAAACCAATCAGTGTGCCTTCTACGCTGAGCAAAGTTTCCAGAGCCTCAGATGTCTTTTGCTAAAGAATGTATTAGACAGCTCTTCAAGATATATGATTCAAAAAGCAGTTGGGCACTTTAAAAATGGTTTAAACTTATTCAATTTACCTTTTTGCAGTGGAATGCATCATTCAGTGTTTTAAAAGTATGTCCCCGGTGTGTCTCTTCCTCTTTGCAGACAACACAAATTGGTTTTTGATCTGTCACACAGAAAAGCTTAAGTTTCTCAATGTGGTAAATACAGTTTTCTGTGATGTCTTGGTTTTGGGCAAGTGTGGTTCCAGTGGAGACAGTTGTAACTGACTGTTTTAAGGCTTGATGTTCCCTCAGATGGTCTTTGGCCGCATCCACCAAATTTGTTAAAACTCGATTTACTTTGATATCATACCGAGTAAAAGGGTTGCGACATTCAGGACATCGAGGGTCAGCAGCATTTCTGGTCACATACTCAGTAATACATGTTCTACAGTAGAAGTGCTCACATGGAAGACACACCGGGTCCTTTAAATCATTCCAACACACAGGGCAGCGGATCTGATGAGACAAGCCAGAAGCCATTGTTGAGCTGGTAATCCTCAATCTGAGTCACATGCAGTCAGGAGCTGTAAAGGAAATCAGAGCTGGTGCACAAGCCTCGACACAACTTTACTGTCAGCACAACACCATGGCACAAGTATTTCAAACTGAAAGTGAGAACGCCTCATAAATGATTCTAAATTGAGTTACAGGAAAAGCTGTTAAGAAATTCCTAGAGTCTATTTAGGTGACAATTATTTTAAATTCACATTGTAGAAGCTGGACAACTGGGTAAACCTGTATATAAACACAGGGCAATCTGAGTGGAATGAGGAACTATTGTATAAAAAATAAATGTGACTAATGCAATGGTTCAATTTATAAGCTGGGATTTGTTGATTGATGGCCAACAAAATTTCAGCTGTTGTCAATCTTGTGCCTTCCTAGAAATGTTTGTTTTATTATTATACTATTACTATTTACTTTTTTTTACAATTTGAGTTTTACCATTCAAAAGTAGACATCCGCTTCAAGGTGTTTTGGCACATCAGACACTCAGAAGGAAGCTTCAGCTCAGAAGGAAATCCAAAATAAATAAAGAGCATTCTCAGCTTCTTAAGTATTCTTGACAATGTCATGCTTGGGCAGCAATGAGTCATGTGATTTTCTCACTCAACTAGAGCAACAACAATTCGTGACATGCTTCTATTATTAATTACTGTAGTTTCATAAAGTGGAAGATGACAGCAGTCTGTAGTGAAACACATTGACTTTTCCAGGCTTTGTTTGTTTGCTGCACTGGTACAACGTCCAACGATCACAGGGTCGCCTCACACACAGATCTTCCCCACACTTGTCATTTTGTGTAAGACACAATGAAATCTTTACCTCAGAATTCTTCAGTAGCCTGCAGATACTTCAACATCACTGAAAAACTGATCAGCGGCTTAGCAGTCATATTAGGTTTTTCCTAGTGTGGCGAGGACTGGGTTGGAGACTCAGTCTGACTGGGGCAGTAAGGTTGGTTGAGTCAGACAGGAAGACACAGGACACAGAAATAAATGAGGCTTTATTAAGATCAAACACAAACACTAAACAGTTAAACAAAAAGCTCCTGAGTGGCCACTACATCATAGATCAGGGGTGGGGATCCTAAGACTCTTTAGCCATATATGTGTGATGACCTGGGAAAACTTTTTAAATGTTAAATTCAGGACATTTTGGCTAACAGCTAATAACAAAGTGAACTGATTATTTCACGATGGCACATACTGTAGCTACCAAATAACCTGATATTCACTGTGTGAGAAAACCACATGTAACTAGTAAATGTTTTAGACATCTTTAGCAAGACTAGCTGCATTTGCTAAACTGGATTTTTACACAATTTGTTCTTGCAGAAAGACAACAGTAAATAACATAATGTAACTGTTTTTGTAAAATATATTTCTGGCTTCTAAAACTGAGCAATGTGTTTTCGGCATAAAAAATGTTGAACAAAGTTGATTTGAAACTCTTTTTTTGGCTGTTTGCCAGAATTCAGTGGCAGCCAAGCATTTTTCCCCAGGCTACCACACATTTATGACACTCTCTATTGTTTGAGTTGGAAGTCACAATGGGCCACTTGTGCAGGAATCAAATTTCATGTTCTGAACTTAATTCTGGGATTTTATATATATATATATATATATATATATATATATATATATATATATATATATACAATTGGACCCTAATAGCAATTAGTTTACTTTTTGAAGATATATTTATATTGTTGGTAAATTGGAGAAAAATGACAATGTACACAAATGACTGGAAGCATTTAAATAAATTATTCATTTGTACATTTGAGAACAATTTTCATTCAGTTGTGGCAGCTGATGAGCTGTGCATTATTTCTCTCTCCCTTATTCATTCAAATACATAAACGTATTTAAATACTATTCAATTGCCATGTACTTTAAGGCTTTTGAGTAGGACTTGCCTACATTTTTTAAAAAGCTAATTTTTTCAATATGATGTTTAGAAAAAGCTAAAATAGAGCTAAAATACCTTAATAAATTTGCATCTGGTCAGAACTCTGGGTCTGCAGTGTGTTTTGTAATGATCGAAATGCTTCACTGAAAATCAAATGTAAAGACACATTTTGAGAAGCAATGATTCTGTCCCAGCAGGGGGAAAAAAAAAGCTTGCGCCAAGCCCTGGTGGAAACTGGAAACTAGCCAGCAATAAATGCTAGCATAGATTAACAAAGCTGGGAATAGAAATACTTTTGCTTTGCCAGTACTGTGGAGACTGTACAAAAAAGGGAAACGTTTTCTTGGAAGTTTATTAGAATCTGTATGCTTAGCACAGGACTGTATGCTTCTTTGTGTTTGTTTGGCGCTTATGGTAAAAAGGGTCCCAACCCATGCCAAAGCATACGTTATTTTTCCTCCTAAAGAATTAAATCTCTATCAAGTTTCATGTAATTAGGAAAATGCCCAACATCACCTCTCAGGCTGGTGTGCAAAGTTAGAGGGCAGCATAAAGGAGTTTCAAAGTAGTACAATCACAATAATAAAAAAAGTAGCTTATTGCTTTCCAATTATTGCTTATTACTAGGCACATCTCACATTAAATCATATCACTGGTACTATGTGCAGTCATTGGCAAGGCAAATAATGTATATACAAACATAAAGAAAAACACATTATAAATAAAAAAACATTAAATTATTTACAATTTTAAAATAGATTTAGTATGATTGTTTATGTCCTTGGCCAAAGTTGAACTAAATACCTCAGCATTTCCCATCCCCAAAGCTTCATGCACCCCATGCTTTTTTTTTTCTTTGTAATTTAATACTGAAGACGTATTTGAACAAGGCAACCGACAGGATATAAAATTGGAAGAAATGGAATGGAGAAGTGTTTTTTTTTTTTTTTTAGATTTTCTTCTCAGGGAATTGTCCACCCTTTTCGAATAAATATGAATCTCTGAGTCGTAATCTTTTCCTCAGCAAGCATTCCATCCAGCAGGGCTGTTCATAAAAGAAAAGAGAGAGCTATAATCACACAATGTCCCATTAAATGGTCATAAAAAACTTAAAACATTGTCGTCGCAACGCATGCTATTTAAACTGAAGAGTTCGAGTATGAAGGACTTAAAGAAAGCTTTGAGTAATGGTTCCACTGTGAGCCTCTATTAACAGAAGGGAATAAAAGTCTTTGATCCATTAAGTGTCCTTTGTACTGTTGTATAGTTTGCACCACAGCAGATTACGTTATGCTTTATATAGCACATTAAATAACCTACCCAAGTACAAACCCTGACTTCCTTGCACAGTAATGTGTAGTAATCATAATCATAATGTATCTCAAACTAAAGCAATATAACTGTTTTCTACAGTGTACATTTCTCTACATTTGTTTCTCTTACCTGTTTAACACTCAGTGCCTACGTAAGCGCACCACACAACAGGTCTTTGGTATTGAAGGGCATCATCTGCCTGTTCTTGAAGGCCCATCATGCCTGTGTGTTACCATGGTCACAACCACAACCACAATATGCCCTGGAAGGTAAGGTGTGTGGGCGTGGCTTCTTAACCCTTACAGGAAGTTGCTGATGTGGGCTGAGGCTTCCTGGTGAGCTCTGTGGTATATGGCCCTCAGCTGACTCACATCCCGACCGACTGAAGATTCTGAACCGTAGTATTTCTGATAAAAACAGATTATGAACAATCACCTATCTGCTTTCTAGAATTCAAACATGAAATGGATGGTTTGAAACATGGGGGCATCTTATAGCGGGAAAATGTAAAAGCAAAGTAGCACTGGGGTCCTTGGTCATTTCTACAGGGGTGATTAAGAAGAGTATATGGTCATACATGGGTTGATTTAAGTTATTTTGTTTTATAAACCCTTTGTATCTGCACTCTGATCATTGTCTGTAATTCTGTTTAACAGTACTTTCCTATGTCCAGTATGTTGTCATATTCAGTATGTTTTATGAGTGTTTATGTGAAGCTCAACATTACTGCATAATACATCGTTTTATGGTATATAACATTTATCATCTGTTTATTAACATTTCAATATGCAATAACTGTACACACAGAGCCTTCCATGAAAATAATGGGCGCAAGGTTTAATGAGACACTCATCCATCTCAGTGCGTTAATACAATTTAAAGGAAATTAATGAATCTATAAATTCCCAGGGGAAGCTATAGTCATTATCTTCTTCTAATGTAGCACATTGAGTTTTTGCCCTTGAGAAAAAAGTCAGCAAGTCAACTGGCAAACATTTTGGCTATGAGCCCTTGTTTTTGCTTCTTGCATCATACAAAAGCTGTGCACTGCCCACTGCCAATACAAATTTACATTTTCAAAAAGACAGACATTAAATTGCACACAAAACAGTAGTAGCAGACCCACTATTAAGCATTTGATAAACCATTTTTTTTTTCTTAAAATAGACATCAAATTAAACAATTTCAAACGAGGCTAATTTATTGTAAGCATCAAATATCAATGAATATTAATGCACCTGGAATTAATACCAGTATACATATATATTAGCTATGCCAACCTTTATCGCAGTATGGTTATACTATCACACTCATAATATATTATATATATATATATATATATATATATATATATATATATATATATATAGTCATGGGTTACCTCATGATTAATCGGAACTTAATTGCACATTTTTATCTGTTCTAAATGTAACTTAAAATAATATTTATATCAACATAGGCATGGACAAATATGGATGCTTTATGCAAATGTATGTTTGAAAAACAAAATATTCTTGTATTCTAAATATTGTAATGTTTGAAAGTAATTATGGTGTATTAAATTACTTAAACCATCAGGACAACAAACAAAACTTTTGCTATGTATAATCATTGATGGTTTTAATTGGCGGATGCGTACATCATAGTGGATTTTGGTGCTTGATTTGAGACTTGGCACAAAACAAATGTTTAGTGATTAAAAATTACTTGTATGTGTTTCTTTATTTTTTATTTCTGAGTAAAGAAAGGATGTTGTGAATAAATGTGTGCTGCGTTAAAGGTCTTTTTTTTCTTCTTTATATTTATTCATTTATATTATATGTATTTTTTATATTATATCTAGAAATGCTCACTGCATTAATCACATGTTCAGAAAATTTGTGCTGTTAAAATGAATTGTGATGGTGGGAGGTGGGATTTCGGAGTGTTTTTGAACATTAGAAAACTATCTGCACCCACAACACAGATGCAGCCCCGAAAGAGCCAGTGAGCTCTCATGACACTAAAATAGCACAGTTCTGTGTAGAAAATAAATGGAGGATAGAAACACGGGACACACTGACCTCTGCACAGTGGAATACAGTCAGCATGTCTGAGTGGAAGGCAGCCAGGCTCTCATAGTGTCCTGACTGGAGTTGCTTTTGCACCATGCTGAGGTCCATCAGAGCAGAATCAGACCTAAAGTGTAAACAAACACACACACACACACACACACACACACACACACACACACACACACACAGATGTTGTCATGCTCTAGTAGGTCCACACTGCTCCATCTAGTGGTCAGTAAAAATAGTGTTTTGTGGCGCACAAACACACCTTTTTCTAGAGCACAGGTTAAGGAGAGGATCACTAAGAGTTTGTCCAGATGATCCTGACAAATAGAAAAACAGGGGGGGAAACAGAGATAGTGGCAAAGAGAAATAGAGAAAGTGTCAAATAGATAGAGAGGGACCAAGAGAGACATAGACAGAAACAGATACAAATGAAAGAGAAACATAAGCAAAAAGAGAATAAAGTGGAAACAAACGAAAAAGAAATTAGTTGCATTTTTGCTTTTGTTTTCTTTCAGACATCTTTTTTTTTTTTTATAATTATCCAAACACATAACTCATTTCAGTCAGTAAACATACCCTTAAAACGAACAGTCCTCTCCCAGATTTCTTGAAGTGTGTGTGAGAGATTTTTGCTCTTGAAAGTTACATGCTCCCCTTCTTTAGAACATGACATCCACTCAGTCGGGCACCTGTCTGCGACATGTACAACACCACACACTATTTATTTATGTATTTCCAAAATAAACTTCACTAAAACTGACTCCATTTTAAATCACTCATCATGTGCTGAAACAGACAAAGTTTTTTTTTCGATTTAAAAAGCTTTTCAGGGTTAAGATCCAAAGATTTGACCTACAACATGCAAAAAAAGAAAAAGATGAAGTACGTTGGGGGATGGGGGGTAAATTGGTTGGGGTGAAGTATGCGACCATACCATGCAATCTCTTGTATTCAAATGCAGTGATGAAATAAATGTAGAAAAAAAAATCCAAGCAAAATAAACATTGTATTCCTGTATTATTTAATCCTGATAAATCTATTTACTAACGTACAGACTCCTTGCTTATTGAAGTACAGAAATTCTTTAAGGTATTATGAACATCATGCAAACTATATAAATAACAAATACATACACACATGCACATGTCGCCAACAACTACACAAACTCCTAGACCTGACTTGATGGTTGGATCCTCTCCAAGGCCTCTACCCTCACTCTGCTGTGCACTCTCTTTGTCCTCATCCGTTTCTTTCTCTTGCTCTCTCATGCCCTCTCTCAGAAGAAACGCCTGTCTTGCCTTCATCTTCTCGTAATTTCTCACCAGGAAGACACCATGTTTCATTACAAAACTTCTGAAATGACAATACAGGGTGGGCAAATGACAAAGAAAGATTAAGAGAAGAAAATGAATGAATAAATGACTTATATTTTTACTCTATATTAATTTATTAACCCATAATACATTTTCTCACATGATTTATTTTGTTTTTAGATCATTAAGAGAAAAGTAATGTTTTTATACATGAGATTTTTTTATATTTGATCTGTAATATATTATTATATTGATGCTTATGCAAGAAGAAAAAACTTTGAATTTGGCCGGAATGTGTATGTACTGAATGTATTATTTATGAATCAAATATTTGGGGAAACCTGACCATAAGCTTTGTATCGGCATTTTGAACATCCAATTCCACATTTGGAAATTTACTGTTGTAATAACTTTAATTCTTTCCCAAACTGTTACCACAAAGTTGGAGGCACACATTTTGTATGGGATGTTTTTGTATGTAGTAGCAATTTTCCCTTCAGTTTAACTTGGAGTCTGAAACCTGTTCTGTCATGATATTGCACCTGTGCACAAAGTCAGCTCCATTTAGATAGAGTTTACATGGGCTGAGTGGCCTGCTATAGAGCTCTGACCTCAACCACAACCTTTAGAAGACTTGAGCGCACCCCAGGTCTCCTTACCCTACATCAGTACCTTAATATATGAATGCCCTTGTAGATTAACGAGCACAATTCAAGTCTACGGAACATCTTTCCAGAAAAACTACATATTCCTGGACAAGTCAGGTGTCCCAACACCTTTGTCTATATCGTGTACCTGGTGCAACTTTTTTTTGTCTTTGGATTAGTACATATATAACGAATACTGAATGGCACTTTCCTAACAGTGCACATTGTATATACTGTGTCACTTAACAACTACCCTGATGCTCTCATATATTTATAGCAGATGTGTCACTAAATTATACACTTGGTGGTATTCAGTGGTCTTTGAGTCGTTTGCTATACAAAGTGTTTTATTACACAAGATTACACTGTGGAAACACTTGAATGATTAAGACAATAAATCTTAATTTGTATAAATAATTTTTTCCAGTACCTCTCCTCACTAGATAAGGTTGAGGGGAAGTTCTCATTGTCACTGTTTTCCTCCTGTAAATGAGAAACAGAAGCCTTTACTAAGTCTGACATTACATGTATTGTTATTCACTACTACAGTGTTTACAATGTAAGGTGTTACCTGTTGTTTGAGGTGATGATGGCTCTCATGGGGTTCCTCGTATACATGTGAGTGACTGGCCGTATCACAGGATTGACTCTCATCATCACTGAGCCTGAAATTCATGCTTGGTTTAGATTATGTAAAAGTGATGTAAAGAAAAATGATGCAAGCAATGACTAAGTAACTATCAATCCATACCTGTAAAACATTACATCTACAAAAGCAGTCAAAAGAATGAAAGCAAACAAAGTATCAACAATATCTGGCAGAGTCAGTCTGTTCCTCTGTGGGAATGTATTGCAGGCCCTGTTCCAGTCAAAAGAAAAACAAGGCCCTGCTGACTTCCTCTGCTCCCTTCATTCAGGAATGAAAAACCACCCCTGTTTTCGAGTGCACTGCTGCTTGGTGTGTTTTTTTTTTCATAAGATGTTTCCTAATACCTGTGGATAAGGATGACCTGAAAACTCACTGCAAACCTGGCACACAATGTGAAAGTGTATATGTTCTTACGTTGTATTGAGGAAATCGTCAGAGCAGGACTGAGACGCACTGCTGTTCGGGGGGTTACAGGAACTGTCTGAAGTCGAAGACGGGGCCATTAATAAACAATTTTTAAATCATACACTGGTGATAGCAAAATAAATATATATATATATATATATATATATATATATATATATATATATATATATATATATATATATATATATATATATATATATATACAGATTAAAAGTAATCAAGCATCTGTACTGACAAGAGATTTACTGTTGCATTTAAGCCAAAAAACAAAAGTGTCTTTGTCCTTAATATTACACAGAGTTATTTTAGCCTTCTTACTCACACTTACTTGACGGTGTTGCCTGTGGTAGATTAACAGGTTTTTCAAATAGCTGAAAAGGGGGGAACATACATATCATGAATGCTGTACAACATGGGTCGAATTCCTGGAAATGTTTTTTTTTTTCAAACAGAAATTAAAAGCACCTTGTTGCGTGCGCATTGCCAGTGGATGTCATAGGGCAACTGAAAGTTGATCCGTTTCACTCTTAGGTACTTTCCTGTCACAGATACGCATAAGCAAACACACATTTACATGAGCAGAACACAGGAGCAGAGTTTTGCACATATATTAAGGTATGGTACATGTAAAAGAAAAGCTTTCCTGTAATTAATTCTTTACCCAAAACCCATATTCTCATAATTTTTTATAATTTCTACAAAACCAATAATTTATAGTTTTGTATGAACCCGATAATAACTGCAATGCTGCAACTGCAATAACTGAAGACACAAACTGAAACTTACCCACATGCAGAGGTGCAGGAAGCAAGCCATACTGGTGCTCTTCTGGATTGTACTCTAGACTCTCTAAATTAAGCTGATGAGGCTGATCAGGAATGCTAACGAAGAAAAAACATATAAGCTTCTTATCAATAATGATCTTAACAACTGTATACACTGTAGATTTATTTAACCAAACAAACTTTCAAGACCTGCTGGTTGGTCCAGACTAGCTGAATGCTTTATTTTAATTATGAAATAAAAATCTAAGATTATTTACTGTGTAATACGATAAGAGATACAAATCTTAAATCCTATATGTTTGTGTGCATATTATGTATATATATTATATTATGTGCATATTAGGAACCCCTGTGCACATTCATGCCATCAGCAGCGTAATGCAAAAAATCAGGCAGATACAGGTCAAGAGCTTTAGTTAATGTTCACTTCTAACATCAGAATGAGGAAAATTCATGTCAGTGACTTTGACAGTGGTATGGGTGTTTTGCTGCCTGGTAATTTTAGTATTTTAGAAGCAGGCGATCCTGAATTTTTCATGCACCAGTAACAATACCAGTTAACCAGTTTTTAGAAATTACACAAAATGAAGCGAACAACAAAAAATACCCATTGAGTGGCAGTTCTGTATTCTGCAGTGATTGACATTAGCATTGTTCATGCTGACAAGAAGTCTACGGCTCAAACATTCACTCTTTACAGAAAGCCCAAGAAAATGGTGAATTTTCCCAACCAGAGAGTGGGTCTTTCAGTCTTGACCTATCTGCATGGTTTCATTCACTGCACTGCTGTCACAAAACAGTTGTTTAGATGCTCGTTGTTGATTGTATAGGTGACGTGGTATATGTGTTGGAACTTACTTTTCCATTTTATAATCATCTGAATAAAGACCTGCCCACAAATACTTCTTATTGGGTAGTGAGTCTATAGCATGCTCCTGTCGGTTGTCTTCAACCTGACTAGGTGATGTACCAATGGATGCCGAGCACATATGGCAATGAGTGGGAGATCTCTCAGTCACATCTTTTTCTTCATTCTCATCCTGATCTCCATCTTCCAGACATTCATCGAGTTTCCTCTTTTTCCCACTTCTCTGTTCTCCTTGAATGACAAGCTCAATGACTTCCAGCACTGTATCACTGTTATTGTTGTCTTCCTCTGTTGCCTTTTCTATAGTCAAAGAGGAGGACAGCTCAGGAACAGAATGTAAAGATGATGGAGAAGAGAGTTTAAGACTCTTCCTTGGTCGTCCTGGTCCTCTTTTCTTTTCTTCGTTGCAATCTGTAACCTCCTGTCCCTCAGAATTTGGAGGCTTTGGTGGACTCAAATGTTGTACTTTAGCACTTGTAGAAGGGGCACTTCTAGCTACTGGTTGTGCATGATTATCCCTTAAAAGAGGCAAGGTTCGGCGAAAATGGTTTGACTTATGCTTATTCAGAAGCCTCCTTTTGGCTTTAAACCTGTTTAGCTCCCTTGGTATCTTTTCTGGATCTTTGGATGATGAAGAATTACTGCACTGAAGCTTTTTGGAAAAAATTCCAGCTTGATCACTACCTGTAAAACAGGCAATAAAAATTGCAGCTAAATTCAGTGGAAGTCTCTAAATATCATGTATCAGTTAGCTATTACAACAAAGAAACAAGGACCATCCAACTTTTTTTTTTACAAACACACCTCACCACCTCATCCATATTTACGTCTACGTCTATATATGTCTACTATATACAAGCTCTCACCTTCTGCATTTTGTTCACTTTTTGTATATCTCACATATCAGGAAAACCGCTATAAAATAACGGCCAATCCCACACAACATACATCATATTTCAGCTATTTCTCTCTAGCAAACTTTATACAATAAAATATAACTAATATAATGTACTATAATGTATTTAATGTCTAATGTTAATAGTTGTACTATAATTTTATTGTGTGCTAGATCTTTTTTGTACTTATTGTCTGTTTTGCCCTCAGAGCTGTATTGAATCCAAATTCCACCAACATGGTTGCCTGGCAATAAAGAATCTTAAGATCTTGATCTAAAAACAGTTCAAACACACTATGTTGTTGCTTGGCAATTATTGTTTTCTTGCAAAAACGCATAATTAACTACCAAATTAACAGATTTACAACACAAAGTGCTGTTTATACTTTAATGCACACTTGTTACTTGCTAAAATGTACTCGTTAGAATTAGAGCTGGTGTGTACACATAGTGAGTTTATTCTGATGCATGTTTGTGGTGTTTTAAGAGCTGTACAGTAAAAACGAAGCTATGAGAAAATTAGATTTTTAAAAAGTTAACTCTAGTTAGTCTAAATTCTAGTACACAAAATCTAATAAAAAAAGATTACTTTTTTCATTTGTTTTTTTCACTAAAAGATTTTTAATACTCAAAAAATGTATAACTAATCACTCACAATGTCTGATTTATAAGTAATATTTACAGCTTTTTAGCATTTTAACATTAACATTTAATCCACTCCAGTTAGTCATTGCTACTGGTTAGATACAACCATAATCATGTTCAAAGAGCTGCACTGAAGTGCATTCCACAGCAAACCCTGGATCTCTAGAACAAGGCTTGTGAAATCAGAATGGGGTGTGCTCTGAAACACACCATCAAATACCTCTTTTTACAGCACAAAACAATCATACATCAGGGAATATAGTGGGGAGTAACATTATATTTCAGTTCTGTTTATGAGCATTCCAATAAGACAAAAAGACAGTCTTCTGAAAAAGAAAGAAAGAAAGAAAGAAAGAAAGAAAGAAAGAAAGAAAGAAAGAAAGAAAGAAAGAAAGAAAGAAAGAGACAGACAACATATGAGGTGACAGTGAGGAAAAACAAACTGAGCATGGTGCTGTAATATGGCTTGTGTATTGTTTTTTAATGCTTCCATGGATGAGCTATTTCTAGGCCGAATCAAAGCCAGACCAAGATCACTTTAAATCTACCTCTGTCACATCAACATGTAAGTGTAAATACATCAACAGCCAAGGTATCACAGTGAAGCTATATTTTTAGACAAAACAAACAGGCATTTGGGAGGAGGTTAGGTAAGTAATAAGGGACGAGATATAAAGAAAGAGGTCTGACCAAAGATGTCAGGGTGGGGAAGTGCAAAAGCACATATGAAGCTAGTAAGAAGGTTTACTTTTGCCAAATATACTCTTTCTGGCTTTCACAAAAAAACAGCCCTCTCTCTTCCTTCGGTCTTTTCTCTCAGCCATTTGTAAAAGTTCACTTGGAGATTTCCAGGCTAACCCCCACCCACATAACCACATTTCCTTGCCACTGCTGAATGCCTGCACTTTTCTCTTTTTACCTTTCCAAGTCAAACAGAATGGTGTATATTGGCCACTGGCAGACAGGAGCTCTATAGCAGGACTCTAAATGGACATTCCTTGGCAGGCAGATAACAGCATAAGCACATAATTCATAATGATGAATTGTGTAGCATAGCTCGCAGTGGTTCAGAGGGACTTGTTACATTTCTGTCAGCCTAAGACTACAGACAAATGAATATGAGAATGGTTGTTTGCATGATTATAGTTAACCACAAATAATCCCAAACTCATTCCTGTCTAATAAAATGCATTCTGGGTAGCTGTTATGTAACTCAATACTTGTGTATTAACTTTTAATCAAAATATCAGTTACATTCATTAAAAAAGACTTCTAAACTAAAAAGCACATAGCTTTGAGCACCATTCCAAAATAATTCAGGTGATATTCAAAGTCAATAAAAAATGCCACTAGGTCTAAAAGGTGGAGTTAACAAAATTCAGAATTATTGTAGGCCTTGAGACAAAATTGAAAGCCATTTCCTATTTCATTAAGGTATGCACTTATCAAATTACAGAAAATGTTGTTGATAGCGGAGAGCAACAAGGTAGATTCAGCCCATTAATGCTAATGACATTCAAATAAAGTACATTTTATTATTAAAGTCACTGAGCATCATTAATGTAATGGCTTTTGTGAAAGCAATCCTGTAATTTATATTTACCTTCTATACACTTATTTAGCACTACTGCAAACAAATGCAAATCTATGTAATCAAACAACTAAGCTACATATACAGTATATTAAAAAACTGTATCTGTAACAAGTGCAAATTTCGAAGGAAGAAAAACAGTAAAATTCATTGCAACCTCTGCCAGGAGGTAATGTTTTGGCTGTAGCATCCAAAAAAACATTAAGTTTTGTAGAACAACAAATCAATCTTTTTGCACAAACCTGCAGTAAGTATATAAAAACTCAAAATGTTCCAAAAAACTCCAGATTTGGTAAATCTATATACAATTTTTTATCCATTACTAGCAAAGGCTCTGTGTTGTTATTTCCTCCGGGGTAGTATTCATAAAATATTAATTCTGAATCCAGTGTTTTATGAATAAATTACACTACATATGTTTTTAAGATGAATTTCTATAAAATTAATTGAATATAGTAGAGTTGGTCCATGTTTTTTGTTTGCTCACTAAATATAAGATATGCATTGCAAATTTCAATATGGCAGACCAAAGCTTTTCCTGAGTAAAGTAAAAGTGAGTCACCTACAGTAACTCACTCCATGAAGGACAGGCTATATAAAATGCTACCACTGCTATATGTTCCCTCTTGCTTTTCTTTCACCTATATTTCACCTACTGCACACCTTCATTAAGTATGTACAATGACTTTTATTTTATTATGTAAAGTCAGCACTTTTTATTGAAATTAAAATGACTCACTCTAACCCCTCTGGTCCTATTTACTAATTCTCAGCTCCCCATTTCCCCTATCCATCAACAGAAAGAACCCACAGCAGCCCACTACCACTGTTCAAGTTGTGGACCTTTCTCACACTCTCTGTGACACTACAGTGTCAAAATCAATCTTGTAAACACAAATATTCACTCAACAGCAGTCCAGTGGTCAAAAACTGACACTGATGCGGTACAAGGACAATTAATACTAGACTAACAAGACGAGGCTGTTAAATATAATATCCAAAAAGTGTACATAGTGTTAAAAAACACATACTACTCATTTCTTACCAGTATGTCCACATCACCAGTACAACTACTGTGCTGAGAATGGTAAACTGACCCCTGCAATAGGGATCCTCATTGCAGTGGTCCTACTGTTATTATTTGGTGATATGAATGACCAGTGGATGTAGATACAACATACAGTAGGTATATATATATATATATATATATATATATATATATATATATATATATATATATATATATATATATATATATATATATATATATATATATATATATATATATATATATATATATATGTATATATATATACATGTATATATATATATATATATATATATATATATATATATATATATACATATACATATACATATATATATATATATATATATATATATATATATATATATATATATATATATATATACATATATATATATATATATATATATATATATATATATATATATATATATATATATATATAAACAAGCAAATGTTTCCTCTCACAAACATCCAAAAAATGCCACAAAGATAATGATATATTCCTTAATATATTGATGATGATATATTCCTTAATATATAAGTGAGATATATTCTTTAAATGCTGAAGTTTGTTTGTTACCATATGGTTAGCTAAACAACTATTAGCTAAATAGTACTTTCACTAGTGTCCTAGATTTATTAAATAACTAATAGCAGTACAATAGGATTCCAACCAACAAAATTGCCCCAAAAAAACTAAAGCACATTTCAATATTAAGGCAGGTTCAATCAAATACAGTTTAATTTATGCAGGCACTTTGATTTATAGAAGTGCTACAAAAGGCAGCAATTTGCAACAACCCAGCACCTGATTTTAGATTTACACTGTATTATCACTGCAAAATAACTCAAGAATAAACATATTGAATGCTGCAGTCAGCATGTCAACATAGAGTTAACAATAAAATGAGTGCCAGGACACCGCATATCATAGCATATCTGTAGCTTATATAAACATACCTAAGAGCTAACACGTCTGAAAGCACTTTGCCTGCCAACTAAAATCTGTAGTAGTAACTACACAGACAAGAAAAAGCAGTCTGTACTCTCATTTCTTATGCCACCAGTTAAACAGTGGGTGGTAAATGAGCAGAAAGACACCCAAATATATTACAAGCTGCTCTGATTTAACTGCACAAATGTCTCTGGTTTTAAAATGTGCAATAAACACACACACACACACACACACACACTCACAAAGAGAGAGAGAGAGAGAGAGAGAGAGAGAGAGAGAGAGAGAGAGAGATTTTATCTATTATACCAAATAATAAAAAACAGATTTGTACACCTTCTTACCTGGTGTTCTCTTATCTCCAGAAGATAACTCTTTCACAGGTGCCAGTCCTCTAGTCTTTCTTGACTTCATGATCCTTTTCTGACTTGGAGTTCTGCTAATAAGTGTAGGCACTTTTAAGCAAGACTCAGTTCTTCTATGTAAATGCTGAGCTGATTTTGAGTTTATATCAGTCTCTGGACCTTTCAAAGTATTCTCGTGGAGCACTGAATTGATTTCAAGTGTTTTTTCAAGTGAGGGCTGGTTTAGGCTATTGTTGCCAAGACCCCATGGTGGCTGATGCTCTGACCAGCTTACTTCTCCTCCCTGCCCCAGGTTTGATGGATTTAAACGTGAAAAAGGAAAGGAATTGTCTTTCTGTTGGATTTGTGAGAAAACTGGAGAGGGGGAGTTAAATGAACAGCCTCCAGAATTCTCATTGTCTTTTGTGAATTTATTAAGCCAAAGACATGCATCATTTCCATGCTGTCTTTCTGTCATCATACTATGTTTATCCCGCCTTCCTTTGCCTTTCTCTTTCTGCTTCTGCCTTTGCCCACTTTCTGTATTGAAACAGTCACAGGAGGAGTGTGAGGTCGTCCTAGGATATGCTCCAAAAGTGTTCTGTCCCCAAACTGCAGACTCTTGCCTTGGTAACTTGGTCCTCTTTTTGTGGAACTTAGATGGGCTGATAATTGGGTTTTTAGAGTAGTGGTGCATATATGACGGTGGAAAAGGTAGTGGATATAATGTACTGGATGGGTATCCTCGACAGAGTCCAAAACCAAGTGAGGTGGTTGTAAATGGCACTTTGTAGGATGGGTGGATAAATCCACCACCTGGGTATGGGTATCCAAGTTTATGCATCACAGGGAAATGTGTAACAATTTGTTCATTTGGCTCAGAGGAGCAACCATGTTTCCTTCTCATATTTGCCATTCTAACGTAATGAAGAGGTTCACAGGACAGGGCAGAATGTGGAGAATAGTAGCCACTAAGGTTAATCTGAAACATGGCTGGGGGGTGAACTTTTTCTTGTAGGCACTGCAAATCATAGGATTGACATTTGCCCTTTTGCCCATTTCTTCCGGTTGCATTACCATCATCAGTAAGCTTTGTTCGGGTGATACGCTGCACAATACGAATCTTACTCAATCTGACAACTAAGTCATCAATATCAGCAAGGAAGTCTGGATCTTGGTGTTTTGCCTTGAGTTGTATATACTTCTTCTTGCATTTATATTTATGTCTTCTAAGCTTTTCTCGACTAAGGCAGTGATGACCCTTCCTGTGGCATTTAAACTTATGGGCCTCTTGGTCAGCAAATGTCAATAAGTGACTAGAATCTTGTTGCCTTCCAGAGACTAATGGTAAATGAGAAGAAAAAAGGCGCTCTGAAGGCAAGGAGGAAAGAGACTTTGGTCTACCCTCAAAAGAACTGCTCCCAGGAACACCAGACATTGTGAACATAGAGCCTGTGGGTGATGCTGAGCAAAATCCAATGCCATCATCCAACCTGTTGCTCCTCTCACCCCCGTCTGATGTGGTGTTATCATTAATTCCTTCCCCACTGTTACATTGTAATGTTGCTTCACAGCAAGCCTGGGAATTTTCACTGAGTTGTTTAAAGGAAGTTGCTTTGACTTTTGGGGTACTGAAATGTATCTGTGAACTACTCCCAGATAATGATGAGGTAAAATTTTTAGATGTGCTAGAGAAGCATGATAAAGGAATAGTTTGCGTGTCTAATGATGACTGCGCAAAAGCAGATTTAAGATTAAAAGCCGGGTTGTCTGGGAACATCTGTGGAGATTTCTGTGAGGAAATATTGGAGGTTGTCTGGCTTTTCGGTTTGCGACCTCTCCTCTTTCCCATGTAGATAGTTCCTCTTTTGCTGACATTGATTTGAGAACCAAGTTTGCCTCCAAAAGATGATACAAGAGAAGATAAGGAGTGTGTTGCAGTAGAATCTGGACTGCACGCATCTCGTTCTGTCCCTTCTTGAGAAATATCTTTACTGTCGCATTGCTTCTGCCCTAACAGAATCTGTGTAAGCACTTGATCTTTTCTATTCACTTTCATTTTATTGATCTTTCCAATTATTGTCTTCATTATTACTCTCTTGCTTTTCTTGCACTTTTGAATGTTTCTTGCTTTGTCTGTGTAAGTAATATGGAGGTCTCCAGAATCCTGTTTCTTAGAGATTAATGTTGGCTGAGTTTCCAGTGCTTGGACAGAAAAAGACTGTTTGGGACGCCCACGTTTTCTTGCCATAGGCCTTGACTGCTTCATATCAAGTTCTGGCTCTAGGGCTTCTGGGTTTTGATCACTTGGAGGATTAACAACAGACACTTGAGAATTGTTTGCCTGAACTCCCACACCTAATTTGGTTTTTGGTCTCCCTCTTTTCCTACATGGTGGATTATTTTGGGATGAAATTTCGGAACTGCAATTTTTTACGTTTTGAGGGGACTTGGGAGGTTGTCCAACTGGATTTTGTTTACACTGAGGTGAGGACAATGATTCTGAAGAACTATGGAATGGAGTTTCATTTTGTGAACCACTGTGTAGTATTTTATAGGCAACAGGACTATGATTAACCTCGTTGTCCACGTTTGCAATCTTACTGCTACGAAGACTTCTGACATGTCGTTTCTTTGACAGTCTTTTGTCTTCCCAGCTGTTTGAAGATAAGCCATCCATCAGACATTTAACTGGGCTGGAAGATACTTGAGGATTTATTGTAGAACCTAGACAGGCGTTAGTGTTAGTCAAGCACTGTACTTCCATTTGTCCTTGATTTGTACAAAGCTTGCTATGCTTTCCATGCTCATCATTAGCCAAGTCATTTGTGCTATTATAATTTTTGTGTTCAGAAACAGGATTTTTAGGGAATTTCATTGTTATTTCTGAAGTCCAACATGTGTTTTTATTTTCATTTTGCCCTTTGCTTCCTCTACTATTCTCTGACAGGTCTGATGTGGTGTCCAAGCACTTACATGACGATAGGGACTCAGTTACATGGAAAGACGTGGGATGTTCTGGCAGGTCATTTGGACAAGTACTTGTCTCTTGTGTGGAGCTATTTTGTTGCTTACTTTTTTCAGAAGTTAATATTCTAACATTAGCATGGCTGGGATCATCCACACAACCCACACCCTTCTTTGTGTTCAAACACATATTTGATTGCATTTCTGAATTACTTTCATTGCATTCTGAGACCTTTCTTGGAAAACAGGATGTTAGTTTAGATGACACAATATGTAAATTGGATTCATTTGGATTTCCATAACTGGAGTTTGGACTGGCTTGACCTTGCTGTGTATTGTCCTCATTAAGAACGTTAATGCTCTCTTGTGAGCTGGAGTCCTGTTGAGAGGTGGAATTTGGAGGATGTTTTGAGGAGAGAGGCTGCTTTATATGAGTATTGAGCATTATCTTGTGAGAAATTGACAGTTTGCTGGATGACTGTGGGGTTTCCTGTAGTGTTATATTTGACTTTAAATCTGTCTTCTTATTTTGTTTAGGGAGAACCTGTCAAAATAGATGATGCATGAAAAAAGATCACTATAAACAACCACTCTTGTGTACACATAAAATCCAAGTTCCCATTCTTTACTATTACTTGATTTCTTCATATATCCCTCAAATTACTGCTTTTCAAGAAACAAATACATGATCACAGTCTGTCACAGTATACCAGTTTAAAAAATGTTTAAGCAGCAATTAAAAGAATATCATATTGTAACAAAGCTAGAGGGTTTTATCATTTGATCAAATGCTGATATAGAAAATGGCTAAATGTGGCATTAGAGTTTAAAAAAAGAAAGAGAGTTCACAGCAAGGGAAAGAAAAAATGAAAGAGTGTCAAGTTACAACAGGCAGGGAAAGTAGGTGAGGCAAAAATAGATTAACAGTTTAAAAGTTATAAAGCAGCTGTAACATATACTATACGAAATAATTTTAAATTTCCAAATAACTATCAAGTGCGTAACTTCCATGTAGATGTTATCCTCAAGACAGTGAAAAATATTTCATGTCATATTTTTCATGGTACAAAATATTTCCTGCTGCACCCTGAAAGGCATTTTTTAATTCTGACCTTTAGCAGTTTATTTTAGACTTTAATAAAATGAGCATAATGCCCAGTGTAAAATGACTGGCTCCTACCTTTTTAGCTGCCCTTGTAGTAGGAGAATTTGAAGGAGGCAACATGATACCAGAAGTGATGAGAGAGGAGGAAGAAAGTGCTGATGGATCAGTATTTGTCATAGCTGTATTGTCTTTTGTTACCAATGAGTCAGTGTTGCATTTCTTCTGAACAGGGTGACATAACTGACTGTAGCATCTAGTTTTAGCACTTATCCCATCCCTTCGTTTGCAGACACTTTGCCCCAAAGGTTCAGGCCTCTGAAAAACTCGAACAGAAGGACGACATATGAAGTTCTCGAGGCTCTTTGGGGGTTTCTTGGTTCGTTTTGCAGCAGGTCTGATCTTCGCTTTCATATTACCCTCTGAACAGTCAGCCTCTTTAACTGTTAAATCATGCAGCTGGTTATCTCTGCCATCAGTTTCTTCAAAGAAGAAATCCAGGTCGTCTGATTTGGTCTTTCTTGGGGTTTTTTTACCCTCTGTCCCCTCAGACATTCTTGCTCTCTCTGCTGTTGGCCTAGGTAAATCCGGCTTCTTTTTTTTATCCATTTGGACTTTGAATAAGAAACAGAGCTATTGAGATTTAAAATTGAGAGTATGACAGATCCAGATAAGTGATGGTAAATCAAAAAATGTAAAAATGTCCAAATTGGGGCTGCCTTCTCTCATTATATTCCTGGCCTATAATAATGGGGAAGTAAAGAAAGCAAAATTATTAAAAATATTATCATTAAATTAAGGTATACCATGTTTTATTGCTATGACCATAGTAGATAAAGAGTATTATAGCTTATATCTCATCAAGCCACATTCCTTTAAACAAGTCATCGCTAAAATTCACCCAGATTATTTCCCAGTTGAAAAATCAGTTGAAACTGTTGTAAGCTCTCCAAAAGGCAGGTGCTTTGCTGTACTGTGTGAGCTAATTTCTAAGAACAATCCTAAATGATGACCTCAGTGCATTAACTTCCACAGGGGAAGCATAAAATCCACAGCTCAGCCTATTGCCTGAGGGAAAGAACACATTAATACAACCCAGGACATGCAATCTAATTCTGTGTTAGAGGTGTTGAACGACAAAGTTGTCACTGTACATTTCAAATCACTCTGAGTCACAGAATAACGTCAATAGCGCATGTATTTAAATAAATAAAACTGCACCTAATTAATAGGTGAAATATCCAGGACCTCCCCCTAGTAAAAAATAAAGCATTATATAAATTCAATGCAGAAAGCATGTAACCTTTTTTGATTTATAGGCTATCAGAGAATACTCCATTTAGAATTTGGTGCCAGAAAACAATAATCCCAAAGGAATGATAAAAAGAAAAATGGCCCGAGGAAAGTAAAGACAGCACAGAGCAGCTTGAGCCTGTGTGTGTGTGTGTGTGTGTGTGTACATACATACTCTGTAGCTATTAGTAGCGCAGTTCAAGAGCAAAGTGAAAAGGGGTATTTTAGAGTATTTTTTTTCCTCACTGGGAACTATGCCTACTTTTGAAAGTTTACCACAATCATTCATCTTATTTCTACCTCCTTCCTATGAAGGTCTTGCCACAGGCGTGCTAACCCTTACTAAGAGTCCAACTGCTTCCTCTCTCTCTCTCTCTCTCTCTCTCTCTATATCCATTTTATTACTTTCCATAATAGCAAAAACAGTTCCCTTCATTGTACACTGCAAATCGTAAAACTAATAATGATGAACTTACTCATCACATTAAATTACTGAATAACTATGTACATTGCTGGATCATTTTTTCTAAGAAGATCCTTTCTAAAGCAGGAACAATCGCAACAATTATTCTTTATAAGTTCAAGATCGACTAATTAAACAAATGGAATAAGACACAGTCCCTATTTTGTTCGACTAAAACCCAACAGTCAGACCAGTCATTTTCAGACAAGACCATTGCTCTAACAGTAGTGATGCTGTCAATGTTTTGTGTTCAAACTAAATAACGTTCAAACATACATAAGACCTCAGACAGACATTTTAAGCCACTCTGCTTCGTTCCCCACCTTTTCTTCCTCACAACTAATTCGCTCTTCTATTCTAAACTCCACCAGTGCAAGCAGTCACTTAGCTTGTGATCCTCGCCTCTGCTTTCTCGTCCTCTTTATCTCGCTTTCACACTTTCTCTCTTCAAGTCTATTTCAGTAGTTCTCATTTGTTTGAAGGATACACTTACGTCCTTCCTTCGTCAAGTGCAATCAACCTCTGGCAAGATACTACATTGCAGATACTACCCCAGGAGTAAAAAAAAAAATCCATAAAAAGCAGTTTCTGTTTTGTTTTTTGTTTTTTCTCAGAACACATTGTTTTGCAAGAAATATATCTGTACTATCAGTGATACAGTTTATTAGTCATAATTGTTGGCACCCTGACTCATGTGCCATGAAGCCCACTAGTGAAAGCTGACATGATTGTACATTTTTTAAATAGCACCAGTCTGTATATAGCAACATGGATAAGGTGATAGACTCGTCCCCCCCCTCTTCCCTCCACCCCAATATCTCCTCTGTGAACCGAGTTCTCCATGAACTGCTCCTAAAAAGGGGGACTGAGATTGCCATCGACTCATCTGAGGAACTTAAAACCACCAGCCGACTGGCGTTTCTGCACTATTTCTCTGACCTAGATATATAGCTGGCGTTCCGAAAATAGAATAAACTAGAACACACAACACGACGAGGAAGGAGAAGAAGAAGAAGGGCCAAGAGAAATGTGAGGGTAATTAATTAGCAGCAATGTTACAATGGCGTTTCCGCCACATCAGTGGAGAAGAGCACGCAGCATAGTTGTGCACGGGAGTGGACTGCTCCACTCAGCTCCACTCAGCTCAGCTCAGCTCCACTCAGCTCAGCTCAGCGTGGGCTACAACATCTACAGTTTGGGTTAGTGAGTAAATAAACCACACTGACAGCAGATTAGAACGGTTCTGACTTTAGCATTAGGTCATGCAACAGAGATTGCAGAGAATCTTCAAAAAATATATATGAAGTTATCTAAGCAGGGGCATGGATGGGACGCGTGTTATTATTGATATTTTGATTAAGCTTCCAGGAGGTTTTCTGTGCTCATCTAAGGACACGAAATGAAAGTGATTAATTATAAAAGTAACACCGGATTAACGGTTTAACCACGGCCTAAAGATACACAGCGCACCACGGTACACCATGGTACAGCACGCAGCTCTGCTCCACTCCGAAAGCAGCTCTGAAAAGTCGGAGGAGGCGATTCCTAAAATAATCATCTCCCAAGTGCGTTTGGAAAAACCATGGCTTGGACTTACCCGGGCTGTGAGAAGATATGATCGATGATCTATAATCACAGCGAGATATGCTCCAAGATCATTCTTTCTTTCTTTTTTTTTTTTTTGAGTGCGCGCACTGAGCTCCGAAAACGCTAATCGCAGGGATGTTGCGTGAGCTTTTCCGTGTGCACTGATGGAGCCGTGAAGATGAACATTGTGCAACTGCGTACGACACTCAAGTTCCCCCTTCTCCTGCGCCCCCTCCCCTCTGTCTTCCCCTCTCCGCTCTCCCCTCTCCTCCCCTCCGCTCCTCTCCGCGCGCCGCGCCGCTCCGCTCCGCTCCTCTCCGCTCCTCTCCCGCCCGCTAATCCGCCTCTTGCGCAGTTGTTTTACATCAAAAGCGCAGTCGTACATTGTGTACCCACATATCCACTGCTAGTAGGTAATCGTTTATAAGCGAGCAGTGGAGCGCTGTACCCTGGCCGACCTATTCAGCTGAGGATAAAGAGCACTGCCTAGCGTCCAGGACTGGAGAAGATGATAGAAAAAAGCAACAAAAAACAAACTCGTTAATACGTATTAACTAAAAATGAAGTACTGGAAAAGACTGGTTTTTTTTTCTTTATGGACGATTTTTTAAAAAATCAGTCTAGTTACTCATTCCTCATCATTTCTTTGAACTGTTTATCGTAAACATTTCTTTTGCACACACTTCAGAGGTGTTCATGTTCCACCAAGTTGGACTGCACCGATGCTCAGCCCTGACGATTACACAATCACCATGGCTGCTTGATTTCTGCTTCGTTTACTTCAACGTAGTGTCATCCAAAATAAGTGCACTACTGTAAGTCACCAGAGGTGGCATTCAATCCTGAATTTGATCCCAACACACCCACTTAAAAATCTTCCATAACTTTAGATGGAGGGATGAGGAGGAGGAGGAGGAGGATTTATTTATCAGCATGCTTCCTAAATGTTTAGTTCATTGGTGAAGCGATTAGCACATGATGATTACCTGTTTGCTATACTTCCTCATCAGTCATCTGTGTTATTGCCTATAACTAATTGTAATCGTTAGCATATAACAATCCTGCCCTCTATGTCAGTCTCATCAATATCAAGCTGATTAAGTGATGTTCTTTGTTTCTTGTTCGTTCTTAGTACTGTTATATCATTTGAGTGGTAGCTCAGTGGTTAAGGTGACTTTCATTACTAGAGACTCAAAGCACTTTTGTACGTCGCTCTGGATAAGGGCATCTGCTAAATGCCACAAATGTAAATGTAAATGTGACCGGAAGGTCGGGGGTTCGAGCCCCGGTATCGCCAAGCTGCCACTCCTGGGCCCCTGAGCAAAGCCCTTAACCCTCTGTGCTCCAGTGGCGCCATATCATAACTGACCCTGCGCTCTGACCCCAGCTTCCAAGCAAGCGGGGATATGTGAAGAACAAATTTCACTGTGCTGTAATGAATATGTGACAAATAAAGGCTATTCTATTCTTCTTTTATGCTGATGCACACTTTGAGTAATGTTAATTGTAGTGTTATGGGACTCCTAATCATATTTTTAAGTCAGAGCCTATGATTGGGACCACACTATAGATATGAAAGATTTAATTTGTTGTGGAATAAATCCCATTTATCTGCAGCATGAACTTGGAATGTAGCCTTCTTTTTGTTGAACTTTGGCCCACAGGGTCTTCAGAAAAGTGTATACATTGTCACCTTAGAGCCTGATGACTGACTAATAAGCTTGACTGCACACAGCTGCCTCAGGTTTATAGTCATGAAATTGCAAATGGCCACATAGTGCCTATTTAAAAACTTCAGTAGTGAAACTGGGTATGTTGTGCTACAAATTAATCTGAAATTGAAAGACTCATCAGCACAGAAGGAAACTGTAATTTGATGCACGTGTTGTTTACAGTTGAAGGGGCAGAAAACGGAAGCAGTTTTGAGCTTTGGCAAGCATGTGCTAGAAGTGGACAGATGCACATAATTTGTCTTATGAACTGGCTAGCTATTGGGTCGAATGCTCACCGATAGTGTCTGTAATGTCTTGTCTTGTGTGTAATCAGTGAGATTAGTATATTTACAAATTGGTATTTTAGACGACATGGAACACCAACAGATTGGAAGACCCATTTTGGTCCGACAGATCATGGTGTTACCTGTTATTTTTACTGACGGGCTCCATTCACACTCCTATTAGATCAGACCTGTAATATCTCTTTGAAATGAATATGGCCAGTTGGAGTCACCCCGGCATACTGGCATGTTTGTCAAAGGTCAGCCACAGGGTCATGATTGTGCCTGCTGCATTTATGCACCAGAACCAAGCAGATAACCTATTCTTAAAACACTGGGCATAAATTCCTTATCTTGCCTGCAAGGTAGCTTTTTAGGGGAGCTTTTTCTTAGGCAAGTTTCTAGTTAATCATCATTATTTATCATCAGACAGCTCTGCATGCAAGAACTGCATGCCATAACTTTCAGTACATCATGTCGACACTAGGAATATGAGTTCAAACATATCATGGATGAATTCAACATTTCTGCTGTTCTAACAATGGTATATTAAAAAACCAATCTACCTATATATTGATGCAAATGAGAGTGCGATCTTTGCTCACGGGGTCATTGCAATGACTGGCAGTGGGCCACTGATTAGTATATATATATATATATATATATACACACATCATAATACTATCATAATCATATACTAATATATATATCATAATATATACATCATAACTGTGAATATTACATGTAAAATCTCTAAAGACATGTATAATTAAAATAGATTGTTTAACAAAATGCTGATATTATGACCCCTGATTCCTATTATGTTGCTATAGAATCCAGATTAGCAACTGTAAAACTAATCACTTTTAAACATTCTGTACTTTGTGCACATATAAAAGAAGAAATAACACTTAAAAATGATCCCTTAACCATTGTAATATTACCAGCTTGTGAAAGTAACATAAATCGTTTTCAGGCTAGTAGCAATACTCTCTTCTTTTTTATCTGCTGCTTTTTCATGCAGTAGGTCTTCATTTATATGCCCTTTTTTAAATGGTCCTTTTGGTCCTGTGATCCTTTGCTTATGCCTTTGAGGCTGTAGCATGTCCTATTTCTCTTTTAGGACTTTGGAAAGGTGCTCACTCTATTGTCTATGCTCTCACTTTATCTTCTATGTCCTCTTACATCCTTATATCCTTTAAGGAGAAAGGAAGGAAACAGAAATATAAAAATACAGTATGTGAACATATCTGTATATGTAAACAAAGAAGTAACCCTTCTAAATGAACTAAAATGACAGAACCACATAATGCATGATGATAATCCAGTGTCTAACAAGCCTTGTTGTGTCTATATTGTTTTATAGCAGCTGGCAATTCAGCAAGATATCAGCAACTGATCCAGAGTGAATAAATGTAAAAATCATTATGGCTGTTCTGTTTTGCTGTGGCTGCTTGATTATTCTCTTGTCTGACATATGCTTCACAATAGAACATGTAATTGAACATGTCTTTTTTTTTTTATATTGAAGGCAGAGCCATATCATGTTTTTAATCAAGTGAAGAAAAGTGCCACTGAATTGAGGACAATTGTAGAGGAATACTGTAAACCCATCGTTGCTTATTTATCACCTGCATTGTATCCACTAATCTTACAGTATCTACATTAACACATTTATACTTGCAACAAAATAGACATTAATTGATTGTTTGGCTTAAATTTTTTCACTTAAATACCAAGAAATTATATTTAATGTGCCTGTTAAAAATATTTATTTTCTTAACCTTTGTAAATGTTCTGTTAATCATTATTGAAAATGAAGAACCACCAGACCTGTGCACTGAGGCAATTGTTGCTAAAAAATAAATAAATAAAAACAACAAAAAAAACCCTAATATATTTCATTCCACAATAACCTAGAGACTGGTGACAACTTTATTACGAGATGAATGATTGGTAAGCTAGACACTTCGAATGTAAAGAAACCAACACAGCAATCAGTGGACAGAACAGCAAACCAAACACAGGTTCAGTCGCAGAGGCAAAAGAGGTGAACATTGCCAAAGAAGTAGAGGCTTTTACTTCTCACATATACATTACAGCACATTGAAATTCTTTCTTCCCACATCCCAGCTTGTGAGGAAGCTGGAGTCAGAGCACAGGATCAGTCATGGTACAGGGCCCCTGAAGCAGAGAGGGTTAAAGGCTTTGCTCAAGGGGTCCAACAGTGGCAGCTTGACGATACTGGGGCTTCTGATCAGTGATCCAGAGCCTTAACCACAAATAAATAACACAAATATTTTATTTACAAACTTAAGACATTCCGTCAGTCCCATTTTGTGCATGTGATTACGCATGAGTGGCAGGCAATGTGCAGGTATGTGCCTTTCACTACATCTTTTTATAGTCTGACCCATTCATTTTATAACGCTTCATCAGTTAGCATGTATTATGCCATATAAGGTCAAAAGCAAACCAGCGGAAAGCAGTAAATTGGCTGCATTTGATCAGAGCCCTACAGGAGGCTTCATGTTGTTGCGCAGTAGAATTTTAAGTCGCTCTTCCAAAACTACTCTCTTGCCCGGTGATTCGTGACGTCACACCCCCTCCCCTCCGTAAATCAAACATGGCGGCGCCCATCAGCGTGTCTATGTGACAGGACAAAGCTTTACTTCTCCGATTGTTGGCATCGTTCACAGTCAGACTCGTGTGAACTGGTTTCTTTGTAGATAGTGAGCATCTTTTTATGAAACATGGTAAGCAGATATAACATTTACCTTTTTGTGTAGAGTATTGTTGCTGTTGTGCTAAGCTAACATGCGTCGGCATCAGTGCGTTAGCTAGCCTCGGGTGTGTGTGATCACAGTGAAGTCAAGGTGAATTGCACATTTCGCACAAAACATAAAGAGAGCTCAGGGGTGAAAAGGCCGTCTCTCACGAACCTAATGTTAAGGAAACACTGTTGTAGCTGTGACACATATAAACACAGTCTGACGTGTTGTTTATTTGTCTGTGCAAAGTGAAATGAAATGAATAAATGTCTATGACTTATTAATGGACCTAAAGTGTTAGGTCCCAGCATTCAGACTTATGACAGTGTGATTCAGGAGTGATTTACTGTTATTTCTAAATGGTGATAAAGCAGAATGTGTTTTGTTCTAAACCTGAATGTGTTTTTCATACAGAACCTTAATATCCCAAGATTTTGTCAAAGACTATGTCTAACTGTAAGTGAAAGGCTTCAACTTGCATTTGTTTCTTGTACTTCTTTTACACTTTTTGTTGTTATTTACATTTTTTTAAATTAGTTTTGTCATCAACATGATCATGCCCTATTGTTATCTGTACAAATATACAATCAATTCCATTCTTACTTCTTTCAAAACTATACACATGCATTATTTGTATTATTCTTTTCTCCTTTTTCGGTTTTCTCCTTCCTATTATTATTATTATTATTATTATTATTATTTTATTATTATTATTATTATTTCATTGTATAATGATCTGTGGTTTATTTTTAGCTGTCACAGACACGTCCACTTCACATTAGTGGTAATGGCAAGCAGCTGGATAAGACTGCAGTGGCTGTCGACTGTGATGGGTCGCATCGTGTCTCTATTTTCAGGACTTCAGAGAATGATCCGGTGTGTACACACAGCCAAAAAAGCACCTTATGTACTCTACACATTTTTCGCTGACATACTTTTTATGCCCATTTCTCTCTTTGATCTCCTCCACAGACATGCCATACTGGGCAACATGCTGGTCAGTACTACACCATTCCCCCTGCACATGTACGCACACTGTTTCCCCATGGATTGCCCGCACGCTTTCAGATGCAGGTAACCAACGGTTCTTTTGCAAGAGAGTAAATAAAAAAAATTGATTATGATTTTGACAGTGTGTCTGCCCTGTTTGCAGCTAAAGACATTTAATGAAGCCTGCATTATGGTGAGGGAGCCATCGCTGGAGCTCCTCTCTTATTTGAAAAAAGCTGACTATAGCAAACCTGCTCTGCGCTACCTTCTCTGTATCCTTTTGTATACCTCACTTTGAAACAGAATCTTTCTTTTCAAATACCACTTAGTGTATGTCAGTTCTATCCAAACTCATACAGCATTGGCGCTCCAACTGATTATTCCGTATGTTCAGTATGTACCTTGATAGTGTATTAGATGGAGAGAAGGGCTGTGGGAAGACCATGTCTCTGTGTCACGCACTGCATTTCTGTTACACACAAGGCTGGTTGATTCTACACATACCAGATGGTAAGGAACTCGTGCAGTCAGTCGTGTGACATAAACAGACACCCAGCGTTCTTTTCTTTTTTTAGTAGTTGAATGCTTGTAAAGAGAAAGCTACACTGTTCATCTCTATTTGAGCAGGTTAGGCTTGGCTGGGAACAAGTGTTTTGTCTATGTGCACATTGTAAATATTTGTTCTCACTCTTTTTTCTTTAAAGCTCATTTGTGGGTTAAAAACTGCAAGGAGCTGCTTCCCTCATCATCCCGCCCAGGTCGCTTTGATCAGCCAATCCAGGCTTCTCAGTGGTTGAAAAACTTTAAATTTACGAATGAGCATTTTCTATCGAAGGTAATGAATAAATCTGTAATTAATTGTTATTGTAATGCTGTAATGTCATTTTTAATGAATGGTGACTAAAATAGTGTTTTGGTACTGAACCTTCCATGATGTCTTTGCCATTTCTGGACACGGAGCACCGTTTATATAAGTAATAACACATAGCAGAGCATGTGGTTATATAGAAACAATTAATGCTAAGATTGTGTACAAAGTGAAGTGTGTTTTTTTCTTTATCATTTTAATTGTTTCATTGAATAATTAATGACAGATTGCATTTAAAATGGTGTATATTTAAGATTTAATGTTGTCCAACATCTGAGAGAAAAGGTAGTTTGTGATAGCTATAATAGAATTATTTTCAGCATCTCCCTCTCTCCTTCTCTCACTCTCTCTTTCTCTCATCCTCCCCTTCTTCTCTCTCGAAAAATGCAGCTTGTCAGTTTACAAAGAAATTAAAAAGAGTAACTTTTTCTGTTCTGAAGACTTTCCCATGCTGGGAAACTACAAAGTGTTAATTTTTACACAGCACTGACAAGTGAGAAGTTCCTCCATAAACGTTAAACAAAATAAACATTTGTAAAAATGTGAAAATGTATTCATATTGAAAAACCAACCAAAGCAATAGTTCACCACCTTCTCACCAGTCAGATTCAAGAATTCTGCTGTACTATGATATACATGCATTTTGGTAACTCCTTATTAAATGCTATTAACAGATAAAAACGACAAAGCGGTATGTGTGGACAAAGAGAGAGAGCACAGAGGAAGGACGGACTTTAGCAGAACTGATTAATCAGGTCTGGATTTTATTTATTTGGTTATTTATTTGTAATTTAAAAATCATATCCATTCTTCTTGGTAAACCCGTTTGTGTAAAATATTTGTAATAATTGTATTTGAATAGTTTAAAATCAATGCATAGATTTTAATGTGTTCTACAGGTTACATTTTATTTTATTTATTATTATAATTTATTTATTTTTACACATGGGACCAGTATCTATTGTTTTATGTGTTGAGTTGTTTGGGAGCCATTAGGCAAATGTCCATTCTCTGATACATTCTAAGAAAAAAACCTTTCATTTCTAACCTGCTCCTTCAATCTGAACAAATAATGTAGTTGAGTATATCATGGTGTGCATTTGCAACGGGTTCGCAGGGTGTATCTCGTGTGAAGAGCAGCAGTGATGTGGTGGGGGCGTTACTGCGTGAGCTGAAGCTGCAGGTTGGAACCGCTACAGATGGAGCTTTTAGACTGGCTGTGGCTGTGGATGGAGTCAATGCTCTGTGGGGCAGAACAACTCTAAAGAAAGAGGACAAGAGTGAGGTACAGCACTTTCCCATGCATGCCTACTTGTAGGTTCTTTCGAATTAAATCAACAAATAACCCATGCGTATATACTGCTCATTCTCTACATCACACCTCCACCTCAGGTTTCTGCAGACGAGCTAACACTTGTACACAACTTGAAAAAAATGCTGAGGAATGACTGGGTAAATGTTATATATGCTGTATTACCAATTTTATTTGTTACATTAAATAATGTTTAATAGTATATATTTTTTTATTTATTTGTTTTTCTTTTCTTCTTTCTTAGAGTGGAGGAGCCATTCTCACAACACTGTCTCAGACAGGGTCTCTGTACATGCCTCGCTCTGCTTACCTTCCTTCCGAGCTGCTGGGAGAGGTGTGTAAAGAGAGCATCATTAATTAATCATTAATAATAAGTAATTTAAGAGGATCCGAGAATACGTCATGCTTTTGTACTTATCCTATCGTTATATATGGTCACTCTGGTTACATCACCAAAATAAATAGTGTTGTTTGCTGTACAGGATAAAGTAACAATATTTTATAATGTTTCTTAGGTGGGATTTGATAAGCTGGATCCACTTGTGCCAATTCCAGTTTCGAACTACAACGATCAGGAGTTTGAGAGCTGTTATCTCTATTATATGGACCGTAACTGGCTGCAGCACCCACACAGTGAGTTGCTGTTGGACTGCAAACTTGCACTCATACTGTAAGTGAACAGCCATTACAAATAAACCTTTTGTTGTTTTTTTGTTTTTTTTGCAGGTCAAACAGAAGAGGGAAAGAAAGAACTCATTTTTCTTAGCAACAAAAATCCGTCCATCTTCGAAAGACTGTGTGCCTTCCTGTAATAAATGTTACCTCCTTGTCACATTCTTTCTCCCCCTCCCTCTGTCTGTGTAAAATGATCCATGATACAGTTCACATATGCCACTGATGTCTTTAATAATAAAAAGCCTTTGAGGAAAAATTGGCCCATTACATTAGGCTCCTTTATCACACACCCAAGCATATAGCAAGCAATGTATAACATTCTACTGAGAACATGTTATCATTTAAATAAGATATATTCTTTGTGTTACAAGACATAAAAGACTAAATATGTTTTTATTTTTACACACACACACACACACACACACACACACACACACACACACACACACACATTTTATATATAGTTAAACACACACATTACTTTTAATAATCTTTTAATAATCAGAACATTTTTAAATTTACCTAAATGCACCTTAAATCAATACTTTTCAAGTTTTCAATACTCTAATCAACATGGACATGGAAAAATATGGATGCTTTTTGCAAACATGTGTTTATTATTAGTAAAACCATACTCAACGTAGAGCATAAAGACAAAATATTCTTGTAAATGTTTTAAAGTAATGATGGTGTTTTAAATTACGTAAATCATCAGGACACCAAACGAAACTTTCGCTGTGTTTCCACACGGACGGTTTTAATTGCAGGATGTGTGCATCATGGGTTTTTTTTATTTTTATCTGGGGATTAGGGAAACAAGTGTCTGATCCATTACCACAGTAGATGGCGGTAATACTCTACTTAAGAATGTGAACCGCCAATAAGAAGAATCATGATGGTATTTGGTGTTTGATTGGAGACTTAGCACATCAGTAAAACAAATATTTAGTGATAAATTATTTTTCACTGGAGTTTTATTTTATTTTTAATAAATAAAATAAATGTGTGCTGTGTTGAATGTTTTAATTTGCCTCTTATATTTATTTAATTATATTTTTATTAGAAAAAATATAATTTGCTGATTAAAATTTTTTGTTGTAGTTTTATAGTTAGTCTGATCACTTGAATTGAATGTGTTGAACACAACCTTAATAGCAATTCCAAAAAACAAAACAAAAAAGAACTGTGTACTGTATGAATTATTTAGTATTGGGCATAATGTGTGCTTTTGATGGACAGTCCAGGAATAATAATAATAAAAAAATAAATAATAATAATAAAAACTCTAAGGCTCCAGTTAATAGCCAAAATATTATTGCACAAATTTAAATAATGAGCCTGGAACTGGAATAGGTGGATCATGTTCAGTTTTGAATTTGTAAAGGACTTGGGCTGAGCATTGAGCAATGGATGTGGTACATTAGATTAGATTTTTTTTTATACTGGAAGCCATGGTTGCAGTTTTATTTTTAAATGTTCAGGCTTTGTTTAACCTTCTATTAATTGCAAAACTAACTGTGATGTTAGATTCCTACTCACAACTTTACATAGTCTGTACTTTATTTAGAACACTATTGCTAAAAGGCAAGAAGCCAAAACTAGGTGAGTATAATTCACATGCAGCGACACTTCTCATTTATCACTAACCCTCATTAGACACATGTAGGACAGCATCCTTTAACACAATGGTTCTGTACATGCAGGACCCAGCAATAAAATACTCACATATTTTTCACCACTCAGTTCATGTTCCTCTAAAAGTACTTGGACATCTCACTTGTCCAGCCATATCTGGTTCTTCCCCAAACTGTTACAGAGAAGTTGGAGACACAATTGTGTAAGATGTCCTTGAATGTGATAGCATGAAATGTTCGCTTCACTTGAGCTATGAGACTCAAACTTCCCATTTGCACAAAGGCAGCTCCATGAAAATATGGTAACAAGATTTGGAGTAGAGGATCATGAGTGGTCTGCTACAGAGCTCTGATCTCACTACTCTGCCTTTTGGTTTGGGCTGTCAATTGATTAAAATATTTAATCGAGATTAATCACATGATTGTAACGAGATAACTTGTGATTAATCGCTTTATCTGTTCTAAATGCACCTTAAATTAATATTTTTCAAGTTTTTTTATACTCTAATCAACATGGACATAGAAAAATATGGGTGCTTTATGCAAGTGTATGTTTATTATTAGTGAAACCAAACTACACATAAAGCATAAAGGGAAAATATTCTTGTAAATGTTTTAAAGTTAATTATGGTGTTTTAAATGACGTAAACCATCAGGACACCAAACAGAACTTTAGTTATGTTTCCATACGGACGGTTTTAATTGCCGGTGTGTGTGTGCATATCAGTACAACAAAATTTGTAGTGATTAAAAATGATTATCTGGTGCAGTTTATTAAATGTATATATAGTAAAGAAAGGACATCGTAAATATGTGTTGCATTTAATTTAGCCTATTTTATATTTATTTATTTATATTTTTAAAAAATACAGAAATGCACGTTGCATTAATCGTGTGTAAATTTTTTTTTAATTGTTACAAAATAAAAGATACAAACAACAAAATGTTATATGTGTGTGTGTGTGTGTGTGTAAAACTGAATCAGTTGGTTATGTTGATTTTTGCAAGATCTATACTGTACGCTAGCAACTCGTCTGTCATGTGACCGTCATGTGACTGCAGGCAGCCGAATGATCAGGAAGTGGAGGTTTTGTTTACAAAAATGTTGCTCATGAGTGCACATTAGTGGTACGTTTACAAATGGCTTGAATGGAAAAGACTTATGTACCTGTAAATAATTTACAGGTGAGTGTTCACGAATTATAGACACTGTGTATTGTAAAATATGATCGTTGATGACTGGGGAATATGAGCAGGTGTTTTCTCCTTCAGCAAAGTAAGCTGCAGCAGCAGAGGCAGTATGAGGAATACGGATCTGTTTTTTCTGATCCTTCTACTAACGGGGACATTCACACACATCAGAGGTTGGTTAATGCATTTCAATACTGAGTGTGACTGATTAATTAATTAAAATTGCTTTGTGAATATTTTCTGATCAACAGTAGTGTGGGGTATGTCTACATCTAATGGTTTTGCTCTTGACAAGTGAAGTTTACTGAAAAATAATATATAAAGCTGTATACATAACTCAAATGTTCCAATCTAAGGTTAAAGTTCGGCGAATTTGAGTGTGTTTGTGTGTGTGTGTGTGTGTGTGTGTGTGTGTGTGTGTGTGTGTGTGTGAATTTGTCCCAGCAGGCAGCAGTGAATGTAAGGCGAGATCTTTTGGACAGAGCTCAGTAGTGTGTGAGTGTAATGCTACATACTGCGACTCTGTTGGTCATGTCAGCTTGCCCGCTGTGGGCCACTTCCTGTCGTTCCTGAGCAGCAGGGCGGGTGCGAGACTTCAGAGGAACCAGGGACCTGTGCAAAAGAACAGCACTGGAGCAGGTATGGAAAACTGCAGCTGTTAGTAATCAGTGGATCATCCTGTTCTCAGCAGTTCTCAAAAAGGGAAAAGATCTCCAGAAAACAAACCACCAACAAGTGAGATTGTGGTATTGTAAATAACATCATGGTGAAACAATGTGCACATATAAGAGTGGCCAGAATGTGTTTTTACTGCTCAGATTGCAGAATTGCAACTAACTGGTGAAAACAGCCGTGTAATCTCCTTTTAAACACATATCAGCTTCCTCTTTCGTAATACCTCAGTAAGCCACCAAAATAAGAGATAATAGATGTTTTCAGTTCCACGTATGATACACTCCATGTGCTGTTATGCAGAGTGAAGAATTCAACAAATATAACAATGTGTGGAAGAAAGATTCTGAACTGTAGCATTACACATTTATTAGGACATCATTAAAGTTGCTAAGAATAAATCTAAAGTGACTATTCCCAGCACTGACCCAGTTTCTTTCTTGCCTGCTTGTCTCTCTTAGCTCTCAGGATCACTGTGGTCCCCACAGAAAAGTACCAGCATGTTAAGGGCTTTGGAGGAGCCATGACAGATGCGGCTGCCATGAACATTCTCTCGCTGTCGAGTAGAGCCCAGGACCAGCTGCTCAGACAGTATTTTTCCCCAGAGGGTGAGTGAGAGAGAAAAAAAAAAAACAACAGAGAAAGACAGAATGGAAGAGTTATAGGTTTTACGGAATAATAAGGGGATAAAATTGTGTAAAATTAGTATTCATTATAAAACAGGATAGACGTATAAACGCTGTTACTAAAATTAATAATCTTTTAATATTAGGTAACAATTATAGTTTTACTTGTCACATATTTTGAATATCAAATCTTTTTTATGCTTTACATGTAAAACACTAAAAGACACAAATAAGGCACAAATGAAAGAAAAAACAACAACTACAAAACGTTCCAAAAACACAAATAAGTTAACAATAAGTATATTTAATCTGGGTGTAAATCTTCATAAGGATGGGCAGTGATGTCATGGTTTTAAATTTGCATATGAAGTAAGCCACATGAACCATTCGCATTCTGCCTGTCATATGTTTATAGGTATAGAATACAACATGGTCCGAGTACCGATGGGAAGTTGTGATTTTTCGACTCGTCTGTATACATACGCCGACTTGCCAGAGGACTACAGCTTGCGTAACTTTAGCCTGGCTGAAGAAGACACGCGCATGAAGGTAGAAAGGCACGATTGATCCTGGTTGTGCATCTAATTACGGTAACTTTGTGCTAACAATCATTAATAATCCTTCACAGATTCCTTTGCTGCAGAAGGCACAAGCCCTGTCTGCTCGTCCACTGTCGCTGTTCGCTTCTGCCTGGAGCTCACCAGCTTGGTTGAAGACCAGTGGTGTGCTCATAGGGAAGGGGTCGCTTAAAGGAAAGCCTGGGGGCAAAGCGTATAAAACATGGGCGCAGTACTATATAAGGTAAGCAAACTGTACTATTAGTATGCTTAGTCAGAGTCATCACATTTTACTATTTATTTTCTCATGTCCAATAATAAAGGAGTGACTATCCAATCTGTTGTGTCTTTGAGGCAGCTGAATACCCAATATACATTGTTTGAAATATATTTTTTTGTGCTTTTTACACTATTACTAATCTAATTCCAATGAAAACATGCTCCTAATACTTTTTGAAACAAGTAACAAGAGTTCCTTTACTCATTTTTTTTTCTTCATCTACCTACCTGATATTCCTCTCTCAGATTTCTGGAAGAGTATGAGAAGCACAATCTCTCATTCTGGGGGCTGACCACAGGAAATGAACCCACTGCAGGTGAATTGACCAATTACAGCTTCCAGGCTTTGGGTTTTACTCCTGAGCTTCAGCGCGATTGGATTGCTATGGACCTCGGTCCTACACTCCATTCATCTCCATATTCCAAAACCCGCCTTATAATCCTAGATGACCAGAGACTCCTGCTTCCTTACTGGGCCAGAGTGGTAAGTAAAGTAAAAATGAGGGGTGGGATGGTGCACATTTTGGATTAGCCGAGACTCATGTGCATGTTAGGAGCTAATAGGCATGGTACATAAAACAAGTAAATCTTAAGAATAAAAAGAGAAAAAAAGGTCAGAGCTCTCAGTGACTCTTTCTTGCTGTAGGTTCTGAGTGATATTCATGCCGCTCAATATGTCCACGGCATCGGCGTTCACTGGTACTTGGATCAATTCGTTCCTGCCAAATTCACACTGACGGCCACACATGACCTCTACCCTGAGTACTTCATTTTGGGCACAGAGGCGTCTACTGGTTGGCGCAATATTGACCGTGGTGTGCGTTTGGGCAGCTGGGAAAGAGCTGAAGATTATGCCCATGACATTATAGAGGTATTCCAGGGTAATTAGTTCATGGCCATTTCTATTCTAATTTTACATTGCATAAAAACGCTGATGATGGCTGTTTATTTATTTATTCTTTTGTCTAATTTGTATTTATCAATGCCCCAAAGTAGCATATTAAATATTCTCTGAGCTTTATTCTTCCATTGTTACTGAAATATATCTTTATATCTTTGTTTTAATGCAGTACAGACACCTTGGACTACAATGTAATTTTTTTTATGTGAACATTAATGTTTCTTATTTTGCCAGCATTTTGTTTAAAAAAAAACACCAAAAAACTCTTGCTTACAGGACCTAAATAACTATGTGGCTGGATGGACAGACTGGAACTTAGCACTCGATATGAGTGGTGGACCAAACTGGGTCAAGAATTTTGTGGACAGTTCCATTATTGTGGACCAGAGCAAAGACGTCTTTTACAAGCAGCCGATGTTTTACAGCATGGCCCACTTCAGGTGAGCGTGTTTTAGACAGTCACATGCATGTCATAGAAGGTGTGTAAAGTTCAGATGATGTCATGTGCTGCAGTGTTCATTATAGGCACTTGATGACTTTTTGATGGATTTAATTTGTTCTTTTTTTAATTCGTTCCTTTCAAATATTTAATTCAACACTCGCAGCAAGTTCCTGTGGGAGGGGTCTCGGAGAATAGGGCTGTCTACTTCTGAACACACCTCGTTGGAAACATCAGCCTTCCTCAGACCTGATGGTTCAGTACTGCTGATTGTCTTAAACAGGTGAGAAAAACAACAGTTATATATAGTTTTATAACCACAAATGAGAGAACATTACTCATAATCTTACACTCCAGTACTCATGTTAGTTCTCACTCTCCAGTGTTCTGTATTGTTGAAAGATTTGTGATTAAACTCTTGATGTCACACAAATGAGGATGGGTTCCCCTTTTGAGTCTGGTTCCTCTCAAGGTTTCTTCCTCATAACATCTAAGGGAGTTTTTCCTTGCCACAGTCGCAGGCTTGCTCATCAGGGATAAATACACACACACCATTCACCTTGACTGTTGGTTTCTGTAAAGCTGCTTTGAGACAATGTCTGTTGTGAAAAGCGCTATAGAGATAAACTTGACTTGACAATGGATGTACTTGAGTTAAATTGAGAGATACACTTTGTAAAATATGACTCCAGTAAACATAAAAATGTTCCCTTTAAACTTTCACTTGAGTAAAAGTACAAATGTATTTGCCTTCAAATGTACTTAAGTATCCACAGTACTATGATTTATTATGGCTATAATGTTCCTATTTTTATTTCTGTCACAAAACTGTTGTTTAATCAACTCAGTTTATGGGAAAAGCCTCTGTTACACCAATCTATTAATAGAATGATATTAGAGTTAAACACTGATTGATATTTATAAAAAATTTGCAAATAAGTCCAAGGGTGTTGTAGTAAGTTTTTCAGTAGTAAGTCAAGAATTTATCCATCACCAGCAAGCGCCAATCAAAACTATTTGGTGGCTTGCTGTGTGATTGACCAGTTAGGTTTTTTCCACTCATACGTAAAAAAGGAATGATTGATTTCACAAAATGTAGTTGAGTAAAAAGATATTTTACTTTGAAATGTAGTGAAGTAAAAGCCTCCCCAAATAAAAAATACTTCAGAAAACGGATTTCATTTCTTTTGTTTTTGTCCACCACTGATATTTATATTAAAACTGATGTCGGTGATAATTTGTAATTGTCGTTATTCCTGTGAGGTGTTAGCAGTTGGAACTTGTCCCCACGCTGATGTCATGGGGGATTTTGCTCGTACAGGTACAAAGACATTTAAAAGAAACAGTTTTGCTGTTAAGATGATAAACACATAAGCAGGAGCTTCTTTTCTTACTCACGAGTGAATGTAGAGATCGGGATTTGAAAGAGCTGGACAGGCTGCATGACCAATGTTCTGCTGCATCGGTTTCTTTTTATATGACTGCAGATGTACGCTCTAATTCCCTCTTGAATTGTTATCCACTGCATTGTGGGTAATGTAGGAAGCCATTGCCCAAAGTGAAAATAAAGCAACATGATGTTAAATAAGTTTAATTGACAAAAGCCAGTTATAAATGATAAACATTCATGTGCCATTTAAGATTTTTTCTTTAACCTTCACAGCCTTTACATTGTGGACATGGTTTTTTTAGTAATATAATTGTAAAAATATTAGTAATACTGTATAAATCATGAAAATATTTACATGGTGATTCATATGCTTGGGGATCCTGGGTGTGTGTGTGTGTGTGTGTGTGTGTGTGTGTGTGCAGGTGTACTGGTGTAACTGTAAATAAACAATGGATAGATAAAATATTCACCTTTTCTCAATCCACATTAGAATACACTATATTGCCAAAGGTTTACAGACATCTGGTCATAAGTACGGTATGTGCTTTTTGAGCATCACATTCCGCATTTAGTCCCAATTTACTCTTATAATTCCCTCCACTCTTTTGGGAAGATGTTCCACGAGACTTTGGAGTGTGCTTGTGGAGATTTCTGTTCATCAGCCATAATGGTGTCAGTAAAGTCAGGTATTGATGTAGGTGAGGAGACTTGAGATCAGAGCTCTATAGAAGGCCACTCATAATCTTCCTCTCTAAACTATCTATCTATCTATCTATCTATCTATCTATCTATCTATCTATCTATCTATCTATCTATCTCTCTCTCTCTCTCTCTCTCTCTCTCTCTCTCTCTCTCTCTCTCTCTCTCTCTCTCCTCTCCTCTCACTTTGTACACAGGGGCATTGCCATGCTGGAACAGGTTTGTGTTTCCGAGATCCAAATTATACATCCAGATATTTTATTTCCTACATTGTGGTAATAGTTTGAAGAACCACCACATACAGGAGGAACAGTCAGATGTCCCAATACTTTTGTCCATATATTGTATCTTCAAGCTTTATGAAAACAATACTTTTTTAATGCATCTCTATGGTCAAAATAACCTGAATATGATCCCTGTACTATAAATGTTTTTTTGCCTTAACACAGCATTTTATAATGTTTTTTTTTTGTGTGTGTGTGTGAACCTACAGGTCTGATGCTGAGGTGCAGTTTGAAGTATGGGACCAGACCCTGGGCTTTCTGCCTACAAGTGCTCCTCCTCACTCCATCCTCACACTACTGTGGGCCACATCTTAAATAGCAGTATTCAAGTATAGGTACATTTATGCAACCATTAATGGAACACTAAACATGCAAATATTTCAGCGATGCTACAAATAATCACACTGGAAATCACTAAATCACTCTAATAAAAATTATATCTAGCAGTCATGACTGTTATTTAGTTAAGACACAGCAGTGAAAACTTTTTTTTTTGAGGTCACAATGATGATCTCTTGACTAAAACTGAATATAATATACAGTATTGTTCAAAATAATAGCAGTACAATGTGACTAACCAGAATAATCCAGGTTTTTAGTATATTTTTTATTGCTACGTGGCAAACAAGTTACCAGTTGGTGCAGTAGATTCTCAGAAAACAAACAAGACCCAGCATTCATGATATGCACGCTCGTAAGGCTGTGCAATTGGGCAATTAGTTGAAAGGGGTGTGTTTAAAAAAATAGCAGTGTGTGCCGTTGACTGTACAAACTCAAAACTATTTTGTACAAACATTTGTTTCTAGGATTTAGCAATCCTGTGAATCACTAAACAGTTATGACCACAGTTTTTTAAAACTGCTTCACATCTGTGTGGCATGGAGTCAACCAACTTGTGGCACCTCTCAGCTGTTATTCCACTCCATGATTCTTTAACAACATTCCACAATTCATTTACATTTCTTGGTTTTGCTTCAGAAAACAGCATTTTTGATATCACCCCACAAGCTCTCGATTGGATTAAGGTCCGGGGATTGGGCTGGCCACTCCATAACATTAATTTTGTTGGTTTGGAACCAAGACTTTGCTCGTTTACTAGTGTGTTTGGGGTCATTGTCTTGTTGAAACAACCATTTCAAGGGCATGTCCTCTTCAGCATAAGGCAACATGACCTCTTCAAGTATTTTGACATATGCAAACTGATCCATGATCCCTGGTATGCGATAAATAGGCCCAACACCATAGTAGGAGAAACATGCCCATATCATGATGCTTGCACCACCATGCTTCACTGTCTTCACTGTGTACTGTGGCTTGAATTCAGAGTTTGGGGGTCGTCTCACAAACTGTCTGTGGCTCTTGGACCCAAATAGAACAATTTTACTCTCATCAGTCCACAAAATGTTCCTCCATTTCTCTTTAGGCCAGTTGATGTGTTCTTTGGCAAATTATAACCTCTTCTGCACATGCCTTTTTAACAGAGGGACTTATGGGGATTCTTGAAAATAGATTAGCTTCACACAGACGTCTTCTAACTGTCACAGTACTTACAGGTAACTCCAGACTGTCTTTGATCATCCTGGAGCTGATCATTGGCTGAGCCTTTGCCATTCTGGTTATTCTTCGATCCATTTTGATGGTTGTCTTCCGTTTTCTTCCACGTCTCTCTGGTTTTGCTCTCCATTTTAAGGCATTGGAGATCATTTTAGCTGAACAGCCTATAATTTTTTGCACCTCTTTATAGGTTTCCCCTCTCCAATCAACTTTTTAATCAAAGTACGCTGTTCTTCTGAACAATGTCTTGAACGACCCATTTTCCTCAGGCTTTCAAATGCATGTTCAACAAGTGCTGGCTTCATCCTTAAATAGGGGCAACTTGATTCACACCTGTTTTTTCACAAAATTGATGACCTCAGTGATTGAATGCCACACTGCTATTTTTTTTAAACACACCCCTTTCAACTAATTGCCCAATTGCACAGCCTTACGAGCGTGCATATCATGAATGCTGGGTCTTGTTTGTTTTCTGAGAATCTACTGCACCTACTGGTAACTTGTTTGCCATGTAGCAATAAAAAAATCTACTAAAAACCTGGATTATTCTGGTTAGTCACATTGTACTGCTATTATTTTGAACAATACTGTAATATCCAATCTGGAATGTTTTGCAGTGATTTTAAGTTGATTCTGTAGCTTTAAGGTACTTAGAGGCTGCAATATTTTCAATGTAAAAAAAAAAAATTCCAAAAAGGTGTTATGTCCACGTGTGAAAAAGAGATGTAGAAGCTTTAATATGCATAATTGGTCATTAACAGAATTTACAGTGACTTGAAACTTCAACATGTGCTTGACCTGCTTTTAATGTGATAAATTGATGACAGTTTGAAGCAACATGTACATAATTGGATGGAAACAATTCCATGAGGTTTTGACAGTAAAGGCTGCCATTATCTTGAGAAGACAGCACTGGTTCTAGGAATCTAGTGATGCGTTTAAAAAATGCATATGCCATAACAGACTGCTCAGTCAGAGGAATGCAAGAGGCTACAGTTCAAATACAAACAACAGTAACCTTTGTAAACCATGTCTGACTTTCATTACATGAATCTCATTGTTGTTAACACAGCTAATTGCTATTGCTTCTCGATCAAACACAAGCACAACGACCTTGTGTGTAACCAATGGCAATTTATCAGGCTAAAAACTTGGAAAATTACTATTAAATGAGTATTAAAATGCACTACAATAAGTTAGGACAGGGGAAATAAAAAGACATAAACAAACTTGTATATGGATGCTGTAGACAAAGCGACCAACAAAGCATTTCAATTAAATAAAATGCTGAAATCAAATGGTGTCCTTGGCTTTTGTACATATGAATCATGTAAAATTTTATGTAAACCTGTTTTAACCAAGATCAAGGTTAACTGATTTTTATTCAGTTTTATCATCATCAATACAATAACAACACATGATTTATATAATATATATTTTAATATTTAGGGATTCACCATTTTATATGCAGTATTCCTTTCCTTTTGTTTTTTTTTTCTCCTTTGAATGAGCTTCTTGAACTAAAATTATTTACAAAAAAAAAAAAAGAAAAGAAAAGGAGTGATGCCAATAAGGGGACGATGAGAGGGACACCGTGTGTGCCTGTGATATTTACACCTGGGAGAAGTGCACAGATGGCAAGAGGGAGAGGAAAGAATAGAGCTCCGAGACTGGAAACGACTACCAGGACAGGACAACGTGACCCAATGAACAGGCGCGCTAAGCGGTGAGAGAAAAGAGGTCAAGGGCAACCAATCAGTAGAATAAGCCTTGGGGACCCACCGAACCCCACGGCTATTAGGCTGAACAGCGGTTGGCTCTTTGTAGCGTGTGCAGTTCAGCTTTATGGGTAGTGCATAACACTGCACATTTAAAAGGAGGATGGCTCAAATAGCGTTATGCCTACAAGATGACTGGGAACATGGACGGCCTTCAGAGTCAGTAGCCTGGGAAAGCAGACGCCAGGACGAGAGGTGTTAAGTGCAAACACCTCGGAATTAAGGTCAAAGTGTCGATGCAGAGACGAAAAGGAGGCTACAGACAGGCCACGACAGACGAAGTGTTGAGCGATAAAAAGTAAAACGGTAAACAAGCCATAGTAGACCATATGAAAGTGGTAAGATTGAAAATGGATAACGAGAGAGAGAGAGAGAGAGAGAGGCTGGCGTTAAGACAAGGAATGCCGAATATTGGCAAATCCTCACGCGTTTGTTGTATTGAGAGTTAGACTGAAACAGCGGAGATGAAAAGAGGCGTGTGTGGGCATCTCAGTAGGACCATCTTTCCTGTGTGCGGGGCTCCGTGTTTACGGAAGAGGGCTCTGAGGGGGGCTGATTGCTGCTGTCCTCTCCACTCAAACTCTTCCTGCATACCGGACATGTGTCATGCTGCAGAAAGAAAGGAAGAGAGAATTCAATAAATGTGAGGCTTGTGGACATACATATTCATCACATTCAAATGGTAACCTAGTTACTGCCAATTACCTGCAGCAATCAGTCAACTTGATATATATTTTTCTCCCATCATTCACTCCACAGCACATAGCAAAGCTACCACTACTTGAAAATCAACCTAAACGGCTCATATACAGGAGACCTTGAAGACCGATGTGTGAATAGCAATATCAAATAATCTGCAACACGGGGGAGGAACATGGAATCACATTTATTTCCAAGTTATTAAATGCTGTAGCCCTAAATAGCTGGCTAGAAAATGCTTGGAATGGCTTTTCAGGCACTTTTATGTAGATATTTGTGAAGACTTTTTGCATTGTCGCAATACAGGTTTGCACACATTAATTGTTCATAATCATTTACACAACCTTCTGATCCAAAGTCCAACATCTTAACCACTGAGCTTCTTCCAGTCATATTTGGGGTCATGTCTTATTGCACTTTACAGAGAGGAGAGTAACCTTTAAATCCAGTCACATGTATAGTGCTTTCTTTTAAAATCAGGTTATATAAAATTTTGGTTTAATAATCACCATGAGTACACTTTTACCACACCTCTCTACATAATGATTTGCCAGGACAAAAATTAGATAATATCATATATAATATAGTAATGGCTACTGTGAAATATATCCAAGTTTCATTTTCATAGTATTGTCCCTTAAGAAGATATCCTAAATGGTTGCTAAAATGTGAGGGGTGTACTCACTTTTGTAAGATACTGTATGTTTTAGTAAGTATGAATAGCCCTCATGCATCTTTTTAACAATTTAAAGCATCTTCAGTAAAACTGGCAGACTACATTTTAAATGAAGTATTTTGTAAAATATAAGTAATATTATTGGCACTAAAATAAATGGTGATTTTTGGTAAGACTCCCCGACTCCCTGTCCAGACCCAGTCTCACCAGTTCTAACCAGGGTACAATGCAGTCACTGTGGAAGAAGTGGTTGCAGGGCAGCTGCCTGACTGGCTCCCCGACTGTGTAGTCCTCTTTACACACCGGACACTCCAAACTGCTGTCTGTGTAAGGAACAGAGGAAGGAGGATTCGTTTACAGATGCAAAGTGGCCTTTTTAAAGTGTTCTAATTTTGCAAAAGTCCAAAAAGCAACACTAGCTAGCTTTTTGTGGGGTAAGAAAAGGAAGGCCATGACAAGGGGGAACATAAAGAAACTGACCAGCCTGTTCCTGAGAAACAATGACTGTGGGGAGGGAAGAGATTTTCTCTTTCTCTGCAGGAGGAGGACCTGTGTTCTCGAACTGACCCAGTAACTGAGCGTGTGTGAGCGAGAGAGAGGGGAAAAGTTATTATTTAAAAAACAAAAAAGAACATTTAATCAGTTTGTAACACTCATACTACTTTATTTGCAAGTACCTGTGTAATGACTGCATCCAGACCCCCCTGCCCCCAGGCATAGTCACCAGGATTTGAGTGCAGCATGCCTGTCCTGATATCACAGGGACACACACGCACACACACACACACACACACTTTACACAATGTCACTGATTAAAAATAACATATTACGATGTCAGAATGATGTTTTTATGGTAACAATTATTGTATATATTATTTTGACCATATTTGTATTTACCATGAGAGAGGAGGTGAACCTGGAGCACCTGAATTGGCAAAAAGGCCAGCAAGAAACTGTTGTACTATTCTAAAAAAAACAAAATAAAAAACACAAAAACAATACAGAGTTAAAAAAACAACAACATTCCTTTGCAATTTATACACCATTTTCTCTTATATACACTTTACCAACCAAAGCATTACTTAGTCATAATGGATGCTACAGCTTATAAAAGCATTGTGTACTATGAGGTAACAGTTTTGGGAACCGCCATATTGCTGTCCAGATACTTTTGGTCATATAATGCATCATACTTACATCTTATAGTCTTTATTAGTTTACACACACACACACATATATATACACACACACACACACACACACACATATATATATATATATATATATATATATATATATATATATTACACACACACACACACACATACACATACACATACACACATACACACATACACACATACACACATACACACACACACACACACACACACACACACACACACACACACACACAGTACAGACCAAAAGTTTGGACACACCTTCTCATTCAAAGAGTTTTCTTTATTTTCATGACTATGAAAAAAGTAGATTCACACTGAAGGCATCGAGGGCTATTTGACCAAGAAGGAGAGTGATGGGGTGCTGCGCCAGATGACCTGGCCTCCACAGTCACCGGACCTGAACCCAATCGAGATGGTTTAGGGGTGAGCTGGACCGCAGAGTGCAGCATCTCTCGGGGAACTCCTTCAAGACTGTTGGAAGACCATTTCAGGTGACTACCTCTTGAAGCTCATCAAGAGAATGCCAAGAGTGTGCAAAGCAGTAATCAAAGCAAAAGGTGGCTACTTTGAAGAACCTAGAATATGACATTTTTCAGATGTTTCACACTTTTTTGTTATGTATATAATTCCATATATAATTCCACGTGTTAATTCATAGTTTTGATGCCTTCAGTGTGAATCTACAATTTTCATAGTCATGAAAATAAAGAAAACTCTTTGAATGAGAAGGTGTGTCCAAACTTTTGGTCTGTACTCTATATTATATTATATTAATATATATATATATATATATATATATATATATATATATATATATATATATATATATATATATATATATATATATATAAACTGAACACATCATTAATTAAAAATGGCATTTAGCAAACATCCTTATCCAGAGCGGCCTTACAATTATACCAACGTATACAGTACAGAACTGAGCAGTTGAGATTTAAGGGCCTTGCTCAGGGGCCCAGCAGTAACAACTTTGTGATACTGACCTGACCAACACCTTTACCACTGAGCTACCGTTTGCCTATATTAAAAAGTGTAAGGACTGCCAACATGAGACACGCAGCATGAACAGTAAGTGGGCTCATTAAAAGAAGCACACGGTGACATGAACAAAAAAATTTATTTGAAAGGATGTAGCAGTGAAGCAAGTGTGCAGTTCTGCAAATAAGACACACTGGCTTTCTTTCCTTTTCACCCTTATCAAGGAAATTAAAGTCAAACAGCCAATGTATTCTTGTTTAAATAAAAAGCAAAACAATTTAAGCTGGACTAAGTGAGAGACTATATTTAAGAAGAATGGCGTTCATTCCTCATTCCATCGCTCTGTGTGGCACAGCACCTTAGTGAGACTCATTATACTGGATAACAGCGTACCTATACCATGCAGTTTTTATTGTCTACCTCTGGAATCTAACCATGTATCATTCTTGTCTTGGTAGCTCTGTTCCCTTCTTAAAGACTTTAGTAAATCTCTCTTAAATTAAAGACCAATAAGATGACTTATTACAAGACAGATGAAATTCATATTTCATATAAAGTGACTTTACAACTAAACAGAAGAGATTAGCATTCAAACTTGGCAACAGGCAAGCAGGAGGCACCTACAACATTCTTGAGAATAACCTGAGGCGATACAGAGAAAGACAGAGGGAAGGGAAAAAACAAAAACCAGACAGTGTGTGTCATATCCCGATTAACTGATGAAACCTTTACTGGGGTGTGATATATACAACTGTGTCAGAAAAAAGCTTGAAGATAAATGGAAGTAGTACCACCGAGCCAAAATGGGTGGAACCCATAAGGGCGGGACTTACCCCTCTACAGCAGGAGAACGATCCGGCCGACTGCTTCCTCTGGATCTGTATCTCCTCTGTGTGTGCAGGCGAGGGGGACGGCTGGGACCCCAGTGCTCTCCTCCCCCTCCTAACGGGCCACCGAGGGTCCCGCTGAGGCCCCCAGGGACAGAGCCACCAAATGGTCCTCCTCCCAGACCTAATCCTACAGCACCCCCTGGAACCCGTGGCTCGGAGTCGGGGCTGTCCAAATCCACTGTGAACGGCCGCTCCACAAACAGAAGCTGCCAGAGCTACAGCAAGGAGATGTGTGGAAAGAAAAAGCTCTTATTACTACAAATATGTAGTCAAGAGTATAAAATGTGCTATATGAAATCGAAATGATGTTGAAAACTAAACAACATTCCTGCTAAAGATGCAGATAAGACAGAAGAATTTACTACTAGTGAAGATAACGAAGCTGGACACAGAATCAGCAAATGTTCCTCCTGCAAATGTGTTAAATCACAATCTCTATAAAGCTCTGAAAATGCCCACCTTACATAACAAATCAAGTGAATACATGTGTAGCACTTAGAGAGGAAGGCAATACGTCGAATAAACAAAACACCATAGAATTAGTTACACTACGACCAGAAGTATGTGGACACCTGACCATCACACCAGCAAGTGCTTGTTGAACATCGTTATAGTTATAATAACCTCCACTCCTCTGGGACCGCTTTGCTACTAGATTTTGGAATGTGGCTGTAGAGATTTCTGTTCATTCAGCAACAAGAGCAATAGATAAGTCAGACACTTGTGTTGGGTGGGGTGGCCTCGTGTGCAGTGTTCCAGTTCATCCCAAAGGTGTGAATGAGTAAAGTTCATTCTGAGTTAAGCCACGAACCCCGCCTTCATAAACCCTGCCTTCATAAACCCCGCTTTGAGCGCATGAGCATGTGTGGGCCCTGCATTTCCAGGGAAAATGTAGTGTAACAGCATGCATTTATTTTTATTTTTTTTAAGACATGCTATATTTTTGTGTGCTTCGAATTGTGTGTCAAAAATCTGAGGAAATCACATATGGGTGCAGTGGCCAGGTGTCCACAAACATTTAAACTCATTAGCAAAATAAACAAACATTTAAATAAAACAGGGAAGCAAAAACACTCTTGGTCTCATCAATATGAGATACATTCTATGTATCTCTATGCTATGTCCTGCGTCATTAATAAACAAGCTTCAGTTAGTCCAGAATGCAGCAGCCAGAGTTCTTACAAGGTCAAGAAAATATGATCACATAACCCCGATCTTATCGTCCCTACATTGGCTTCCTGTTAAGTTTCGAATAGACTACAAACTATTACTTCTCACTTATAAAGCACTAAATGGTTTGGCTCCCATGTATCTATCCAGTCTTTTAACTTGCTACAATCCACCACGCTCCCTTAGATCTCAAAACTCTGGGCTTCTAGTAGTTCCTAGAATAGCAAAGTCCACTAAAGGTGGTAGAGCATTTTCACATTTAGCTCCTAAACTCTGGAATAGTCTTCCTGACAGTGTTCGGGGCTCAGACACACTCTTCCAGTTTAAGTGTAGATTAAAAACATATCTTTTTAGCAAAGCATACACATAACACACATCACATATCATAACCTTGTGCTCCAGAACGTCTGATCACATGCACATTATCAACTTGTGCTGTTAATATCATGAACAGCAGCTACGCTAATTCCTCTCCACTGCTTCTCTCTCTTTCCCCATCCCGAGACACCCTGAGGTTTGGCCAGCTCCAGTCACCTCCCACCATCTTGATGATTATGGACCTTTGAAGAAGTAGATGCCGAACTCGCAAACATCCCGAACCATCTAGAGACGTACCAGTGCCATTTGGATCCCGCTACATGTGTGGAGTTTGACATTGGACCTCCTGGAGTGTTTAAAGGCTCTGGCATGGAGAAGCTGATGCTGGATCTATGATGATCACAAATGCTGAGCTCATAAAACTAGGAGCTACTAACCATATAGACTGTATAAGACTGCAGAAAGAACATCACTTATAATCTTATACTCCAGTGCTCATGTTAGTTCTCACTCTCCAGTGTTCTGTATTGTTGAAAGATTTATGATTAAACTCTTGATGTCACCCAGATGAGGATGGGTTCCCCTTTTGAGTCTGGTTCCTCTCAAGGTTTCTTCCTCATAACATCTAAGGGAGTTTTTCCTTGCCACAGTCACCACGGCTTGCTCATCAGGGATAAATACACACCATTCACCTTAACTGTTGATTTGTGTAAAGCTGCTTTGAGACAATGTCTGTTGTGAAAAGCGCTATACAAATAAACCTGACTTGACTTGACTTAATAATGTTATAATTTTTAGGCAGTGGAATGACGTGAAAAAGCACAAATGATAGTAGTAGTAATAGAGTTTAATGCAGAACATATACAGTGAACATTGCTTAATCTTTGCTCATGTCTTGTTTTAAAAACAGAATGAGTGCATGTTGGAGATTTTATGAATTTCATGTAATGTATTATTTATTAAATTATTAAACATTGATTGGATGTTAAATCGGCGTGCCGTTGGTGTTTATCAACTGGAAAGATAATGTAAAAATAATAAATAATAAATAAATAATGAAGCTTCATCTTACTGCTAGAGACCTAATCTTGACTAATGTACATTCAAAGCATCTATTTACGAATAACAACCAAATATCAGTTCAACTCTAAACAGGCATGTTCAGTCTTTTGTTTTCTTCAACCAATGATGTGCTGTCATTTAGAGAGAAGTGGAAAAAAATGGGTTCTTTTTTCCCCCCTTCATAAAAATGATTTTCAAAGAAAAAAAAAAACAACAACTTACCTCTGCAAACTGTGACGCTGTGTCATCAAGGCCATTTGTATTATTGTCCAAAAGACTAAAGAAACACAATCACAATGTTATTCATCGCTGTGTCTAAACCATCACTATTTCATACATTCGAACTTTCCAGCAAAAGTATTGAATGTCACAGACATGGACTCGTGACATGTCAACCAGAGCTGCTGTAATCACACTTTCTGTAGTGTTATCATGAATAAAAGCTGAAAGAATGTCAGTTTAAAAATATATCATATTATAGATATATAGATAGGTACACACATACACACACATCCATACGTATACAAGCCACATAAAAATTATCTTCACCTGGAGTCTTCGGGCACCTCCTCAATAAATCCAGAGTCACATCTGGGGCAGATATACTCCTAAACACAGGAGATCTATCAGTATGTAGCAGTGGAAGTAAATTAGAAGTAAACCACGTGAGATGTTGGCATGACTGTACTTCCCCATTCTAGGGGTTGTTTAGGGTGTATATGATCTAAAGCTGCATTAGGGGCAGCTGGAGTCCAACTGATCGGGTCAGATAATCAACTTGGCAAAAGATTCTCTGTTGAACCCAAACCACAAGTCATGAATCAGTGTGTGTGGCAGTCATTTAATAAGAGGTAAAAAAAAAAAAGTGAAGAAGACCCAGCACACAGTGTGACCTTATTAGGGAACGAAGTGCTTTTAATTTCAGTTCAGTGTCAATCAGAAGACAGATGTATATCTACTGAGAAGGGCTGCAAAATGAAAGGGGCTGGGAAAAAACACCATACACGACTATTTACTTTCGATTTAACTATATGTTACTTCATGAAAATAATGGCCTGGCTGGACTATTCTGTGTCACAGAATTGTGTATTAATACACCACAAATAAACAAAGCCTCACTTTATAAATAAATAAACCCTCAGCTGTGGATCTGACCTTCCACAGACACCGAGTTCATCCGTCCACAGCCAAAGAACCAACGACAACACATCAACCCACGGCCTAGAAAATACAAAACCCCAACAAAGTGTGTGTGTGTGTGTGTGTGTGTGTGTGTGTGTGTGTGTGTGTGTGTGTGTGTGTGTGTGTTTCGGTTGCTATCGAGGCCCTATTACAGCCCAGGCACCTAGGACAGGCTAGCAAAGTTAGCTCGCAACCCTAAGAGTAACGCTAGAGCGTTAGCTGAGAGCGGCCGAGCTAGCCTAGCCTCGTCCCCGAGCCTCGACACGGCTCAATCCCGTGTCACACGCTCGGGGGAGTCGGACACGCGTTCGTCAGCCACCGTATCGAAAAGACCGCTCTAAGACAAACGTGCAGGCTTACCGGGAGTTTCGGTCTCACTTCGCCTTTACAACAGTGACAAAAAAAGCGATGCGGAGGAACCGCGGCAGCCTCCGCCATCTTTCCGAGAACCGCACACAAACACTGACGTCGCTTCACCAGGGCGTTATACGTTTCCCACCCGTATTCGGGGGAAGACATCCCGCCTCCTAGGTAAGGATTGGCGAGTAGTTCTGATCGTATGGCTTTCAATAAAGGTTATTGGCTCAAAGTCTGAACTTCTAGCCAATCACAGCACAGGGGCGGAGCTCTTTACATAGGGAATATAATGAATTCTCCTGGACTGGACTGCAGGAGAAGGCGGGGCTCTGGAACCGGAAGTGCCTTAGCTGTATGAGGGGTTGTGTCTGGCAGAAGCCATGTGAGTTGAAATGCAGCAGAAATGTTAATTGACAAGCCTCGGCTTCTTCTGTAAGCACCCGGAAGCGAAATCAAGAATATTTTAAAGGTGCGTAACATTTTTGTTTCTTTTTTTTCCCTACCGGATGGAAGGTAGCATCTATTGTGTTTAGCTAACAGCTAACTACAGTAGCAAGTTCAGGTCATGCAGGTGGTTTGGAGGCATCCAGCACTTAATCCGTAATTCCACTATTCCAGATGTTTCGAAAACCTATAATCGGCTCATTTATGTGAGCAAGATCAAGGCTACACAATACTCAAGGATCTGATCTGTCAAGTCAAATAGGCTTTTATTGTTATTCCAGCCAATATACAGTTCAACACAGTGACATGAAACAACGTTCTTCCAGGACCAAGGTGCTACATCGTGCAACATATCAAAAAGTAGCACCAAAAAATTACAGAACTACACAAAACTACCTAAGGCACGATATAAAGTGCACGTGTGCGACATTTGGTGCAAACAAACTGCATAAGAGAGTAAGACTGGAGACTCTGTGATACTGCAGCCCCGGACAGTCTAATAGATTTCTGTTAGTGCAAATAAATTGTCTAGATGATAAATACTGTACATGTAATCACTATAATGAGTTTGTTCATTTGTGTGTGTGTGTGTGTGTGTGTGTGTGTGTCAGTCCAGTCCCTTTGTATTGAGTAGTCACATGTCTCCCCTGAGTCCTTCAATTTAATTACATTTGCACTCAGTTACACACAGTGCTTTACACACACAGTCCTTCACACACATGGTCCTACACACACACACACACGGTGCTTTACACACGCAGTCTTACACACACACACACGCAGTCTTACACACACACCCAGTCTTACACACACACAGTCGTACACACACAGTGCTACATTTAGTTACACACAATTGCACACAGTAATACAGTCACACACAGTTGGACACACCAACACCTTGTGTGCTACACAATTAGACTCAGTATTAGAGTTGTAATTACATACAGCTGCATACAGTAACAGTGTAACACAGTTACAAATAGTTACACAATTACTCAATGTTAAGGAGTTTTTATTCAGATCCCATTGTGACTTTCAGATGACAGTGCAGGAGGCGCGTCTGTGTGGACTCCTCCTGAGGGAACACTTTGGTGAAGTGGTGGAGAAAGTCGGAGTTCACCTGCTGCGCAGTGGCACTCTCAATCTACGTGCTCTGGCTCATGAAACCAGCACTTCCCTCGACCTGGTAACCTTAGGATTTCTCAGTACATATACAAATATGTTATGTTTGATTATGAACTTAGATTTGTGGATTTTTCTCTGATTCATGCTCTGGAAGAACTGAATATATTGTTATGGATGATCAGAGACAAATCTTTCCTCCTTTCTTTCTGTATTCCATACTTGTACTTTACTAGGTGAAGAAGTGTCTGTGTGTTCTGGTGCAGCATGGTATGTGTAAGTTTGGTCCAGGCCGCCGGGGTCCTGCTGGTCCTGTTGAGTACCAGGTGAATTGTGAGCGCATTCTCTACATGCTCCGGTACCCACGCTACATCTACACGGCTAAGAGTCTCTACGGAGACACAGGAGAGCTGGTTATAGAGGAGATACTGCAGAGGGGTCAGATGACCATGAGCAGTGTGGTCAGGACTGTAGCAGACAGACTGACACAGAATATGGAAGGTGAGTGGTCTGTACTGTAATACATTATGACACATGTGCCATAATACAGAGTCCATCTCACTGGCGCATGTGGAACATGTGAACTAATGTTCTTGTTATGCAGTGAGGCTACAAAGCTGCTGATATGACCTGCTGGATGTTTTTCTTATTAAGTCATTAGCAAGCAATGAGTATATTAAGAGCATGAGTTAATATTTTGCTGCCACAAATTTAAAATCATAGCCTAAAAAAATTTATATTTCACTAAATAAACAGCGTCTAGTTTATTATTTGGCAGGGATGTAAATGGTATTTTTCTTATTGACACTACTTATGGCAGCTACATGTTTCCAAGCTTGAAGAAATGTAATATAATCAGTCATTCCTATGTTCAGGTTTTAGTGCTAAAATGATTTAATATATTATTTTTTTGTCTATGACTCATTTTGATATACAAACCATTCCATAAATTTAACTCATTGCTATGAGAAACTTAAAAATATAGTAATTTTTCCTAATTATATCATTGTTCCTCATAATAAAAACAGGATCTGTCTATCTATCTATCTATCTATCTATCTATCTATCTATCTATCTATCTATCTATCTATCTATCTATCTATCTATCCTGTTTTTATTATGAGGAACAAGATAGATAGATAGATAGAGCGAGCTTTTATGTGTACACACAGCAACCAATAAGGAGAACTGAACGGTTTTTATTGCACAGTTTAATAAACAAGTAATAATATATAATATATAATCCATAAAAAAAAATGTATATAACCAAAAATCTTACAGCTGAAAAATAAAAAGATTTTTGCTTAATCCTTTATTGATGGTGTTTAGATTTTCCAGGCTAAAACAGTAGTATAAGACTTTGAAAACACGGCCCATGCGAGTTTCAACAGGTTTCTTTTCCTGTTGATCCAGATGCTTCAGATGTGGCAGGATTGCTACTTGTTACTTTCATTAAAGAAATATCTACATTATCTCATTTAAATCTGATAAATAAAAATATGTAGATTTGATGAGAATTTAAATGTCATTGTGTCGAACTTGGATAGATAAAGTGTAATCTGTGACTGACATGTTCTTGGTGCAAGTTGGCCTGGTATCTTAGTGATACATTTTTATTTGCCATTCGAACGAAAAAACAAAAAAACAAAGTTGTAGTGGTAAGATGCTAGCTAACAAACTATAAAACTTTTTAACTTAAAGTCTATCCTGGCTTGTCGTGTATAACAAAATTATATTGAAATAAGATACAGAGACATTTGCAGTGAAGACATGGGGAAAATGCTTTGTAGGTGCATCTCGTGTGTGTGTGTGTGTGTGTGTGTGTGTGTGTGTGTGTGTGTGTGTGTATAGATTGAACATGAATGATTTACATGGCCATTATGCTTTTGTTCCTAGCTTTCACTGGCAAGATTAACGTGTTCAGTTTATCACATTACAAATTGTATTGTTATCTTTTACACAAGAAAAAGAAATGTTTGATGCACTTCAATGTTTTTTTTTAAAAACCTTTTGATTTTGTGGATTTAGTCACTGTAGGTAGATGCTACCTAATTTCTGTATTGTGTAAAAATGTGGAACATAGGGTGAATGAATTTGATGAGATTAGATTCGTTATGAAGAATGAACACAATCAATTTACGTCATAACATATGTAAATTATGTTATGAAATCTCACCACTATAGTAATACATTACCATGTATGTAATTTGAGATGAAGTAGTGCAGCAGTAGTGTGAAGACTGATGAATGTAAGTGATCTGGGTTTGATCATCAGCTCAGGCGAGGGCACGGAGTTTATTCAGTGCTTCATAACTACACGATGAACATCATGTTGGATGTATACACAATAAAATGTGTCTATGTAACACAGTTAAATCATGTAGAACTGATGGAGGTTTTTTAATTAAAGTAAATACATACATACTAAAAACTCAACTTCGGGGCATTCTTGTAATTACCTGAATAATAGCTTAATTTTAACCGTTTTTAAGTAAAAGTACTCATCTATGAGAAATGTATACAGTTTATGCAATTCAATGTTCTATTTTCTTGCACATCATTCTTTGTAGGCGAATATTCTGTTACAGGTACACAGTGAGGAAACCCTTAATTTGTGCAAACAGTAGAACTGGGATCTCGCAACTTGTGATTTCACTTCACAGTAACGACGAGCAGCATGTTTTTCTGAACTGTAGTAAATGTATTAATCATTAAAATGTAGTGCATCTGAAGGAAAAAATTTCAAGAAGGGAAATGTTGTAATCAAATAAGAAAAGTTAGAAAATATTCTTACGCACACAAACAGTAAAATGTTTACTATACTGAATCCTGGTATGTATGTTTAGTTTTTTCCAATGGAATAAGTCTCATAGAAGCTTTCAGGTTTATGAGCTTTTACTTCACTTCGTTGTTTCAGATTTTAATACTTTAATCGTTTGAAACAGTATTCTGAAAGTATATTCACGTGGTCTGTGCTGAATTTCTGCGTTCAGATGGCCAGAGTATGGACTACAGCGAGGTGGTGAACGCGTTCTCGTGCTTGGTGGAGACTCATTTCCTTCAGCGCTGCCCTCCAGTGGATAGTTTGGGATCAGCAGTCTCAGGAACATCATCCACAGGAACTTCTGAATCTTCTGCCAATACAACACCTCCGTCTGCTCAGCCAGAGAGCCACCCAGACTGTTATAAACTTCCCCAGGTCCACCTCTCTGGTCAGTATCTTCCACTTGTCTGAACACTATTTGGTTTAGAAAATACTAACACCCAGCAATTTGCAAAGAAATGTTGACTATAGCTATTCTGCTTCGAAAAACAACAGATCACATGATTAGTTAAAGCTACACTGTTGTGTTTTTATTAGTTTTTTTTAAGTGAAATTGTATAATTTTATTTGGGGAGAAGAAATGTCTTACAGCAGTATGTTGTTGTGCATACTATGAGTTGCTTGGACAAAAAATTTAATTCACTCTTAAGGCAGTGTGAGGAATTTTCAGGGAATCTGAACACGCACATTGTACATAATACATAATTTCGAAAGTGGTCTGAGACGGGGTTCAAAGTAATGCATCTTGTAGTTCGGATGAGCAGTCTGTTTGGATCTCTGTGTGCTCTCTCAGGTCGGGGTAAACGCAGGCGATCAAGTGGTGATGCAGAAGGAAATGATGGGGGAGCAAAAAGAGCCAAATTGGAAACCAGAGAGGTGAATGTTTCGGCTAGAAAAAGAGACTGTATATAAGGGTATTTGCTACAGCATCAGACCTGATGAATTCCACCCAACGCTGTTCTCTCTGCTTTCTTTCAGGTGTGTGGAGATGAGGGAGTTTACTGGCAGGTGAATTTTGAGCGGTTTCACTTACATTTCAGACATCAGGCCATCATCAGTGCTGTAGCCTCCAAACTGGACCAGGTAGAGCTCAACCTTCCAAATGCTTGCCATCCTTCATGGTGTCTAATAGCAATTACTAAAATATCAGAACACTATTTTATAAAACGTATAGTTTCTGTTATATGAAGGGGTTTATTTATAGCCATGTCTGAGTCGTTGATTAATGAACGCCGCTTTACAATAATTGAATTCTGGATTAATGTTCCAACCATGTTCAGAACACGTCTTTATTAATTACCTGCTTCGCCGCCAGTTACATTTACCCATGTTCCTTATCCCCGTTTTCACCACAGACCAGCAGCGAGATCGTCAGGACCATGCTGAGAATGAGTGAAGTGACGACAACGGCTAATGCTGCATACACACAAGCTGTTTCAGCTAACGAGGTAAAACCCATGCATAAATGTATATTTTGATTGCTGTAATAACATTGCTTTTTTTTTTTCTAAACGTCTTGTTCTGTAGTGTTAAAACATGTTAACCTTTTTCTGTAAGATCTTTCGAGCGCTTCCTCCCAGTTACAACATCGGCAGACCCATACTGGACCAGTACTTGACTCTACTGGTGGATGATCCGGTAAAAAACATGAAACGGAATTACATACATGCTTATATACGTCAGCTCAGTAATCGTTTATAATCTCTCTATTCTGTTCTGTTTCTCTCAGATGGAGTTTGTGGGTAAGGCGGGTGACAGTGGAGGAGGAATGTACGTCGTCAGTATCCTTAATTGCACTGTGCCGAAACTCAATTTGAAGCTACACGTTGCATTTGTTTGAATTAAAATAGCGATTAGTTGATTTAAAGTGTAAAACACAAGTGATAGGAGACTTAATCAGTATTGCACCTGAGCTTATGTTCAGATCTGCACCGAGCATTGGCAAACCTGGCTAGAGCTACACTGGAGTCTGTAGTCCAGGAACGGTGAGTGTGATGAGCCTCTGATTTATGTAAAGTCACCAACTGTTTTTGGTGTGTAATTGCATCTTTTTTTAATGATGGGAACAGTTTTGGATCGCGGTCAGCTCGGATTTTCCGCCTGCTGATACGTAAGAAGCACTTGGAGCAGAAGCAGGTGGAGGATTTTGCAATGATTCCAGCGAAGGAGGCTAAAGACATGCTGTACACTCTGCTGTCTGAGAACCTGGTCCAGCTACAGGTGACGCAGTCACAAGAGCATTTATAAATGAATCATTGTTGTGCCACCGGCTCTCTGTTCTCACTGTGAAGACGCACAGTAGATGAACTATACATTCATTCATGAAACGACCCACTTCTTCTCTAAGACTCTGCCCTATACTCACAAGTGCTGCTTAACCACATTCACACGTAGTTTCCCATTAGGGGGAAGCTGCAGTTTATAAAAAGGTATTTTAGTAACTAGACTACACTTTTTATTATCCACCTTCAGACACTCAGTTTAAACAATATAGATGTTTAGCAACATGAATGTGGAATATTGAGAAATGTACAAATTGACCAGAGTTCATCAAACTTTTGTTTTGTTTCCCTAGGAAATCCCAAAGACCCCAGACCATGCCCCTTCACGTACTTTTTACCTTTACACTGTTAACCAATTACCCACCGCCAGACTACTGCTGCAGAACTGCTACAAGGTACCAACCAACAACCGCACACACACACACAAAATCACATGGATTATTTTGCCTGATATACTTTCCCCCCATAATATTGATAATAAACAGCTTAAAGGTTACACGTAATAAATTGAATATATGCATCCATTTTTACCAACAAAAAAAGACGATCTCTCCAGACACTCTGTTTTCATATAGGACTTGTTAAAAGGGCTATTTTAGGTTCAAGGGAAGCTTCTTGGCTGAAACTTTCACCTTGATTTTGCTTAAAAACTGCAGAAAGGTTTATCAGGAATGCTGTTAATAAATACAAATTCTCAATTTAAATGAGAGATTGGTTTTGATTTGTAGAGTACTTTTTTGGTCATTGCGTTCATTTAAAATATTATTTCATGTGTTAAATGTAACCCTTGCAGAACATTGAACGGACATCAAATGAACTACATCCTTTTGTTTGGATGTCTGGTCTGATTTTTGATGTAGTAATAGATTGAAACAAACAGAAATGTTTTGAACAAGGTGCAAGCAAAATGATTCCATCTAATCCATAGATTCTTCTTCAATTTTGCAGACATATCCCTGAATTAAATTTGGATAGAGTTTTGATGTGTGCGTGTTCGTGTGTGTGTGTGCTCACAGGCTGTGGGTAACCTGATAGAGAGGAGACTGTTTGAGACCAAAGAAAACAAGTGAGTTCCTTTCTGCCTGCTAAATAATAAAATCAGATATGTTGGAGGTTTAGAGGTTCAAGTCATTGCAGGGTTTAGTGATTGTCCCTGCTCCTACCTCTACTTCTGATTAAATAAAAAAAAAAAATACTGCACTTCTGTGTCCCTCTGCAACGGCTTATGTTTATTTGTCTCGTGTTGTGTTTCGGCTCATTTGGTCGCTTCACTGACAGACGTCATTTAGAGAAGTCGCAGCGTATTGAAGCAATCCTGGCATCCCTGCAGGCCAGCGGGGCCGAGACGGCGCAACTTGCCGAGGTGGAAGATATGATCACTGCACCTGAGAGACAGCAGCTAGAGGCTCTCCGTCATCATATTAACAAGTACTGTAGCACTCGCGTTTATTAGATCTAGTCATGGACAGACATTACATAAGTTATTATTCATTAGATTGTTGTGCAATTAATATTCAACGACTTCCAGCCAGAGTGCACTACACACAAACCACTAATCTCAGTGTAGCTGGTATCTATGTAGTGTGTGTGTGTGTGTGTGTGTGTGTGTGTGTGGGGTTGCTCAGGTTAAATGTTCCACATCAGCAAAGATTTACAATTTAAAACAGCAATTATTATATAACAATTAGCACTACATAATGTTTGATTAAAATACAAAACTCTTTTGTGTCTTTCTTTAGGTTGGATTCAAGCGAGAACCAAGTGGATGAGACGATATTCCTTCTAGAGTCTTATGTTAACTCAGCTGTACGATGAGAGTGAGAAATATTTCATATGGATAAAAACAGAACCCGAACATATGTACAGTAATAATAATGCTAATAAAAGTACTTTGTTTCAATAATGCTTATGTGGGCGTCTCTGGCAAATACGTGATGGCAATTCATGATGAACGCAGGCGTACAACGATTTACAAAACTTTATTCAACATCATCTTTTGACTCAAAAGCATTCGAATTGCAAACCTGAGAAATGAACCCCTACTGAATAAAAACGTTTTTGTATGCAGATAAACACAGCAAATATGATTTGAATTACACCTCTTGCACCATATGTCTGAATAGTGCACTTCATTGCACTTCCTCACCCTCCCCACCCGCCTCTGCAATCCAAATACAGCCTGGTATTAGCAGTGCCTCAGTGTAGCTATATTAAGCTCATTCATTACAGTGCCCCAGGAAGCCTGCTTGAGATCTTTCATTTGACTTCTCAGCAGAGCTAAAATTCTCAACTCATTGCCTGCTTTATTCACATAGTGCTCACACTCAAGACATTTCTGCTTCCTGTAATCCAATACTGTTTTCAGCGCTCATTTCTCTCCGAGACATTGAGCAGGTATAATAGGTAAATGTTCTGCTCCCAGAGGAAGGAAAGGAGTCCATTTTTTTTTACACTGTGCACTATTAGATCACCATATTAGACCCATCAAGTCAGTGCTTCAGTGGAAGTGAAACTCAGTCCTCATGGTCCTCGTCATCTATAATCTGTTTTCTTGTGAAAAAGCCCAGCTGGAGGGAAGATGGAAGAAAAAATAAAACATTTTCAGAGGCAAAATGTCATATTAACTGTTTTGGGGTGCCTGTGATAAAGATTGGATGTATTTGTTATCATACTTCACAGTAGTGGTTTGTGGCTTTTATGAAGGGCTTTGAAATAGAAGACTTTTCATTTTGCATTAGTATTTCTTTCACCTAGCCTATTTTGTTATACAATTTCCACAGTAACATTGGTTAAGGTGTTTTACTATCAAGGTTTAAGGTGTTTTAGTTGTGCTGTATGATCTTCCAATGTTATTAAGAGTAGAGTTATAAATTGTAAAAGTTGTAAAGCCCAGGAGGGGGCTCAAACACCTTTCATTTCCCATGCCCCTGCAGTCATGTTAATCTAAACCAGGGGTCACCAACGTGGTGATAATTATTATGAGAAATCATTAACATGATCAGTGTCTCCACATAGATGAATATTATTAATGATAACATATAATAAAAGGTAAATTGAGCAAATTTGTTATTTCAGATCAAACTGAAAACTGTGTGTATCAAACTGGTAGCCCTTCACATTAATCGGTACCCAAGAAGTAGCTCTCAGTTTCAAAAAGGTTGGTGACCCCTGCTCTAAACAATCCCATGTTTTTCTGAGAATTGTTATAAATCTTATAAATCTGGCTTGCAAGGGCATTTTGAAAAGAGTTAACCACCATAATTGGTTGTGAATACATGCACATTTCACAATGAGAGTAAATCTGCATTTAACACATTTCATGGAACTCAACAAGATCATGTTGCACTACTGTGTTTGCTTCATTTGAAATATTTAGCCTACACTTTAATAGTTAACAGTTAATTCAAACAGATGTTTTGTGTTGGCAGGACAAATGTAATGTGAGAGGTTATCAGGAGGTAATTGTGTTTGGGTTTGCTGGTTTAATGCAAAGATGTCCCTAAAATATAAAGTTTTCTTTTATGTGTAAATGTAAATCAACAGTGTTTGAATGACTTTAAATGAAAAGTAGCATAAACCTAGGTGTTAAGAATGCATGATGACGAAGTCTGATCAGGATTGAATAATAACCAATAATCAGCACACACAAATCAATATCTCCTTAAAAAATATTAAGTATAATGTCAATACCTTCCAAAGTATGAAAATGATAAGTGCTAGCAGAAGCAACCCTCCGATGATACTGCCAATTAGGATCCACAGAGAAATTGGAATCGAACGACCCTTCAATACCTCCAGCACAGTCTACACACACAACACAGTCACAAACTAAACGGCTTGGTTCTTCAAAAGCAAGTGTCATATGAACTATGAAAATTAGTAATGTTGGTTGTGTGTGAGTCCATGCAGTCCTCTTACCTCCCTCCAAAGACCAGCATTACCCAGTGTGAGCAGATTAGACTCCTGAGCTGACAGGTTGTAGGAGCCAACGATCATCACAGTTTTGAACATAGCCTAATACAGAAAGAAAAAACAAACAAAATGTTTTATTTACTTTGGGATTGTAAGGGGTTAACGAAGCTTTGTGTCTGGTAAAAAGATTTGCAAGAAATATAACTTGACAGAGCCTGCTGATATAAGAAAATAATCAATATTTGAGTGATGTGATGCATCCTTTCACTGCTCTTAGATTACAGCAATAACCCAGCAATTTAAAGTGAATAGACACATTGTTTTAGTTTGCAGTTACAGTTAATGTAATGGAACATCTTCAAAATAAGTTCCTTTTATTACTTAGAATATAACAGCTATAAAGAGTTCCCTCACCAACCACTCTTTTTAACTTTCTTTCGAAGTTTGTAAAACAAAACAAAAAAACAGCTTGCCAAGTTAGAGTTAAACCAAAAAGCACTATTCTGAAGACTTCCCCAGTGGTGAAAATGACTTACTATTTTGGTTAACAGTGAAATAATAAAAAGGGGAGCAGATACCCATATATAGGCACTCTTAAAATTCTGTTTTAAGAATTTATTTAACCTTTACATGTACTTATATGTAGACCTACAGCTGATGTGTGTGTGTGTGTGTGTGTGTGTGTGTGTGTGTGTGTGTGTGTGTGTGCGTGTGTGTGTGCTCCTTACCTGTCTGAAGAAGCTGTCATGCACCCTTCTAGTGATGCGAATAACAGCTGCTTGTCCCTTCAGCAGCTGGTGGATATGACACGTGACCTCCACACACCAAGAAGAGCTGCAGTTCTGCAAACACATACATTTCCAATAATACCTTAACAATAGAATCAGGTTTTTATTAAAGTATGCAGTTCCATGTATTTGACCTTATAATGCGAAGCATTTAGAGATGAATATATAAGTTGATAAGTCTCTTACTAAAAATTCATTTTTCTTCATGTCATCAGGATGTAGCGGACGCACGTGTCTCTGTGCAGCTTTCAGCTGCGCTAATTCGCTCTTAATACTGCAGTTCACACCAGAGCTCTGCACACGCATATACACACAAATCCCAAACAAATATTGAGTTAGACTGTATGTATGTAACCGTCTATTTATCTTTTTAGCCATTCCCCACATTGTGTTAATACTCACATTGTGAGAGAAAGCCTCAACTACAGAAGCGAAAGCTCTGTCTGCACCAGCTACAGAGGGTAAACTAACACTCAGCTCCAGATTGTTGACCGTGTAACAGCCTAGATTCTGTACCTAAATACACAAATCATCTTATAAGCAAACATGGATGATGATGCTATTAAAAGCACTTAAAACAAATATAGATTTTTATTATATACAACTATAAGGCTGAATTATTAATCAGAATTAATTGACTGAGCATTACTGATGGCACACACCTTGAAGTTTGTGTAAAATTCAGGGCCTGTCCCCTCTGATACAGTTCTGGTTGGATGGACCTCATAGCGGTTTAGATTCGAACCACTGCATGGCCCAAAACAATAGAAAGAGTGAAAGATGAGGTATTTGTTTGTAGAAACTTCATACACACTTCATACAACTGAGTATTCTTAATGGTAATACAGTTTTTAAATCACATTTCATGTGTTTAGAAACGTTAAACGTGAGAAAATCTAGCATCATATCAGGAAATCTAACATCACATCATAAATTTTTGTTCCGACTATGAACAGCTAAGAAAAGACAAAAGCTTCCATAAGCATATGCATACAAATAACAGAAAAATAACGTGTGTACAATGAACTCAAGATTAAGAGTCTAAGTGACCCTAGCGGGAGTCACTAACCTGGTGATGAAGAGATCAGGCTCATACTGAACTATGCTCTGTAACTGAACGGTGTTGTCTGACAGAGTGTTCTCTTGCTCAACACTGTCACTGTGAACATACACCTACATATTAGTACCAGTATTTAGCCCCAACAGCATATTACATATTCAGCCATCTGTGTTGAAGCACATACACAACCCTGCTACATGCATTTGGTCAAGAGGCTGTACTGTTCATACTGTAGCATTGTTAGATTCACAATTCTGGATGTGATCATGCTATGTCAAGTCACGTTTGTCAATGTGTTCATTCTAATGTGCCTCATATTCAAGCACTTACAAGTAAGTAAGTAAATAAATAAATAATCGTTACAGAAAAACGCTTGGATGTCATTAAAGAAGCAACATTTATACATTTTATATGTTTACATTTTATACAAACCTAAAAATACAATGAAAGCTGTGTATGATTGTATGTGTGCATCTACCTTGTTGCTACAATCTTCAGTTGAACTTTACTGATAAGAGATGTGCAACTATATTCAAATTCCAACATAAAGTTCACCTAATAGACAAAAACAGACAGAATGACAGATGAGAAGATGGAGTTGACAGAGGATGAGATGAGATTAAAAAAAACAGCTTTTTTTAACTGAAAAAATATAGGAAGAGAAGAAGTAGAACTCGAACCATAGACCCAGAGCGAAAGACTGGATAGCTGACATTGCATGAGTGAATGTTGGGACTCAATCCAGTGCACTCAATTTTAAATTGGCCATCCTCCTGAAAGAGAAAAAGAGCATTTCATCCTTATTTAGTCAACTGCAGTCAACTTTTTCAGTGAATAAGAAATAAACATGCTCTTAATAATAGAAGTGTGTTTACTCGTATACTCAGGCTGCTAAAGTGTAGGTTTTTGGAGTAATAAATAATGAGGCTGGTGTTATAGGCATTCTCTAACTGGTTGTGAAGCTGAACCTCCACAGCCAGGCGTCTTCGAGGACTGCGGATCACATAAGGCTGCTGCCTGCCAGCACACAAGATATTAACCGATATTAAAGATATTAAATGCAACAAAACACAAAATCATAAACCGAGCCTCTCTAATACTCAGTTCTTGTGTTTCCTCTTTAGACCTTGTTCAGACTACCCTAAGATGTTGACATTACCTTGTACCTTTGACGTCCATGTGAGCTTGCAAAACCAGGTTTGTAACACACACATCATCTTCGCCACAGTCTTTATAAAATGGAATCTATCAAACACACATGGCCAGATATTAATCACAATTTCCAAGATCTTCTGTATTGTTTTTATTAGGACACCTGCGTTCAAAATAGGCAAATAAATAGTCAAATAAAAGAATTTAAATAGAAATTACATTTTTAGCTATAGAATAAATGCAAAGCTACCTATTTAACCACAAATCAGTATCCTGAATGTTTTTGTGATAAAAAGAATGCTCTGCCATTTACGGCATATGGCATTTACTATCCACAAGCTGTACTAGAAGTGTCATTCATCCAAGCTTTGTTTAAACATAAATTAAATTCCAAACACTAACTCAATTTAAAACAATTTGGTGTAAAAGAGGCAGATGTAGAGAACAGGGGGTATGGAGATGGATGATCTGCTGTGGCTTTGTCCACCTACTTTGAGATATCACATCACTACTCCTATGAACACACTGTTACAATTAAAGGGTTTATTCTTAATGGTCTGCTCTTCTGTAGTTTGGGTAAAGATTGTAGACAGCGTGAACTCACAGTTTGTTTAAGTGTGGTTGGCCAGCCTTCATCGAGCACTGGGCCACTATCTGTGTCATTGATTTTGAAGTTCAGGGAGAAACTGATTGGTCGGATGTAGTCTGCTGTGTCCTAATGATCAAGCAAGCAGAGACACAGAAACAGTAAGTATAAGTCAATATCACAAATATCTATTTGTCTGTCTATGTGATTGTCTGAACTTACAAATACATGGAAGGGCAGCATGTGGCATACAGACTTTCCTACTTCGACTCTGACTCCTGTCAGAATCTGTCTCTGAGAGTTAGTATCAAACAACGCACGTGCAGACAATTTTCTGTCATCCAACATGGCTCCCACTTGCAAATCTGAAAAATAGCCATGATGAGAACTGAAGAATATGAAGTAATATAAGTTCATGCATGCTTACATAGTTAGAAATAAAATAAAATTCATCTAATTTAATTGTGTGTAAAACTGAGAAAAATACAGACAAAACTAAGAAAGACATAGTGGTTGCTTTGAAAGAGCTAGATGTAGAGGACAGGGTGGTATGGAGAGGGATGTTCCGCTGTGATGACCCATGATGGGAGCATCCAAAAGAAAAAGAAGACGAAGAAGAAGAAGAAGATATACAAACTGATAGTTGTTTGTACCAAAAGTTGTGCCATGTGAGCCTGGGGAACGGGACACGGCTCGGAAGCAGGCGGTGGCATTAAGACATGCTGAATCTCGGCCGCCCTTGTGGCAGTTCTTTTGTATAACATTGATGGAATGTGGCTGAAAGGACAGACTCATGTTGATCTGCACTATGCTGCGAGACCTGCACATAGGAGTGAGCTGTCATATAAGAAGTAGGAAACACTAAGGGATAATGAACTGTTTTATGTGCCAAAGATGTAGAGTACCTGAGGAGGATGGCATTGCCATGAGCTCCAACAGCCAGATCCAGTAGTTTGTCTCCATCCATATCCAACAAAGCACTCAGACTGCGGCCAAAATACTGCAGGCCTGCATAGAGAGAGGAGGCAGAGATACGCTACAGAAAGAAACAGGCAGAAATATTGAACAAGATAGCAAAAGAGTGCAAGAAAGAAAAGAAATGTCAGATTAAGATGACAGAAGCAGTGAGGATTGAGTGAAAATAATACAAATAAAATGAGCTTGTGGACACACTGGTATATTACATTATACAGAATTTTTTTTTGCATGCCATTAATAATAGACTGTCTTGAGTATTAACTGTCGACACCATGGTGTAGTACACACTCATCATCTTACCTGCTTGTAATGGGGTTTTATATAGAATTCCTCGCCATGGTAAATATAAAGCGCACCCTGGTGATCATCTTCCAGTGGAGCACCCACTAGAAGATCAGAAAAGCCATCATAGTTGAGGTCTGGAGCCACAGCCATGGCATAACCAAACCGAGCATCTTGGGCTTTCTGCTGAGAATACAAGGTCCCATTCGGTGCAAAACCACTCTATAGAGAGAATTTAGTCACCTTCAAAACTTGACTTCATGAAAATGATTAATAAGAATAATAGAAATGTAAAAAGTGACCTTTGTTTTCCTTTCTGCTTCTTACCCCATCTAGACAGTAGACATAGACTTTGCCAGTTTCTCTGTTTCCTGCTCCCAGGAACATAGGGGCCGCAATCAGGAGAATATCTGTTATACCGTCCTGATCTACATCTACCACACACACCTCACTGCCAAAATAGGAGCCGATCTTGAAAGAGAAAATAACAGAAATTAAAACAGTTATTTAGAAGTGGGAGAAAATTATTGAGTTTGTAGATAAATAAATACATGGTGTGATGAATGGAAAATCTCTACCTGCTCTCCTTCAATAGCCTGTGTGATGTTGACATCTCCATCTAGACTCAGGTCAAACAAAATGACCTTTCCTTTGTGTTTGAACCTGGGTGCCCCAGCTACATAGAGTCTCTTCCAATCACCTACTGTCACTGAGGACACAGTATAACCTGAAATACACAAACATACACCGTACAGCAGACACAGCATTTATGAAGACACATTCAGGTTGAAGATAATTTGAGTGTAATTTATTGAAATTAGGAATTGGGTTTGACATGTTCTCCAACAAAACAGCCTTATAAATGATAATGGAAATATCAGAAAAGTTACCTAGGTATGCAGCATGATTCTTTAGCTTCACAGGAAATTCTTCTTCAAAGGCTTCTCGAGGGGGTGTAATGCTTCCATCAATACCCTCCTTCAAAACCCCTCCCTCCCAATCATAGGCTCCCACCATGCCAAACAAGATCCCATCCTAGAAATGAAAACATTATAATATGCATTATTAAACTGTGACATCAAAATCCTCCTATGACCACATAAAATCACCATCAAAGTTACTCCTGTTTTAAATATACAGCTGCTGTTTAGATTAAAATGTATGCATTATCTAATGACAAAGCAACAAGTGAAAAGAATACTCACATTTAAAATGTGTGTTGAGAAGCCAATTTGTGACATCTCCATGAGGAATGTACTTTGATTAAATCCCAATGTCCCTGTCAGCACATAAAACAATTCTATTCCATTCCAATAATATCAGTGATAACCCTCAAAAATCATGCAGAGTATGTGGCATAAACACGTGCTCAACAAAACAATGAATAATACATCAAAATTAAATGTTCATCAAATGTAAGACAAAAAAAAATGTATTGTCCAAATGAGTAAATGCTTAACAATTGAATCCATTATACCATTCTGCCTCGAAACTGATAGCAGAGTAGGTACTTTTCTCATTCTTATATTTGATTACTCAGACAATTTTGTAATGCCAACAGCCAACTCCATACTGACAGACACCCCTTTCCTCATCTCTATACCATCCCTCCCTTCCTTCCTTCCTCTTCTAAGAGGTAAGATGGCATGAAAACTTTCAGACCTGCACCAGCTCAGGCATCTTTTCCTGAGCCTCTTTTTTTAGTTTCCAATTTTATCCACCCATCCTATAAAATGCAGGCATTTGCTTGCCTATCTCTTAAAATAATTATCACTCAGTGGCATTGGAGGCAGCCTAGTGAGATGCCACATCCACTTTTATATTAAAATCAATATAAGGTTGTTTACATTATGCTGTCTATAAGAGTACAATTAGTATATGTACCTTATATTTATATATATTTAAACTTGTGATAAAACCAAAGTCCAACATCTAACGTCTTCCATGGTAGCCACATTTTTTTTAGCAATTCACATCTACTCACACAGATTATTGTTTCTTTTTTCATAAAGATTTAAAGCTGACATAAATATTTGAATATGAATTTCCTGTACAGTTTTACCCTTTTGATGGTTCTTTGTTTTGTTAAGATCTTATTGCATTATACAATATAATGTGAAAGCATTAGATACAGTTTTGAATCCTAAACACAGACACTTTTAGAGTGGCCCAAAATAAAAAAGCTTTAAATTTCAGTAGTTTATCCCTAAGCTGTTTTATTTCTTACCTTCCAAACTAAAAATCCGATCTCCAAGTGCATCTACAATGTCATTCAATGCCGCTTCATCCGTGACATTAAAAAAGTATTTTTCATCAGGATCGCTGGCAATGGATTTAATCTCATTGATAAACGTCTCTGGGTCTTGCTGTCTACGAATGTAGTGACCCAAAACCTAAAAGAAAAAAAAGAGAGACTATGAGAGACAAAAAGAAATATGATAAACGGAAACTGAATATTTGATAAATATATCTGTTCTGAGATGATGCTAATAAACGCGATTTCCATTCACTTCAGAGGTAAATGTTTGATTTGATGCTTTTGATAAGAGAATAACAACAAATATTCTCATGCAAGTAACTCAGCATGTGTATTACATTCCAACAAGAGCCAAGCCGATTATGTGATGCATTAATTCACAGAGGAGTAGTAGGAAGAGCAGAAGAGAAGCCAGAACACCTCCACATGACGCAGATACAGAGAACATCACTTACTCCCAGGCACAGGAAAGACACTTACTGGAAATGTAACACTAATGAGAAGTCTTTATGCCACCTTGGATGCTATCCAAGCATAGCTAGTTGAAACATTCACTTCCATGTGCAATAAACTCTTACAGTAGGCCTTAGGATTTAAGTAGATCTTTTAAACTTCAGCTGGCTTGAAGCAAATATTTAAGCAAATATTTTTTTCACTAAAAGTCTGTTTTCTAGAAGAATTGATTTCTTGTCACAATTTCTGCATTCTAAAAGAATTATTTTAAAAACTGGGTCAAGGCCAAGACAATACTTGATGAGATCACTGCTAATGTCCATGGTAAACATGCCAAAATACAAATCTAAATGAATAAAAAAAAAAAAAAAGAGTTTTTATGTTCAGGAATTTTGTACATACACTATACAATTACAATATTTAAATAAGGTGTGCAAAGGGTTCCCGGGTGGTCTAGTGGTTAGGATGCGGCGCTCTCAACGCTGTGACCCGGTCAGGGAACCAACCCCAGCCACTTTCAGTGCCGGTCCCAAGCCCGGATAAATTGGGGAGGGTTGCGTTAGGAAGGGCATCCAGCGTAAAAACGTGCCTAATCAAACATACGGAGGATCCGCTGTGGCGACCCCTAACGGGAGAAGCCGAAAGAGAGAAAAAGAAAGAAATAAGCTGTGCAATGCCTCTTCCAAGTATGCCTTGGTCTAACTACTAGAGATTAGATTTTTGTCCCATTCTGATAATGATGTGAACATTACGCAAAAGCTTCTGGCCCATATCTGCATGACGTTATGCGCTGCATTTCTGCCACATTTTTGGATGATTAGATAATTGCATGAATGACTAAATAATGTGCTCCTAATAAAATTCTTGATTGTATTTTCTGTAAGTAAATTAATCTGCCTTAGTCCCATAAATCTCCCAGAATGGCTGAATCAGCCATCAGGATGCAGGCAATCCAGTGCCGTCTTCTCAAAAAGCCTTTCTCAGCTTTATCCATAAGTACCTACAATTGAAGGTACAGAGCAATTAAGTGTCTTGTATAAGGATGCAAGTGGGCAGGTTAATTAAACTGAGATTTAAACGCACAGCATTTTGATCATTATCCCCATGCCAACTCTCACACACATACTCTTTTTCACTTACCATATCAGCCTGTAAACCATCACCAAATCCATGTGTTACTCTCCTCTCCCCCATATCACTAATGTCTAAAACACAGCCTTGCTCCACGGCACTACTAACATTGTTATTTTGGTGAGACCACTATTTGACACTCCCTTGAACAGTTTTTATTATACAGTCGAGTGTTTTGGCCCCTGCTTGTACAGAGCTGGATGCAAAGGAAAGAACATGAAAAACAGTGCTTTTACTGGCAGTGCATGAAAACAAGCTGTCATGTTTAAGCAGTTCTCCCAAGGAACTTCTGAGAGTCAGAGTTTGCATACAGGTGGAGAAGATTTTATTCAGTAGCTGGATTTTCATTAGAGTGTATGAGAGGAAATTCACAATTGAGTCATAGGTTAGAATAAACAAAAACAGTCTTCCTCCATCCCTTCCTTTAACAGAGACTTCATCTTGGGTTATAGTGTGTCTTCTAAAAATAGGTGACAAATTGCAAAATAACCAAACAAAAGTGAAGGTCTAATACAAAACACCAAAACAGCTTCAATGTGCCATTTACAAGTCCTTTAATATGTTCTAGAGGAATCATCACCATTCTCCTCTTCATAGTCTTAATTATGGTGTGTGTGAGAAAGTGCTGTCTAACACATCTGTCCAAAATCTTCAATAATTGTTCAGTTGGGTTGAGATATGGTGAGTGTGAAGCAGATACTCTAGTGTGTGATTTATATCATTTAAATTTTTATCAAATAATTTGATGCCCTGCTTATTGGGGGTGGCCATCCTAGAAAAACAACTCTTATTGGGATACAAATGTTTAATTATGGCATAAATTATGGTCAGTATCGATTGAAACCATTGCCATAAAATACCTCCTACAGTAGTGAACATGGGGATGGAGTATTCTCAGTGGAGATAATATAAAAAAGTGGCCAACGCTGTACCAAGGCAGCAGAGATGCAGAGATGTTATTGCACTGAGATATATATACACAATTGATACCAATATAAAAAAAATATTAAAGAAAATTCAGAATAAGAACTCCAATTCCATACATGCTTTGCAGCCTACAAACATCTCTAACACTGACTTCACTTTCCAGAACACACATTGCCTCATTTTGGCAGTTTAGCCCATAACAGAGCACAGATTGCATATAAAATTGGTAAAGGTAAAGCTGTGGGAGGGTACTGGAATAATCACACTTGGAGGCAGAATGCAGCAAATGTGCCCAGTGTGAAAACCATTTAAGCCGCTGTACTTCTGATTAGGGACAGACACACACACACACACACACACACACACACACACACACACACACACATGCTTTAAAAAAGGTATTGCTCAGTTTTCTGTGCTTCTGACATCACAAAGTCCATTTTCTCTGACACAGCCTTGTTGTTTTGACCTGTATCATTTTCCTTTTTCTGTATTTTGCCTAGCCCAGGTCATCCTGTTTGCTGATCAACTGACTTAGCCTGTTTGTCCTGGTTGCATGGACAATCGCTAAAGCTGTTCATCCTGCACATCTGTCTCAGTCTCTATAACATGACAGTCAGAAGAATGAGTATGTTTTACCTTTAAGTTAATTAATTAAAGGTGGATGTCTTTACTTCTCAATTTGTCCTCAGTACCTAAACTTGACCTATCACCTTTAATCACGCAATTCCCTCCACAAAACATCCGTTCTTTCAACGCTTTCAGCTTTGGGAGGGAGGGCCTTTCCATAATTTGCTTCTTCTCAATGTTGTGGTTTTGGTGTAATACTAGGGAGCTACTGCAACCATGGATCCACCCACTGGGCTTGTGCATGGGTGGTGAAGTCTAGAGTCTTTAGTGCTATTTCTGAACTCTGTTTTCATCCATGTCTGATGAAAAATCCAGTGGTTACAATTGTTTAAAGCATGGCTTTAAACGGTAGATCCGAGTAAAAAACAATTGGAAAGCAAAGTGCAGCTGAATCTCGTAAACTGTCAGTTGTAGTCAGTTTTGTGGACAGTTCGACTTTCAGCGTAAAAAAAATTTATATCTGGATCTACATATATGCTTTTATTATTCATGTGAAAATGTAAGTATGCCCTCTTCGAATTCATCAAAAGCAATCGTTACTCACATCAAGGAATTTGGGCTCACTCTTTTTTACAATGTTGATTCAGTTCATTGAGGTTTGCAAGCATTTGTTATACGCAGCTTTCCTATGGTCCTGAAACAGCATTTCAATTGGGCTGAGGTCTAGACATTGACTGAGCCATTGCAATACCTTGAGCCTTTTCTTTTTTGGCCATTCTGTTGTAGATTGTCTGGTGTGCATGGGACCATTATCCTGTTTCAAGAGCCAATTTCAGGCAAGCTTTAGCTGTTGGACACATGGCCTCACATTTGGCTCTAGAATAATTTTGGTATACAGTACAGGAGTTCATGGTCAACTTAATGGCAGCAAGTTATTCCTGTTCTATTTCTCCAAAACAAGTCTAATCATCACCCCTCCAACACTGTGCTTGATAATTGGTATGAGGTGTGTTTGGTTTTCGCCAAACATGGCACTGTGGACAAACATCAACTTTTTCTAATTGTATGGCCATGAACTTCATATTTTAAGATTCTAACAAAGGCCTGCAGACTGAGATGTAACTTTTGGGTTTTTTGCAATTTCTCTAAGCATTGCACGGCCTGACCTTGAGGTGAATTTGCCAGGACATACACTCTTTAGAACATTTGTAACCTTCTGGAATGTTTTTCATTGTAAATAATGTATAATATATAATGGCCTTATAACCCTTCTTAGATTGATGGACAGCAACAATAGCTTTTTAAAGATCATTGTTGATGTCTTTCCTTTTTGTCATTGTGTTAACACAAGGCTGAAAGCTAGAGACTAGCAAACTGCAAAAACTTTTATAGAGGTGGTTTTGTAGAGGTGGTCACGCTTGTTGATTATCAGTTAATCAAGAGCAATGGATTAGCAGCACCTGGCTGCTTACACTTAAATCTTAAACAGTAAGGGTATACTTAGATTTTCACACATGGATTTTCAACAACTTTGGCTTCATTTTTGCAAAATAAATAATCACAAGGTGTAAAATGACATGTGCTCTTGCTCATCTGAGGTTGTATTTACCTAATTTTAAGACCTGCTAAAGACCAGATAATTTGTATTGTGTCTGAATACAGAAAATCATAGCATTCAAAACTTTCCATTTTCAAATTAATGCATATGTACAAGATCAGACTGGTGTTGTGAGTGTAAATATGTAAAGGGAACTCACAGCAATAGCGTATCTGGTTATATTGCGATTTTCACACTCAACCAGAGTATCAGGAAGCTCATCACCATCATGTGACTCTCCATCTGTCACCACAATCATCACCTTTGTGGCTCCATCTCTGGCTCCTCTTTCGGCACTGAATGCCTCTGTGCTGTAGATTTGAGGACATATTGACAAATAAAGCATTACAATACATTTAGTTTGCTTTTATTTCAAAAGTCAAATGAGAATGAAAGACAAGTAATGATATGTTAACAAATACCTAAAACAAATACTGTCTCTTCAGTATGTCAATATTAATCTTTTTCTCTTTTTTGAAATACTTTTAACCTCCATAGCCATTTTGGCAAAATGGTAAAGCCATCACAGATACAGTACATGCACAATTCCATCCTGTTCGTGTGACCTTGGACAATATCTTAAAGTGGAAAGTGCATGGCGACCTCAGTGTTAGTCAGCTCAGTGATTTTCAGGAGGCTGTCCAGATCTAGGCTATATATATCACATGGGCTCTCCGCAAGAGACGCCAAGTTTGAAAACACCCAGCAGCCTACCATCTAATTACATACAGAGAAAGAGAGAGCAAAAGAGACAGAGGATGCAAAGAGAGCTAGATCACAGGGTGGAGAACAGAATAGGACCGAATAAAATAGAATACAATAAACGAGAGGGGGCAATTAGAAATGCTGGGAGAAGTGGTGATAAAAGGGGAAACTTTTTGTTAAATTGTTATTAAAACATCACACAACTTTCAAGAGGGTGTATAGAAAACCAAACTCATATCACAGACACCGCATGCGAATAACATGCTCATGACATCAGATCTGTGGAAAAGAGGCATACTGATGTGGTTTTCAGAAACACGCATAGGCGTGTATTCAGTATAAACATCGACTCACAACACAAAGAGCAGGGAGGGATGGAAGAAGGGAAGTTGTTATGTTAATTAGTTTATGAAGATTATTTACAAAGGACATTGACAAAAATGGCACAAATGCATATTGTTATTTGTATTAGATACCTGGAGTTTTTATAAGCTTGTCAAATGAGATTGTTAAAGTGAGAGAAAGTAAAAAAAAAGTGTTAACTGGTTCTATTTAAAGCAAGTACATGACTTTAAAGAGTACTCCATCTGTTGAAATGTGGTTTTCACTCATGCTGCTTTTACTTTGCAGTATGTTTGAGTTAATTAGTGTGCTTGGCATTTAATAGATATTAGAATGGATCTACATGTGAAACGTGGTTAAGCATTGTGAGAAAGTATATCAGTGTATGTATTCATTCAAAATTGTGTTCATGTTTGCACAGCTGCAGAGGCTAAAGCTAGGTCCACAGTGCAGTAACCACACCTGCAGCTATGCTGACCTAGCATCCTATTACCCTCTGGGTCTCCCTCAACAACAGAAAATGCTAATATTATTATAACCTGATGGCCCCACTCATACAAATACTTCATCATTAGAGAAAAAAAAGCCCCATCAAGTAACATTTTGAAAATGTTAACATAAATGGGTTTGTATGATTTTATAAATGTTTCCTCAAATAAATTGTTGTCTAATGATCTTACAATAACATGGAATACATTAATTATACAGGACATACTGTATATTATGTTTAAAAGATAATACTTTAGCTATTAGTTAGCTATTACATTATATAAATCATAATGCAGGAAATTATTGAATATATTACTGCAGCAGTTTTTTTGTCCCTGAGAGAAATACACTGGCTGAAATATAAAGTAAAGTAATATGTACTAAACACCCCAGAAATTGTAAAAAAACACACCAAAGAAACGACAGAGCTGTGTTAAATGTATAGCTATCCATAATTCTGGTGTATGCAATGCGTGTAACAATCTTAAAGATGACCTTCCCAATTATCCATCACTAGAAAACTTGTAAGTGTGTGTACCTCTAGCCCTAAGCTTTTGTACCCTTTGTCAAAATCTGGAAGAAGAGCTATGAAAACACTCTTGGATAAAGCAGGGTTGGTAATAGCAACAATTTCACTGGCTCTGCATTTGGAAAAAAAAGCACACAAAATGTAGAAAACCACAGCGTTGCTAGTATGAAGAACATGAAGAAAATGGACTGAAGTCTTGCCCAAATTGTGTGCATTACACAGAATTCAGTGCAATATTAAATGCCTTTTATAGCCTGATCTAATTAGCATGGCTGACAGCAAGTCTGCAGTTAAATGACATGGCTCTGTGGGTCCAAAGATATAGTGGTTTTATGAAATCACTATCTGGATTACAGCGGAAATGGCACAGTAATAGCTCTTTTCATTAGAAATTTACAGATTATTGTAAATTTGTCATGCATTCTGGTGATTTGGTGGAGTTCAAATTAATACGTTTTTACTTTCTGCTCGAGCAGCTGTTAAAATAAAGAGGAAAAAGAATGACAGATACTGATAAAAGAAAAAGACATAAGAAAAGTGAAGAAGAATAATCTTGACTGAAGTCTTTGCATGTTTGTGCATGTCCCTGGGGTAACTATAGTGTTACAACTCCTGGAATGTGTTCTTTTGAGGTACGGAATTAATGACAAAAGTACTATTGAGTGCGCCGGTTCTATATGCACACACAAAAACCTGACTCTGGTTAAAAAAATAATCTGACACATTACATAATGAAAGAGAAACAAGAATTTAAATATTGTAATAATGACAGAAAGATCCTATGAATGATGAGAGGATGATTGGTATCTTTACCAGGCCATCTTTATCGCCTCTGCGGTGCGAGTCTCTCGCCCTTCCTGTCGATTAATGTTTTTGGCAGCTTCCACCACGTCCTCTGTAGACTGATAGTCCTTAAGAGACCACTCATGAACTACAATCTCTCCATACTGCAGTATGCCCACCTGAGATAAAAACCATACACACACACAAACATTTCAGCCAGTTACAATGCAGTATGTACAGGTCAGAGTGACTGAACAGCTACTTCTTACTCCACCATACCAAACCAAACACCTAAAGAACTCACTCTGGTGCCAGGAGAAGAAAACCCCCATGAACAGAAGTATTTCCATTTAGTCCTGGTTGCTCTCACACAGACTGCTGCTTTTAAAAATGCACGCACATGGCTTGGTTACTACTGTCCTTCCTCAAGGCCCACGCTGACAAGGACACATAACCACTGTTTGGTTTCACCCTGTCTGTCACACATGTACACAACAAACACAAATGCCCACACACATCCATAAGATCCAACTTTTGCCCCCTTCTCATTTTCCACAACAAAAACCACAGCTCTTGTCTATTCATTTTAAAATGATCATTTATCTCCCAGAGTTTGGCAGAATGGTTTCACTCTTTTGTTCTTTGTTGATGGGCTTGTGGATGTACTACATGTGCACGCGCACACGCACACGCACACACACACACACACACACACACACACACACACACACACACACACACACACACACACACACACACATTTCTAATACTCCTGACTTCAGCAGTATATGGTGAAAGAGAAGGAGATGAGTGATATAAACCCATCTTTAAACTAACAGCTATTTAGTTAACCTATGTGTAGCTATTCTGGGCAGATAATGTATTATATTAAAGATCAGGAGGTCTAGTGGCTTGTAAATGTAGCACCTCTCACCGCTATTCAGATAAGGGGGCATTATTTAACGATGTGTGTAATGAGCAGTAGGGTTTTTTCTTTAATTAATTATAAATTATTTTATTAAATAATTTATTTAAACTATAATAACCCTACTTCTATATTATTTCTTGTTTTGGGTAAATCCATGACATACACTGATCAGGTATGACATTATGACCACCTCCCTAATATTGTGTTGAGCCCCCTTTTTTTGCTGCCAAAACAGTTCTGACCCATGGAGCATTAACAGTATTAACTTCTTCCACAATTTGGTCTACAGATAGCACGTGCATCAATCAGCCTTGGCTGCCCAGGACCCTGCCAACAGTTCACCACTGTTCCTTCCTTGGACCACTTTTGATAGATTCTGATCACTGCAGACTGAGAACACCGCATATCAACTTTGAGGACAAAATGTTCTCTTGCTGCCTAATATATCCCACCTACAAACAGTTGCCATGATGAAGAGATAATTAGTGTTATTTATAATGTTATAATGTCATAATGTTATGCCTGTTTGGTGTACAATCTTAATTATGTCAATTTAAGTTCTAAAATGTCTCCACAAGTTCTCTCCACAAAAAGGGAAAAGTTAAGAGTTTTGCAAGCCACTGTATTACTTTAGTTACCACTGAGTTTATTTAAATGCACCAGATAAAAATAGAAGATAGTAGTAGTCCACTAGATAAAATAAGTATTCACAGATGTACCATGTATTTATTCTGTACCTTCGGTATAATAGCTATATTTATTATCTTCATAATACCTGTATCTAATCTGGGTCTTTTTGTTTAAACTATTGGATGTTACTTATTATTTTAATCAATAATATTTATCAATTAACATTTTCTGACAATGCCTATGCCTTTAGGGTGACTTTGGCAGACTTGAATGCACTGAATAATGTTTGTTAGATCAGTGAATGCACAAAATGTCTAAATATTGTTATCTTAGCATCCAACTTTCCTTGTAGACCCATAAAACAAGTTATATAATAGGTTAAAATCAATGTCAACCCACACATACCTGCATCTGCTCTGGGCTGATGTGGAACTTGCTGAGGATGTTCTTGAGAAAGTTCTGCACTTCAGACCAAGGATAGATACTGTTGGAACCATCAAGGACTATTACTATGTCCATATAGGTGGTACATCCTAGAATACAAGCAAACATCTATTATAACCAATAATAAATAGTCAAAAACGTATCATTTGTTTAGCTGTTCTGGACTTAGCTGCAGCTTTGATTCTCTATAAGGTCAAATGTCTTTTTTTATTTTAGCTTGTAACATTTAAATTGTGGCCTTTCTCACTTTGTGCTGTGGGGGCGATGGTCATTTTAGGTTCTAGGTCATTGTCGACAGACGCGCAGATCCCTGTGCTGAAGAGAGATGTGCCACACTCCTGAGACCAAAGTGGGGCGCAGGCCTAAAAAAACACACACACACACACACACACACACACACACACACACACACACACTCTACAGCTTGGCAATACATATACATATATGCATATACATATTGGCAAAATGTAGAAAACCCCTTCTGTGTTGTCCTTTTCCCTGTTGTACTGAATTCCAATTCTAAATTCTCACCTATTATTAACATAATGGTAGAAGATGCTGTTTATCCTATATGGTTGACACTGGTGCCACTTGTACCTCATTTGAGAAACCGTACAATAGACCCACATTACAATCTTGTATTAACTCTCTGGGTTCCTGTCCCCAGTTCCAAAACATTTTCTCACAGGGTTTCTAGCCCTGATGATCCTCAATACTTTTTAACCATATATATGTTGTAATTCTATACTTGTCATTGAATGCATATTTGTATGGAGGATACCATTTGAATGTATGAGTTAAATTGCCTGCAAGTTTGGGTTTATTTATGGCCAAGGGCAGTTTTCTGTAATACACTCAGAGCTATTGCTGCTTTCCATAAAGACCAATGAAGTGAACAGAAGGAAGCAAGGACAAGAAGATAAAGGAGAAATAGATCACATGGAAAAAGGAATAATAAGTAATGAGGGAATAAAGGGGGAAAAAAAAGACTATGGAGATAATTGTTGACAAATGTTGGTGTTGGTAATAAATGCTTTAACAGAGCTGGAAACTGCACTCCAATGAAGCAATTAAATTGTTTGGAATTGAGAGAAAGAAAGAAAATATAAAGAGAAAGCTATTTACATTTTCAAAGCACACTATTTATTTGACACAAAAAAACAAAGAGGTCCAAAGCAGGAGAGAGCAATATAAAGGTTAAAGATAGAGAGGGAAAAACATAAAGATGAAAGAAGAAAAAGTGTGGTCTCTGGTCAGGGTGGGTTGGAGAGGGTAGCTGGGGGACAAGAAAACATATTGTGAGTGCCACATATTTGAAAATGGTTAAGGGAGAAAGAATGAGACAGAGAGAGTTGAAGAAATAGAAAGAGGTACAGAAAGAGGGAGACAGAAATAGAGACAGAGAAAGAGCAAGAGGTGCCTTGGCTTTTGCAAGGCCTGTCATTACAAAGATCTAGAGCCGTATTCCAATCCAGTTATAGCCATGACCACCACAAGATCTATTCAATATACACACATGCATGGACAAAGTGACACACAAGACCACAGAAAGAGTAATTTAAAGAACACAAACCTGAAGCATACTCGAACTGGAGTATGATGTACCGTATTTCAAATATTAAGTGATGTTTCAACAATATGCAGTGTCTCTGTACAAGGTGCTGCACTTTGGCATTCTGTCACTCGCTATCTTGCAAGCACACATTCAAACTCTTACTCACAACCCTTGGCAAACATTCCCCATCTTCCCCAAGTGAATTATTCATACACCATACAACTATTTCTTGGTTACACACATACAATAGCAGCAGCCAACAAGCAATTCCACCAGTTCTCAGTGGAACAGACGACTGAGATGGGGTTACTTAGTCCTGCACTACACAGAAGCCTGTGTTTGACTGAGCGGAGAGTGAAAGAGCAGGAATGTGTAATTAGGTGTGCAAATTATATGTAAATACACCTTTTCTGTCTGAGGTTAGGCGAGGTTTCCGCTATCCTAAGCTTGGCTAACATCTGCCTCTGCCTGTTTCCTTGCCCAGCATGAGGGGTGTGGTGTTTTTACTTTTGGCTGAGTTAACTTGAACCAGGTCAGCGTATATAAAAATATAACAATAGAAATCAGCACAATAACACAGAGGTTGCATTAAGTAGAGGAATTTCACCCCATTAACAGGTGCAGCAAATTTAGCAAATACTTTCTAGTTATTACTTCTCTGATGTCAAATGAACTCAAAGGAACTTATGAGCTCAAAGGAACTTATGAGCTCAAAAATTCTCACACATTTATCATTTATGTAAGCACCTGGGACATGTCACTGGGTGTGACCTGAGACAACCTCTGAAAAGGGATGCTTTATTTTAGCCAACTACTTGCATATTTTTGGGGAGAAGATGCACAGAAGACTTTTCCTGCATTCTTCTACAGAAAGTTTGATCAAACTTAATTTAGTTGGATCTAATCCTCCCAAAATATTTGCTGAATATGCAAAAAACAGATTTTTGACTGCACCTACATCACCACCACATGAAGTCGGTAGAGCACTTCATAGGAAATTAATAGCATCCTATGAAAGCAGGCATGTGTCATAAAGGTTGATTAGTAATACCACTGCAAGAACAACACATTCCATTCCGTGCCATGAAGAACCGCAAAACCATGTCAATGTATTATAATGTTTCAGTAAAAATATTTTTCAGCCTGTCACGTTAGAGCATCAAACTTTAGAATGGCATGGCTATATATATATATATATATATATATATATATATATATATATATATATATATATATATATATATATATAATGCAATAAACACTAATACATACACATTTCTATTTGTGTGAAAATAAAGCAGACAAAATTTATAAATAATAAAAACAAATATCTAGCTTGGTGCAATGATAATAATGGCTGATTTTGTCTGATGTTGAATGCTAAGCATTGAGAGGGATAATTGGTCTTCAAATGGAGGATCACTAGGTGAGTATTTCTGCAAGTCATTTAACTACATTTGGGGCTTTGACTAAGTCAGTTCTATGCATAGTAATCAGCATTAATAAAATAAATTTTTCCAAGTTGTATTTAGTCTTACCAGAAATCCGTTTTGATTATCCGGTGTAAGCGTCATGCCCAAGTGAGAGTTTTTTAGATTCCGTGACACATTCTGAAATGCATTGTCAGCTGTACACAAAAATTAAGGAAAACATTTGATATTGTGGGATTACTCTAGGCATTAATTTGTGTGAATTGTTTACATAAGAATACTGATTCTTTGGTCATTCTTCTTACCTAGATTCACTTTTGAGCAATTGGAATTCAGCTCCTCTCCTACTGTACATTTGTAAACATCCCCCTTTCTGTTTTTAGGTGGACCATCCCATGGAGCACCAACCAACATCCTGTGCCAAAAACAAATACATTGAATTTATATGAAGTTACTTAAACTTATGTTTATACAGCATATGCATTAAGTGTAGAACATATTCAACTTAATTGGAATGGATTTTTGTAAACAAGTTTTATAATGCAGAAACTTTTTATATTTTGATTGCAACACATACAAAAGAGGAATATATTTCAGTTCAGGAAAACGTCTATATATTATAGGGAATGTCACATGTTTTCCATTTGAAAGGATTTTCCAGGCAACTACACAAACATGTTGTATGTTCCCTTACAGGTAGATACAGTTTGTCTTTCTGGGAAAACTTTATATATTCTCTTGCCAACTATTTTCAACAAAACCAAAGTCATTTCAATTATACCATAGTGCTTTTGAATTGTCAAATGTTAGTGGTCAGAATGTGTTGATTAATCTTCTATAACACTATGGCTTTGAAAGAACCACCAGCTGTAATTGAAATGATAGATTTATACTGTATTAGAATATGTTATTGTTTCCCATTTACAGGGACTTTTAGGCAAGCTGCAAGTGCAATAATAAACAGTCTATAAACAGTCCATTATCATTCCAAAGAAACCCCAGTCTGCCTGCCTCAGTGACTATTGCCCAGTAGCCCTGACCTCAGTTGTGATCAAGTGCACACAGCCCTGTGCCAGCTGGACACCAGGAAGTGAGGCAGTGTGCGTGGGCAGACATGTCTCACGCACCAACATTCTTAGCACTGAAACTCACCAGGGTTGTATCCTGAGCACCCTGCTGTACTTATTATTTGTTTGATTGTGTGGCCACATCCAGTTATATAACCATTATCACGTTTGCTGATGACACTGTTGTGGTAGGCCTGATACATGTTCTCAGTGTACTACTACCTACTTAAGATTTAAGGGGGGACCCCAGTCACGAGAGTGTTCACATTACACAGGAGTAGCCATTGTCCTGTCACATTAAAATTCAGGTAAAGAAAGACCATCAATGTCTTTAACACCTAAGATGTTTAAGGGACACAAATCTCCAGCTGGCATTTTTACACCTGCACCAAAAAAAGAATCCTGATAGGTCTTAAACTTTTTTGTTTATGACCTACATTCCTGTTGATATATTTGTATTACCCCACATTTATTATACAGTAAATGTTGGTATGTTTTACATATGTTCCATATGTAATACTAATAAGAAAAATACACACTTTGGGTGGTAAAGATGCCAGGCTATATGACCCCATATACAAAGTGGGGTTACAGCTTATAGCAGTGGTCCCCAATCCCCGGTCCACAGGGGGTGAAAATATTGTCATTAATCCGGTCCAAAGTTTTAGCTAGCCTAACTCTCCAATAGAATAAATGTATTTACCACAAAAGCTGAAACCATTCATTATAAATGACATTGATTACTTACGTCGGTTTCTCTCCCCCAGCTTTGTGCTGTAGCACAGAGAACCCAAACAGAGTGTCCTCTGCACCACTGAAGATGCGTGGCTGGCTCACATCAATGTTAAAACATTGACAAACTCCTGAAGACATAAGACATAACAAAAAAGACATGGACAAATGCACGATTACTGTAAGAAGAGGAGAGAGTGATATACAGAAATGCATGTCACCTTTAGTAAAAACTGAACATAATACGTCCCTGTATGCTTAACAGACCTTCCTTTAATACATGTGAGAGAGAGAGAGAGAGAGAGAGAGAGAGAGAGAGAGAGAGAGAGAGAGAGAGAGAGAGAAAGAAAGAAAGAAAAGAAAGTTTTTCATACCACTAGCCAATGTACATTAAAAACAACTTAAACCAGCAAAACAAGTGGCAATGCGTAACATGTACCAAAATATTTTCCTGATTGCATTCTATCAAAAAATGTGGCTGCAAAAACAAAAGCTCAACCAATAGGGAGTTTAGAATACCACAGCGCTGTGTGTGTGGTGTGTTTTTAACCCATACACATGCCGGCAAGTCATTCCTTCTGGTCAGCGATCTGCTTTGGTTGGGTTTCATAGACTTGTTTATTTAGGGACAGACATGAAAAGGCAGATATTCAAAAGACGGCAGGCAAAGGCCCAAACCCCATCAACCTCAAACATGATACTGCCGTTACTTCCCTCAAAGGGACTCTGTTTCCTCCGAGTTGTTTTTTTACTGATTGTTTGTAAGGGAGAAGGTGCTATTTAAAGAATCCTTTGTTTCCTTTTATATATGTATATAAAATTCTGTGCAATCCTTCATTATAATTTTTTTCTTTCCCTAGATTCAGGTCCACTAGATAGGATTGAGACTTTAGAGCTTAAAAATGAAACTGGATCCATTCTGCGATTTTATGATTATATAAATATGATATTTCTTTGCTTCCTGGGAAGTGTGGGGTTTTTTTTTTGGTCCATGCCTCCGAAGCTGTGTCATGACAACTGTAAACATTTATGCAGTGTGGTTTTGAATGGTTCCAATAGCAGAGCAGATCTATCCCATAAGCTCTCACTACAGCCCACACATCTACAATCAATTACTTGCATTTCTAAGCCAATAACATCCTAATGACCACATTTTAACCTTTGTGTAATGGTCTCTACTCTCCTCTAAAGCCAGAACCAAAGCTCAGCACTAACCATGATCCTGAATGCTAATCAAATGAAATGTTTTTATTATTTTTATTTGTATAGCATTTATAACAATGGACATTGTCTCAAAACATATAAGCTTTTCAATACTGTTTTACCCCTCACCCTTAACTGCATGGTTTATTTTCCTGTTGCATATTTAATTATAGAGAATATGCACACACCATCCACTTTAGTAAGTACACCTGTGTATTTACACATTCAAACAGTTAGCTTATCAGCTAGACATCCGACATATATATATATATATATATATATATATATATATATATATATATATATATACATACATGCATTTTGTCATATCGTATCATATCATGTCATATCATATTTTGTCAAATCATAGTGCCATAATGCATTATGATTTTCGAAACAAATGATGTTAGCACATTGCGAATAAGTTTCTATTAGGATACAGGAATACTGTAGACATTACTGTTGGATGTCTAGCTGATAAGCTAACTGTATGAATGTGTAAGTACACAGGTGTACTTACTAAAGTGAATGGTGTGCATATTCTCTATAATTAAATAAATATATATATACACACATATATATATATATATATATATATATATATATATATATATATATATATATATATATAGTATAGTTAGTTTAAGATATAATGCATGCTGTGCCAATATGAAGGTATAATATGCATGTAAGCGTTAAGGGTCACGGTCATAATTACTGGCAATGGTGTTAGTAATTATGACCGTGACCCTTATCCCTTACATGCATATTTTTTTTTTTTATACAAAAAAAAAATGCTTATTTGGCTTAAATGTTGCAAATTGCAGTAGCAAATACGCCAACTGCAGGCATGAAACATACACTACTATACATCCAGTACCTCTATAATAAATCTGTTTCAGTCAGTTTTTCTCTGACATAAACTTTCTTTTATTATTTTCTTCTCTCTGGCTTCCCTATGTACATCTCTATAGAGTTAAATGAGTAATAGATGTTCATAAGAGCATTATATAGAGATTAATAATCAATACCAAATTAGCTAAAATTTAGACACATTCCAAAGAGAGCACAATTTTCTTGTTGCTGTTTAGTTATCACTCACTGCTATGTGTCAGTGGAGATATACCAGGACATAGGCTGATAAAGACATAAACATGACTCACTTATTACTTTCCCATCTTGACTAAATGTATTAGCTTTCCTCCGATGTCCTCCTTCTCACTGTCACACATGTTAAGTTTATTGCAACTAGTTTCCTTTCTAATTTACTTCAGAAGCTTTCTTTCACAGACCTGTCCTCATTGTTTTGTGGGTATTTTCTTGCTTATGATGATTTATTTTCATCCTACCAGTCCTCTTGAGAGGTGTGGGTTGAAAGAATGAATAAAGGGGGAGTGGAAGATTTCCCTGAACCAGCACCTGTGTTCTTCATCTAAATACAGCTTAACATAGCGAAACTTGTTCATCACAGACAAAGTTCTGTTGAATCCATTAACAATACCATACTGTACACAACACACACACATGCTAAAATCCACAAGAGCTGGGATTTATGCATGTAAATCACTTGACACAGTACAGCAGCTATGAAAACTTTGGTCAGCAACTGTCACGTGGAGATAATAAAATATTCAGATGTGAATTTACAGTGGCAATTAAAGACATTAAGCATGAGGTGGTATGTAATTTCAACATTGCTGTTTACATACAGTATTACCTGTCTTTTTATTATAGCGATTTATGACAACACTTTACAGTACTGTTAAAACCACCTACCTTATATTGTGTAGGTCCCCCGTGAGCGTACAAACAGCTCTGACAGTCAAGGGACAAACTCCTCAAACATCAGAAGATGTGCTGTTGTATATGGTTCTTATTTGCCCACCACATCCCACAGATGGTGAGATCAGAATAAGTATGAACCATAAAGGCCTACAACCTTCATAGGTCTTGTGAAGTTGATGCCTTGATGAGTCAGAGCTGTTTTAGGGCATAAGGAAGACCTACAGAATGTTCGACAGGTGGTTGATTGTTACAACTGATCAGTGTATGTGGCAATGAAAACGCAAGAACAACAAACGTAAAGAAACAGCTCAACACTGTAGTGAATCTACAGTGAATATGGTCCACCCAAGATAAAACAACAATGGAAAAGAAAGGTGCAATGAAAAGGTGCAATGAAAAGGCTGATTTGACAACTTAATTTCAGAGTCATTCAGAACTCTCTATACCATCCCTAAAATCTGTCTCCCAAAAGAAATGGTAAGAAAACACCTTTAAGAGAAAACCTTGTGTACAACTTTCTGAGTTAATGGATCAGGGTATAGGCAGGTTCGTGCAAGAATTAGAAATGAGGACAAACTAAGGGTCTCAATTTGAGATGCACCACTGATGGAAGAAAAACATTATGGTTAAGTACTAAAGCATTCTTAAAATAAGACAGTCCACTGCCCCCACAGAGTATAACATGTAAATACAATGTTTACCAAAGAGTCATCAAAAACGAGACCGATGGCACAAAAGGTTACTAAGCACTGCATAAACCAAAAGGGGCAAACCACCATCAATCTACAATATTAATGATGAGATTCTGGTGAGGCTCAGCAAAAATCATAAACTGTCAAAATTTGGTAAAAGCCATATCTTTGGTAGTTATACTACTAATTATTTATTGAATTGGAAAGATATATTACACTTGCAATTCTTGCCTAATTCATAATGAACTCTGACCCAATTCTTTTGCTATTAGTTGTTTAATTACCCATTATTTATTAGTAGTGGTGACTTTGGTATTAATGTTGCATTACTCACTTATTCCTGACTAGTCCCTGTTAGTTATTTAGCATTGAATTATTAGCCATTACTCTAAGCGGTTACACACTTAAAAGTTTTCAGAAAGTTACATTCAATTATCAAAATGTATTGACCATGCAATTGCCCTGCTGTGTAAAAGATATAAAGATATATAGAGATTTGAAACAATATAGCCTTGCCTAAACATCCACAGAAAAGCATGCTCGAGTAGCATTTTAATTAGAAGCATATGTTTCTCTGACATACATGGACCATTAAGTACCCTTAGACCTGCCATTATAACTTGAAGATAAACTTAATCTTGAGTCTTATGTCTCACTTTTGAGTTTTAACAAATATTCCTTGACAGGTTTCCAGACCAACCTGGCAATGTTACGCTAGATTTAAGGCCATTAAACCTGAAATAGGAAACAGAGACAGACAGAACTGATGTTAACACTTTTGAAAAACAAAGCCTCCACAGAAATAGCAAAGCATGCTGGCCACACTGGGGCCAAGTGCATTTAGTCAAATAGGTGTGTTAATGTGAAACAACAGAAAAAATGAAGTTTACCTGACTTAATCTATAGTCAAATACTTAATATAAAGCTGCATGTACAATTTTTAAAACACTATTTTAGGATACTCTGGTTTTAAATTCGGTGTAATCTGTGAATTACTGCAAACCGATCAATATACAAATAAAAAAGAATTCCAGGCTGTGCCCAAAGTTGCACTGTGCACACTAAGTATGTCTAAATAGTACTGACAAAGGCACACGCATTTAAGGCAATATCTTGCAGCTTTGTTTTATTTTTTTTCCCCTTAAATATTAAAATGATTAGAAGAATAAGATGAACAATTCTGTTACTATCATTCTTCTGTTACTATGATTCAAAATTAATTTCACAATTGTTCAAATTAGACTAGACACATGACTGATTACTGACAGATCTACTGAATCTAAACATTATTTAAATAGAATTTTTCCAGCAATGTGATGTAGGCTAAAGGTTCCCAAACGGCAGAACATTATCTCATGATCAAGAGGGAAAAAACAGATGAGACAGAAAACTACTGAAATATATATGTGGAATGGGCTACAAAGACATTTCCACAGCTCTGGGACTCAGAGAACTTCAGTTAGAGGCATTAATGTAGAAAACTGTGTTGAATCTTCCCAGAAGTTGTCGGCCTACCAAAATTCCTCCAAAAGCACATCAACAACTAGTACAGGAAATCACAAAAAACACCAGATGACCATCTAAGGAACTGCATGTCCACTTCAGATATGATTTTGAATATAGTATCAATAGTATCAATGGTAGTAGCAAAAACACTGCTAACCAAGAGGAATACAAGGGGTCATTTCATACTGGCCAAAAAAGTGTAAAAAAAAAAAAGCATGTTTATGATCTTCAGGCCTTTTGGGATAATGTTCTGTGGACTGATGAGTAAAGATTTTTGGAAGACATAAGTCCCATCTGGTGTAAAGTTAACACAATATTCAACAAAAAGGATGTTTCATTTACAGTTCAACAAGGTGGCTGGAGTGTGATGGTGTGGGGATAGATACTTTCCTGTTCATGCATCAGCAGAAGTGGCAAAAGTACACACATCCTTTACTTAAGTAGAAGTACAGATACTCATGTTTAAAAGACTCTGATCTGATGTTGAAATACTGACTACTTTTTTACTGTAGTTAAAGTAAAGAAATTTGGGCTCTGATATGTACTTAAGTAAAAAGTAGCCATGACTGCTACCTGTTTTAGTGTCATGCTGGTAAATGGACATCACATCATATTAGTTTATTAAGCAGGGCTGTTGGTTGATTAGCCATTAGGGTTGCACAAGACAGTGCACTCTTATATATATATATCATTGATTCATCCAAATAGTTGTTAAAAAAGATTATTTCGAATCAGCTATTCAACAATGAACAAAAAGACTTTGTTTACAAAATGAGACATTATTAGGGTTTATAACGGTTGTCGACATCCAACGTGAATGTTTTATAAATCAGACTGGAAGTGCGCAAAGGGGAAACCCACCTTTGAGCAGAACGATGATTTTTAGTAAGAGCAGGCACTCGCGTTTCTCCATTTTCTCCAAGCCAGGCGAAGTCTTTTCGATTCGTCTTCGAGTGTTTTTTTTTTTACGTTTTTTCACGTCTTTTTTCTTCTCCGTCTTGATCAACTTGCAGCCTGTGCACTATGCAACGCCATGCCAGCGCGCGCGACTCACCTTCAGATCCAGCTGTGCGCAGCGTACACACTCAATCCCCCGTTACACACCGCCTAGACAGGAAGAACACACTGTTCACAAACACTACACACCTGACTAAAAGCGGTACATGACCAATAACAGACCTACATCTACCCCTAAATGCACACTTTAGCTATCCAAACCACCTGGACTTGATGGAATTAAGGTTATTAGGCACTGAAGGTTGTTTTAATTCTGAAAGGTAACTTCAGCACAGTTTCCTTTGAAAGTACTATTACTATTACTATTACATCTACAACATCTGTTTCATAGTGAAATGTATGTGTTCTTACCTTTTCCCTACACACGGAAAGCTGAAAGTGCCTGAAGAACAGCACAAACTCAGATTAAGCACCTGTTGTGAAGAACAGAGGCTTTATGTAGGTCCCATTAAAGCGACAGGACGGACAGTGACTTCCTCACACACACACACACACACACACACACACACACACACACTACTGACTGGTTCCACTGGTGTTGAGTCCAAGTCCAAAATGCTGATCTGATCTACTTAGTTCTGAGGTGTAATGATGTAACTGATGCTTACAGTTCTATAGCTGATTATGACGCTACTCCTGTCCCTCTCTAGTTGTGTGGTTCCCTCCAGAGCGCACACAGGCAGACTGAAAGAGCCCTTTATACTGAAAAACCTTCCTAGAGCTCCACGTTTCAAAACCCAAACCAACCAACCACAGTCATCTCTCTCTCTCTCTCTCTCTCTCTCTCACTCACACATATAGACACACACATATCCCTGTATACCCCCTCTCTCTGTGCCCTAAACCCCTGAGTGTCGAAATTTTTCTTACTTAAAATAACAAATACATCATAACCTTGCATGGAAACCTATACTTTAACTTATTATTAGTGAGATAACCCGTCTAAAATAGGATGCTTTTAAATAAGGTTATTTTTTATAACTATTTAAAATTATTAATTAAAAGAAGGCCAGTGCTGTATTCTTAATAGTAACCTCATTATTTGTGGTTATTGTGGTTGCTTAACAAATTGTGGTTGCAAAGAGACCTTATTTGAATTACAGTAGATGTTCTGTCAACTCAGATCAGCCCAGTCAATCTCTTCAGGTCTCTCTCTTGTCAGTTGGTGTTTCAGTCTGAAGATACTCTGCACACATGATATATATAAAATCTAAACACAGTTGTGTGTGAAAACATCAGGAGATTAGCAGTTTAATCAGATACTTAAACAAGCCTGTCTGGCACCAACAACCATGCCATGGTTAAAGTCACTTAGATCCCATTTTTCCTCACTCTGAATTTTTCCTGTATCTATATGTTACTCACAATTTATTGCAAGTGCTTATGCTTATGCTTCACAAGTTGGCTGTGAGATGGAGGAGAAGGAAAGATTCTGGAGTGAATTAGATTAAGTGGTGGATGGTGTACCTAGGAAAGAACGATTGGTGATTGGGGCAGACTTTAATGGGCATGTAGGTGAAGGGAACAGAGGTGATGAGGAGGTTATGGGTAGGTATGGCCTTAAGGAGAGGAATGTGGAAGGGCAGATGGTGGTGGATTTTGATAAAAGGATGGAAATGGCAGTGGTGAATACGTATTTTAAGAAGAAGGATGATCATAGGATTACCTATAAGAGTGGAGGAAGGTGCACACAAGTGGACTATGTTCTATGCAGGAGATGCAACTTGAAGGAGATTGGAGACTGTAAGGTGTTTGGCGGGGGACTGTGTAGCTCAACAGCATCGGATGGTGGTGTGTAGGATTGTTTTGGAGGCGAAGAAGAAGAGGAGGAGAGTGAGGACTGAAAGAAGAATAAGATGGTGGAAGCTGAAGGAGGAAGGGTGTAGTGTGAGGTTCAGGGAAGAGGTCAGACAGGGGCTTGGTGGTGGTGAAGAGGTGTTGGATGATTGGGCAACTACTGCAGGAGTGATGAGGATGGCAGCTAGAAAAGTACTTGGTGTGACATCTGGAAATAGAAAGGAAGACAAAGAGACGTGGTGGTGGAATGAGGAAGTGCAGGAGAGCATAAGGAGAATGAGGTTGGCAAAACAGAATTGGGATCGACAGAGTAATGAGAAAAGTAGGCAGGAGTACAAGGAGGGGGCGGCAGCAGGTAAAGAGGGATGTGGCGAAAGCCAAGGAAAAAGCATATGAGGAGCTGTATAAGAAGTTGGACACTAAGGGAGGAGAAAAGGATTTGTACCGATTGACCAGGCAGAGGGACCAAGCTGGGAAGGATGTGCTGCAGGTTAAAGCAATAAAGGATGAAAATGGAAATGTGTTGACTAGTGAGGAGAGTGTATTGAGAAGGTGGAGGGAGTATTTTGAGCAGCTGATGAATGAGGAAAATCAGAGTGAGAGAAGGTTGGATGATGTGGAGTTAGTGAAGCAGGATGTGGATAGGATTAGTAAGGAGGAAGTGAGAGCAGCGATTAAGAGGATGAAGAGTGGAAAGTCGGTTGGACCAGATGACATACCTGTAGAAGCGTGGAGATGTTTAGGAGAGATGGCAGTGGAGTTGTTAACCAGATTGTTTAACAAGATTCTGGAAGGTGAGAGGATGCCTAAAGAATGGAGAAGAAGTGTGCTGGTACCGATCTTTAGGCATAAGGGAGATGTGCAGACCTGCAGTAACTACAGGGGAATCAAGTTGATCAGTCACACCATGAAGTTATGGGAAAGAGTAGTGGAAGCCAGGCTAAGAGAAGATGTGACCATCTGTGAGTAACAGTTTGGTTTCATGCCGAGGAAGAGCACTACAGATGCATTATTTGCTTTGAGAATGTTGATGGAGAAGTATAGCGAAGGACAGAAGGAATTACATTGTGTATTTGTGAATTTAGAGAAAGCGCATGACAGAGTGCCAAGAGAGGAGTTGTGGTATTGTATGAGGAAGTCAGGTGTGTCAGAGAAGTATGTGAGGGTGGTGCAGGACATGTATGAGGACAGTGTGACAGCAGTAAGGTGTGCAGTAGGAAAGACAGACTGGTTCAGGGTGAAGGTTGAACTGCATCAAGGATTGGCCCTGAGCCCTTTCCTGTTTGCAGTGGTGATGGACAGGTTAACGGACAAGATCAGACAGGAGTCTCCCTGGACTATGATGTTTGCAGATGATATTGTGATTAGTGATGAGAGTATTGAGCAGGTTGAGAAGAGCCTGGAGAGGTGGAGATATGCGCTGGAGAGAAGGGGAATGAAAGTTAGTAGGAGTAAGACAGAGTACATGTGCGTAAATGAGAGGGAGGGCAGTGGAGTGGTGCGGTTACAGGAAGAAGAGGTGAAGAAGGTGGAGGAGGTACCTGGGGTCAACAGTGCAAAGTAATGGAGAGTGTGTTAGAGAAGTGAAGAAAAGAGTGCAGGCAGGGTGGGGTGGGTGGAGAAGAGTGACAGGAGTGATTTGTGATAGTAGGGTATCTGCGAGAATGAAAGGGAAAGTTTATAGGACTGTAGGACTTTATAGCACTGTAGGACTGTGGATTAGAGACAGTGGCATTGAGTAAAAGACAGGAGGTGCATCTGGAGGTAGCAGAACTGAAGTTGTTAAGGTTTTCGTTGGGGGTGACGAGGATGGACAAGATTAGAAATGAGTATATTAGAGGGACAACCCATGTAGGATGTTTTGGTGACAAGGTTAAGGAAGGCGAGATTGAGATGGTTTGGACATGTGCAGAGGAGGGACATGAGTTCTATTGGTAGAAGAATGCTGAGGATGGAGCCATCAGGTAGGAGGAAAAGAGGAAGGCCAAGGAGAAGGTTTATGGATGTGGTGAGGGAAGACATGAAGGTAGTTGGTGTGAAAGAGGCAGATGTAGAGGACAGGGTGGTATGGAGACGGATGATCCGCTGTGGCGACCTCTAATAGGAGCAGCCGAAAGAAGAAATTTGGAGTGTGTTTGTGGACATTTGCCTTTATCAGCCATTAGGGTGTCAGTAAAGTCAGGTACTCCTGTAAGTGAGGAGACCTGGGGTTCAGTCAATGTTGACATTCATCCCAAAGGTGTTTAGTAGGGATGAGATCAGAGCTCTATAGCAGGCTACTCATGATTTTCCTCTCCAAACCATATAAATATATTTATGAAATATATTTATTGCAGCAAATGCTTTTTTTTATTTTTTTTATTAAAGTTACAATATCAGTGTTTTAAGGTCTATAAGTGTTTTAAATGTATATACTGTATTTGGGTCATTCACATAAGGCCAGTCAATATATTAAATCTCTGTATTAGACTTTAAAGACAGCACTGGATGGTGGTCTGTAGGATGGTTTTGTAGGTGAAGAATAAGAGGAGGAGAGTGAGGACTGAAAGAAGATTTAGATGGTGGAAACTGAAGGAGGAAGACTGTAGTGTGAGATTCAGAGAAGAGGTTAGACAGGGGCTAGACAGGGGCCTCTTCTCTATGGTGGTGGTGGTGAAGAGGTGTGGGATGATTGGGCAACTTACTGTAGAGATGGAAATGTGTTGATTAGTGAGCAGAGTGTGTTGAGAAGATGAAGGGAGTATTTTGAGCAGCTGATGAATGAGGAAAATAAGAGAGAGAGAAGGTTGTATGATGTGGAGATGGTGAAGCAGGAAGTGGATAGGATTAGTAAGGAGGAAGTGAGAGCAGCGATTAAGAAGATGAAGAGTGGAAAGTCAGTAGGACGAGATGACATATCGGTAGTCAAGTCAAGTCAAGTCAAGTCAAGTTTATTTCTATAGCACTTTTTTACAACAGACATTGTCTCAAAGCAGCTTTACAAAATTTAAGAGCTAAGGTAAACGATGTGTATTTATCCCTGATGAGCAGCCATGGTGACTGGCAAGGAAAAACTCCCTTAGATGTTATGAGGAAGAAACCTTGAGAGGAACCAAACTCAAAAGGGGAACCCATCCTCATTTGAGTGATATCAAGACTGTGATTATAGTCTTTAAACAATACAGAACACTGGAGATTGAGAACTAACATTAGCACCGAAATATAAAATTATAAGTAATGTCCTTTCTACAGTCTTATACATTCAGTTGCAATTATGGAATTAGGAGCTACTGAGCAACTCATAAAATAGCTCAACATTCGCGATCATCATAGATCCAACTCCAGCTTCTCCATGCCAGAGCCTTTAAACACTCAAAGAGGTCCAATGTCCAAACTTCACATGAGGTGGAATCCAAATGGCGCTGGTATGTCTCTAGTTGGTTCGGGATGTTTGCGGGGTCGCATCTACTTCTTTAAAGGTCCATAATCGTCTTTATGAAGGTAGAAGCATGTCGATGTTTTTGAGAGATGACAGTGGAGTTTTTAACCAGATTGTTTAAGAAGATTTTGGATGATGAGAGGATGCCCGAGAAATGGAGAAAGAGTGTTCTGGTAACGATTTTTAAGAATAAGGGTGACTACAGGGGAATAAAGTTTATCATTTACAACATTAAGTTATGGGAAAGAGTAGTAGAAGCCAGACTGAGAGAAGAGGTGACCATCTGTGAACAACGGTATGGTTTTATGTCAAGGAAGAGCACTAAAGATGAAATATTTGCTTTGAGAATGTTGATGGAGAAGGAGTTGCATTGTGTGTTTATGGATTTGGAGAAAGCATACGACAAGGTAAGAAGTACGACATGAGAAGTATGTGAGAGTGGTGCAGGACATGTACGAGGACAATGTGACAGCAGTGTGACAGCAAAGGCTCTGAGCCCTTTCCTGTTTGCAGTGGTGATGAACAGGTTGATGGATGAGGTCAGACAGGAGTCTCCATGGACTATGATGTTTGCATATAATATTGTGATTTGTTTTGAGAGCAGGGAGCAGGTTGAGAAGAGCCTGGATGGGTGGGGGTATGTGCTGGAGAGAAGGGGAATGAAAGTCAGTAGAAGTAATACAGAGTACATGTGTGTGAATGAGAGGGAGGGCAGTGGAGTGGTGCGGTTGCAGGGAGAAGAGGTGGAAAAGGTGAATGAGTTCAGGTACCTGGGGTCAACAGTGCAAAGTAATGGAGAGTGTGTTCAAGAAGTTAATAGAAGAAGAAAAGAGTAGGGTGGAGTGAGTGGAAATAAATGGCGGGAGTGATTTGTGATTGAAGGGTATCTGTAAGAGTGAAAGGGAATGTTTATAGGACTGTGGTGAGACCTGTTATGTTGGATGGTTTAGAGACAGTGGCATTGAGTAAAAAACAGGAAGTGCAGCTGGAGGTAGCAGAGATGAAGATGTTGAGATTTCCATTGGGAGTGACAAGGATGGACAGGATTAGAAACATGTTTATTAGAAGGACCGTGAATTAGGACGTTTTGGAGACACGGTGAGGGAGGCGCGATTGAGATGGTTTGGACATGTGCAGAGGAGGGACATAGGGGATATCGGTAGGAGAATGCTGAAGATGGAGCCACCACAAAGGAGCAAAAGAGGAAGACCAAGGAGGAGGTTTATGGATATGGTGAGGGAAGACATGCTGGTAGTTGGTTTGAAAGAGGCAGATGTAGAGGACAGGGGGGAATGGAGACGGATGATCCGCTGTGGCGACCCCTAATGGGAGAAGCCGAAAGAAGAAGAAGAGTTGTAGGCTGATTTATCTTAAATTGTAATCTTGCATACCAGTGTAGATTTATTCATTGATAGAGACTCAAAGCACTTTTGTACGTTGCTCTGGAAAAGGGCATCTGCTAAATACCGCAAAAGTAAATGTCAATGAAGATAAAGCTTACCATTAATGTCCCATAAGTGAATGCTGCAGCTAAAAGTGAAACGTTTTCAGAATGGCTGTAAGGCTTTCCACCATAAAGATTATAACTGAGTTTATCTACTGAATAGCTGGGGAAAGTGGCACAAAGGTATTTTTGTATGTATGGTAGCCATGTGTAGATTGTGGCTTTGCAGTGCAAGGTCCTTGGATTTTGTTTCCTCAGTAATTTGTTGTTAGTATTATTATAAGCAGAATTAATGCTGTCAGTACTACCAGCAGCAGCTCTATAACAAATTACTGGCTAGTGTTAAAAAAAATATGCCTTTTATTTTAAAATATATCAGATAATTTAAACAAGTTAATATTAACTATATTAGGGGTAAAACAAAATAAATATTAATTTTTGTAAATAATATAAAATCTTCTTAATTCTAATAAACATAAATGGGCCATTAAACTGCTTAAGCTAGCAAATGAATACATGTAGTGTTAGTGATATATATGAGGGTGGTGAAAACTGCCCAATGAATCATTGGCACTCAGCTACCCAATCATAGACTATTCACCCTTCTCCCATAAGACAGATGCTACAGGTGCCACAGAGCCACACAAACAGACTAAAGAATCTCATTTTTTTTGCACTGCTTATCCACTATGCATTTTTGCACCATCCATAACTTGTTCATCACTGCACTATCGTATATTCCACCCATATTTATTCTGTATATACTGTATCATACAACATTCATACTTGTGCATAACTATATCATGTCATTTGAGCATGTCATCTCCCGTCATCTATGCACAATCTTTTCACAGTATATTGTATACTACTATATATACATATATAATTACCTACTGCACCTTCTGTACATTATTCACCCTCACTCCTGTACATATGGACCTTATACCCTTATTTATCACACTGCTATTTATTTATTTGTAAATAGGCCACTGAAGGTAAAAATATACCATTGATGGTAAAAAAAAAAAAAAAAAATATATATATATATATATATATATATATATATATATAGATAGATAGATAGATAGATAGATAGATAGATAGATAGATATAGATAATATGGCTGTTAATCGATTGTCGCATGATTATTATGAGTTAACTCGCATCGCATTTTAATCACATATTTTAGTTTAAAATGTACCTTAAATTACTACTTTTCAAGTTTTTTATACTTTGATCAACATGGACATAGATAAATCTGAATGCTTTATGCAAATGTATGTTTATTATTAGTGAAACCATACACAACATAGAGCATGAACAATCTTTCAAAGGTCATAGATGTTTTTCAAGGAACTTGTTCATGTCTATTAGACACATGAAAGAACATAGACTACTTCATACTTCTCTTTTGTTGCACTGAGCCAGTTGCTCAAACAGACAAGCCTGTTTACATTTTTATATTTATTAATTTATGGTTTTAATAGAAATGGTCAAACAGAAATGCGTGCTGCATTCATCTCGCGTTGTGCAATCCAGAAATAATGAAGTAGATTCTGAGAAAATCCGTAGATTACATTTTTGCCCATAGGGGGCAGCAAAGGCTCACTTCTGTATTACTCTAGGACTCCCTTCTGATGTCCTGTAGCGACTTCAGAAGATATCTACTTGTTTGCTTGTTGTAAATATTCATTGCTGGTCTGAATATTATTATACATTATAATAATATGCCAATAATATTTATAGGCCCATTTCACTATATTTGTACCATAAATGTACATTGTTGTTGACCTTTTTAACACTGTAACACACTTTAAGCTGCATTGTAAAATGTATATAAATAAAATAATCAGGTTATGGTGAAGACTATAATAGTATGGCGATGTGGTTAATTTCTACACTGAGCTTGTATGTCCTCACAAAAGCGTGTATTGGCCTTGCAAGTACATGGTTTTGCTCTGCTGCCCAAATGTCCAACAACATAGTATACCGTATTATCACACACACCCATTATTGTCAAAATATCTGGCAACTAAATTGAGTACACCCTAAGTGAACATGCTAAAACTGTGTCTGAAGTGTCAATATTTTGTGTGAGCACTATTGTTATCCAGCACTGCCTTAATCCAGCACTGCCTTAATCCTCCTGGGAATAGAATTCACCACAGGTTGTTCTGGGATCCTTTTCACTCCTCCAAAATGACATCACAGGGCTGCAGGATGTTAGACACATAGTGCTTCTGCTTGAGGATGCCTCTCTGGAGACATACTTGGCCACTCCATCACCTTCACCTTCACCTTCAGCTTCATCAGCAAGGCAGTTGTCATCTTGGCAGTGTGTTTGAAAATGTTGGAAAACTGCCATTCAGCCCAGTTTCTGAAAGGAGGGCATCATGTTCTGCTTCAGAATGTCACAGTACATGTTGGAACCTGTGTTTCCCTCAATGAAATTCAGGGTATTACCCATCTTCTTATAGCCTCTGCCATCTTTGTCAACAGCAACAATTCTAATTCTCAAATCCTCAGAGAGTTCTTCAGTCAGGTGCCATGTTGAATATCCAGTGGTCAGTATGAGAGATTTGTACTCAAAGCATTGTATGGTCCTGTTAAGCAGACAAAAAGAAACAGGAACATGATGAATAGGACATGGCTTGCATGGTTACACAGCATGCAGCTGTTATCACTTAGAATGTACTCACATTATTTTTATTATTATTTTTTTATATTTTGACATTTATGGCTGTATGTTGAGGTTTTTTTTAGAGGACAGTAAATCTTAACTGTATATGTATATAAGTATATTAGCAACTACATAATAGCAGTAATGCCATCATGCAATGTTATGGATTTTGGGTAAACATATTAGAACACTAATAACATGCAACAACCTCAACCCAAATTGTACAAAATATGAAATTTTCACAGTTTTAGTCATACGGCTTTGTACAAAAGGAATTGTAAGTTCTGAATAGCACTCTAATTGTGAAATCACCCATACAAAAAAAAAACCCTTTTCTTTCGAAATATGTGTGCAGTGTGTTGACCCGTTTTTTTCGAGGCATACTGCCAAAGTTGCCAGTCTTCACATTATTTACTCACGCAAACAAGTCTTCATATTTGTAACCGCTGTGAGCTGTATAACTTACCTGCAGGAATGTTCAGTCATGTTTTTTGTTGATTTGTTTTAGAAACATGTCACTTAGGCAACAAGTTTGGGCTGTGAGAAAATGAACAGTTAAATTAGACGTTTCTTTTCACAATCAGCCTGTCAGGCCTTGCTCCACTATCTCAACAATTCTTTTTCTTTTCTGGTCAATTGCTATAATGCAAAGGGCTCTTGCCACATTCACACCTATTTTACTGATAATGAAAGAAGGCTCCAAACCCCAGGATGCATGCTGGATGTATAAGTGTGTGTGTGTGTGTGTGTGTGTGTGTGTGTGTGTGTGTGTGTGTGTGTGTGTGTGTGGTCGTTATTGCGTGTGAACAGCTATTTTGTTAGTATTTTATTATGCAAGCAAGTGAGTCAGAGGGAAAATCTTGCCCATCCAGTTAACATCATCACTTCATTCAAATCACTGCCACTATGTTTGCATTGCACTGGCAACAAATACTTAGATTATCTTTACATATATGTATGTATGTATGTATGTATGTATCTGCTGGCCACATTAATAGAAATACCTGTCCCCCTGTTAATAAATGCAATTAAAGAGACACAGGTAAAGAGCTTCACTTCATGTTCCCATCACACAGCAGAATGAGGAAGGAAAATGGTGCCAGACAGGCTGTTTTATATATTAAAAAAAACATTTCTGGGATTGCAGAACGGTGTGAAAACAAAATGAAGAAAAACCAGAACAAAAACGTTTTATGCAGGTGGAAATGCCTTGAAAAGAACACCAGAGGGCACCATCTGAATTATTGTCACATTCTTCCTGTTTGGACTTACACACTTCATCTTAGATCTGTATATAAAGATGCAAGAATGTAAACAACCAGTTTGCCTAGATCTTTGTGTTTGACCATAACCAGTTTTTCTCTTTGCTTTTTTGAATTTTGGTAATTGCTTGAATGAGCAGGTGTTCATTTGCAAAAGTATGCACATACAGTGTAATACACATGTAATTAGACAATGGAATGGACTTCAGCCATATTGGATTTGTGAAATGAATCATTCACTAAAGCCTTACATATTTTCTGCAGTTCTTATTGCCAGCTGTCTGTCTCTACGTCATTACTTAATTCGCTTTGGTTAATTAGTCTTCCTGGTTATTCACTTCCATTACATAAAAAAGTAACTGAGTATAAATGTCTATTTGATTTATTTATTTGGGAACATTCAGTGTCTTTTATGAGGTCATATATTTCTTTATACCTCTACAGTTTTATCATTTATGTAAACCTCAGTCAATATTTTGGATATGCTATTGGGAAGGTCATTTACTTTTATAGCTACAGCTAGCATTGCGGTGCTGACTCATCAGGTTTATAGATGGTGTTTGATCAGTGGATCAGTATCTGTTACTGCAATTACTACAATTAATCGTATGTTGACTTACACAGCAATTGATTGTAACTGGTTGTGCCACTTTCTCACTGAGAGAACTGCAGAGTTGTTGAAAGCATCTAGAAAATTGCCAAAGATTTTATGAGTCCAACTAGCAGATCACTAGCAGATCTTGAAATGTCTGGAAAATTAATTGCTGTTTGATTACAAAATTGAAAGAATAATAATGCTTTCGTCGAAACTCCTAAAGGAATAAGACTAGTGGCTTTGTTTTTTTTTTCTGCTTTAAAACCATTCATCTCACCCTGTAGTATGTTCACAACAATTAAGATCTAGGTTTTCATTTTCTCTCCTTCTTTAAACAATCTGATACTCCAAGCCTTGCTTTTATTTTCACATAATAGGTACATTTTACACCTGGACCTGAGTATTGTTCCAGTCCTGTTCACACTGTAATGATTGTGTAAAATTTCATAAGGCCTGTGCTTATAGACTTGTCACTCATTGTGTGTTTTTGTGTGTGTGTGGTGTATACACATGTATGAATTTGTAGAGTGATGGTATACATTTACACATCTTTGCAATTCTTCAAAAGCAAAAGGCCACATAGATCATATTTATTGGGTGTGTGTATTGGGATTACTGTGATATCTGATCTTAATGTCATGTCTGAGTCACTGAGTTCATGTCTAAGATCTTTTTTTGTGACTGCTGAGTTCATCCTTTCCTTCTAAATTTATTTACCCAAGCTACTTTTTTCAATTCACTTTTTTATTTAAAAATGTAATATTTGAAATCTGAATGTGTAATTTGGAATATTAATATTCACAATCTTTTAATGCAACTGGAGCAGGAACACTGGATGCAAAAAATAAGGCTTTGATTGTTGAACAGAAACTTGGCCAAGAGTGAAGGTTTCATCCACAGTTTCCGTGTGACTCCATCCTCCACACCTTTATGCGGGACAGACATGCACTAGACCTTTCTTTAACCCCTCAGAACTTTCCTGTTTTTGCATGAAGTGGCACTAAAGTGAGAAATTTATCAGACTGTTTTCCTGTTCAAGTTGAATACTGAAGTGTGTTATGTTCATGTTATGTCTTAGCCTGTGATGTGCGGGTGTGAATGCCAAATAGCAGTACATGCCAAACTTTGCCAGCCTTGTGTGTGTGTGTGTGTGTGTGTGTGTGTGGGTGGGTTGTGAATTTCTGTTAGACTGGCTCTAGGCTTATGGGTGTGGCCAGCGTGGGATTCTTAAATGAGGCAAATAAACATTCTGACCCACAATCCTGTTTTCCCAACCCATAAGGACTTGTAGATTGACATCTGCTTCTTACATTCTACTGTCAGACCTTTAACAGATACTCTCAGACTTTTCCCTATACTGTGCTATGTTTGAATGCCTAAGTTGTCTTTTAGACTATACTGAACATTATACACTACACAAGCATTTGTCTTGTATTATATATTTAAAATATTAATTAATTGTATTTATTGTAATGTATTACATTAATTAATTCATACATTATATTATATTATATATAAATTATATGCATTAATACAAATAAATTAAGTGTAAAACCTTTCTGGAAAATTAAAATGGTCTTTGGCAACTATTGCTTGTGTTTGAGTGTGCATGTGTGAGTGTGTTGTCTCCAGGAGGCAACACACCTGAGGCTTGCAATACGCAAAACAGCAATAGCTTTTTAACTTTTGCCTGGTTTAAGATCAAAACCTGGACACATCTTGAAGACAACATATGTGTGTGGAGGGATCTGTGTGTGAATTTTCTCGATGTGTGTTTGTGTGTAGTGGCTTTATGGTCTGAGTATGCAGTGTGACTGTTTGATGTTATGTGTGAAGGCTGTGATGAATTAGTGCGTTTGCATTTGGTATGTGTTTGAATATGTGTGTATTTTTGTTGGGGGGGTAAAGAGACAGCTGCCTTTTACTGCCCCAGGGGGTAATAAAAGAAGAAGGAGGGGCTGTTATTTGGAGGTTTAATAGGGGCAGAAGGCAGAGAGAGGGTCTTTTTTTATGAGGGTCACACTGTAACTAATTACAGCTGGAGGCATCAGCCCCAAAACCTTTCCACATTCCTTCCTTGCCTACAGGTTCTGAACGCTGAACCATGCTTTGTTGGCCCATGTTCTGATTCTTAATTTTCCAATGTTTACGATGGATGTGCCATTTAATCTCTACGCATAGGCTTTGTGTGAGGTGGTGAATTCATATGACATAATGTATGTTATCAGTGTTGTGACTTTGTTGTGCTTATATAAAATCTAAATTTACATCTTAAATTTAAATTTAATTTTCAATCTGAAATAATCTGCATCACCAGGGATCTCATGCACCCAAACAACGCTTGCTTATAATATACTATCTTATATGTTCAGACTTTACAGACTTTTTACACCTTAACCACCAAACCCCTCAAGCAAACATCTAATCGTGGACATATTGTAGAAAATCAACACAATTCATTAATTGACTACTGCAATATTGTGACAGGATTGTAAGTCACTTAACTGAGAATGCTTCTACATGTACGTGTGTACTTTTTTTCCGTTAGTCCAAAGACATGTGATGTGTGACTGGCATTTTCAAATTGTTCCTAGCATACAAATGGGTTTGTGGTGTGTATTTAAGTGATTGTTATGGTACCTGTGATTTTCTGATTTGGGAGACACCTGTCCAATGCGTCTCTCGCCTATTGTGCCCCAGAGCTAGACCCCCCATGATGCTGTGTAAGATGTGTGTTATAAAAATGGATGGATGGATTGATGGTTAGACATTAATTCTGTTCATTACTGCAAAATACTGGTATAATGTCAAAAATTAAATTAATGCATTTTATACTGGCAAAAATATGGCAAAAATATGTTAACAGTCATTTTAGGAACTGCTTATGATTAAAAAAGTCTAGATCTTTTTCTTAATCATGGAAACACAATCAGACAAAAGACTTCAGGGAATCTAAACTTGATTTCATTTTAGATTTAAAAAAATACAATCAACCTGACTAGGAGACATTTCACCCTCAGAAAATTCTAAGAATGTGTTGGACATATGGAACTGCTGAAAAACTGGAACGCAACAGAACTGGATGCACTTGAGTAGGATGTATCCATTCCAAAAGCCTTGCAGCTGTAATGAAAATAAAATGAAAGGCACAGAAAGATAGATTATGTGTCAGTGTAAGCACTAACAGAAAGAGAGAGAGAGAAAGAGAAAGGGAGAGAGAGTGAGAGAGAGAGAGAGAGAGAGAGAGAGAGAGAGAGAGAGAGAGAGAAGGAAAAATTCTGAGGTGGAAAACCCATGAAACAGACACAGGGGTGGAAAAAGAGGTAAGCAAGTTATTCTAGTCACAAAGAGTTGACATGAGTATTAAAATAATCTGTCTAAAGCCCTATTTGTGCAAGAGCAAAATTACCAGGTAACAGCAGTTGGATTACACAATCCTAAATCCATGATGAGCAGATAAGCAGTTCTACACAACCACATTCCATTTTAGCGACTTAAAAAGTTTGTGAAAATGTACATCTTGCCATATTATTGAGTTTATTCACATTGCAGTATATTATCCAGCAATTACTATACACTATCACTACAGTACAACAATAAAGCAAAGGTATATTTAAAGGTGAAAAATACCCAAGACTTTAAACAGGTACCTAGGAATTTAAGAGGTAAAAAAAAGGAAAAGCACAAAAAAAGAATTTTCACCTTTTTATTGTCTGGTCTCATATAAACTTCATCACTATTGACCACATTTATATAAAAGACACATAATAAAAAGTACAACAGTATAATATTTTAATGAAGTATATACAAGGCCTTAACAAACAAAAAGAGAAGAGATGCTGAGGAAACGGGGCTATCAGGAGAACAGTATGTAGATTTAGATACCATGTTTTTAAGAAAAGAATTTCAGAGCTACATATGTCATGAAGTACAGCATCTTCACTAAAATTTCCCATAATCCTGCATGTTCACTAAACATGCTTATTCCTGTCAGGGCTTTACAGGATAAACTGACTTCATAACTTTGGACAACATTTTGAGATTGACGCAAGCAAATTTTATTATTATAACCTCAGCTTGACTACTCGTTAAACTTGCTGGTTTGGTATTTCCATGTCACCTGAATCGATGCAAATTTGGATCTCTGCTTTTGGATTAGAGATTGGATTTAAAATTGAAGTGACACCAATTGTAAAAAGTGCTCTGGATTAAGCAATCATGTCTAGTGTATGAGAATGGGCATTTGATAAAAAAAAATAATTATATTATCCTGTGCATATTAGTACAGAAAAAGCAAAAGGTCCAGTCTTGACAATTTTTTTAATCAGTCTTTGTCCTGAACTTTTTGCATGCCTTTCAAACCCTAATGTACTATATCATGGACAATCTCCCAGAATCCTTCTTTGGTAATCCTCCAGAAAAGTGATATGCAAACTCAACCAGCGTAAAGGGTAACTGTATCTATTTAAATCCAAAACTTCAAACATGGACAGACAGACAACATGTATAGACAACAACTATATGTAACATCCTACTGGAAACGGACTTCTTATTAGTGGAATGTGTTTCTTATATTGCTTACAGTCATATACATTTAGCAAATGCATGTATTAAGGTTAAAGTGATTAGTATGTAGTCTAAAGTTAACACGTAGAAAAAATGTGGCACATGCTGGTTCTGCCAAGAAGATTTTGCCTCAACAGGGCTATTCAGGGAAGTGGGGAACCAAAAAATATGACTTTTCTGCTATGGCTATTTTTTTCTTTCACTCTCTGATGTAAACTCTTTTGCACACGACATCATCTGCAGACATGGTCTGTAAAAGAAATTGAAAAGAAGAGACAAAAAATGAACACATGGCATGGATCATGTACCTTGTGGGCCATTCCTGCATTTTAAATTAAATTAAAAATTTGTAATAAACGTTACCAGGATCAATTCTCCATCGTTGGTCATTTCCCTAGTCCAGGAAGTCTTAGGGCCATCTCCTTTTTGTAAGGTTTGTTCACAGCTAATCTTGCTGTCCGTCTCCCACCGAGGAAAGCTCTACAGACAGTGCCACAACAAGCTCGTGTTATAATGAGGGGTGGAGGATTCAGAACAAATAGCACAACTCAAAGCAACTCTGTGAACTCCCACGGAGGAAAGGAAAGGAGTAATGAAAAGAGGATTTAGTGAGTAATGTGGTTATAATGAGCGTTTTGGAGTGTTTAATTTGGACATGGTGAAAGGAGGACATCTGTTCCATTTGTGTGTGTGTGTGTGTGTGTGTGTGTGTGTGTGTGTGTGTGTGTGTGCGTGTGCTTGAGCGCATTTATGTCCAGCTGTATTTGAATGACTTTTCGAATATTTGATTTTTCTCAGAAGAACCTAAACATATAAAAAACTCTCTCTAAAAAAAAAAAAAAATAATAAATAAATAAATATATATATATTTATATATACTTTTCCTTTAATATGTTAGCACTTTTGAGTTTTATATATATATATATATATATATATATATATATATATATATATATATATATATATATATATACTTTATCCTGTATATCCTGTGTAAAAGATAAAGTGGTCAAAACTGCATGAGGCTGACTGAGACACAAGAAAAGATATGAGGGCCAAACACAATTATTTAAAACTGCTTTATGTAAACTGCAAATATATTTATATGTATATAAAAGGACATTTTTCTGCTGGTGTACTAATAAAACTAAATAAATAATGAAAGGGAGAGATGCAAAGTGCAAAATCAGTACTCAGTATAAAGGTCTGTTTTATTATCACAGACTTACAAAGTAAATCATTGTGGCATGTTTTCTCATATTACAGAATATAATCATTTCCTAATTTTATTTAATTTTCATCTGTTTTAAAATCTCTTGTCATCTTAGGTCCATGCACCTTTGGTGTGGGTGCTGGTGTGATTTTATATCTTAAAGATATAACATTTCCTGTGGAAATATTTGGCTGGTCCCCATAAATATATTTTTTTTATTTAGAAAAAGTTTCTTTTTGGTTACTAAAGTTAATCTCTATCACAATCATTGAGCACATAGTGTGTAACTGTGTGTACCTTGCAGGGCCGTCCATCCACTGTGGCCTCACTAAACTCCTGTCCCACGGTAAAGGTCACATGAGTGGTCCTAACTGAGGTGGAGGTCTTGATTGACAGCGTCTCACCGTCCTGTGTAATCTCCACTGATGGCTTTGATGCAGCTGCTACGGCGATCTTCCGAAGCATCATGCTCACACCTGAGAACAAAATAGAAGGCAAGAGAGAAAGACAGAAAGAAAGAAAGAGAGAGAGAGAGAGAGAGAGAGAGAGAGAGAGAGAGACTGTCAACACAGAAATCAAACAGAACGGTGGTCTCGGGCTCATACACCTGAGGCATTCTCACAGAGAAAGTAAAATCACCGTTAAAACACGGGCCAGTGAACCTCTTTGGATTTAAAGGTCAGTCCTTATTACATGCTTTCGCTAAATATTATTGATACAGGTATCTTCATTTCTAGGCAGGCTGGGAGAAAATGGGAAAAGAATAACAGACATAAAAAGTTAGAGAGAGAGAAAGGGTGGGGGGTAAGTGAGATCATAAGACTTGAAAATTCAACTTGCATATTTGTCCTCCCCATGGGTACCATCTGATGACATCATCAAAAGACACACACACCCTCTGAGTTCAGTTACAGATTACTCACTGTCCTGGCAGTCTAGCCAAGTTAAGCTACAATAATTAAAACAGTGTGTGTGTGTGTGTGTGTGTGTGTGTGTGTGTGTGTGTGTGTGTGTGTGTGTAAAATGGAGGAGCTTAATGATCCCAGGGCATGCAGTAATCTGTTACACTTTCCTGTGAACCGAGCACTGGGAAAGTCAGAGTTATGAAAGAAATGGGCGATGGATAAAAAGGAGCAAGAAGAGAAAAAGAGAAAATAAAGACAAAATTAAAGTAAAAATTATAAGAAGGAAAAAAGAGGGTCTAGACAGGGCTTCTAGTTGCATCAAGTGGCCTGTGTGTGTGTGTATGTGTGTGTGTGTGTGTGTGTGTGTGTGTGTGTGTGTGTGTGTGTGTGTGCATTTCTGGATTGGTGCGTCGAGTTGAATTTCACACTCTTTCCCTAACACACATTCCCACCTGTCACCAAGGGTATATATACACACCAAGACAGACACCCACACAGGGGAAACCAAAACTCAACTCACACACACACACACACACACACACACACACACAGAGAAATAAAGTTATGCAAACAAAATGAAAGTTGATGGCAATTTTTGACATAAAGGTGGTCCAAGTAAGTTTATATTTTCTTCACACAAACTCACAAACACACACACACACCAAACCATGCAAAAACACTTGTAACTCATTCGCAACCAGTGGCTAATGGTGTAATAACATTAGTCCCTCAAACATTTTCCTGCAACATGCACTGGTATCTGTTTATTGCATAGTGTATTTCTGTCGTAAGCACAGCTAATGAGGTCAGCTCCATCATGTCTTTCATTTAAGTTCCTTTTAAGTCTTTTACGCACATCAACTGATAACACAATGACACCCACCTCTCAGCCACCAATAATGATCTGGGCATGACTGACCACACACAGTGGCGGTCAGGGTTAGTGTCAGTGTCACAGTTCAGGGGTCAGAGGAAGTGTTTTAGAATAAAGCAAAAGGGAGGATGAGAAAAATGAGTGTAGGTGGTGACAACTCAGCTCCATCTGTGCACTGAGCATTTACATGAAACCGAAGTAGCTTGATTTCGATGACTACTACACTTAGAAGGGGGTGAACAGAGGGAGAGAGAGTCTCAAAAGGGCATCCCTCAGTCAATCAACCTGTCAATCATATACATTCCTCACAGAGATGACCTGTCTCTCATTTTTTATAAGGACATCCGTCACACTTTGTGAGTGTAAGTATGTCTGTCTGTCTGTCTGTCTAGTCCTGCTCTGACTCTATCCTCTGTATGACACACCCCACACACAGATATTACTGACAAAGCAGTATTCACATGCATTCTTTCACTCTATCCCTCTCTCAGTCTAATCGTCTTTCTTTCATGGCCCTGTGCACTCTCACACAACCTGGCTCCAACCCATCAACCCATCTCTGCCAGTCCTGCTTGGCCTCAGGTAACAACTGGTGCTTAACGGGCACCGACAAAATGTCCTTGTGCAAGTGGGACACAAATCAAAGCAGGATATACTGTATAGCATTGCCACACTGACACACTCTCACACACACACATATACACACAGAGCAACTCCGGTTATTCTGGTGAGAACAATGGTGCCATTTAACAGCAGTTTAATGAACTAGGGTCAAAGAACATGTGACTAGTCAGTTCTGATGCCCTCTCATTTGTGCGCACACACACACACACACACACACACACACACACACACACACACACACACACACACACAAAACCACAAAGGATTTCTTCAGTGTTCATTCCAGGCAAGAAACCATGCATAGCTGGATGCACAAGCATTTTCAACACAGTGTTATAAACACCCACAAAAGCAATGCAGAGGTGCAATCAGTGCATCATTTGACTATTGTATAAAGAAAATGAGGGGTGAGGAAGTTCAGTGTTAGGCTCCTTTTACAGATTTGCAAGTGAGTGCATGTATGATAAAGACCCCCTACTCTAGTGGGGGGAACAGAGTGAGAGTGCCTGGGAAGGAGAAGTGAAATTTTTGATGCCCTGTAGCCATGATCTTGTTTTTCAAAATTGTATAATTGTTATTAATTTCATAATTGTGTTATAATGGCTTACCCAGTGCTTTCAGAAGCTCCTCGAAGTTTTCTGAGCTCTTCATTTTCCAGGTACCGGAAAAGTCAGGGATTTTGCGCTCCATGATGCTGTCTAACTGTCTTTCCCTAATTCACTCGTTATTTCTACAGCTGTGATCCTATTGTATTTTCTGGTGTTTTCTTTCAGTTTTTTTCCACCTAGTATTTTGAATCAAGTTTTGTTGTTTCCTATGGCAAGATGTTCAAATCTTTCCGTTTTTCTTAATTTCTTATCAATCAGCAAACACTCCGGATAAAATTGTTTAAAGTGGACCGCACGAGCTGCACAACTCTTATCCTCCACTATAACCGCAAGGACTCGCACCTTTTAGCCGAAAACTCCGCCCCTAACCACGCCCATTGAATCAAAGAGCGAGTCAGAAATCGAGATGAGGACATTTGTCCGCCCCCGAGTCACGCCCTCTTAGAACGCGCTACTTTCTAAAGGCGCACTTTTCATATATATATATATATATATATATATATATATATATATATATATATATATATATATATATATATATATATCTTTCAATGACTTTGATATTGTCAATAAACACATTCATTTATTCGATACCATTTTAATTAGTTAGTTTAAGATATAATGCATGCTGTGCCAATATGAAGGTATAATATGCATGTAAGGGTTAAGGGTCACGGTCATAAATACTGGCAATGGTGTTAGTAATTATGAACGTGACCCTTAACCCTTTCATGCATATTTTGTTTAAAAAAAAAGAAAAATGCTTAATTGGCTCAAATGTTAAATTATTAATATTTTTGCACATATTATGTGTGTGTGTGTGTGTGTGTGTGTGTGTATATGCAAATATATTAAAACATTTAAGATGAATAAAAATAAATAAAGTTACAAAATAAAGTTACGCCTATATCTAAACACAACAACGTGCGTATCATATTACTAGTACACGTTTTAAATGATTAATTTTTGAATGAAATTATTGCATATATCATACAAAATATAAATCTACCATAATGCAGAATCAGTGCGAGCTTGAAAATGTTGCAGGAAATAGGCACAGGCAGAAATGGTTATTTAAAAAAAAGAAAACACCATGCAGACCGCCAATGTTAATAAAATGGAAATAAAATAAATGTCAAAAAGTTTGTATTGTTTTTGTGCAGCTTGGTATCAAATGATTCACGGCTCGGTTTTATTTTGTTATATAAGCTTGATAAGGTCTCTGTTTGACTTTTCTCGCTGACAGACCTGAATCCTGTCCAGTAGAATGTTCCTACTGTATTAGTGCACTGGTTGGGGGAATTTTGCTCTTAGCCCAAAGCATGGAGAATCTTGTGCACTTTATAAAGCTGCACAAATAAGTGCATGCAGCAGACACACAAAACTCATTCTGGTGTAGAGGATGCACACATTCAGTTCTACAGAACTTACAGTTCACATGGCATTTCTTGCTTGTTTAATAAACTCTTTCGCTCAATGAACTTCTGCAGTGTGTGTAAGTTCTAACTGATAACTGGATACACAGAAAACACGGGGGATCCTACAAGATTCAGGGAGGTATTATTTACCCAGAAGGCACTGCGTTTTGGCCCCCATGCTGCTCTGACGGAAGAAAAGCGAAGGGGCCACGGGGCAAAAGAAGTTTTTTTTTTTGCGGGTGAGGGTCTCTAACTTCATGAAGACAGGGGGCTCGGGAGACTGAGATGATGGATGATGGACTTTAGCTGTACAAAGAGGTCGTTAAACATTGACTTTTGATGGATAGCGCAAGAACGTCGCATTTAGTGCACGCGCGTTACCGAGGCGACTGCAGCACCCCGAGGCTTCCAGATCCTGCATGCGCTGAAACATTGTCCACTTCCCGATGCTTCCTGTACCCCCAAATACCCCCGCCCCCCGCCTACCACACACACACGGAAGAGAGATGTTTCCACCCAGTGAATAGGGACATTCATTATTTTAAAAATGACAAATTGACACTGCTCGTATTACAGCCGACCTGAGCCACACAGCAGTAAGCTACACGCCATAACCCGCAACAGGTTTACACAAAAACAAAGACTTCATGTTCACACTAGTTCTTCCTTGTCCAACACACAGCAAGTCATTGCTCTCAAATATCACGGAGACTATCTATCTATCTAACTTGTCTGCCCCCACTTTCTCCCGCCGGCTCTGTCATACACATGCTTTGTTCAGGTGTTAACTCTTTGGCTGCAGGCTTACTTCATGTCCTGTACTACAGTAGGATGAATTACAACTAGAAACCAGCGGCCCTCCCAAGTCATAAATACCTGATTTCATCTCTCTCTCTCTCTCTCTCTCTCTCTCTCTCTCTCTCTCTCATTCTCTCTCTCTCTCTGCTCTCTCAGTTTTTCTCCCTTTCTCAATATAGGGCTAAATGTGCAATGAATTGTTCAAGAAGGCACATACTGTATGTGTGATGGTGAGGTGTTTTTCCATATAGTGTTATCTTCACCTAAAAATGGACCATTGATGTACCATTAAAGCTTTACTCAAAAAGCTAAATAAAGTACATCACATGCACTAAACAAATGAAATAAAACACACCTTCCTGTGCAGTGAAACAAAAAATATCACTTAAGCACCACGGAGAAACAAATGTTGATAAATGCACCAGATCCAGAAGTTTGCCATAAAACAGATTGCACCTCATGCAGGAAATTATTTTAGACCAGACATGGAAATATGCCATGCTGAGAATAGCAGGATGCATTAGACTAATTCAACAAATTCCTAATTTGACTCAGTCATATCACATTATGATTTTTTTTTTTGCCTTTTCTGAAATCACTGCTGTACTTTTGGGTGTGTAGCAAGAAAACGAGACACTGCATCAACAATGCTTTAGGAATGCCTCTGTGTGTACACACTCTGAACCACATGTGCAATCAGTCCAACGTAAAAAGCACAATGCCACCGGCGTGGTGACATCACAACCAGGGATGCACTGAGACTTGTTCCCTCTGCAAACCAGGGGGACATATGTAACCTTCGGGAACTCGAGCTGCATCAACAATGCTTTGGAAACTACTATACTGCCAGATTGATCAATCCCTACCTAGTGTGGATGGGCACAGCTCAGTCGAAGGACAGAGGAGCAAGAAGTGGCACTACTGTCCAGGCTATAGGACCTGACAAAGGTCAGTGGTATAGACCAGCTGCAGTCTTGCAAATGTCTTGGAGAGACACTCCAGAGGAAAAGGCCCTAGGGAAGTGGATAGCATCCACAATCCACCTGCTGAGGATGTGCTTTTTTCACAGGGAGACCCTTCTTATACGGACTCTAGCAGACAAACAGCTGGTCTGACTTTCTCCATAAGGCAGTTCTGTGGATGTATGTGTCCGGTGCTCGGTTAAGCTTCTCCTGTTCGAGGGCCTAAAAAGAAGGAGGATAGAATGCTTGGAGCACAACTAGTCGTGGAACAACCGAGGGCACCTTGGGGACATACCCCGGCCTGGGGTAGAGTAAGACACTGGCCATGCCTGGAGTGAACTCCAGACAAGAGGGGCTTACGGAAATGGTGTGAAGGTCCCCAAATCTCTTTAGAGATGAGATGGCCAGTAGTAGAACAGTCTTGACTGTTAGAAACCCCAAAGGCACCTCGAGAAAGGGCTCGAAGGGAGGCTTAAACAGGGCCTCCAGAACTATGGACAGGTCCCACAAAGGCACTCTGAGTCTCACCTGAGACCTCAGCCTCAGGGAACCTCGGAGGAAACGTGTCACCAGCGGGTTTTTCCCTACTGACTGCTCAGCAAGCGGAGCACGATAAGCCGCAATAGCGGACAAGTAAACCTTTAGGGTGAAAGAAAACAACCCTTTGGTTCCAGCACTGGGCCAACCTGGCAGTTAACTGGGTCTAAGTGAGCAGGTGCCACTTTGCATGGAGGGAGCTCTGAGGGAGCTCTGTATTGGAGAATGGTCTCTACCACCTCGACCGAGAGTCCAGTGACTAAGAGCTGTGTCCCCACAGCTCGGGGCTGGGGTGAAGCAAATCGCCCCTGCCTGAGACAGCAGATTCCGCCTGAGAGGAATCTATCAAGTAGGGTGTTTTCCAAGAAGGTTTTCCAGGTTGGTGAATCATGGCCAGCCTGGCCAGCATGGGGCTACAAAGAGGAGATGTACTCCATCCTGGCAAACTCTCTCTAGAACTCCCGGGAGCAGCGCAACAGGGGAAAAAGCGTACAGGTGCGAATGGCAATGCTGAGCTCCTGGACCTCTCGAAGCCCTGTGAGAGCGATGAGGGAGAAAGCTCTGAAATGCTGCAGACTGTCTTTTTGCCTCCTTAAACCTGTCAACTACTGTATTACGGCGTATTATGACTACTGTATTACCGCAACAGTGGAGAGATAGCCAGCTAGCGTCCCATAGCCACACTCTTTCAGTCTCACTATGTTTGAGTAGAGGGAGACATTGGAACTAAGAGGCCAGCCGAATAAAGGCTGCCACAGGATCTAGACACCTCAGTGTGCAGATCTGGTAGGCCTCAGTGTGGAGGCAGTGACCTCGATAGCAATTTATTTAGAGGACGCTGCCCGTGATTGTCAGCTGGCCAAGCGATGTTAAGCTCAGAAACAGCATGAGTCACTACCTCCAAGAGCTCCTCGAACTGGACTGGCTGTGGGTGCATGTAGATGGGTTCGTCCAATATGGCACCCCCTCTTGTCCTTCTCTTTAGAAGAAGAGAGATGGAGTGCTGCACCCTCTCCAAGAGGGGAAGAAAACACCAAAGAGCGGGCTTCCGAGCCCTGGAAAAAGGCGCTGGATCTGACAGGTGATTCCCGTTTCATTAATTCCAGTGAACCGTAGGTGAATTGAGATGCAGCACATTTGCTGTGGTACAAACTGTTAAGGGTTGCTCTAGATGTAAAAATTAAGATGTTAGCAGAAACTTGTTCAGAATGTAGATTTTAAGCTAGAAGAATACTAGAGCTCCAGTGTGTCATTTAGCTGTTATAAAGTTTAAAGAAGAGTGTAAAGTTGTTGGGTGGCTGTAACAGGTAGTGAAAATTTTTTTCAGGTGCATGTTTAAAGTTTATTTCTAATGTCAATCTGTGGAGTGTGTATACATTTCCATCTCTTGAGAAATTAAAGAGGACCAGTTTGTCAGCATATCCACTAGCAGTTCCTGCAATGATCTTTGCACAATAGGAGCCCTTTACCTGGGGGTATATTATTCATAAATATCTGAAGGACAGAGGGAGTGGAATGAAGAGTGTTGTCAGACAATTATTCTCTGCCCTGTGGGTCTAATGAGCACCAGGGCTTTTCTCAACGTTCTTGTTCTTCTCTGTCCTCATTCCTTCTTTTCTTTGGTTCCAGTTCACCTCACCCACTTTCTCTCCATCACTCCCTCCCTCCCTGTCTCCCACTGTCTCTTCTTTTGTTCTTTTGTGATGCTGGGACTGCATTCCAAAGGCACACTGCAGAGATGCTGGGATTGCAGAAAAAAGAAAGTCGGGGGGAGGGAGAGGCGTGGACTGGTGCTTAGCTCATTTTTTATTGCATTGTTCTAGGCTTCAGAAAATAAGAGTGGGAATGATTCAGATCAGGAGATCAAAGAAAGAAAGGGAATGGCAGCGAGCGAATGGGAGCAGACAGAGAGAGAGAGAGAGAGAGAGAGAGAGAGAGAGAATAGTTAATGAAAGAGTAGAGGTACTTTGCAAACAGACAGTATATATTTCTGTCTTTTCAGAATGGGATTTGAGTTTCGTTTAATTCCATTTCCAATGTGTTTCCAATTTTTTAATGGACAAATGTAATGTTAAGTTTTTTTCAGTGCTAAATTAACCTCTGCAGGAGACATGAATACATTTGATACTGGGCTATTTTAAACTGATGCCTGATTGCTTTTGTGACTTCTTTGTAGCTCCTGTTCTCTTTTCTTTTGTCCATCTCTCAAACATATAGTTCTGTCCTTTCTTTGCAATGTGTATTCTTTACTCTCCTAGCAGCACTCTCTTTATTCCTTCCTCTATCCCTCATGCAGTCAAATCAGGCAGTGGAGGAAGTTCAAGCAAAACTCATTGCTTATCCATTATCCACGCTTATCCATTTATCTCCCAAATCACTTCCTTCTGTGGTCTAATCTCCTATTTTTTTCTCCCTGAGGTAACACACACACACACACACACACACACACACACACACACACACACACACACACACACACACACACACACACAAATTAATTCAAACAAATACTTTATGTGAGCCTGTTACAAGGTTCAGCATTGATTTGTGGTGCTTGTTAAGTCCCTGGATGCATTAAACCCATGCCAGTCAAAGCATTAAACCTGACCTTGAGCCCTCACCTTTACCATCTGATCCCCATTTCCACCCACTTCCATCTCTCTCTCTTCTAACCTCTTTGCCCCTTTCTTTCTTTCTTTCTTTCTTTCTTTCTTTCTTTCTTTCTTTCTTTCTTTCTTTCTTTCTTTTTCTTCCCATTTAAAGGGATTTCTGACTCATGATGAGTCATGTGGATTTGATTCAGAATGCAGATTAACTGATCCCTAGATGGATGTGTGCGTAAAAGAGATAATTTAAATTTTTTTATTTACATACACCATCCATCTAAGGCTCAGTCATTTGAGACCTACGTGTGAGTGTGTGTGCGTGACGCAACATGTGGAATGAGTTTTCTTCAGATGCCTGGGTTACTTGCCCAGAGTTTCCTTTTTTCTCCTCCCTGTCCCTTCTTTTCCCTTGCTTTTAGAAAATCTTATTATCAGACCCATTTATTAAGAAAGAAAGAAAGAAAGAAAGAAAGAAAGAAAGAAAGAAAGAAAGAAAGAAAGAAAGAAAAAGATTAATAGTCAAGAAGATTACAAGGATGCACAGTGTAACACATGCACACCCACAAACATTGAAATGTATACACAAACCCCATTTACTTTCTCACTTGACCTGGGAAAATGGTGGAGGCCTTCTTGAAACTTCCATGTACTGGAGTGAGGGCTTTTGTTAGTGCCCTTATGACAAAGGCATCATAAACCCTCTGTTCTCTTCCAACTCCAATCAAACATCTACCAGAGCAATAAAACATGCAAAACACCTGCAACTAAGGGGAGTGTGGCAAAGACTCGGGAACAAAAGAAGAAGAGTAACCAAAGAAATAAAGATAAAAAGATTAGACATACAAAAGTACACAAAGGAAAGATCTGATGGTGGAATTGGATTATCCATTTTTCTTTGTCACTCTGATGGGAATCTCAGAATACTTACATCCTCATATTTGATGTTTTATTAGTTTAGTTTTTTTTTCCAGCAAATGAACCCTTTTACCCATAACAGCCTTCAGCAGCTAAGGCTTCTGAAGCCAGGGTGTGTGTGTTTATGGTTTAGTGTGTGACTCGTCAAAGCTGCCAGTGAGTTGTATCTTGGAAGCTGGAGTAGTCCTTGTGCTGCTGATCACTGCATGTGGGTCAGCTTTTAACAACCTGACTGAAAAAAAAAGTGTGCAAAAAGATTTAATAGGAGGAGAAACAAAGAGAAGTCAGAGCTGGATAAGAAGGAGGTAGAATATAGAGAGCTGATATAAAATAAAAGATGATGACGGTAAATAATAGAGAGAATGTTTTAGTAGACCTCTGGAGGAAAGAATATAAAATAAAAAAGGCAAAAAACATCTGAGAACAAATCAGCCAGACGTGGTGATAAGAAGGGAAGAACTAATTGGTTACACACTGTAGGGAACATACATGTAATGGGAAATACGCTTAATGGGCTAACTGAATGGTTTGATGATTTGAGAATGAAAATAATGTAAATCTTATACTTTAGCATACCACTTACCAAAACACACAATGAAACACTACTAAAAGCTTTGGACTGTTTGTTAGACATGTTTCTCTCCACTACCATGATCAAAACACCAGAATAGAATAGAATATAGAATATTATATTAGAATATACTCTGAAATATACCTGGAAGAATGTTGTTGTCCAGTCGATAGTTTTAAAGAATCTATACCAAGGCACTTTGAAGCTGTTGTTTAATATTGCGATAGCCAAATGCATTACTAAAACACTTAAGCTTCATATTTCCTGTAATATATCATTTGTCTGTATTTGCCATTAGCTGTAGACTCTGTTAACTCAATTCTATAAAACTTTCCATGCACTTGGAATTTGCATGTTGCAAAACTACACCAAAGTGTAAATCGAGCAGTACTGTGCATGCGTATGTTGAATAAGAAATACAACATTCAATATGCCAAACATACTCTACCAATCACTTATTATATTCACTCTGAAAGTCAGATTGCATTAAACATGTTATCAGACTTGCTGTAGGTGTAAAGGCCATATGTTATATGTTGTTGCTCACTTGTAGCTTCTTACGATGGTTTTCCAAGTCAAAACTTTTCAGTCAAGATACATTTAAGTTGTAGTTTGTAACTGATATGGAATTAATAGAGTGCGAGAGCAAGAGAGAGAAAGAGAGAGAGAGGGATGTGGGAATGAAAACAGACTGTGTTTCCCAAGCTCACACCTTATTTTATATACAGAGTAAGTTTTTTTTATTCTGTTCTTTTTGGCCAGAACGTGCAAGTTAAAGTAGAGCAGTTCCACACATTCTCTCCACCCTGCTCTGACTGTCTGGTAGCTTTCCTCCACCCATCCATAGCTTTTCACTCCACACTCATTCTTTCAGCTTCTGCTTATGTTTTCCTCCTTTTTCCCAGAGAGAGTTTGCACTGTGCACTGGGTCCCCTTGTTGCAGTGTGGTTTTCAGGTCATTTTTTCCACTGTAACCTGCACTGTACCAGCCTGTCTGCCTTGCTTTGGTGGTATACCTGTGCTGTGACCTCAGCAGAATTGTTCACAAAAACACAAAAATATACAGTAAAAACACGTGAAATATACAGTTTAACTATACTCTGAGCACTAAAAAGGCTAAAAGATAAAAATGATAAAATATATTATAGGCTTGAACGGATTTCAGATGATGGGGTAAAAATGTAAGACATTCAGCGAAAAGACTGAAATTTCAGTGCACCACATTATAAAAGAAGCACATTTGGATTTGAATAAGTTAAAAGGGCTTCCTGAAAAAATCGACAGATAGAGAACCAGAGTGTAGCAAACGTGTAGTAGTATAAAGGTTATCCCCTAAAATCCTCTGGGTCCCACAGCTGCAATCATTCAGCCTGGTAGGCCTTAAACATGACCGCTGAGTCTCTGGCCATCATTTGGATAGTGGTGCCATCTAGTGTCGCTACATGGTTCAAATATTTTAACAGACATAACATGACTTTGCATTTTGTTTCCTTCCTTAGAAGAAACCTACTTATTTTGCAGAAAATCTGCATTTTTCACGATTGTAAAAGACTATAAAAATATAAACTATAAAAGTATATTAGACATATGCATATAAAACACCTGTTTGATTGTGTGTGCATTTTTGCAATTAAATTCAATAAATGGGTTTACAGATATTCTTGTATGCATTTTCAGCAATAAGGTGTTAATTTTTCTAAAAAGGAAACAAATTACTTGTTCATGTTTAGAGACCCATCCTATTTTCTCTTATATATTTAGTATTGCTCTTTAATAAAGAATAAGTACTTTTTAACTGACTCAATTACTAAAAAAATCGATAGCTACAGCCGTAGTTAATTACAATGTGTTGAAAGATCTTGTGCGAGTAATTTTACATGCACATTCACCCGCACTGTCAAAAAGGAGAATTTCTCCTTGCTGATGCACAGGTTGGCAGAGTGCTGTTTTCCACCAGCCTTGGTGCACACTGCATTCACATGCATTTCACTGCATGTCGTACCCTGTATGTATGTGTATGTGACAAATAAAATTTGATTTGATTTGATTTGATTTGATTTGATTTGCTCTCAGTCATTCTCATGGAATCCCATGTCTTTGGTAAACCATCAGGAAGATGCCGCTTGAGGAAGGTGGTGTGAGCATTGTTGTGCTTTGCTCGCATACATGGCTTCTCATTGACATCCAGAGATGAGCAGAGAGACAAAGCAGTGGCCAAATCAAGCAGGGCAATGGGCATCATTTTGACACACACCTGCATGGAGGACTGCTTAGAATCATAAAATAATAATATTTTCGCAAATTTAAAATGTCCTTAAAACACAATAAAAAACTGTCCAAATAAAAATTTCAAGTCAAGTCAAGTCAAGTCAAGTTTATTTGTATAGCGCTTTTCACAACAGACATTGTCTCAAAGCAGCTTTACACAAATCAACAGTGATGGTGAATGGTGTGCATTTGTCCCTGATGAGCAAGCCGTGGCGACTGTGGCAAGGAAAAACTCCCTTAGATGTTATGAGGAAGAAACCTTGAGAGGAACCAGACTCAAAAGGGGAACCCATCCTCATCTGGGTGACATCAAGAGTTTGATCATAAATCTTTCAACAATACAGAACACTGGAGAGTGAGAACTAACATGATTACTCGAGTATAAGATTATAAGTAATGTTCTTTCTGCAGTCTTAAACAGTCTATATGGTTAGTAGCTCCGAGTTTTATAAGCTCAGCATTTGTGATCACCACAGATCCAGCATCAGCTTCTCCATGCCAGAGCCTTTAAACACTCCAGGAGGTCCAATGTCAAAACTCCACACATGTAGCGGGATCCAAATGGCACTGGTACGTCTCTAGATGGTTCAGGATGTTTGTGAGTTCGGCATCTACTTCTTTAAAGGTCCGTAATCATCACGAGGTGGGAGGTGACTGAGCTGGAGCAACCTCAGGATGCCTCGGGATGGGGAGAGAAAGAGAAGCAGTGGAGAGGAATTAGCGTAGCTGCTGTTCATGATATTAACAGCACAAGTTGATAATGTGCATGTGATCAGATGTTCTGGAGCACAAGGTTATGATGTGATGTGTGTTATGTGTAGGCTTTGCTAAAAGATACGTTTTAATCTACACTTAAATTGGGTGAGTGTGTCTGAGCCCCGAACACCGTCAGGAAGACTATTCCAGAGTTTAGGAGCTAAATGTGAAAATGCTCTACCACCTTTAGTGGACTTTGCTATTCTAGGAACTACTAGAAGCCCAGAGTTTTGAGATCTCAGGGAGCGTGGCGGATTGTAGCGTGTTAAAAGACTGGATAGATACACGGGAGCCAAACCATTTAGTGCTTTATAAGTGAGAAGTAATAGTTTGTAGTCTATTCGAAACTTAACAGGAAGCCAATGTAGGGACGATAAGATCGGGGTTATGTGATCATATTTTTTTGACCTTGTAAGAACTCTGGCTGCTGCATTCTGGACTAACTGAAGCTTGTTTATTAATGAAGCAGGACATCCACCTAGTAACGCATTACAGTAGTCTATTCTGGAGGTCATAAACGCATGGACGAGCTTCTCTGCATCGGATATAGACAACATATTTCTTAGCTTAGAAATATTTCTAAGGTGAAAGAAGGCTGTTTTGTAACCTGATTGATGTGATTTTTGAAAGACAAGTCGCTGTCTAAAATAACACCCAGGTCTTTTACCGTTGAACTAGTGGTTACAGAACATCCGTCTAAATGCAGGTTGAGATGCTGGAGCATCTGTATACCAGTTTTTGGGCCGATGAGCAAAATCTCAGTCTTATCAGAATTTAAAAGTAGAAAGTTATGGGTCATCCAATCTCTTAGTTCCTTAACACACTCAGTCATCCGGGTTAATTGAGCTGTATCGCCTGGTTTAGATGAAATATATAGCTGAGTATCATCAGCATAACAATGGAAGCTAATTCCATGCCTTCTAATAATATTTCCTAACGGAAGCATGTATATTGTGAAGAGCAGGGTCCTAGAACTGAACCTTGCGGCACGCCATAATTTACTTGCATTAGCCTGGATAGCTCTCCATTCAAATCTACGAAATGGTAACGATCGGACAGGTAGGATTTAAACCAGCTTAATGCCTGTCCCTGAATGCCGATGTAATTTTGTAAGCGATCTAGGAGGAGATCATGGTCTATAGTGTCGAATGCAGCACTAAGATCTAGTAAAACCAACAGCGAGATGAAGCCTTGGTCTGAAGCTAAAAACAGGTCATTAGTTATTTTAACTAGAGCAGTTTCTGTGCTATGATGGGGCCTAAAACCTGACTGAAATTCTTCAAAGATATTGTTCTCTTGCAGGTAGGAACATAACTGTGCAGCGACAATCTTTTCTAAAATCTTAGACATAAATGGGAGATTTGAAATTGGTCTGTAATTTGATAACGTGTTTGGATCCAGATTAGGTTTTTAATGAGGGGCTTAATAACTGCTAACTTGAGGGATTTAGGGACGTGACCTAAAGATAGTGAGGAGTTAATAATATTTAGAAGAGGCTCACCAGTTGTATATAACACTTCCTTCAGTAATTTAGTAGGAATTGGATCTAACTGACATGTTGTCGATTTAGCTTTGGCAATAACATTATACAGCTCTTCCTGTCCTATACATGTAAAACAGTGGAGTTGTGGAGTTGAAGGTAACACTGTCTCAGGAGATGCTGTAAGAGGTTGAACTGCCACAATTGTTTTTCTAATGTTATCTATTTTTCAGTGAAGAAAATCATAAAGTCCTCACTACTAAACTGTGATGGAACACAATTTTCAGAGCCCTGATTTGTAGTTAGTTTAGCTACTGTACTGAAAAGGAACCTGGGATTGTTTTTGTTGTTTTCTATAAGTTTGCTCAGGTGTTCAGCTCTAGCAGCTTTTAGCGCCCGTCTGTAGCTGAGCATACTGTCTTTATACGCGATTCTAAATACCTCCAATTTAGTTTTCCTCCATTTTCTCCAGATTACGTGCTGTTCTCTTGAGGGCATGTGTATGACTATTATACCAAGATGCAGGTGCTTGGTCTCTAACCTTTTTAACCGGATAGGGCAACGGTGTCTAATGTGCTAGTGAGGATAAGGTCTATGTTCTTAGTTATCTCATCAAGATTAATAGTAGTTATGGGTTTAGTGAGAAATTGAGATAAATCAGGCAGGTTATTTACGAATCTGTCCTTAGTGGTTGGAACAATAGTCCTACCAGGTCGATAACGTGGTGCAACACGGCTAATCTGCTCTACCGGTAGTGTGTACAGTATGAGGTAATGGTCTGTGATGTCATCACTCTGAGGTAAAATATCTATATCAGTGACGTCTGCTCCGTGTGATATTATTAAGTCTAGTGTGTGGTTAAAGCGATGAGTTGGTCTGGTGACGTTTTGTTTAACCCCAAAAGAGTTTAATAAGTCAACAAATGATAATCCTAGAGCATCGTTTACATCATCTACATGAATATTAAAATCTCCTACAAGCAGCACTTTATCAAAATTGATCAAGAGATCTGATAGAAAACAAGCAAACTCTTGAAGAAAATCAGCGAGGGTCCTGGGGGTCTGTACACGGTGACCAGAGCGAGTTTACTATGTATGTCCGAAAGTACAACTTTAAGAACGAGCACTTCAAATGATTTAAAGCTGAATCCTAACATCTGACTAACATTAAGAGAAGCAGTATAAATGGTTCCTACACCCCCCCCACGACCAGTCTGACGGGGCTCATGCTTATAAACATATCCTGACGGTGTCGACTCGTTTAGACCCATATAATCACCTGGTTTAATCCAGGTCTCAGTGAGACAGAGTGCATCTGTGCAAATACTAAAGTAATTTACGGTGACCTGACATTACATTGCTGTTTTTCATACACTGCCACAGCCTATTTGAGAATTGTTGATGGACATGTGCATCCCTTCGTTGCCACAATTTACCATCTTCTAATGGGTATTTCTGCCATGTTAATGCACCCTGTCACAAAGTGTGCACTATGTCACCATGGGCGAAAATTTCATTTAACAGTAGGGGGGGATAATAAATATAAAAATTTCTCATGAGCAATTTTTGAAGGGGACACAAATAATACAGTCAAATTGTACTTATAAAGATATGGTTTAGGTGCACTGAAAAATTATCTTATGTCCATTTTCCTTTTCTCCGCCATTTTATCTAGTCTATGACACTGCAAGGCAAGTTTATTTATACTGTAGCACTTTTCAAACACAATGGTAATTCAAAGTGCTTTACATAAAGTAAAACTATCATAAAAAAATAATCACAACAATAAAAACAAGTAATTAAAAAAAGGTTTACAATTTTATTTAAAATTTATGAAGACACTTAAGAACAGAATAGAAATTGATTATACAAAAAATACAGTGTGGTCAGTTCAGATGTAGCACAGTGCTCATTTAGTAAATGCACAGATAAACAATATGCTAATTGTGGCCGTAAATGTTAAATTAACATTATGCCAAGTCGTCCCAAATAAAACACTGCATGGGAAACGGCTTTGGCGTGTTAGTGTCAGTGCACTAGTACATTAGTTGCAGTGTTAGTGTCAGTGCACTATGCTACAAGCTATTGTAAACAAGCTAACGTTCACTAGATAAGTCATATTTTAATCGATAATATAGCAAATTCATGGAAAATCACATCGCTAATCAGCATTTTTTCCGCAACTAATTTATGAATAAGTCTGCATCAGCTACATTAAAGATAATCGCTTTATTTAAAGTGAATAAAATAGCCTAGTTAATGGAGTTGAACATTAATTGAGCCGCAGCCACACACCTGACTCGTGTGTGTAGAGTAGGTGAGATGAACTGGGAAAGCAGGCAGTGGGTCAAACCACTGTGAGGAAGGGGAGGGGGGAACTCAACTGTTTCTAAATGCATTTTTGCATTTTGCTCTGTCATCTTCACCAAGCTCTACCTACGGAATGCCAATGTTCCTAGATGACATCAAACCATTTGTTTGTCAGTGCTAAGAAAAGAGAGTTTCACGTGTCTTCGGTCAGCTTCCTGGAATAATTAATTGAAGGTGAATGAATCAAAGCAAGTCTTTAGAAGATGTGGCCACTCCAAAGTCCCCTAGAAGGCAGTTAAAAACTTCTGCATTTCATGTCCTATGATTGGATGATCAGAGACCACACTAGTCAGAGCTCACTGCATCTGTAGCAAACCACAAATACACTCAAATATAGCTTATAACCTAGTTGATTTTTCATTCCACAATGGCTGATGCAGAAGAAGAAATTAATATGGTTGCAGATAACTGTAGAATTTGCACAAAAACACACAGTTTGCCTTGATTTCAATCCCCAGGAAAATCTTAATCCATGAAAAAAATGCACATAGATGATAACATAAGATTTGGGCAATGAATAATATACTATAAAAACTAATATGAATAAATTGTTCTCTTGGGTTTTCAAATATTTTATAACTTAAAAATGGTGCTTATTATTTAACCTTTGCTTCCTTTCAAAAATATTAAAAAGTATGAATGTGAAACTAGGTCTAACAGTTCATTAAAGCTCTGCAAAAATGATTAAAACAACAGATTTTTGATGATGGCAGCAAGGTGAGTTTGCCTGATTAAATGAATCCTGCATAAGCCTATTTTCAGGCCACTGGGCTACACTGCGCTTATGCACACTCACTGCTGAGAATCCTAAATGACACTTGGCTGTATCTCAGAATGCTGGGATTGTGATCTGGGCTGAGCGTGTCATCTAATTAATGTAACCTATTTCCAAATTGCATGAAAACTTGTAAGTGTCATGTAAGGGAAGTGAAGAACGATGCAAGTGACATTTTCTATGACAATTGCAAATGCAAACACAAACACAAATTGCAAACACAAACACAAAAAACAAAACACAAAACACAACCTAACCACAAAAAGGAACATGACTTTGTAACAGTGGTTGCAATACTGGAACAATGATCATGTGACCGTGTGCAGTGGCCGCAGTGTGGTCCTTCAGCACAGTTGGCAATGAGCAGTGCCTATCAACATGGGTTAGTGCTCAAGTGACGATGAACTGTTGTGATAGAGTATGGAATTGTCTTTCCTCGGATGCTACTGACTACAGTATAAAAGACATTGAGATATTATTACATTATGCAGTTCTAAACTTTAGGTTATTTCTTGTTATTTCTCTTATTTCTAGATATGTAAAATATACAAAATATGTAAAATGTAGATATGTAAAATATATGTGTGTAGCAAAATGTAAACAAATTTAATTAGTAGTTTAGATTTAATGCCATTTCAGCATATGAGGCACTCAACATGGCAAAAACTAAATTACAAAAGTAAGTTACATAGTTAAGTCAAACAAATACAATAAAAACTGAAAGAATGCAGCAGATGTAGTTGTAAATGATGTTTTAAATTCAGATTTTATATAAATCTGTTAATCCTATGAAAACACAATACAGGTACCATAATTTGGTAATACAGTATCATGTTTCATCAGCTATCTGTGATAGTCATTTGTGAAATCACATTATATTGTAAGTGTTGTGTCAGTTCCTATTGGAATCACTTTAATGATCTTTATCTTCATGTGTCCAGCAAGAGGCCACACTACCTTTCTAGCAAGCTTCCATTTAAGGTATATACATAAATATGTACATAAAAACAACAAAACAATAATATGCCTTTATATATATATATATATATATATATATATATATATATATATATATATATGTACTTACTATATTGCCAAAAGTATTGGTTTACCTGGTCATAAGTACTTTTTTTATATTTTGATTTTTGAGCATTGAATACCACATTTAGCCCCAATTTGCTCTTAGAATTCCCTTCACTTTTCTGGGAAGCTGTTCCACTAGATATTGGAGTGTGTTTATGGATATTTGTGTTCATCAGCCATATGGGTATTACGAAAGGAAGGTACGGATGTAGGTGAGGAGACCTGAGGTGCAGTCAGTGTTCACATTCATTCAACAGGTGATCAGTAGGGATAAGATCAGAGCTTTATAGCAGGCTAGTCAAGATCTTTCTTTCCAAAGCATGTAAACCATATCTTCAAGAAGCTCCCTTTGTGCACAGGGTCACTTTGTGCACAGATCAGGTTTGGGTTTCCAAATTCAAGTGAATGCAAAAAGGTCAGGTGGCCCAATACTTTTAGCAATATATTGTATATATATATATACACAGTGGGGAAAATAAGTATTTGACACATCAGCATTTTTATCAGTAAGGGGATTTCTAAGTGGGCTATTGACACAAAATTTCCACCAGATGACACAAAATTTCCACCAGATGTAGCCATCAAGCCAAATATTGAATTCATACAGAGAAATCAGAACATTTAAGTATAAGTTTAAGTTGAGTCATAATAAATGAAGATAACAAGGTGCAAAATGGCATAGAAAGCCAAGAGATCACCTAAAATCTGTCAGTATTGAGAGAGAAACCCTGCCCCCTATCAGTACTAATTGATATCAGCTGCTTTAGTCCTAATTGATGGCCTATAAAGGCTTCTCATTACCCAGGAGGCACACAGGAAAGACTTCATGATGGGTAAAAGCAAAAAACTCTCTCAAGATCTTCATAATCTTATTGTTGAAAAGCATTTTGATGGGAATGGTTATAGGCGCATTTCCAGAATGCTGAATGTTCCTGTGAGCACTGTGGGAGCCATTATCCGAAAATGGAAAGCGCATCAGTTCACCATAAACCGGCCACGATCAGGTGCTCCATGTAAGATCCCTGTCTGAGGAGTCCAAAGAATAATCAGGAGAGTTTGCCAAGAGCCAAAAACCACTCGTGCAGAACTTCAGGAAGACCTTGCATCAGCAGGTACGGTTATTTCAAAGAAAACTATAAGCAATGCACTGAACCCCCATGGCATCCATGCACACTCACCCCGCAAGACTCTATTGCTAAACAAAAAGCATGTTGAGGCTCAGTTAAAGTTTTGCAAAAGAGCATTTGGAGAAGCCTGTGGATTATTGGGAGACTATAGTATGGTCAGATAAAAGCAAAATTGAACTTTTTGGCAGTCATTCTACACACCATGTTTGGAGAAGAAATGGCACTGCCCACCACCCCAAGAACACTATTCCAACAGTTAAGTTTGGGGGTGGAAGCATCATGGTTTGGGGCTGCTTTTTATCAAGGGGTACTGGCAGACTTCATATTATTGAAGGCAGGATGAATGGAGAAATGTACCGGGACATTCTGGATAAAAATCTGCTGCCATCTACCAGAAAGCTGAAAATTAAAAGAGGGTGAACATTTCGGCAAGACAATGATCCCAAACACAAGGTCAAGGAAACAATGAAGTGGTTTCAAATGAAGAAAATCAGATTGCTTGAATTGCCCATTCAATCACCTGACCTAAATCCCATAGAAAATCTATGGAGAGAACTGAAGATCAAAGTTCGTAAAAGAGGCCCAAGGAGCCTTCAAGATTTAAAGACCATTTGTGTGGAAGAATGGGCCAGAATCACTTCTGAGCAATGCAGGTGACTGGTCTCTCCATACAAGAAGCGTCTAGAAGCTGTAATCACCAACAAAGGCTTTTCTACAAAGTATTATATAAAGTGTTCAATACTTATTCCTGTGTCATTTCACTTTATTTATTATGACTCAACTTGTATACTTCTTTGTATGAATTCAATATGTGGCTTGATGGCTACATCTGGTGGAAATTTTGTGTCAATAGCCCACTTAGAAATCCCCTTACTGAGAAAAATGCTGATGTGTCAAATACTTATTTTCCCCGCTGTGTGTGTGTGTGTGTGTGTGTGTGTGTGTGTGTATATATATATATATATATAATGTTTAAATTCAGCAACTCAACATACAGCCATTATTATCAAATATATCTGGCGAGATAAGTGAGTACACCCTAAGTAATAATATCTCTAGGGTACGTATGACGAGCCGCTGCGTCGTAATGCTTTGGGAACGCCTCCGCATTGTCCGCACTCTGAACCACGTGTAAAATCTGACCAATCGGCGAGTCGTGATGACACCGGCGGGGGACGTCGTGTAAACCAGGAAGCTACAAAATGGCTGTGCGGTGGTAGCGATGCTGGCTTCTGCACAGAGAGAAGGTAAGCGCCGCAGGAAGTGTGGCATGGAGATGCAGCGTCTCATTCCCTCTGGGAACTAGGGATACATACATAAGCTAGAGACGTTCTCCAATCGGGAACTTCGGGCCTGGTCGTAACGTTTTGGGAACGAGTGTCCAATCAGGTAACGTACTTCAGCCAAGGGCTCGAAGGGGGCTTGAATAGAGCTGCCAACACAACTGCCAAGTCCCAGACAGGCACTCTGGGTCGCGTCCCGGGCCTTAGCCTCCGGGTGCTACGGACAAAACGTGTCACCAGAGGGTGCCTACCCAGCGACTGCCCTGCAGGCGGGGTGATATATGCCACGATGGTGGACATGTAAACCTTCAGGGTTGAAGGGGTTAACCCTATGGCAAACTTCCTGTAAGAACTCCAAAACTGAACCAATCGGGCAGGTAACCGGGTCTAAGTCATGGTGCTCACACCATGACGTGAACAGCCGCCACCGTGGAGGGAGCTCTGGAATGGAGTAGGGTCTCTACTACCTCGGTAGAGAGACCAGCTGCTTCAAACTGTGCCCACTCTCAGGGGCCACAGCCACAGCTTCCACAACTCTGGGCGGGGGTGAACCAGGATTCTGCCCGCCTGCGAGAGGAGATCCCACCTGGGAGGAATTTCCCATGGAGGGCCCTCGAGCAGGGACACCAGGTCTGCAAACTATGGCTTGCCCGGCCATCGAGGTGCCACCAGGAGGAGACGGACTCCTTCCCGGCGAACTCTCTCCAAAAAAAGCGTACAGGCGTAGCCTCGGCCATGACTGTACAATGGCATCCAGCCCTAACGGGCTGGGTAAAAGAGAGAGAGAGAGGGGACAGTGCAAAGCCTCCCGGTTCGCGAACTGATCCACCTGGGCTCTGTAGAACCTCTGCCATACCTGCTCCACTACCTCGAGGTGGAGTCGCCATTCCCCAGGCCTTGGCCATTGTCTCGACAGGGCATCTACTCTGACATTCAACCGTCCCGGAATGTAAACGGCTCTCAGTGAGAGGAGTTTGCCCTGGGACCACAGGAGGACCTCTCGTGCCATCTTGTACAAGGGGCGACACTGGAAATCCCCCTGGTGGTTGATGTTTGAGACCACCGCTGTATTGCCCGTGCGCACCAACACATGGTGGCCCCTTAGGCTCGGGAGGAAGTGTTTTAACCCCAAAAACACCGCCATTATCTCCAGGCAATTTATGTGCCATGAGAGACGCTCCACAGACCTTGGGCGGAATGGCCACTCATGACTGCTCCCCACCCCGTGAGGGAAGCATCCATCGTAAGTGTCACGTGATGACAAGGAGTCCCTAAGACGGAGCCGCAGGACAGAAACGTCGGTTCCCATCACACATCCAAGGCTCAAAGGGCAAAATAAATCAAAATACGGATGCCCTGGCGCCGCAGCGGGGTCAGTGCTGCGTCCGCGCATTTCTTGAAGGTACGAGGTGTGAGTGCTAGGCCAAACGGGAGGACCCGATATTGGTAAGCTTCGCCCCCAAAAGCAAACCTCAGGAACCTCCTGTGTGCGGTAAGGATGGCAATGTGGAAATATGCATCCTTCAGATCTATCGTGACAAAGCAGTCCTCAGACCTGAACTGAGACACGACCTCTCTGAGAGTAAGTATTCTGAACCTGAGCCTTATATGTGAGCGGTTCAAGGAGCGAAGATCCAAAATGGGACGCAACCCGTAATCCTTCTTTGGAACAACAAAGTACAGGCTGTAGTAACCTGACTCCGAGGGGGTACCCACCTCAATGGCCCGTTTCCCCAGGTGAGTGCACACCTCCTGTTCCAGGACCAAAGCCTGTTCGGGTCCCACCAGGGTGGAACACAACCTGTTGAACCGGGGAGGAGAAGACGCGAACTGAATCATGCAGCCCTTCTCTACAGTATGCAGGAACCATTGGGAGACCTCTGGCCTCTAAACCATTTAGAGCGGCTGGAACGGTGCTCTGCAGCCGATGACACCTCGCGAGAGGTGGCGGATCTCCCCCATCTGCAACTATCCGTCTCATGGCAGGGTTAACAGACCGGCCTCCTGGACCCGAACTGCCAGAGCAGCGTACTGCGGCCCTTGACACCTCCTGGTGTAGAGGCAACTCGCAGCCTGGCCTGCTGCTGTGTAAGCCTTCCCCACTAAGGCTGATGTTGCACGCAACGGCTTAGTAGGGAATACCGGGGCCTTTAGCGACGATGCTATGCTTAGGAGAGAGATAGCTAGCTAGCGTCTCCTCCACACGCAGCATCACCACTGAGCCGCAATCCTTGGTCCAAACCACGTTTGAAACGTTCATCCAGCTTACTGGGTGTGCACTGCTTCTGCCTCTCGAACAGCCAAGCTAGATCCAACGCGTTACTTTTTATATTAACTAATACTGTAACGCATTACTTTTAAAAATAAAGTAACTCCGTTACCGTTACCATATGGTGCGTTACCCGTTACTTTTTTAAATGAATTAATTTTGGCTGAAGTGTAGACTACAGCCTAACTTGTTTACAGACGTGTCGCATTGTAGGATTGGTGGATAAACCACTGTAAACACGAGGAAGACTCATTGTAGGATTGGTGGGTAAACCACTGTAAACATGAAGAAGACGCATTATAGGATTGGTGGATAAACCACTGTAAACACGAAGAAGACACGCTGTGGGCGTTTCCGTTTATTCAGGTCTGTGCAGCAGTAATGGCGAGTCGAGGCAAGAGCAAGACGAGTTTCTCAAAGTGGAAATATGCTCATTATTTCACTTTAGTTGAGTATAAAGACAAAAAAAGTCAAATGTAAGTTGTGTTTTTCTGGTTCGAAGCTCGTATCTACTGCGATAAACAGCAACTCCAATCTGTTGAAACACCTCCAGAAACTCCATGCCTGAGGAGCTAGTAGCTAGAAGCTAACCCGGTGTTCTACATTGTTGATAGTTTTCATACTTCAGCTGTGAAAGGAACATTTTTAAGAGCTCAACACAACAGCAGAAGCCACTTTAGTTTTTGATTGTGAATATATTATTCAGCTTGTTTTGTTATTTATTTCAGAAATCCTTGTGATATATTCAGTTTGTGCTGCTCTGACTTCAATAAAATAGTGTTTAAAAATGACTTTTTTTTTCAGTTTTGTGTGTTGTGCATAACGCATAAAAGAACATTAATGGGAACATTAAAGAAGGTTCTTTAAAAAAGTAACTAAAAAGTTACTTTTAACAGTAATGCATTACTTTTTGGTGTAAGTAATCAACAAAGTAACGGAGTTACTTTTTGAATGAAGTAACGAGTAACTGTAACTAGTTACTATTTTTTAGTAATGAGCACAACACTGATCGTGTGTGTGGGTGTGTGTGTGTGCGCGTGCATCAGATCAACTGGAAAAACATTGTCGCTGCGGCTCCCGCTCACAGAGGGCGAGGTAGCACCATCTAGCAACTTTGATTTGAGTTTTATTGTGTGTGTTTTTATGTACTTTTTTACACATGTCTGTGCCCTCGGCCCACTGCCTGGATGCACAGAACACATTTATATGTTTGGGAATGAACACAGAACCTTCTGACCTCCCTCTTGAATAACCCCATGGGTGGAGAGGGGAGAAGTTTCGAGCATTGGGGGAACTGGTGCCAACACTGCAACCGGAGAACTTTTTGGCGAGCCTCCACGTGCATTGACTGCTGGGGTGAGGGTTGCCTAGGGGCCCTAAACCCCAGCTGTCTCCCTCTGGATGTAGAGGTGAAATACGGACTCACAGGTTGGGGGGGCGAGCAGTAGGCTTTTTTGGGAGGCATGCTTTAAAAGCTTCCCCATCTTTTTTTCATAGATTGCATTGCTGGCGCATATTCGCCACTGCAGCCCTGAAAAGGGCTTTCGGCTTTATCAGGGCATCATGGAACTCCACATTCTCCCTCTCTGATAAGCCCGTCAAACCCAACCATAGGGCTTTTTCGCCCCCCACTACAGCCAGGCCCATGCTGCGGCCGCAGCTCTGGACCGCTCCCCTCGATGAACGTAGGTTGATATCTGCAATGACGCAGATCTCTTCCAACAAAACTGAGTCAGGTGACCCAGCATCAATCTGCCTTCCTATCTCTTCCATAAGCTCCGCCTGGTATGCTGTGAGCAGTGAGGTGGCATTCAGAGCTCTAACCGCCAGGGCCGAGGCGGTTAATTTTCTGGAAAAGAGGCGGACAGCCTCTCTGTTCGCCCCGGCAGTGATGGGGAGGAGGATAGAGCAACTCGTCAATTAGGGTGGAGGTGACACGCCACCGACAGTTCGACGGGGGGAGTTGGACATCCCCAAAACCTCCATATTGTGCACCTCCAGTCTAGAGAAACCCTTAACGTGCACTCTATGTGAGAAAGGTTTTATCCCAAAACTATGCATTTCTGTGACACATGCAGGGATGGCAAAAAAGTCAAATGTAAGTTGTGTTTTTCTGGTTCAAGCTCGTATCTACTGCGATAAACAGCAACTCCAATCTGTTGAAACACCTCCAGAAACTCCATGCCTGAGGAGCTAGTAGCTAGAAGCTAACCCGGTGTTCTACATTGTTGATAGTTTTCATACTTCAGCTGTGAAAGGAACATTTTAAGAGCTCAACACAACAGCAGAAGCCACTTTAGTTTTTGATTGTGAATATATTATTCAGCTTGTTTTGTTATTTATTTCAGAAATCCTTGTGATATATTCAGTTTGTGCTGCTCTGACTTCAATAAAATAGTGTTTAAAATGACTTTTTTTCAGTTTTGTGTGTTGTGCATAACGCATAAAAGAACATTAATGGGAACATTAAAGAAGGTTCTTTAAAAAGTAACTAAAAGTTACTTTTAACAGTAACGCATTACTTTTGGTGTAAGTAATCAACAAAGTAACGGAACTGGTGCCAACACTGCAACCGGAGAACTTTTGGCGAGCCTCCACGTGCATTGACTGCTGGGGTGAGGGTTGCCTAGGGCCCTAAACCCCAGCTGTCTCCCTCTGGATGTAGAGGTGAAATACGGACTCACAGGTTGGGGGGGCGAGCAGTAGGCTTTTTTGGGAGGCATGCTTTAAAAGCTTCCCCATCTTTTTTTCATAGATTGCATTGCTGGCGCATATTCGCCACTGCAGCCCTGAAAAGGGCTTTCGGCTTTATCAGGGCATCATGGAACTCCACATTCTCCCTCTCTGATAAGCCCGTCAAACCCAACCATAGGGCTTTTTCGCCCCCCACTACAGCCAGGCCCATGCTGCGGCCGCAGCTCTGGACCGCTCCCCTCGATGAACGTAGGTTGATATCTGCAATGACACAGATCTCTTCCAACAAAACTGAGTCAGGTGACCCAGCATCAATCTGCCTTCCTATCTCTTCCATAAGCTCCGCCTGGTATGCTGTGAGCAGTGAGGTGGCATTCAGAGCTCTAACCGCCAGGGCCGAGGAGCGGTTAATTTTCTGGAAAAAAGAGGCGGACAGCCTCTCTGTTCGCCCCGGCAGTGATGGGGAGGAGGATAGAGCAACTCGTCAATTAGGGTGGAGGTGACACGCCACCGACAGTTCGACGGGGGGAGTTGGACATCCCCAAAACCTCCATATTGTGCACCTCCAGTCTAGAGAAACCCTTAACGTGCACTCTATGTGAGAAAGGTTTTATCCCAAAAACTATGCATTTCTGTGACACATGCAGGGATGGCAAAAATCAGCTGCTTAACTGGGGAAGTGCGCGATGGCAGCCTCTTCTCATCATATAAATCCCTCTCAGCATCCTGGTGCACCTGCTGAGATGGCGAGTCTATAGAGAGCTTTTTGGCTGCTCTCCTACACATCTTAACGAGGTCCAGCTCACCTGGCATGGGGTAAGCGCCAGTAGCACTTCTAGGCCTGGAGAGAAGATCAGGAGGAAGGATAGCATCCTCCTCCTCGTCCTCCAAATCCCCCTCCAAAAATGAGCAACCTCATCATCTTCTTCTTCCTCACCCTTGTCCCCCACTAAAAGGTTCGAATCAAAGAGCGAAGGAAGGACAGGAGACACCTCGTCCATCAACTCTCCCCAGTTACATTGTGCCTGAGAAGCAGCCTCGTCTCCCTCCGTGGGTGGAGGAGAGAGGCATGGGTCTCCTTTATTCGCGGCCGCAACTTGCATTCGGCGCTCCCGAAACCTTAACGGGAAACGAGAGCAGTGCTGGCAGCACTCGGGGTCAACGAGCACAGTTTGTGCGTGTCTGACTCCTAAACACACTATGCACAGGGGATGAGAGTCTTTAGCCGAGATCATAGAGGGATTTTTCCCCGCCGCCGTGCAACCAGACGGTCTCGCAGTCACCATAACGGAGGTGCAAACACCGGGAGCTAAAAACGAGATCACCACAACATGCCTCTCAAAAAACGGGTCTTGAAAGATATCTCACTATTCGCTCAACTTGAGGTGAAAAGGAACAGCAGAAGCGAATAATAAGCAGCCGTGCTCGAAGACGTACCTCAACAGCGTGTCCGTGAACAGTTAAGCGACAACCCCTAGATCTGCTGAGGATAGCTTCCTGAAAAAGGATCTTCACGGGGAAGAAAAAGAGAATGAGGCAGGGACCGTCAGCAGCGATGTATATAGGGAGGCGGGACTTCCCGCATTACTGTCATGATTGGTCTGTCAGCTGACAGACGTGGTGTGATTGATGCTTCCAGGATTGGTCACGCCTGAGGTGATTCCCATAGTGAGATACAGAACGGATGTTTAAAAGAGAATTATTATTTTTTAACAAAGGCATTGGAACAAAGGAACAAAGGCATTGGAACACCTGAATTTCTCAACTATAATCGAAATAGATACAGCCTGTAGTTATATAAGATGTTCTAAATCTGTTAATCCTATGAAAACACAATACAGCTACCATAATTTGGTATTACAGTATCATGTTTCATCAGCTATCTGTGATAGTCATCTGTGAAATCACATTATATTGTAAGTGTTGTGTCAGTTCCTATTGGAATCACTTTAATGATCTTTATCTTCATGATTCCAGCAAGAGGCCACACTACCTTTCTAGCAAGATTCCATTTAATGTATATTTAGAAATATGTACATAAAAACTGTGATTTTTGAGCATTGAATACCACATTTAGTCTCAATTTGCTCTTAGAATTCCCTCCACTCTTCTGGAGTGGAAGAGTTTCTGCGTTTCTGAGTTTCTGCGTTTTCTCCAAAAGCTTTCTTAGCCTCAGGGGTTTTTGTCATCCCTCGGAGTAGGGAAGTGAGCGAGGCAGTCACTTGACTGAATCCCTGGATAAACCGGCGGTAGAAGATCGCGAAACCTGAAAATCTCTGTAGGTCTTTCACCGAGGTGGGGAGCGTCCATTCCTGTACTGCCTTCACCTCTTTAACATCCATTTGGATCCCCACCACATTGATGACTGAACCCAGAAACTAAATTTTGGAGCAATGGAACTCTCACTTTCTGAGATTTAGATAGAGGTGGTGTTTTCGTAGAAGTTCCAAGACTCGAGTCACCTGGTCACGATGTTCCTTAAGTGTCCGAGAAAAGATGAGGATGTCATCTATGTACACTATAATGAACTGGTGCAGAAAGGGTCAGAACACCTCGTTCATAAATGTTTAAAATACGGCTGGAGAGATCGATAGGCCGTACGGCATGACTTCGCATAATCCCAGGGTCTGTGAGGTGGTAAGTGGGTTGCGGCTTGTTCGCTGAATACATCTGCATAGGCACTGTACTCCACTGAGACCTCCACCTGTGATGGTTTTGGGGAGCCTTCCACGAGCGTAGCCACTAGGGTCATGGCTTTAAGGTGTGGAGAGGTGAGATGTTGCAAAAAAATTTCCCAGCACCAGGGGCTCCACTCCAGAATGTCACATGGGACCCAGGAGCTTCCTGGAGAGCAGTGGCGAGTTCCTTGATCACTGTGGATCCATGTGTGGTATTGCTATTCCTTTCCTCTGTTTTCGGTGTAGGTCCATTCTTCTGTTAGGCTGGAAGAACTTAGCCACGAAACCAAAGATACCTAAAAATCAGGTTTTATTAAACAGAACACAAATAACATCCACCGTACCGAGAGAGTCTAAGAAATCCGGAATCCTCGTGAGGGAGCGAGGCAGGATCCGAGCGAACCGATATAATCCTTGGAACGGGAAGGTCCAACGGAACTCGGATAATCCGTAGGGAAGGAAAGTCCAACGTAGAGTTACTTTCTCTTGTTGAGAGTTCATGAAAGTCCTCAGCATAACCTGTAGAACGGACAGGGACTTTCTGGGAAAGTGTGCCTAAATAGAGTGGAGATGAGCACCAGGTGCAGATACTTAGTATGATGGTGAGGTGCTGCAGGCGTGTGGAGGCTCGAGGGAAGGCGTGGCAGGCGGTTCCCTGACAGTAATATACTACAAAAACCTAATATGAAGAGATTTTTCTCTTGGTTTTTCAAATATTTTATAATTTAAAAATGATTATTACTTTAACCTTTGCTTCATATCAAAAATATTAAAAAGTATGAATGTGAAACTAGGTCTAACAGTTTATTAAAGCTCTGCAAAAATGATTCGAAAAACAGATTTTTGATGATGGCAGCAAGGTGAGTTTGCCTGATTAAATGAATCCTGCATAAGTCTATTTTCAGGCCAGTGGGCTACACTGCACTTATGCACACTCACTGCTGAGAATCCTAAATGACACTTGGCTGTATCTCAGAATGCTGGGATTGTGAACTGGGCTGAGCATCTAATTCCTGTAACCTATTTACAAATTGCATGAAAAATTGTTAGTGTCTTGTAAGGAAAGCGAAGAATGATGCAAGTTCTTTTTTAATAATTGAAAATGTGCAATTGCGCAAAACACAAAAAACAAAACACAACCTAACCACAAAAAGGAACATGACTTTGTAACTGTGGTTGCAATACAGGAACAATGATCATGTGACCATGTGCAGTGGCCGCAGTGTGGTCCTTCAGCACAGTTGGCATTGAGCAGTGCCTATCAACATGGGTTAGTGCTCAAGTGACGATGAACTGTTGTGATGGAGTATGGAATTGTCTTTCCTCTGATGCTACATAAAATTCTGGATAACATTTACAGCCTTGACAAATAAACTTTCCTACTGAAGATGGTAGCTTGATTCAAGGGTGCACTGAATTGACATTATAAATTAGTTTAATAAAGCATGTTTATTTTCCATAAATGGGCACTGCACTTCAGTGTAAAAGCAACTCTGTTCTGAAATGTTATAAGCAAATCAGCAAACAAGATACAAAAGCATGGAATCAATCAATGGAAAAACAACAGCACTAACAATACAACAGCAAAAACAACAGCACTAACACTGCATAGGATGTGTGACTGAAAGTCCCTTTAATATCTGGCAGAAATGTCTATGTATGTAACAGGTTTGCTTCATTGGTATCTGGGTGATGAATGTGAGTGGGTTATTTGCTCTGAGCTTGAGCTTTCAGCAGACCTGAGAGACTACAGTATATAAGACACTGAGATATTATTACATTATGCAGTTCTAAACTTTGGGTTATTTCTTTGCTAATCTTCTGTTTAGATATGTAAAATATACAGTGATGTGTGTAGAAAAATGTAAACAAATTTAAGTAGTAGTATAGATTTAATGCCATTTCATCATGAGGCACTCAACATGGCAAAAACTAAGTTATAAAAGTAAGTTACATAGTTAAAGTTAAACAAATATAATAAAAACTGAAAGAATGCAGCAGATGTAGTTATATAAGATGTTTTAAATTCAGATTTTATATAAATCTGTTAATCCTATGAAAACACAATACAGGTACCATAATTTGGTATTACAGTATCATGTTTCATCAGCTATCTGTGACAGTCATCTTTGAAATCGCATTATATTGTTATAATCACATTATATGGATATAGAGTGTTTGGTGAACTGGGATATTTGTATGCTGTCGTCCCCTCACATTCACACGTTCACTCAGGTTTGTTGACGGTGGTGTGGTGGGTTGTCTCTTATCCCAGAGATCCCTCATGTCTATATTACCTTCTGGTTCTCCCTTTTAGTTATGCTGCCATAGCGAGTCTTGCCAGAGTCCAAACTGCACAGTGACATTAACTGCACAGTGACATCACCCTCTTCTCTCTCTCTCTCTCTCTCTCTCTCTCTCTCTCTCTCTCTCTCTCTCGGTCGAGTTAAACTTGCTCCTGAGGCTCCAGTGACCACTGTTCCTGCCCCTCTCCCCTCCGTGGATCTTCCCACTTCGTCCAGGCCTGCCTCTGGATAGTGTTCTCTTCGACTGGAGGCCACTCTGTGCAGCTTGGGACAGTTTCTCATCAACACCTTGGGTGGTTCCATGAAATTCTGGAGTAAGAACGGGCGCTTTGAGGATGGATTGGACTGTAGTTAATGTCAACAGTCTCCTACACTGACTCAGGAATACAGTTCGCTTCTGATCATCAACACTGTACCCCGCAACATTGTATATCTGCTTCAAATGGACATTCGGTGCAACCCAGATAAGGATGGGTTCCCTCTTGAGTCTGGTTCCCTTTTAAGGTTTCTTCCTTATGCCATCTCGGGGAGTTTTTCCTTGCCACAGTTGCCACCTGCTTGCTCATCAGGGACAAACTTACTTACAAAGAACATATTTACTTTTAATCACCACATTATCTGTGTAAAGCTGCTTTGAGACAATGTTCATTGTTAAAAGCGCTATACAAATAAAAATGAATTAAATTGAATTGAATTGAATATTGTATGTGTTGTGTCAGTTCCTATTGGAATCACTTTAATGAACTTGATCTTAATGATTCCAGCAAGAGGCCACACTGCCTTTTCACTGCCTTTCATTTAAGGTATATACATAAATATGTACATAAAACAATAATATACCCGTTACTTTTTTAAATGAATTAATTTCGGCTGAAGTGTAGACTACAGCCTAACTTGTTTACAGACGCGTCGCATTGTAGGATTGGTGGATAAACCACTGTAAACAGGAAGAAGACGCATTGTAGGATTGGTGGATGAACCACTGTAAACACAAAGAAGACGCACTGTGGGCGTGTCTCCGTTTATTCAGGTCTGTGCAGCAGTAATGGCGAGTTGAGGCGAGAGCAAGATGAGTTTCTCAAAGTGGAAATATGCTCATTATTTCACTTTAGTTGAGTATAAAGACAAAAACTTTTAAGTCAAATGTAAGTTGTGTCTTTCTGGTTCAAAGCTCGTATCTACTGCGATAAACAGCAACTCCAATCTGTTGAAACACCTCCAGGACCTTCATGCCTGAGGAGCTAGTAGCTAGAAGCTAACCCGTTGTTCTACATTGTTGATAGTTTTCCTACTTCAGCTGTGAAAGGAACATTTTTAATAGCTCAACAAAACAGCAGAAGCCACTTTAGTTTTTGATTGCAAATATATAATTCAGCTTGTTTTGTTGTTTATTTCAGAAATCCTTGTGATATATTCAGTTTGTGTTGGTCTGACTTCAATAAAATAGTGTTTAAAAATGACTTTGTGTTTAAGTCAGTTTTGTGTGTGTATAGATCATAACGCATAAAAGGGCATTAATGGGAACATTAAAGAAGGTTCTTTAAAAAAGTAACTATAAAGTTACTTTTAACAGTAACGCATTACTTTTTGGTGTAAGTAATCAACAAAGTAACGGAGTTACTTTTTGAATGAAGTAACGAGTAACTGTAACTAGTTACTATTTTTTAGTAACGAGCACAACACTGCTTCTGGGAAGCTGTTCCACTAGATTTTGGAGTGTGCTTAACGATATTTGTGTTCATCAGCTTTAAGGTTAATACGAAAGGAAGGTACGGATGTAAATGAGGAGACCTGGGGTGCAGTCAGCATTCACACTCATTCAACAGGTGATCAGTAGGGATAAGATTAGAGCTGGCCAGTCAAGATCTTTCTCTCCAAAGCATGTAAACCATATCTTCAAGAAGCTCCCTTTGTGCACAGGGTCATTGCCATGCTGGAACAGGTTTGGGTTTCCAAATTCAAGTGAATGCAAAATTTTATTATAGCACATGTAAAGACGTCCCATACAATTGAGTGCCTTCAGCTTTGTGGTAACAGTTTGGAAAAGAACCACATATATAGCAGGAAAGGTCAGGTGGCCCAATACTTTTAGCAATATAGCAACGCAGATCAGAGGAGACCAGAGTGGCTCTAAGGTCAAGGTCATAGAACCTGACAAAGGTCAGCAGGGTGGACCAACCCGCAGCGTAAAAAATGTCCTGAAGTGACACTCAAGCGGACCAGGCCATAGAGGCCACCACACTTCGGGTGGAGTGAGCCCTGACCCCGAGACAAGATGGCATCCGACAAAATGGCATCCACTACCCACCTGCTTAATGTCTGCTTATTGGCAGGGAAACCTTTCCTATTGGGGCCATAGCAGATGAACAGCTGCTCCGACTTCCTCCATGGACTTGTCCTGTGCTCGCACTGGACACAGTCAGTTCTGTTTCTCCTGGCCGGTGGCTAGAAACGGAGGAGGGCAGAATGCCTTCGGTTCCTTCCCCGGTTTTGTATACAGAAAAACTCTGGCCATGCCAGGGGCAAATTCCAGACGGGACGGGGCCACGAAGAGAGCCTGCAGATCATCGATCCTTTTCAGGGGGAAAATGCCAAGAGAAAGGCGGTTTTGACCGACAGGTACCTAAGGGCTACTTCGGCCAAGGGCTCAAAGGGGGGCTCGGATAGAGCTGCCAACACAACTGCCAAGTCCCAGAGAGGCACTCTGGGTTGCGTCCCAGGCCTTAGACTCCAGGTGCCGTGGAGGAATCGTGTCACCAGAGGGTGCCTACCCAGTGACTTCCCCGCAGGCGGGGTGATATATGCCACGATGGCGGACACGTAAACCTTCAGGGTTAAAGGGGTTAACTGAACCAATCCAGAACTGAACCAATCGGGCAGTTAACTGGGTCTAAGTGATGGTGCTCACACCATGATGTAAACAGCCGCCACCATGCGGCGTACGACCTCCTCGTGGAGGGAGCTCTAAAATGGAGTAGGGTCTCTACTACCTTGCTTGAGAGACCAGCTGCTTCGAACTGTGCCCCCTCTCAGGGGCCACAGCCACAGCTTCCACAACTCTGGGTGGGGGTGAACCAGGGTTCCGCCTGGGAAGAATTTCCCATGTAGGGCCCTTGAGCAGGGACACCAGGTCTGCAAACCATGGCTTGCCCAGCCATCGAGGCGCAACCAGGAGGAGACGGACTCCTTCCCAGCAAACTGTCTTCAGAACTTCTGGGAGCAGCACGTTTGGGGAAAGGCGTACAGGCGTAGCCTCGGCAATGACTGTACCATGGCATCCAGCCCTAACGGCTGAGGGGAACCCGAGGGGACAGTGAAGAAGTCTCCCGGATCGCAAACAGATCCACCTGGGCTCTGTAGAACCTCTGCCATACCTGCTCCACTACCTCGGGGTGGAGTCACCATTTCCTTAGCCATTGTCCTGACAGGGCGTCTGCTCTGACATTCAACCATCCCGGGATGTAAACGGCTCTCGGTGAGAGGAGTTTGTCCTGGGACCACAGGAGGACCTCTCGTGCCAGCTTGTACAAGGGGCGAGACCAGAGATCCCCCTGGTGGTTGATGTTTGAGACCACCGCTGTATTGTCCATGCGGACCAACACATGGTGGCCCCTTATGCCTGGGAGGAAGTGTTATCTCCAGGCAATTTATGTGCCACAAGAGACGTGGCCCGCTCCACAGACCTTGGGCGGAGTGGCCACTCATGACCGCTCCCCACCCCGTGAGGGAAGCATCCGTCGTAAGCATAAGACGGGGCCTCAGGACAGAAACGTCGGTTCCTTCCACACATCCAAGGCTCGAAGGGCACGCCGCAAGACCTTGATGGTACGATACAAATTCCCTCTGGGGGAAAACCCTCTGCCCCGCAGCCACCACTGGAGCGGCCTCATGTGGAGGAGGCTGAGTGGGATTACACTGGACGCTGCTGCCATGAGACCCAGCTGCCACTGGAACTGCTTCACAGTGAGTGGCTGACCTTCTCTTACCCTCCTGACTGCAGTGAGGATGACTTTGATCTGGGCGGGAGACAACCGTGCCCACAACCTGGCCGAATCCCACACCACACCTAGAAAAGTGGTTCTCTGTACTGGAGAAAGTGCAAACTCTGAATTAACCAATATGAACCAATCATTGATATAATTCAAAATGCGGATGCCCTGGAGCCGCAGCGGGGTCAGTGCTGCATCCCGCATTTCGTGACAGTACGGAGTGAGAGTGCTAGGCCAAACGGGAGGACCCGATATTGGTAAGCTTTGCCCCGAAAGCAAACCCCAGGAACCTCCTGTGTGTGGGAAGGATGGCAATGTGCAAATATGCGTCTTTCAGATCTATCGTGACCAGTCCTCGGACCTGATCTGAGACATGACCTCTTTGAGAGTAAGCATCCTGAACCTGAGCCTCATAAGTGAGCGGTTCAAAAAGCAATGGCAACCCGCCATCCTTCTTTGGAACAACGAAATACGGGCTGTAGTAACCTGACTCTCCATCCGAGGGGGGAACCACCTTGATGGCCAGTTTCCCCAGGAGAGTGCGCACCTCCTGCTTGGGTCCCACCAGGGGACACAACCTGTTGAACCAGGGAGGAGAAGACACGAACTGAATCGTGCAGCCCTTTTCTACAGTATGCAGGACCCACTGGGAGACCTCTGGCAGCCCCTCCCAAGCTGTCAGCCTGTTCCTTTTTGGGCTTAGAGCGTCGCCGGGGGCCCTTAGGCCCTTAGGCCCTGCCCGCGTAGATTGGGTGGCAACAATCTGTTTCTGGGCTTCGCAGTGCTCGGAAGGACCGTTCTGGGGCTGCCGCCGAACAGCCCCACGAGATCGGCGAGGGAGGTACTACTGAAATGCAGCTGACTGCTTTTTAAACTCCTGGAACCTGTTTGCGAACGTCGTTACAGCGTCGCCAAACAGCCCAGGAGGATTCATCAGTGCATTCAACAGCACAGCTCTATCCTTATCTAGGAGGTCAGATAAGGTGAGCCACAGATGCCTTTCTGTGGCTACCAGGGCCGCCATGGTCTGACCAACGGCCCGCGCCGTGTGCCTGGTGGCCCAAAGGGTTAGGTCGGCAGCGCGAAGCAAATCCTTAATATCATCGGCCCCAGAGCTAAGGCCCTCATCCAAATCTTGCAGCAGGTCAGCCTGGTATGCCTGCAACACACTCATGGTGTGGAGGCAACCCGCAGCCTGGCCTGCTCTCCAGAGAGATAGCTAGCTAGCGCCCCATAGCCGCACTCCTTGGTCCCAACCACGTTTGAAACGCTCATCCAGCTTACTGGGTGCTGCTTCTGCCTCTCAACCGTCCAAGCTAGATCCAGTTTGGACACAACCCGTGTCACGACCTCAAGGAGCTCCTTGTACAGAAATGGCTTTGAGGAGTCCACGGGCTCGCTAGCATCCATCATCTCATCCTGCTCATGCCGGGAGAAGAAGCAGCCGTCGGGCCTGCATCCCCGAGCAAGCAGGCGCTCGATTCAGCAGGGGAGGCTGGAGAGGACTCATCCGACTCAAAACCTTCTGCTAAATCGGCCTGCGAGCCCCACGAACATCACAACTCGCCTATTGGTCAGATTTCACACGTGGTTTAGAGCGCGGACAACCCAGGGGCGTTCCCAAAGCGTTACAACGCAGCTCGAAGTTCCCGAATGGGGAACAGCTGTATGTCATGTAACCATGCAAAGCCACATGTCCTATTCATCATGTTCATATTTTGTCTGCTTGACAGGACCATACATATTTGAGTATCTTGTAATTTTTTATTAAAATTTGGTGCTTTGAGTACAATTCTCTCATATTGACCAATGGATGTTCCGCATGGCACCCCTTGGCAAAGACTCTCTGAGGATTTGATCATTAGAAATGTTGCTCTCCTCGATGATTTTGTGTATTCGAATTAGAGCTGAAACGATTCTTCGATTAATTTGAGTAAATCTAATATAAAAAATCATCGAGGTAAATTATTTATTATTATTAATTATTGTATTTGCATTTTGATGTAATATGGCAATTACTATATGGGTTCAGTTTTCACAGATATTCTTGTATGCAATTTCGGCAACAAAATGTTAATGTTTCTAAAAAGGAAACAAATTACTTTTTCATTTTGAGAGACCCGTCTTATTTTCTCTTGTATATTTAGTATTGCTCATTAATAAGAAAAAAAAACACTCCTCATCTGATTAATTCATGGAATAATCAGTAGAATACTCGATTACTAAAATAATCGATAGCTACAGCCCTAGTTAATTACAATGTGTTGAAAGATTTTTGAGCGAGACATTTTACACTGTTACATGTGTTACACATTGTCACATTCATTTCCTTGTTTGCAATTGTAGCTTTGTGGCTGCAGTGCAAAATTGAACAAATGAACGTGTCACTTTCAGGCAAAAAGGAACGTCTCTAGGTTACGTATGTAACTCTAGTTCCCTGAGGGAACGAGATGCTGCGTCGAAACGCTTTGGGAATGCGCTTGAGTGTTCACACTCTAAAATAATGTCTGTAATCAGTCAAAAATTGGATGCTGGCCGTTACCGGTGTGGTGCGTCACAACCAGGAGTATAAAGTGCCTATGAGTGAGGGCAGCGGCAGCTTCTGTATGGGAGAAGAAAGCGCTGCATGGATGCCGGAGGTGTGGCATAGAGACGCAGTGTCTCGCTCCCTCAGGAAAGTAGGGTTACATACGTAACCTAGAGACGTTCCCTTTCAGGAACTCAAGCTGCGTTGAAATGCTTTAGGAACGAGTGTCCAATCATGCGAGACTGACCAGTCCCTGCCTAATGTGTGTCTGTCACCACAGCTAGAGAAGGACTGAGGGGCCAGGAGCGGCACTGCGATCTAGGTTATAGAACCGCACAAAAGGTCAGAGGAGTGGACCAACCCGCAGAGTTACATAGGTTTTTGAGGGAACTCCAGAGGACCGAGATTTTGAGGCAGCCACACTCCAGGTGGAGTGAGCTCTGACCCCGAATTGAGCGGGGAGACCAGAGGACTCATAAGATGATGTGATAGCATCAACAATCCAACTGCTCAGAGCCTGCTTATTAGCAGTGAGGCCTCTCTTCGGAGGGCCGTGGCAGACAAGCAGCTGATCGGTCCTTCTTCAAGGACCTGTCCTGTGGACGTAGGTGTCCAGTATGCGCACCGGACAGAGCCGGTTCAGTTTCTCCTGGTCTGGGGCCTGGAACAGAGGAGGATAGAATGCCTGTAATCTTGTGGGTCATGGGATGACCAAGGGCACCTTGGGGATGTAACCCGTATAGGTGACAGAAAGGCACTGGTGGTACCCAGTGAAAACTCCAGGAAGAAGGGTGCCACAGAAAGGGCCTGCAGGTCCCCCACCCTCTTGATAGAGCAGATGGCCAACAAGAACGGGGTCTTAATAGAAAGGTGCCCCAAGATGCCTCAGCTAGAGGCTTAGAAGGGGGGGAGGGGGGGACCCCCAAAATGACAGCCAGATCCCACCCAGGCACTCTAGGTCGTCCCGGGGAAACACGTTACCATCGGGACTCTGCCAGATATTGCCCGGCCACGGGGGCGTGATAATCCGAAATGGCAGACATGTTGACTTTCAGGGTGGATGGAGCCAACCCCTTGGTGAACTGCCCATGGAGGAATCCAGCACTGAAACAACTGGGTAGTGGACTGGATCCAGCTGGTGGTGCTCACACCACGAGCAGAACAGACACCACCTGGCGGCATATGACCTCCTAATTTAGGGAGCTCTGCAGTGGAGAATGGTCTCTACCACCTTGGTGGAGAGACCAGAACCTCGGAGCTGTGCCCCCTCAGGGGCCACAGCCACAGCCTCTACAGCTTCGGTCGGGGGTGAAAAATGGCAGGAAAGTCGGGAAAGGAAGGTGCTTGAGGAAAGCTACCAGGTCCGCGAACTGTGGTTTGCTCGGCCACCTTGGAGCTACCAGGAGGAGATGGACTTTGTCCCGGAGAACACTCTCCAGAACTCCTGGAAGCAGCGAGACAGAGGGAAAGGCATACAGACGCAGCCTCGGCCACGCCTGAGCCATGGAGTAAGGGAGAACCAGAGGGGACAGTGTGACGTCTCTCGAGACGCGAACAGATCCACCTTGGCTCTTCCAAATTTCTCACAAATCCTGGTGGAGCCGCCATTCCCCAGGTCTCAACACCTACCCCGACAGGGTGTCTGCTGCCTTGTTTAACTGGCCCAGGAAATCAACTGCTCTCCAAGAGAGAAGTTTCCCCTGGGCCCAAAGATGGTGCGGAGGGGATTGCCCTTCCGTAAGAATCCATGGGGCCTGAGCCACCACTGAAGGGGTCTCATGTACAGCATGCCAAGTAGAATCACACTGGATGCAGCTGCCATAAGCCCTAGCAGTGAGAGTGAGAAAAAGTGAGAGTGAGAGGCTGACCTTCCTGACGGCCATAAGGATGGCCCCAATGCGGGCAGGGCAAAGCTGCACGTGCAAAGTAGTCGAATCCATATGACACAGAGACAGGTGGTTCCCTGTAATGGAGATAGCACACTCTTCCCGGTGTTCAGCCAAAACCCTAACGCCTTATGTGGGCGAGAAAGACATCTCGATGCCATACCGCCAACTGCTCTGATTGAGCTACGATGAACAAATCGTTGATGTATTTGAGGATGTGGATGCCCTGAGACCTCAGGGAAGCCAGAGCCGCATCCACCTATTTGTAAAGGTACGGGGTGAAAGGGCAAGGCTAAACAGAAGAACCCGGTACTGGTAAGCTTTGGCACTAAAAGCGAACCTTAGAAACTTCCTGTGAGAAGGTAGGATGGATACATGAAAGTATACATCCCTTAGACCTACCGTGAAAAACCATTCCTTGGATCTGATTTGAAGCATGACCTGCTTGAAGGTCAGCAACTTGAATCTGAGTTTTATGAGAGAGCGGTTCAACTGATGTAGATCTAAGAATACGCAACCCTCTGTCCTTTTTGGAAACTATGAAGTACCGGCTGTATAACCCGGACTCTCGTCCTGATGGAGGGACCACCTTGATGGCCTTCTTCTTCAGAAGAGTGTTTACTTCTGTTCTATGACCAGAACCTGCTGGCTTCCCACCAGGGTGGAAAGAACCCCGTGAAAATGGGGCGGAGGAGACCCGAACTGAATCGAGTAGCCTCGATCTACGGCTTGTGCAGGACCCACTGAGACACATCTGGAAAAGCTTTCCAAGCTGCCAGAAAGTGCCCTAGGGGTATCAGTCCTTCAAGACTGACCTCTGGTGTGCCTAGAGCCAGGGCAGTGCCCTGAAAAGGCTCTAGGGGGAGAGCATGACGCGACGCTGTGTTTCCGCACCCCCTGGTAGGAGGTGGAGGGCTGCGGTTGGGGCTGCCCCGCCAAGAAGCCCTATGTAAGCAGCATGGGTGGACACCAGGGCAGCCATAGACCAGCCAATGGCCCTAGCGGTCTCTTTAATGGTTCTGAGAGCCAGATCCGCCATACGGCGAAGCTCCACAAAATGGCTGCCTCCCACTCTTATTTCGGGGTCTTGACAGAGGAAGCAATCCCGGGAGAGAGATAGCTCGCAAGCGTCTCTTCAACCTGCAGCATCGCACCATAGCCGTGTACTTTCCGCCCCATAACGTGTGAATACAATGTTGAAAGGGGCTGAAGGGGCCACCCTTTGACCATGACACTTCAGTGTAGAGGTCCGGAAAGAACGGGAAATCCCGACATGGAGGTTGCAACCTGGTGTCAGAAAAAGTGCTCGTCCAGCAGAGGGACTTTCTGCTCATGAGCCGACCAATTAATTCTCTCTCTCTCTCTCTCTCTCTCTCTCTATATATATATATATATATATATATATATATATATATATATATATATATATATATATATATATATATATATATATATATATATATATATATATATATATATATATATATATATATATATAATTTATTATTATTATTATTACTATTTTCAATTTATTTTATTTTATTTTACTATGAGGAGTGAGAGCACCCCTTGAGGAGTACTCTCCAGGAGTGGAGGGATCGCATGAGCGGCACAATGTGCGTGGCACAATAAACGCAGATCATGCACAGAATGTGCGCAGCCGCGTCCCTCAGGAACCGACCTAGCTCCGCCCAACTCCATAGCTCTACGAGCCTATATTTATATATATATATATATATATGTTCCTGGGAGCAGACACGCTTGTATACATACACACACACACATTATATATATATATATATATATAATGTATTATACTTCATAAGGCACTGTATATTATATATATATATATATATATATATATATATATATATATATACAGTGCTCATAAAGTATTCGCCCCTTGAACTTTGCGACCTTTTGCCACATTTCAGGCTTCAAACATAAAGATATGAAACTGTAATTTTATGTGAAGAATCAACAACAAGTGGGACACAATCATAAAGTGGAACAAAATGTATTAATTTAATTGGATATTTCAAACTTTTTTAACAAATAAAAAACTGAAAAATTGGGTGTGCAAAATTTTTCAGCTCCTTTACTTTCAGTGCAGCAAACTCTCTCCAGACGTTCAGTAAGGATCTCTGAATGATCCAATTTTGACCTAAATGACTAATGATAAATAGAATCCACCTGTGTGTAATCAAGTCTATAAATGGTGTATAAATGCACCTGCACTGTGATAGTCTCAGAGGTCCGTTTAAAGCGCAGAGAGCATCATGAAGAACAAGGAACACACCAGGCAGGTCCGAGATACTGTTGTGGAGAAGTTTAAAGCCGGATTTGGATACAAAAAGATTTCCCAAGCTTTAAACATCCCAAGGAGCACTGTGCAAGCGATAATATTGAAATGGAAGGAGTATCAGACCACTGGAACTGGCCGTCCCTCTAAACTTTCAGCCCATACAAGAAAAAGACTGATCAGAGATGCAGCCAAGAGGGACATAATCACTCTGGATGAACTGCAGAGATCTACAGCTGAGGTGGGAGACTCTGTCCATAGGACAACAATTAGTTGTATACTGCACAAATCTGGCCTTTATGGAAGAGTGGCAAGAAGAAAGCCATTCCTTAAAGATATCCATAAAAAGTGTCGTTTAAAGTTTGCCACAAGCCACCTGGGAGACACACCAAACATGTGGAAGAAGGTGCTCTGGTCAGATTAAACCAAAATCGAACTTTTTGGCAACAATGCAAAACGTTATGTTTGGTGTAAAAGCAACACAGCTCATCACCCTGAACACACCATCCCCACTGTCAAACATTGTGGTGGCAGCATCATGGTTTGGGCCTGCTTTTCTTCAGCAGGGACAGGGAAGATGGTTAAAATTGATGGGAAGATGGATGGAGCCGAATACAGGACCATTCTGAAAGAAAACCTGATGGAGACTGCAAAAGACCTGAGACTGGGACGGAGATTTGTCTTCCAACAAGACAATGATCCAAAACATAAAGCAAAATCTACAATGGAATGGTTAACAAATAAACATATCCAGGTGTTAGAATGGCCAAGTCAAAGTCCAGACCTGAATCCAATCGAGAATCTGTGAAAAGAACTGAAAATTGCTGTTCACAAATGCTCTCCATCCAACCTCACTGAGCTTGAGCTGTTTTGCAAGGAGGAATGGGCAAAAATTTCAGTCTCTCGATGTGCAAAACTGATAGAGACATACCCCAAGCGACTTACAGCTGTAATCGCAGCAAAAGGTGGCGCTACAAAGTATTAACTTAAGGGGGCTGAATAATTTTGCACACCCAATTTTTCAGTTTTTTTATTTGTTAAAAAAGTTTGAAATATCCAATAAATTTCGTTCCACTTCATGATTGTGTCCCACTTGTTGTTGATTCTTCACAAAAAATTACAGTTTTATATCTTTATGTTTGAAGCCTGAAATGTGGCAAAAGGTCGCAAAGTTTAAGAGGGCCGAATACTTTCACAAGGCACTGTATATTTGCCAGCGTCAAATTTTTGACTGATTACACACATTATTTCAGAGCATGAACACTCAGGCGTGTTCCCAAAGTGTTACATTATATTATATTAAAGCTTTGTTAACATCATGTGTGTGTGTGTGTGTGTGTGTGTGTGTGTGTGTGTGTGTGTGTGTGTGTGCGTGCATGCGCATTAAATCAACTGGAAAAACATTTTTCTTATTCAAAAAATTACACACAATATGTACAGAGGTATTGGAACACCTGAATTTTTCAGCTATAAACAGAACTGTTTTTGGATGTAGTAACATTACAATAAATTTAAACCTGTTCCAGCATGACAGTGCCCCTTTGCACGAAGCCAACTCCATGAAAATGTGGTATACATGGATACTGGCCTGCTATAGATTTTTAAACTCAACCCCACTGAACACTTATGGGATGAATTGGAAGGCTGACTACAGCCAAGCCCTCCTCACCCTACATCAGTACCTGATGCTACTAACATGCTTGTGGCTGAATAAGACCAAATATCCACAAGCACACTCAAAAATCTGGAAGGACATTGAAGAAAATTGCAAGTTATAATAACAGCAAATTGGGACTAAATTTAGAATAGAATGTTTAAGAAAACTAAAAAAACTTTTGGTCAGGTGTCCACAAAATGTTGTCCACTGTCAGGCAATATATTCAATAGTACCAGGGTTATCCATGCAGTAAATGTTTATAAAAGTTTCAGGCTTGGTGTTTAAATCTACGTGTAAGGGCAATATGTAGTTCTAGTGAAGTGTCTTGTACTCTACAGCAACAAAATACCATTTATACCACAGACACTTCAATAATATTTAACCACATTAAATGCCACCAAATGAATCTTTCACTGAAACTGAAGACTAAAAGTGTTTGATAGGCAAATAATATTTCATAGCCATTTCTAATTTTAGTAAATGTATTTATTAATTTTGGGTGTAACAAGTCAAATGTTTATTCCATTACAACTCTATTTTTCTTAATCCAGCACTGTAACAGTTCATCTAAATTAAAGACTTGAAGGATTTCAAACATGACCACTTTAAACATTAAGTTGGACCCTGAGGATTCTCCACAGTCAGGCTGATTTTTACTGGGCATCGCAACTTTTGGGTTTTCTTCAAAATGAACAGGGCGACACGAATCCGCAACATCATCACACCCGAGGATAATGTGTTTGGTCTCATTGCGAATGCTTTTAATGCCACACAATCCCTCATGCAAATTCACCCGCACTGTCACAAAGGAGAATTTCTCCTTGCTTATGCACAGGTTGGCAAAGTGCTGTTTTCCACCAGACTTGGTGCACATTGCATTCACACGCTCTCTGTCATTCTCATGGAAAAAGGACTGCGTGGGTCTGCCACATGTCTTAATTTGCCTGAGCAGTGCATTCCACACATTCTGGTCCCATGTCTTTGGCAAACCATCAGACAGATGCCGCTTGAGGAAGGTGGCATGAGCATTGTTGTGCTTTGCTCGCATACATGGCTTCTCATTGACATCCAGAGATAAGCAGAGAGACAAAGCAGTAGTCAAAACAAGCAAGGCAATGGCCATCTCCTGAAGCAGGAGAAGAAATTTATTTGGTCGCAGATTCACTTACAAGGATATTTATAAGACGAACTTTTCAAGAAAAGCTGGTCATCATGCGAAAAGGTCATTCAAAACCTTTTCATGAACCATTTATATTTTTGCATTTTCTTTAACTGCAGAATTTGCACAAAAACACACAATCTTAATGCATGGAAAAAATGCACATAGATGATAATATAAGTTTTGAACAAAGTATAATATACTACAAAAACTTAATATGAAGAGATTTTTTTCTTGAGTTTTCAAATATTTTAAAACTTAAAAATGGTGCTTACTACTTAACCTTTGCTTCCTATGAAAAATATTAAAAAGTATGAATGTGAAAGTAGGTCAAACAGTTTAATAAAGCTCTGCAAAAATGATTAAAACAACAGATTTTTGATGAGGGCAGCAAGGTGAGTTTGCCTGAATAAAGGAATCCTGCATTTTCAGGCCACTGGGCTACACTGCACTTATGCACACTCATTGCTGAGAATCCTAAATGACACTTGGCTGTATCTCAGAATGCTGGGACTGTGGGCTGGGCTGGTCTGAGCGTGTCATCTAATTCATGTAACCTATTTCCAAAATGCATGAAAACTTGTGTTATGTAAGGCAAGCGAAGAACAATGCAAGTGACATTTTATTATAGTTGCAAATGCGAAATACAAACACAAAAAACAAAACACAAACTAATCACAAAAAATGAACATGACTTTGTGGTTGCAATACAGGAACAATGATCATGTGACCATGTGCAGTGGCTACAGTGTGGTCCTTCAGCACAGTTGGCAATGAGCAGTGCCTATCAACACGGGTTAGTGCTCAAGTGACGATGAACTGTTGTGATAGAGTATGGAAATGTCTTTACGATGCTCCATAATGTCTCCGATGCTACATAAAATTCTGGATAACATTTACAGCCTAAGTGACAAATAAACATTACTACTGAAAATGGTAGTTTGATTTAGCGGTGCTCTGAATTGACATTATACATTTTTAATAAAGCATGTTTATTTTCCATAAATGGGCACTGTCACTTCAGTGTAAATGCAACTCTGTTCTGAAATTTTCCAGCAAATCAGCAAACAAGATACAAAAGCGTGGAATCAATCAATGAAATCAAGATTTAGTACAAGTGAAGTGCAAAAACAACAGCACTAACACTGCATAGGGTGTGTGCATGAAAGTCCCTATAATATCTGGCAGGCAGAAATGTCTATGTATGTAACAGGTTTGCTTCATTGGTAGCTGGGTGATGAAGGGCATGTAAATGTGTGAGTAATCCTAACCCTTTGCCAATCTTCTGTTTAGATATGTAAAATATACAGTGATGTGGGTAGCAAAATGTGAAAAAATTTAAGTAGTAGTATAGATTTAATGCCATTTCGGCATATGAGGCACTCAACATGGCAAAAAGAATGCAGCAGATGTAGTTATATAAGATGTTCTAAATCCAGATTTTATATCAATCTGTTAATCCTATGAAAACACAATACAGGTACCATAATTTGGTATTACAGTAATATGTTTCATCAGCTATCTGTGATAGACATCTGTGCAATCACATTATATTGTATTTGTTGTGTCAGTTCCTATTGGAATCACTTTAATGAACTTGATCTTTATGATTCCAGCAAGAGGCCACACTGCCTTTCTAGCAAGCTTACATTTAAGGTATATACATAAAGATGTACATAAAAACAACAAAACAATAATATGCCTTCTATATATAAATACACTATATTGCCAAAAGTATTGGTTCACCTGGTCATAAGTATGCCGATCTCATAGTTCTGTTCAGTCGAGGAGAGCTTTCGTGAGAGGAAGGCACAAGGATGTAGCCTGGCAGGATTCCCCGATCATTGGGATAGCGCGGCCCCTATGCCCGTGGTGGCTGCGTCCACTTCCACCACAAATGGGAGTTGGGGATCCGGGTGGCCTAGCAAGAGAGCGACACAGAACCTTCTGCGTATTTCTCCAAAAGCCTCTTTGGCCTCAGGGGTCCAGGTGAGGGTTTTTGCCATCCCTCGGAGTAGGGAAGTGAGTGGGGCAGTCACTTGACTGAATCCCTGGATAAACCGGTGGTAGAAGTTTGCGAAACCTAAGAATCTCTGTAGGTCTTTTACCAAGGTGGGGCGCTGCCATTCCTGGACCGACTTCACCTTCTTAACAACCATTTGGATCCCCGTCACATTGATGACGTAACCCAGAAACTGAATTTCGGAGCAATGGAACTCGCACTTTCTGAGACTTAGATAGAGGTGGGGTTTTCGTAGAAGTTCCAAGACTCTAATCACCTGGTCATGATGTTCCTTGAGTGTCCAAGAAAAGATGGGAATGTCATCTATGTACACTATAACGAACTGGTGCAGGAAGGGTCGAAACACCTCGTTTATTAATGTTTGAAATACGGCTGGAGAGAGCGATAAGCTGTACGGCATGACTTGGTACTCATAGTGACTGGCGGGGGTGATGAAGGCGGTTTTCCACTCGTCACCTTCGCGAATGCGTACCAGGTTTACGCCCTCCTTAGATCTAGTTTGGTAAAGATGCGCACCTCTCATAGGTCTTCCAGGGTGGTCGGGATTAATGGGAGCGGATACGGAAGAGGAGAGATCTGGGCATTGAGGTTCCTGTAGTTAGTGCAGGGCCTTCGGCTCTATGAAGAAGAAGCTGGAGGCTGCAGGGGACGAAGAAGGGGTTATGAAAACTTGTTGTAGGGCTTGTTTAATGTATCCCTCCATCGCCACACTCTCGGGAGCCGACACAGGGGGTAAACTCGCCCCTTGGGCAGTTTGGCTCCTGGCATTAGATTAATCGCACAATCCCAGGGTCTTTGAGGTAGTAGGCGGGTTGCGGCTTGTTCGCTGAATACATTCGCATAGGCACTGTACTCCACCGGGATCTCCACTTGTAATGGTTTTGGGGAGCCTTCCACGAGTCAATTCAATTCAATTCAATTCATTTTTATTTGTATAGCACTTTTAACAATGAACATTGTCTCAAAGCAGCTTTACACAGATAATGTGGTGATTAAAAGTAAATATGTTCTTTGTAAGTACATTTGTCCCTGATGAGCAACTGGAAGAGAAGGATATGGATTATTATGTGTCCTTATTGTTGTATGAAAGTTAATGTCACTGTGCAGTTTGGACTCCGGCAAGACTCGCTATGGCAGCATAACTAAAAGGGAGAACCAGAAGGTAACACAGACATGAGGGATCTCTGGGATAAGAGACGACCCACCACACCACCGTCAACAAACCTGAGTGAACGTGTGAATGTGAGGGGATGACAGCATACAAATATACCAGTTCACCAAACACTCTATATCCATGTTCCCTCCAGATCTGAGCCTTTACCTAAGAAAAAAATTGAGTGTAGCCGCTAGGGTCATGGCTTTCAGGTGTGGAGAGGGAAGCAAACAATGTTTCTGGCACCAGGGGCTCCACTCGAGAATGTCACACGGGTCCCAGGAACACCTGGGAGCGTGCTTTGAAAGCCAGAGTCAACCCAAAATGCCGCTTACTGTAGAGTGTTTGAGGACGAGAAACCTTATCTCCCTGGATGGTCTAGACCGCCAGCTCCTGGGTTCCCCTCTCCCGGAGTAGCTGAAGCCGCTCTAGGCATGCCTGGGAGATGAAGTTGCCAGTGGAACTGGAGTCGACTAGGGAAGAGACCCGGACGGATATAGCAGAAGTTAGAAGAGTGAACAAGAGCTTGGACAATGGTGAGATGTTAGATGAGAAATTTACGGTACTCAACGCTGGGCATTGTGATCCAGCAGGGCATTGCGCAATGAGATGTCCCTGCTTTCAACAGTATAGACATGCTCCTACTGCTAGGCGAAGTTCCCTCCCACTCTTAGAAAGCCTTTGAGCACCCACCTGCATGGGTTCTGGTTCAGAAGCTGGAACGGTGCTTGGAGCAAGGGTTGAGGCTGGCTCCTGGGATCGGCAGGCTGTGAGGCACTGTGAGGTGCGAATTTACCACTGGATAAATGCCTCCAACCCCAACATGTCTTCATAGATTGCAATGGCTAACCAGATGTCTTAGCTCAACCCCAATCGGTAAACTTCCAGGAGTGCAGCCTCATTCCAACCGCTAGTGGCCACCAGAGTGCGGAAACAAAGTCTGTAGTCCGTAGTACTGTCGTTCCACTGGTGTAGATTTAGCAGCTGATCCGTGGTGGTAAGGGCTCCTGATGCGGTAGAGAATACCTCTGTAAAATGATTCGTGAATTGGGCGAAGGAGGCGATAGCTGCGTTGTTGACGCTCCAGAGTGCTCTCGCCCATTCGAGCACTCTCCCGGAAAGCAGCGAGATGAGAAATGCCACCTTAGCGTGGTTGGATGGGAACTTGTGGGGTTGCATCTCGATGTAGAGAGACACCTGGAACAGGCAGCCATGACACTAGGCCCCGGAATTCCCGGAAAACGTGGCCGGGAGAACCATCAGGCTACTGGAGGGAGGTGGTGAAGCCTGGCTGGTGGAAGCCGGCGCAAAATGCTTTCCGGAGAGCGGCGGCGAGTTCCTTGATCGTATCCGCGGTGGCACCCACCTGTGGATCCATGTGTGGTAATGCTTTTCTTTTCCTCTCTTTTCGGTGTAGGTCCGTTCTCCTGTTAGGCTAGAAGAACTTAGCCACGAAAGCGAAGATACTTAAGAATCGGGTTTTATTAAACAGAACACAAATACCATCCACCGCACCGAGAGATTCTAAAAAATCCGGAATCCTCGTGAGGGAGCGAGGTAGGATCCGAGCGAACTGATATAATCCTTGGAACAGGAAGGTCCAACGGAACTCGGATAATCCGTAGGGAAGGAAAGTCCAATGTAGGGTTAGTTTCTCTAGTTGAGAGTCCATGAAAGTCCTCAGCATAACCTGTAGAACGGACGGGGACTTTCTGGGAAATGTTAAATAGGGTGAGTGGAGATGAGCGCCAGGTGCAGATACTATGTATGATGGTGAGGTGCTGCGGGCATGTAAAGGCTCGAGGGAAGGCATGGCAGGTGGTTCCCTGACAGTAATATACTACAAAAACCTAATATGAAGAGATTTTTCTTTTGGGTTTTCAAATATTTTATAACTTGAAAATGGTGATTATTACTTTAACTTTTGCTTCCTATCAAAAATATTAAAAAGTATGAATGTGAAACTAGGTCTAACACTTTATTAAAGCTCTGCAAAAATGATAAAAAAAAAGATTTTTGATGATGGCAGCAAGGTGAGTTTGCCTGAAAAAATAATTCTGCATAAGTCTATTTTCAGGCCACTGGGCTACACTTCACTTATGCACACTCACTGCTGAATCTAATTCATGTAACCTATTTCCAAATTGCATTAAAAATTGTAAGTGTCTTGTAAGGGAAGTGAAAAACAATGCAAGTGACATTTTTTAATAATTGCAAATGTGCAATTGTGCAAAACACAAAAAAACAAAACACAAACTAACCACTAAAAGGAACATGACTTTGTAACAGTGGTTGCAATACAGGAACAATGATCATGTGACCATGTGCAGTGGCCACAGTGTGGCCCTTCAGCACAGTTGGCCAATGATCAGTGCTTATCAACATGGGTTAGTGCTCAAGTGACAATGAACTGTTGTGAAGTATGGAATTGTCTTTTCTCCAATGCTACATAAAATACTGGATAGCATTTACAGCCTTGACAAATAAACTTTCCTACTGAAGATGGTAGCTTGATTTAGCAGTGCACTGAATTGACATTATAAAACTTTCTTTCGGCTTCTCCCATTAGGGAGCAGATCATCCGTATTCGTGATCCACATGTTTGATTTGGCACATGTTTTATGCTGGATGCCCGTTCTAACGCAACCCTACCATTTATCCGGGCTTGGGACTGGCACTAAGAGTGCACTGGCTTGTGCAACCCTAATGGCTGGGTTACTGAATTGATTTGCTGGAAATATTTCTGATCAGAGTTGCTTTTACACTGAAGTGACAGTGCCCATTTATGGAAAATAAACATGCTTTATTAAAAAAATTTATAACAGAATTGACATTATACATTTGTTTAATAAAGCATGTTTATTTTCCATGAATGGGCACTGTCACTTCAGTGTAAAAGCAACTCTGTTCTGAAATATTTCCAGCAAATCAGCAAACAAGATACAAAAGCGTAGAATCAATCAATGGAATCAAGATTTAGTACAACTGGAGTGCAAAAACAACAGCACTAACACTGCATAGGGTGTGTGACTGAAAGTCCCTATAATATCTGGCAGAAATGTCTATGTATGTAACAGGTTTGCTTCATTGGTAGCTGGGTGATAAAGGGCATGTGAGTGTGTGAGTTGCTCTGAGTTTGAGCTTTCAGCAGACCTGACAGACTACAGTATATCAGACAGATATTATTACATTATGTAGTTTTAAACTTTGGGTTATTTCTTTGCCAATCTTCTGTTTATATATGTAAAATATACAGTGATGTGTGTACTTACTAAAATAATCGATAGCTACAGCCCTAGTTAATTACAATGTGTTGAAAGATTTTTAAACAAGACATTTTACACCGAGTGTTACACATCGTAATCCTTGTTAGCAATTTTAGCTTTGTGGCTGCAGTGCAAAATGAAACAAATGAACGTGTCACTTTCACGAAAAGTAAATTATATTATATAAACACTTTGTTAACATCATGTGTGTGTGTGTGTGTGTGTGTGTGTGTGTGTGTGTGTGTTTGTGTGTGCACGCATCAGATCAACTGGAAAAACATTTTTCTTAATCTAAAAATTACTTTCTAACAAAATATGGACAAAAGGTATTGGAACACCTGAATTTTTCAGTTATTATTGATTCTTTCCCAAACCGTTACCACAAAGTCACACAAATGTTTTTGAATGTAGAAACATTACAGTAAATTTAAACCTGTTCCAGCATGACAGTGCCCCTTTGCACAAAGCCAACTACATGAAAATGTGGTATACATGGAGAGTGTCCTGCTATAGATTTTTAATCTCAAGCCCACTGAACACTTATGGGATGAATTGGAAGGCTGACTGCAGTCAAGCCCTCCTCACCCTACATCAGTACCTGACGCTACTGACATGCTTGTGGCTGAATAAGACCAAATCTCCACAAGCACACTCAAAAATCTGGAAGGACATTGAAGAAAATTGCAGGTTATGATAACAGCAAATGTGGACTAAATGTAGAATAAGATGTTTAAAAAAACAAAGAAACCTATGGTCAGGTGTCCACAAAATGTTGTCCACTGTCAGGCAATATATTCAATAGTACCAGGTTTATCTATGTAGAAAATGTTTATAAATGTTTCAGGCTTGCTGTTAAAATCTAAGTGTAAGGGCAATATTTACAGTATTTTCCACACTATAAGCCGCTACTTTTTTCCCGCGATTTGAACCCCGCGGCTTAAACAATGAAGCGGCTTATTAATTAATTTTTCCTGGCTTTTTCCCGGTTTCACAAACTTCAAGCCAAAAAACTGAGAGACATAACATTAGACCAATGAAATTTCCGAACGGAAACGAAAAAACGCACTTCACCTGTGTGTTTCCAAAACTCGTGCTTTTTTATTTTTCTTGGCAACAGCGTTAGGGGTTAGTCAAAGAAACTTAGAAATGAGCATCAGAAAATAATAAGGACATATTCCTTGGTCTTGCACACATGCAGTAATACCGGAAAAATGCGGCGGCAGCCTGTTCCCAAAATACCGCACTGCTATTAAAGGAGCCACAACATTTCACCAGTTACACCGTGTAACAGACACTGTCTTTCGTTAAAGCCTGTGTAAAGTTCATTAGTTTCAGTGTAGACATAGGCTTATAGACAGGTGTGGCTTATTTATGTTCAAAATAAAAACCGTTGTAAAATTCAGTGGGTGCGGCTTATATATGGGTGCGCTTAATAGTCTGGAAATTATGGTAGTTATAGTAAAGTGTCTTGTACTCTATAGCAACAAAATACCATTTATTCCACAGACACTTAAATAAAATCTAACCACATTAAATGCCACTTTCACTGAAACTAAACACTAAAAGTGTTTGATAAGCAAATAATATTTCATAGCCATTTCTAATTTCAGTAGATTTATTTATTAATTTTGGGTGTAACAAGTCAAATGTTTGATAAGACTCTGTGAGAGTCAGCTCAACAGTGTATTCCAATGCAACTCTATTTTTCTTAATCCAGCACTGTAACAGTTAAACTAAAACATCTAAATTAAAGACCTGTAGGATTTCAGACATGGCCACTTTAAACCTTGAGTTGAACCCTGAGGATTCTCCACAGTCAGGCTGATTATTACTGGGCATCGCATCTTTCGGGTTTCCTCCAAAAGGAACAGGGCGACAAGCATCCGCAACATTGTCGCACCCGAGAATGATGTGTTTAGTCTCATTGCAAATGCTTTTAAGGCCACACAATCACTCATGCACATTCACCTGCACTGTCACAAAGGATAATTTTTCCTTGCTGATGCACAGGTTGACAGAGTGCTGACCTGACATTACATTGCTGTTTTTTATACACTGCCACAGCCTATTTGAAAAATCTTGATGGCCATGTGCATCCCTTCGTGGCCACAATTGACCATCTTCTAATGGTTATTTCCGGCATGTTATTGCACCCTGTCACATAGTGTTCACTTTGACAACAATTAATGCTTTGTCTAAAGAAGTAGCTAAATTTGTGATTAGATCTGCAAATTCTATGAGAAAACCAAAGAAGGGCCCCGGTTGGCTATAAATAATAATTAATTGAATTGACTGACTAGACCTGCTTTCGTACACTAAATATTTTATGTTTGTGTAAAGATATATATATATATATATATATATATATATATATATATATATATATATATATATATATATATATATATATATATATATATATATATATATATATATATATATATATATATATATATATATATATATATATATATATATATATATATATATATATATATATATATATATATATATATATATATATATATATATATATATATATATATATATATATATATATATATATATATATATATATATATATATATATATATATATATATATATATATATATATATATATATATATATATATATATATATATATATATATATATATATATATATATATATATATATATATATATATATATATATATATATATATATATATATATATATATATATATATATATATATATATATATATATATATATATATATATATATATATATATATATATATATATATATATATATATATATATATATATATATATATATATATATATATATATATATATATATATATATATATATATATATATATATATATATATATATATATATATATATATATATATATATATATATATATATATATATATATATATATATATATATATATATATATATATATATATATATATATATATATATATATATATATATATATATATATATATATATATATATATATATATATATATATATATATATATATATATATATATATATATATATATATATATATATATATATATATATATATATATATATATATATATATATATATATATATATATATATATATATATATATATATATATATATATATATATATATATATATATATATATATATATATATATATATATATATATATATATATATATATATATATATATATATATATATATATATATATATATATATATATATATATATATATATATATATATATATATATATATATATATATATATATATATATATATATATATATATATATATATATATATATATATATATATATATATATATATATATATATATATATATATATATATATATATATATATATATATATATATATATATATATATATATATATATATATATATATATATATATATATATATATATATATATATATATATATATATATATATATATATATATATATATATATATATATATATATATATATATATATATATATATATATATATATATATATATATATATATATATATATATATATATATATATATATATATATATATATATATATATATATATATATATATATATATATATATATATATATATATATATATATATATATATATATATATATATATATATATATATATATATATATATATATATATATATATATATATATATATATATATATATATATATATATATATATATATATATATATATATATATATATATATATATATATATATATATATATATATATATATATATATATATATATATATATATATATATATATATATATATATATATATATATATATATATATATATATATATATATATATATATATATATATATATATATATATATATATATATATATATATATATATATATATATATATATATATATATATATATATATATATATATATATATATATATATATATATATATATATATATATATATATATATATATATATATATATATATATATATATATATATATATATATATATATATATATATATATATATATATATATATATATATATATATATATATATATATATATATATATATATATATATATATATATATATATATATATATATATATATATATATATATATATATATATATATATATATATATATATATATATATATATATATATATATATATATATATATATATATATATATATATATATATATATATATATATATATATATATATATATATATATATATATATATATATATATATATATATATATATATATATATATATATATATATATATATATATATATATATATATATATATATATATATATATATATATATATATAAGAGGTGAAAATAGTTTAGGTACCTGGGGTCAACAGTGGAAAGTAATGGAGAGTGTGTTAGGAAGTGAAGAAAGAGTGCAGGCAGGGTGGAGTGGGTGGAGAAGAGTGACAGAAGTGATTTGTGATAGAAGGGTATCTGCAAGAATGAAAGGAAAGTTAGGACTGTGGTGAGACCTGCGATGTTGTATGGATTAGAGACAGTGGCATTGATTAAAAGACAGGAGGTAGAGCTGGAGGTAGCAGAGCTGAAGATGTTGAGGTTTTTGTTGGGAGTGACGAGGATGGATAAGATTAGAAATGAGTTTATTAGAGGGACAGCCCATGTAGGACGTTTTGGTGACAAGGTGAGGGAAGTGAGATTGAGATGGTTTGGACATGTGCAGAGGAGGGACATGAGTTATATTGGTAGAAGAATGCTGAGGATAGAGCCACCAGGAAAGAGGAAAAGAGGAAGGCCAAAGAGGAGGTTCATGGATGTGGTGAGGGAAGACATGCAGGTAGTTGGTGTGAAAGAGGCAGATGTAGAGGACAGGGGGGTATGGAGATGGATGATCCGCTGTGGCGACCCCTAATGGGAGCAGCCGAAAGAAGAAGAAGAAGAGGATAAGAACAATACATCATTCGAATCTGTAAAATGTCTACTTTTATATGTATACACTAATAATAACAACAAAATGCTGTGCTTTTATAAAATAAACACCCAGTGTGCACTCTCTGCCATGTCATCTCCCTTTACAAACACATAAACAAAACAACCTGAATATCAGTAAATATTTGCCTCACAGACATAATAAATATATGTATAGAAAGCTGGCAATGTCTTTTACATAAACCACATTGACATCGAATACAATTTCAGAATATTCTCTGATTATGTAATCAGTATGATTACATATATCAGAATGATTTATACCATAAATCCCATATGATTCTGATAAAAGCTTCTTGACTTGACTTAAAGAGGTGCAGTTTCTCCGGTATCACCTCATTAACTCTCCGTGTGGAAACATAGCAAAGGTTCCGTTTGGCGTCCTGATGATTTACGTAATTTACACCACTATTATTACTTTAAAGCATTTACAAGAATGTTTTGTCTTAATGCTCTATGTTGAGTTTGGTTTCACAAATAATAAACATACATTTGCATAAAGCATCTATATTTCTCCATGTCCATGTTGCTTTGTTGAGTATTAAAAACATGAATTATTAATATATAGAACAGAGAAAAATGTGCGATTAAGTTGCGATTAAATATTTATATCAATTGACAGCCCTAATATTAATATGATGTGAGGTCCAGTTACCAGCATGACACTAAAACAGGTAGTAGTAATTACTACTTTTTACTTAAGTACATGTCAGAGCCTAAATTTCTTTACTTTCACTTGAGTAAAAAAGTATAATCAGTACTTTAACTTTTACCTGAGTATTTTAAAACATGGGTATCTGTACTTCTACTTAAGTAAAGCATGTGTGTATTTTTGGTGGATGATGGGGTTTGTTGTGTTAATCCGAAGGTTGGTGAGGTTTGTTGTGTATTATTTACATTAAGTATCATTTAATCAAAAAAACTGCTGCTTCCTGTGTCCTCATGTCACTTCCTGTGTGCATCATTTTACCATGTTGTTTAATTACTGTATCTTCAGCAGACCTTCTTTCTGAAGAAGAAAATTCACTTTTTTTCTGTGCTATTTATATGATCAACATAAACTATGAAATGTAGCTGCTACATTTATACAGGTCACTAAAACTTTAAACAATTGAATTTACAGTAAAAGTTTAGGCAGGTGTGAAAAATGCTGTAAAGTAAGAATTCTTTTAAAAATAGAAGTTTAGATAATTTATCAATTAACAAAATGGAAAGTAAATGAACAGAAGAGCAATCTTCTTCTTGTTCTTCTTCTTCTTTCGGCTTCTCCCATTAGAGGTCGCCACAGCGGATCATCCATCTCCACACACCCCTGTCCTCTACATCTGCCTCTGTCACACCAACTACCTGCATGTGTTCCTTCACCACATCCATAAACCTGCTCCTTGGTCTTCCTCTTTTCCTTCTTCCTGGTAGCTCCATCCTCAGCATTCTCCTACCGATATACCCCATGCCCCTCTGTGCACATTCACCACACAAGACCCGCTCCTCAAAGACAGTAAACAAGCTCATCAATGTTTAGAAAATGCTGAGGAGGTGGTAACAACCCAGCCGAAAGACCTATGGAACCCTCCTGTTCGCATTGAACATTTAACACCTGAACAGCAACGGAGAGTAAAACAGCTTTTGAAAGAGGAGAGTAATGCTTTTGCCCGTGATGATGGCGATGTTGGATGTATTCCGTCCCTTCAGCTAAAAATCCGCCTCCATGACATCACACCTGTAAAGCACACCTACATGTCGGTTCCGAAGCCACTACATAAAGAGGTTAAGGAATATTTGGAGGATTTGTTGAATAAGGGATGGATCACTAGCTCGAAGTCACCGTATTCTTCACCGGTAGTATGTGTGCGTAAGAAGGATGGAACGCTCCGCCTCTGCTGTGACTACCGGGAGTTAAATAAGAAATCCATTCCAGACAGACACCCAATACCCACAATACAAGACATGCTTGACAGCTTGGTGGGCAGCACCTGGTTTTCAGTTCTCGATCAAGGTAAAGCTTATCACCAGGGGTTTGTAGAGGAATCCAGCCGACCTCTTACTGCGTTCATAACACCGTGGGGATTATATGAATGGGTGAGAATTCCGTTTGGATTGTCCAACGCACCGGCTGAATTCCAAAGAAGCATGGAGGAGTGCCTGAGAGAACTGCGGGATGAGGTATGTCAGCCTTATCTAGATGATAATTTAGTCCATTCGAAAACATTTGATGATCATCTCCAGGATCTAAGAAAGGTATTGCAGTGTTACCAGAAGCATGGTGTTAAGCTCACACCTAGAAAATGTGAAGTGTTCCAGAGTCGGGTACGATTTCTAGGGAGGTTAGTGACTAAAGATGGGTACACAATGGACCCTGCTGACATTGCTCCGGTTCAAGCTCTAAAAGAGAGGACCCCTAAAACAGTTGGAGAAGTAAGGAAGTTATTAGGATTTCTTTCCTACTACCGGTCATACATCGAGAACTTCTCCCGCAAGGCTGCGGCTCTTTATATGCTGCTCACTGATACGACGACACCAAAAACAAAAGTACGGCTGAAGCAGAAGGGCAAGGGAAAACGTCGCCAAGGACAGCTTGCATCATCACATCCTGTCACATGGACTGAAGAACATCAAAAGGTCCTCTGCGAATTAGTGGACTGCTTGTCCAACCCACCTGTGTTGGGCTATCCAGATCTGAATGAACCATTTGTGCTACACTGTGACGCTTCCCAGGAAGGCCTCGGTGCAGTGTTATATCAAAGGCAAGGAGGCAAGTTAGTGGTAATAGCTTATGGATCAAGAACCCTAACTGCTTCTGAGAAAAATTACCACCTGCATTCAGGAAAGTTGGAGTTCTTGGCCATGAAGTGGGCGATCTGTGAGCGGTTTAGAGATTATTTGTACTATGCACCATCCTTTATTGTGTACACAGACAATAACCCTCTCACATATGTGTTGACAACAGCCAAGCTCAATGCAACCACATACAGATGGGTAGCCGAACTTGCCGATTTTCGATTCGCCATTAAATACCGTCCAGGAAAGTCGAATGGGGATGCCGATGGTCTCGCGCATGCCACTGTCAATGGAACAGTACATGGGAACCTGCTCAGAGGAGGTACAACCTGAAATTATGGTCAGTATATCTCAGTCAGTGATGGTACAAAAACAGGAGAGAGGCCCGTGGTTGTGTCCACTCACCATTACATCAGCACTGGCAGTAAGACAAGAGGAGGATTTGCTCCAATCAGTTGCAGAGATCCCTAAGGAAGTCCTGAGAAAAGCTCAGGAAGACGATCCTGAAATAAAAGAAATTTTGATGTGTCTTAAGTCAAAATCCCGACACATAAGCAGGAGCCATGGCAAAGAAGCTCGGGGACTGTCAAGGGAAATAAGCAGACTGCACTTGGATGCACATGGTCTTTTGTTCCGGAAAACAGCAACCCGTCATCAGCTGGTCCTGCCAAAAAAATATCATGCGCTTGTTTACAAGGAACTACATGAAGACATGGGCCATCTCGGAGCTGAACGAGTGATGAACTTGATCAGGGATAGATTTTATTGGCCTCGCATGCAAAAGGAAGTAGAACACCACATCACACGTGTTTGCAGTTGTCTGAGGAACAGGCGTCCAAACAAGATAACCCGAGCTCCTCTGACGAATATTACTACAACCTATCCGTTTCAGCTGGTCTCCATTGATTTTTTACATCTAGAGAAGTGTAAAGGGGGTTATGAATACATTTTAGTTGTAATGGACCACTTTACACGGTTCGCTCAAGCGTATGCATGTAGAAACAAGAGTGCCAAGACAGCGGCAGAGAAGGTGTTCGGTGACTTTGTTTTGAAGTTTGGTTTCCCAACAAAACTGCACCACGACCAAGGAAGGGAATTCGACAACAAGCTGTTTGCCAAATTGCAAGAGTACAGTGGTGTGCAAGGTTCCCATACAACCCCATATCACCCACAGGGAAATGGACAAGTTGAGCGGTTTAACCGCACATTGCTTGCAATGCTGAGAGCTTTACCCGAGACCGCTAAAACCGACTGGAAGACATCACTCGCAGAGGTTGTGAATGCATACAACTGTACAAGAAATGAGGCAACGGGGTTCGCACCATACTACCTTCTGTTTGGCCGTACACCAAGATTGCCTATTGATGTTATGTTTGGTATACAAGCACAGGACCAAAACTGCTCTTACGATGACTATGCTGAGAGCTGGAGAAAGAGAATGATTGAAGCATATGAGCTAGCCTCAAGAGTATCCAACAAGGCAAAGGAGAGAGGAAAAGCTTTATATGACAAGAAAGTGCACGGAGCTGAATTGTTTCCTGGTAACAGAGTATTGGTCCGTAATTTTAAGGAGAGAAGTGGACCTGGAAAACTCAGACCGTTTTGGGAAGGGCAAATTTATGTGGTCACCCAGAGGAAGTATCCAGATAGTCCAGTATATGAAGTCCGACCGGAAAATGGGAAAGGAAAAGCAAGAATACTTCACAGAAACCTTTTGTTACCGTGTGACTACTTACCTGTAGAAACAGAACATCGACCCGGAGAATCAGGAGAAGATAAGAAGAAAACCATGCCGAGAAAACCCTCAAAACGGGAAGATCAGATGCATTGTGACAACTCAGATGATGATGATGATGATGTTTGGGAAAGTCTGGTCAGAATGCCATTTGGCAGAGAGAGTCGAGATTACAGCCGCTGTCAACAGTCAGAACCACTAGAATCGCATCCAGAGGATACAGCAATGCTGAACAGTGCAGAGTCAGAGGGAGAAGATGAGGTCTCATCAGCAAGAGAAGAGGTTGTAGAAACCGATGAAGCTGAAAAGATTGACGCAGAGATTCCTTCGCAAAAAGTCTGCAAAAGAGCATATCCTTTAAGAAACAGGAAAGCAAAAAAAATGTTTAGTTACAACACCCTAGGTCAGCCTAGTATTGTGGATGTTTAAAAATGCAGAGTTACTGTATTAGTTACGGTGTTAATTGCATTTTAGTTCTACAAAGTTAATCAGTTAAGTTAAAAGAAAAAAAATTGCTTAATTTACATTTTGTGTTTATCAATGTTCAGTTAATAAGTACATTCCAGAAAATAACACAGATAATGTAGATTGTTTCCATGGGGTAAGGTTAATTTCCTTCAGTGAAAGTACAGATTCCTGTTAACGAACAGTGATGGTGGCAGAAGATCATGGTGCACAATGATGTCTGCTGCAAACACACGACATAGAAAAGGAGATAAATGGCGTGTGTCGCGTGCAAAAGTACAGCACGAGTACTCGAAATGTTGTATCACTGACTTCTAACCAAGGAACAATTTCATTGGTGGAACCAAAAGTGTATTCTGAGAATGTCGGGACTACATTCTATTTTGTAGGGGAGAATGTGGGGAAATCTCGAATATACTGATAGTTTTGTGGTATAATCTAGCGCCCCCCCTTTAATAGTGCTCGTTCTGGGAATTGTCCGTTTGAAAAATCTTTATTGAATCAGTTAGCACACATTTGTATATTCACAATCAGGTAATTAATGCCCAGCGGGTGGCAGTAGCCAGGTCAAGAACCCCAAAAGTGTAAGAGAAGAAGAGTGAATAACGCGAGAGTGATGTGTTGTGTGAAAAACGTGTTGGGGAATGGTATTCGTGTCTTGAGATGTGCTGTGGAGAGGTCTGTCTCGATTTACAAATATGTTGGCTGAATAAAGAAAGAACCCAAATCAACCACACGCTTGTTGTCTTCTTCTAGTGTGCTACATTACTGCAGGTCTGCACATCTCCCTCATTCCTAAAAACCGGTACCAGCACATCCTCTCACCTTCAGAATCTTGTTAAACAGTCTGGTTAAAAACTGCCATCTCTCCTAAACATCTCCATGCTTCTACCGGTATGTCAACTGGTCCAACCGACTTTCCACTCTTCATCCTCTTAATAGCTGCTCACACTTCCTTCTTACTGATCCTATCCACTTCTTTTCTCCACTTTGCTTCACAATCTCTACACCATCCAACCTTCTCTCTCTAATTTTCTTCATTCATCAGCTGCTCAAAATACTCCCTTCATCTTCTCAACACACTCTTTCCACTAGACAACACATTTCCATCTTCATCCTTTATTGCTCTAACTTGCAGAACATCCTTTCCAGCGCGGTCTCTCTGCCTGGCCAATCTGTATAAATCCTTTTCTCCTTCCTTATTGTCCAACTTCTCATACAGCTCCTCATATGCCTTTTGCCACATCCCTCTTCACCTGCTGCCGCATCTCCTCGTACTCCTGCCTACTTTTCTCATTACTCTGTCGATCCCAATTCTGTTTTGCCAACCTCTTTCTCCTTATGCTGTCCTGCACTTCCTCATTCCACCACCACATCTCTTTGTCTTCCTTTTTATTTCCAGATGTCACACCAAGTACTTTTCTAGCTGTCTCCCTTATAACTTTAGCAGTAGTTGCCCAATCATTCAAGAAGAGGAATCCAAATCTAACCATTATTTGGTGTGACCATACCTGCAAAACAGCAGCAATTGAAAAACAAACCACAGATCTTCTGTAGATGTAGGCTCCTCAAATTCTTCTGTGTCTACAGCAGAATAAATTTGGGGCCAATCAGGTCCCTACTTCATGATAGATAAATCTGCCTGTATATCTCAGCATTAAAAACACCAATAATCCTGACCAAAATCCCCAACTGTTGCCTAAAGACACTCATTGTTGTACTGCTCTTCAGAAAACAACTTGACTCTTGACGCATTGACTCATTAGTCCACCTGCTGCCATTTTCCTGCTCCCAATGTTTGTTTTTGTGCAGAGTTGAGTCACTTAGCCATTACTTCCACGTTAGAGTTTTGTTTTTCTTGCCTGTAATTCTTCCATTTAGAAAACATCTGGCCATACTTCTCCAAACACTTTTACTTCTCTTTTTTGTGTTTCGTCAAATTAGCTTAATCAGTCCACTTTGAGATTTTTGCCTGGGAGAGACCTTGCAGATGCAATAGAACTACCTTGTGTCTTGTTGCTGTGCTCACTCTGGCAATGGTGTAGGACCTGAAACTCTCTTCCACAACCTCATCTTAGTAGCAGAGTTTAGCTGTCCCTCAACCAGTCTGAAACTCTTACACAGCTGTTTCTGTTTCTGTTCATGACTCTGTTTTAACCTACAGTTGAAATTGGTCATTTGCACCTATTTGGTAGATTTAAAAAATCATACACCTACAAAATCCCTGGCAAGTTTACAATGCACTTTACACACATTACAAAGTCATATGAAAGACATGATGTGCCCAAATGTGATATGCATACCCAGACAATAGCAGACATTTGAATCCTTGTGTGTGTGTGTGTGTGTGTGTGTGTGTGTGTGTGTGTGTGTGTGTGTGTGTGTGTGTGTGTATGTACACCACTAGGAAAAGGAGAGAGTGAGAGAGATAGAGAGAGAGAGAGAGAGAGAGAGAGGTGGGAGTCTATTGACATGATTGTTCTTATCTGGACAGAATATGATTAATATAAATGGTTAAAATGATTCACATGAACCCACTCTTTAAGCTATATAAAATGACATAAAATGAGTTTAAAACATATGAGCATTTATTTATTTTTCCAATCTCATGAAATGTTAGCCTTATCATAGTAAATGGAAAGTCAAGTAAAACTTTGCAACTAAACTTTTCCAATCAGCATGTGCCTCCTTTTTTGTTTGAGTCATAATGCTCTTCTACATTACAATGGCTGTAGGAATACATGGTTCATTTTAAACATTTTTTAATAGGAACCAAGATTAAATTTAAATAATTGTTTGTAAATCCAATCAAGTAAGTTGTACTGCATAACTATTTTAGTCTGTAAAAGGATTTTTACTATTGGTCAGGTTACTTAAAAAACATAGCATCCATTACTCAATCACATTGAAGCACAAACTTTTTTTATTGTGTGTTCATCTATAATTGATTTGGTGTTCAATACAAGTTAGCAAGAACTTGCCGTTTGATAAAAATTTTATTTATGGTCTCTTAATATTTTTGTGTCTTGCAAGAACTGTCTACTTGGGTGCCCCACAAAATGTCACTTGAAACAATATTTGTTGTTTTCTTTTTCTTCACCAAAATAAATTGTGCAATTTGAACCATAAAAACATGAACACAACCTCACAAGTACATTCAGTCAAAACGACTTTACAGTCTAACCTAGAGTAACTTTCACACACAATAAAGTCTCTAAAGTTTACGCACAATTTTGTCTTGTTGATAGAGTTAAGAGAAAAAAATTGCTGAATTAATTTAAGAATCAAGTAGGTGTATAGTATAATAGTATAGTATAGTGTAGTAAATAGTATAATAGGTGGATAAGCTGAAACAGCAGAAGACCAGACTGGGTGTAAGTCCTATCTGCCAAAACCAGACTAAGTGAAGATTCAGCAGGAAAAAAAATCCGATCTTTTTCCAGTCAGTCAGAAACAGACACATTATCTATATCTGATGCAGAGAAGCTCGTCCATGCATTCATGACCTCCAGAATAGTATAGTGGTTGTCCTGCATCATTAATAAACAAGATACAGTTAGTCCAGAATGCAGCAGCCAGAGTTCTCACAAGGTCGAGAAAATATGACCATATAACCCCGATCATATCATCCCTACACTGGCTACCTGTTAAGTTTCGGATCGACTACAAACTACTGCTTCTTACTTGCAAAACACTAAGTGGTTTAGCTCCCAATTACTTTTCCAGTCTAACAACGCTACAATCCATCATGCTCCCTGAGATCTCAAAACCCCGTACTTCTAGTAGTTCCTAGTATAGCAAAGTCCACTAAAGGTGGTAGGACATTCTCACATTTAGTTCCTAAACTTTGGAATAGTCTTCCTTACAGTGTTCGGGGCTCAGACACACTCTCCCAGTTTAAGTGCAGATAAAAAACTTATCTTTTTAGCAAAGCCTACACATAACACACGTCACATCATCACCTTGTGCTCCAAAACTAACCCATGTTGATAGGCACTGCTCATTGCCAACTGTTCTGAAGGACCAAACTGCAGCCACTGCACACGTTCACATGATCATTGTTTCTGTATTGCAACCACAGTTACAAAGTCATGTTCCTTTTTGTAGTTAGTTTGTGATTTGTTTTTTGTGTTTGTGTTTTGCATTTGCAATTATTAAAAAATATCACTTGCATCGGTCTTTACTTCCCTTAAATGACACAAGTTTTCATGCAATCCACTGGACTGGGCTGGAGCAACCTCAGGATGCCTCGGGATAAGTAGAGAAAGAGAAGCAGTGGAGAGGAAGTAGCATAGCTGCTGTTCATGATATTAACAGCACAAGTTGATAATGTCAATGTGATTAGTGCTCAAGTGACGAGTAACTGTTGTGATGGAGTATGGAATTGTCTTTCCTCCGATGCTACATAAAATTCTGGATAACATTTACAGCCTAAGTGACAAATAAACTTTCCTACTGAAGATGGTAGCTTGATTTAGTGGTGCACTGAATTGACATTATACATTTTTAATAAAGCATGTTTATTTTCCATAAATGGGCACTGTCATTTCAATGTAAAGGCAACTCTGTTCTGAAAAATTCTGTAACTCATAAGTTTAAAAAAAAGGTTTTGAAACCTCTGTGTGTATTCCCATGGCTTGATTATTATTATGACTAGAGCTGCTTAATTAGCCTTAAAGGTGCAGTGTACACAATTAATAATAATTTTGAAACATTCTATACTATGGCACGTTTTTTTATTATTATTATTATTATTATTTAGATTTTATTAGAATGTCCTTAATAATCTTCACTTCACTGGTTTCAGAATTAAGTCTATGCTTCACATCTTACTCCCTACTACACATGAATACAGCACAAGCAACACTTCAGTTATTCAGTAAATGCTACAGTTTATTCATTAAAAGCAAACACTGTACTTCGATAAGAGGAACCCGCCCTTTAGAAAATACCAGTCCACACTATTTTGAAATAGAAAGTAAAAGGAGCAAATTGGTCAAACAAATCTCAGAGGACATCAGCGGTCAGTCAGCAAAGCTATTAAAAAGGAGCTGCTTCATCTACATCTCATTCTACTCTGGTGATGTACATCTTACTGTGTTATTTTTTTACTGAAAATGTTATTTGTAAAATGCTATTTAAAAACCAGACATTAGAGCTGAAAATAATGTACTGTGGTAAACTCTTCAAATAAATGTATACACAAAATAAAACAATTAAATTTTGGAATAAAGAAAATTCAAGAAAGGAAATTAATTCCAGTTATTTATTCAATTTTTCAGAGTTCAGACCCACAATGCATTTCGACATTCTTTCGGTTATTTTCTTTGGGGCACCTCTTGCTAATGAATTGGCTGCCGTCTCTTCAGATTTCCCCTGCATGCCTTCGAACAGGACTGATGCATACAACAAATTCCTGTATAAGCATGTGAATTTAGATGCCCCACAGTCCCTTGACCAAAACTAGTGGCAAGCTTTTATTCGAAAAATAAATACATGTGATCGACCAGTTCAGTCCTTTATCCCGTACAACCAGAAACAATCAGTGGACAATATCTGTTCTACTTCAGGAGGTAAAACATTCCATAAACAACGTGACCTGTGTTTCAGCAAACAGGAATTCACCTTCACTACTGTGTACGTGGACAACAACTGTATTGTAACAGGAGTCTTCTCAGAGAAGAAGTATCTTCTACTGGCTTGTAATAAGATCCAGGGTCACTGCCTTCCAGTGCATTTTGAACCTAATAACAATCATTCTGGACCAGACAACAATATGCCAGACTGCAGAAGACCATAATTTCAAAACCAATATAACAGTAATACAAGCTTCAGTATAATTAAATATGAGTTTGTGCATAAATGATTGAATGCTATTAGTGAAGGTTTGTTAATGACTGTGTAACTGCGATCTTTTGCATAACCTTTGAAGCCACATCATTGCAAGAAACTACTACATAACAATAAATAAAAGCAGAAAGACTGAGTGAAGTGTATTTTAAGTCTTATTCAGAGAGAAATTAAATTACATGTCGTTGCAATTAGTCCTCTTTAGAAGGACCTTGATAGAGCAAACAGTCAAGAATTACACAAGGCCAATCTTCTTTATGGAAGTGGACTGAAATTTATTGGAAATTACTGTATATTATACAAACATCAAGAAATATCACCATTAGGAATTTGTTTTTAATGACAGAAGTTTCTAAGTACAACAATAATGAAATCAAAAAACGGATACAGGGGAAATCCATCTCATAATCAAGTGATCAGTCAATCAGCGAACAAGATACAAAAGCGTGAAATGAATCAATGTAATCAAGACAGTACAAGTGGAGTGCAAAAACAACAGAACTAACACTGCATAGGGTGTGTGACTGAAAGTCCCTATAATATCTGGCAAAAATGAGCTTTCAGCAGACCTTACAGATTACAGTATTTCAGACACTGAGATATTATTACATTATGCAGTTCTAAACTTTAGGTTTGGTTTTTTTTTTTACCAATCTTCTGTTTAGATATGTAAAACATAAAGTGATGTATGTACCAAATTTGCAAAAATAAACTACAAAAAAGTAGTAGTATAAATTTAAAGTTACAAAAGTAAGTTACATAGTTAAAGTCAAACAAATACAATAAAAACTGAAAGAATGCAGCATATGTAGTTATAAAAGATTTTATATAAATCTGTTAATTCATTGAAAACACAATACAGGTACCATAATTTGGTATTACAGTATCATGTTTCATCAGCTATCTGTGATAGTCGTCTGTGAAATCACATTATATTGTATGTGTTGTGTCAGTTCCTTTTGGAATCACTTTAATGAACTTGATCTTCATGATTCCAGCAAAAGGCCACACTGCCTTTCTAGCAAGATTCCATTTAAGGTGTATACAGAAATATGCACATAAAAACAACAAAACATTAATATGCCTTTTATATACACACACTATATTGACAAAAGTATTGCTTCACCTGGTCATAAGTACGGTATGTTATTTCTGAGCATTGATTACCACATTTAGTTCCAATTTTATAATTCCTTCCACTCTTCTGTGAAGCTGTTCCACTAGATTTTGGAGTGTGCTTATGGATATTTGTGTTCATCAGCCACAAGGGTATTACAAAAGGAAGGTACTGATGTAAGTGAGGATACCTGGGGTGCAGTCAGCTTTCACATTCATTTCACAGGTGTTCAGTAAAGATGAGATTAGAGCTCTGTAGCAGGCCACTCAAGAGCTTCATCTCCAAAGCATGTAAACCATATCTTCAAGAAGGTCACTTTGTGCACATTGCCATGCCAGGGTAACATATAGCAGGAAAGGTCAGGTGTATATATATATATATATATATATATATATATATATGAGGTGATGAGGTTTAAATTCAGCAACTATTTCAGCAACCATTTTAGTAGATTTAGTAGAAGGGGCAATACATTACAAATGAAACTTGGATATTTTTTATTCAATGTGCAACTTGTTTAGCATTACAGATTTAATGTCCTCTGAAAATTCCTCAACATACAGCCATTACTGTCAAAATATCTGGCAAAATAAGTGAGTACACCCTAAGTGATAACAGCTGTATGTCATGTAACCATGCAAAGCAACATATCCTATTCATAATGTTCATGTTTTGTCTGCATTACAGGACCATACATATTTGAGTATCTTGTCATTTTAAATTAAAAATTTGGTGCTTTGAGTACAATTCTCTCATACTGACCACTGGATGCTTAGCATGGCATAAATCTAAGTGTAAGGGCGAGGTGTCATGTACTCTATGGCCACAAAATACCATTTAATCCACAGACACTTCAATAAAATCTAAACACATTAACTGCCACCAAATTAATATTGTACTGAAACTGAAGACTAAAAGTGTTTGATAAGCAAATAATATTTCATAGCCATTACTAATTTCAGTAAATGTATTTATTAATTTTGCGTGTAACAGCTTGCAAGTCAAATGTTTGATAAGACTCTGTGAGAGTCAGCTCCACAGTGTATTCCATTGCAACTCTATTTATCTTAATTCAAAGCTGTAACAGTTCATCTAATTCTATATATCTTTTATTCAACACTGAGTTCATCCAATACTGTTTATTTAACACTGGTGTGTATTCAGAACATCTGGCATTATCATTTGTCATATCACAAAATGTAAATCAAAGCCAATAAATTGAACACTAGAAGGATTTCAAACATGGCCACTTTAAACCTGGAGTTGGACCCTGAGGATTCTCCACAGTCAGGTTGATTATTACTGGGCATCAGATCATTCGGGTTTCCTTCAAAATGAACAGGGCGACACGCATCCGCAACCTCATCGCACCCGAGAATGATGTGTTTGGACTCATTGCGAATACTTTTAATGCCACACAAACCCTCATGCACATTCACCCGCACTGTCACAAAGGAGAATTTCTCCTTACTGATGCACAGGTTGTCAGAGTGCTGTTTTCCACCAGCTTTGGTGCACACTGCATTCACACGCTCTCTGTCGTTCTCATGGAAAAAGGACTGAGTGGGTCTGCCACATGTCTTAATTTGCCTGAGCAGTGCATTCCACACGTTCTGGTCCCATGTCTTTGGCACACCATCAGGAAGATGCCGCTTGAGGAAGGTGGCGTGAGCATTGTTGTGCTTTGCTCGCATACATGGTTTCTCATTGACATCCAGAGATGAGCAGAGAGACAAAGCAGTGGTCAAAACAAGCAGGGCAAGGCGCATCATTTTGACAGACACCTGCAAAAAATAGAGAATTGATTATTGTTATGAAATAATAAACTTATAATATATTGTGAAATTTTAAATGTCATCAAACACAACAAAAAACTGTCAAAATACACATTTCCAATAGTAAAGTAATTTACTGTGACCTGACATTACATTGCTGTTTTTCATACACTGCCACAGCCTATTTAAGAATTGTTGATGGCCATGTGCATCCCTTCGTGGCCACAATTTACCATCTTCTAATGGTTAATGGTCAGAGTACTTCAGTGGCCTTCCCTTTCACCAGATCTGAATTGACCTGAACACTATTGGGATGTGGTAGAACGGGAGATTCACAAAGTATTGTAAGATGCAACATAGACCAGAATCTAAAATGAATGTTTCCAACATGTTGTGGAATCCATGTCTGTTTGATCTCATTTTACTCATTGTATGTTCTACTAATTCTGATCCTCAAGATTTACCATCGGTTTGCTGATCCTCTGCCTCACTCAGCCTGTACCCTCTGCTTTTCTGTGGCTCTTTTACTGAGTGCTTGACTCTGTCATCTTCACCAAACTCTACCTAAGGAATGCCTATGTTCCTAGATGACATCACTGCCAAACTATTTGTTTGTCAGTGCTAAGCAAATCCTCAGAAGATTTGAGCCCCCAAATGTGAAGCAGCTACAGTCCTTCATAGGCTTTGCAAGATGTTATCAACGATTCACCTGTAATTATACATCTTCTCATTCAACTGACCTCTCTTCTCTTCTATACCCTTTGTCTAGACTACCAAGGCTTTCTATGCAGTCTCTCAGCTGAAAGAACTGTCCACATTGGCTTGTGTGCAACAATTCATCGTGGAAGTGGATGCCTTTGCATCAGGGACAGGGACAGTGTTGTCCCACTGATCAGCCTCAGACCAGAAACGCCACTCGTGTATTCTTCTTTTGTCGATTGACCGCTACAGAATGAAACTGTGATGTGGATAATAATGTGTTCAGACACCTGCATGTGATATCTACTTTTTAAATACCTAATCAAGCTACAATGTCTCAAATTAATTACAATGTTACTATGGTAATGTGATAAATGAAAAACTTGTTTTGATCATGATATGAATATATGGTAACATCTATACAGTGGTGGGCCGTCAGGGGCAGCAGGTCCTTCTATCAGAATCACTTATGTATATTTTAAAATATTTTTGTCTATGAATATGTATTAAATTATTCCCAATAGTCTATTCTCTTCATTTAATAACATTTCTCTCAGGTGAGCTGCTACAAGTAGCAGTGCAACCGAGTGTAAGTTTGGTTTAGAGTTTCTATCCAAATCCGATTTCAGTCATCTCAACATTTGCCGAGGTGAAAGCTGTCTGTCTGCCGTGAGCCATCACTGTGATTACTGCAGTCATCATGTTGCTTACAACCTATATTGGTTGAAGTCTAATCCAATCAGATTGCGATTTTGCCACTCCAAAGTGCCATAGAAGGCAGAAAAACACCCAAAACGGTTCAAAACAGTTCATGAATAGTTCAACTTTTTCATGAACCATTTATACTTTTGCATTTTCTTTAACTGCAGATTTTGCACAAAAACACACACATTTGACTTGATTTCAATCCCCAGGAAAACCTTAATGCATGGAAAAAGTGCATGTCTTTATATGAGATCAATATAGATGCTTCTGCTAGAGATGTATGCAGGCGGTTCAGCTGTGGTGCAGTAAAAGGAGACTTGTTGAATCGTGTTTGTGGCAGCAAGAGCCTGGCCGAGCGCCGTGTTTTGATGAAGCCTAAGGCCGGGAGCAGGAAGGCGTGGGAATGACGCACCTTAGGGGAATTGTGACTAATGAATGTTCTCTCTCTTGCAGTGATCAGGGAAAGCGTATAAAGAGGAGCGAGAGGGTGTGCCAGTGTGTGTGTGTGTGCATGCGCCTGCGAGTTTGTGACTTTAGCACTGATCACTCAAAAATAAGTGCTTTTCCTTTCCCTGAACCGTCAACTCTCCCACAATGTTCATAGGGTTTCTTGCTTTAGTAATGGCATTCATTCTCGCTGCATGAGATACCCGTCTGTATTTATATTGCGTTTTAATTATATAATTGGTTTCGTCGTTATGAAGCCGTGGGAAGAAAATGTTTTATGAGTGTATGAATATGGAACATGATTGAAAATGCACTATATATATATATATATATATATATATATATATATATATATATATATATATATATATATACCACAAACACGAAATTGTATTATTTGTGCTTTAATAAAAACATAGCAATACATTAATATTTGTATGTCTTTTGGTTTTTTTTTTTTATATAACGGAAACGCGTCTTTACATGTAATTTGACCGCGCCCACCACCCATACCGTAAGTTCACGATTAGACGCGCAACACAAAAAAAAGTGCGGCTGGCTTGAGCGTGTATTTTCAAGCTGCGTCTGTCTTAACCGCAGTGTGAAATTTACGGCCCGCCACTTGTTTTGTAATATGTAGTGGCTGTGGATGTAATCGCAGCTCAACAGCAGCTAAATATAGCCAGGAATTTATACGGCTTAGCTGTATTGCATGGAAACCCCTGGAAACCCAATATAATTTGCCATAACACAGGCAAGTAGCGAGAGTAAAAAAAATGAAAAGGAAAGTATTAGTATAAACTCTACCTTATTCCCGAGTTCCTGCACTGAGCGATGAGGATACAGAGTTCAGCTGAGAAATCGCAGTTGTTTAGTTTTTAAGATCTAATGTTCCCGTTAGATGTGTGCGTGTGTGAGAAAGAGAGACCATATGCGGCTGTGCACGCAATACTTTCCATAATCCATTTTCGTCTACTACAGAATGCGGAAAGAGATTTCCACTGATTGGTCTTGCCCTCTGTCTCTCATCTGTACTGTCCTATGAACGACCAGTGGGCGTTTGATGTAACTGCAGCAAAAAAAATGTGCAGTCAAACAGTATGATGGCCTTTCCCAAAAGACAAATCAGCAAAGTTGAAAGTAGACAGATTTTTTTCTTCAGTGAAACAAAGAAGCCCACCTGTGCAATGGTTTGACAAGGTTGGAGTGGAAGACCTCAAGTGTTCTGCACAAACCCCTGACCATAACTGCACTGAGCATATTTTAAACAAACTGGAACAACATATGAGCACTAGACCTCCTTATCCGACATCAGTTCTTAACCGTGCACTCTTCTGGGAGAATGAGCACAAATCCTCACAGCCACGCACCAAACTCTGATAAGCCTTCTCAGAAGAGAGGTTATTAAAACAGCAAAGGGGGAACCCAACTGTATGTTTTGAAATGGATATTAGGGTGAAGGGTCCACAAACCTTCGTTAGCATTTTTTTTTTTTTATTCAATTCAATTCGATTCAAGTTTATTTCTATAGCGCTTTTAATAATGAGCATTGTCTCAAAGCAGCTTTACACAGATAATGTGGTGCTAAAAATGAATAAGATGTTCTTTATAAGTGTAAGTTTGTCCCTGATGAGCAAGCTGGTAGTGAATGTGACAAAGAAAAACTCCCAGAGACGGCATAAGGAAGAAACCTTGAAAGGAACCAGACTCAAGAGGGAACCCATCCTCATCTGGGTTGCACCAAATATCCATTTTATGCATATAAACAATGCTGTGGGAACAGTGATGGTGAACAGATGCAAACTGTAGTCCTAAGTAAATGTGTCAGACTGTTGACATTAACTACAGTCCAAATCCATCCTCAAAGCTGCCATTCTTACTCCAGAATTTCATGGATACCCAGGTTATTGATGAGAAACATCCCCAGCTGCACAGAGTCATCTCCAATCAAAGAGAACACTGAGGGCAGATCTGAAGAGGGGAGAGGGGCAGAAAGAGTGATCACTGGAACCTCAGGAGCATGTTTAACTCGACCAAGAGAGAGAGAGAGAGAGAGAGAGAGAGAGAGAAAGTGAGGGTGAGAGTGAGAAGAGGGGTGACAGGGAGAGAAGGATATGGTTTATTATGTGTCCTTATTGTTGTATGAAAATTAAGGACACTGTGCAGTTGGGGACTCCGGCAAGATTCGCTATGGCAGCATAACTAAAAGGGAGAACCAGAAGGTAACACAGACATGAGGGATCGCTGGGATAAGAGACCACACCACCGTCAACAAACCTGAGTTAACGTGTGAAAGTATTCATTATTTGAGGTACCAACAAATAGCCTGTATCTTTTGACCTAAGTAGGCATGGAGGATCATATTGGTACAGAAGTTCACTCAGAGACCGTTTAGTGCTTTATATGTCAGTAGTAGTATTTTATAATCAATCTGAGATTTGTTTGGGAGCAGTGTAGACTGATTAAAACTGGGGTGATGTGGTCATATTTCCTAGATCTAGTGAGGACTCTTGCTGCTGCATTCTGAACTAACTGAAGCTTATTTATGCACTTACTTGAACACCAGACAGTAAAGCGTTACAGTAGTCTAATCTAGATGTAACAAAAGCATTTATAAATTTTTCTGCATCCTATAACGACATCATACTTCTAATTTTAGCAAAATTTCTAAGGTGGAAGATGGCGATCCTGGTAATATTATTCACGTGTGCCTCAAAGGAAAGACTAGGTTCAAAAATTACTCCAAGGTTTTTGACTGCTGTACACACTAAGATAGAAACTATCCAGAGATGCTACGTAATCAGAAAGTTTACTTCTAGCTGCATGTGGTCCTAGTAAAAATACCTTAAACTCATCCAAGTAGGAAGTTATCAAGCATCCACTGTCTAATGTTTATATATTTTGAATCTGATCTCTCTCATCTGGCTTTGCTGAAATATACAGCTGTGTATCACCATCATAGCAATGGAAGCAAATACCATGTTTATGTATAATTTCACCCAGAGGCAGCATATATAAAGAGAAAAGCAATAAGCCCAAGACAGATCTTTGCGGAACACCAAACTTGACCTCAGAGAGTGTGGAGAACTCATCATTTACATCAACCAACTGTTAAAGGGGAGGTTTGATATTGACCTATAGTTGGACAGCTGACAAGGGTCAAGGTCAGATTTCCTAATTAGGGGGTTAATAACTGCAGTTTGAAGGATTTGGGTACATAACCAGTGCTAAAGGATAAGTTTATTAGTTTTAAAACAGGGTAAATAACTTCTGGAAATATCAAATATTAAATATTAAAAAACTTGTAGGCAAGGGATTGAAAATGCAGGTTGACAATTTTAATGAGGAAATTAATTAAATTAAGCCATTCTCTTGAACAGGGTAAAACTTGGTAATTGATTGTCTGTTATAATTACAGTGCTGTCTACAGGGTTATAAAAAAAAATAATTTGGATTTATATTAATCGTCTGGATTTTTTGCCTGATGTTTTCAACTTATTTGTTTAAAAACTTAATTATTTAAAAAGTTACTACCTATTGATGGTGTGCATGTCAGTGCAGCGCTTTTTATTTCCTGTTCTAGGATTCTAGAAAATCTAGGATTATGCTTGTTATTTTCTATGAAAGTAGAGAAATATGCTGATTTAGCAGCATTAAGAGCTTTTTTATAACTCAGGTGGCTGTTTGAAATATTTTCAATTTGGTTTATTATAATTATTATAATTTATTATCAAAATAAATATTAAGGTCACCAACAATTACTACTTTGTCTAAAGAAGTAGCTATATTTGAGATGAAATCTGCAAATTCTATGAGAAAACCAGAGAAGGTCCCTAGGGGGCTATAAATAATAATTAATGGCTTTCGGACACTAAATATTTTATGCTGGTGTAAAGAACTTCGAAGTGTGTTTATTTTTTTGTGTGTGATGCTTAGATTATTATTATTATTATTATTATTATTATTATTATTATTATAAATAGTAGCGACTCCGCCTTCTCTGGCATTTAGATGGGGCTGGTGTATGTAACTATACCCAGGAAGACTCGCTTCATTTAATGCTACATATTCATTTGGTTTAATCCACGTTACTGTCAAACACATTATATAAAAACTCCTGGTCAGTAATCATTTTCTTTATAGTCAGTGCTTTTGACTTGAGAGATTAAATATTCAATAATCCTATCTTTAGATCAGAGGTAATGGCTGTAAATTCCTTCTTATTAAATTGAATGTTTATTAGGTTACTTAAACAGACTTTCTGAGAATTTCTACATTTTGGTTTCACTCGGAAGACAGACTGTGTCATGACTGTGACAGACACATGATCATGTGACCGTGTGCAGTGGCTGCAGTGTTGGCACAGTTGCACAGTTGGCAATGAGCAGTGCCTATCATCATGGGTTAGTGCTCAAGTGACGATGAACTGTTGTGATGGAGTATGGAATTGTCTTTCCTATGATGCTACATAAAATTCTGGATAACATTTACAGCCTAAGTGACAAATAAACTTTCTTAATGAAGATGGTAGCTTGAGTTAGAGTGCACTGAATTGACATTATACATTTTTAATAAAGCATGTTTATTTTCCATAAATGAGCACTGTCACTTCGGTGTAAAGGCAACTCTGTACTGAAAAATTCTGTAACTCATAAGTTAAAAAAAATAAGATTATGAAACCTCTGTGTGTATTCCCATGGTTTAATTATTATTATGACTAGAGCTGCTTAATTAGCCTTAAAGGTGCAGTGTACACAATTAATAATAATTTAGAAACATTCTATGGCACATTTTTTTTTTTATTCAGATTTTATTAGAATGTCCTTAATAATCTTCACTTCACAGGTTTCACAATTAAGTCTATGCTTCACATCGTACTCCCAACTACACATGAATACAGCACAAGCAACACTTCAGTTATTCAGTAAATGCTACAGTTCATTCATTAAAAGCAAACACTGTACTTCGATAAGAGGATCCCGCCCTTTAGATAATACCTGAAGTAGTCCACAGTATTTTGAAATAGAAAGTAAAAGGAGCAAAGTGGTCAAACAAATCTCAGAGGACATTAGCGGTCAGTCAGCAAAGTTATTAAAAAGGAGCTGCTTTATCTACATCTCATTCTACTCTGGTAATGTACATCTTACTTTATTATTTTTTACTGAAAATTCTATTTGTAAAATGCTATTCAAAAACCAGACATTAGAGATGAAAGTAATGTACTGTGGTAAAATCTTCAAATAAATGTATATACAAAATAAAACAAATAAATGGAGGAATAAAGGAAATTCAGTAAAGAAATTAAATTTAGTTTATATTTATTCTATTTTTCAGAATTCAGACCCACAATGCATTTCTACATTCTTTTGGTTCTTTTCTTTGGGGCACTTCTTGCTAATAAATTGGCTGCCGTCTCTTCAGATTTCCCCTGCATGCATTCGAACAGGACTGATGCATACAACAAATTCCTGTATAAGCATGTGAATTTAGATGCCCCACAATCCCTTGACCAAAACCAATGGCAAGCTTTTATTACAAAAATGAATACATGTGATCGACCAGTTCAGTCCTTTATCCCGTACAACCAGAAACAACCAGTGGACGAAATCTGCTCTCCTTCAGGAGGTAAAACATTCAATAACCAAAGTGACCTGTGTGTCAGCAAACAGGAATTCACCTTCACGACTGTGTACGTGGACAAAAACTGCACTGTAAAAAGAGTCATCCCAGAGAAGAAGTATCTTCTACTGGCTTGTAATGAGATCCAGGATCACTGCCTTCCAGTGCATTTTGAACCTAATAAAAATAATTCCGGACCAGACAACAATATGCCAGACTGCAAAAATCCAAATTCTCAGAACCAGGCAAACTCTGTACACCTTCATCTCAGCCTTCTCACCCTCTCACTGCTGTCAACAACCACAGCCTATTTTATGTGACCATAAGAATATTGTTTACCTTGGTGTAATCTAAAGGATTTAGACAAAAAACAAAAAGAGCCGCATGCAAATGTAACAGTAATACAAGCTTCAGTGTAATCAAATATGAGTTTGTGCATGAATGATTGAATGCTGTTGGTGCATGTTTTTTAATTAATGTGTAATTGAGATACCTTGTGCTGAACTTTGAAGCCACAGCACTGTAATATTTTGCTTGTTAACACTTAAATGAATAATAATAAATCAGTTAATACTGCATGCAGTCAACTGTCTTTTCGTTACTTTTGTTAATACTTGTGCAAGCAAACAAACTTATACAATATACTACACTACACTATATTATACTTAATACATATTATTATTTATCTTTTGGCAAGAACATTGCACTATGTTACAGTAAATAAAAGCAAAAACAACAAGGAAAGGGTATTTATAATCTTGTACTGTCAGAGTCTGGATATTTTGGGTTGTTTGTTTTTCTTTGGCCACCAGATGCCGCCACTGGGCCCTTATCCCTTACTCCCTTATCCCCTACTCCCTAGCCAACTGTTTACTGTCTATCATCTGCTCATTGTTAATGTTGTGTATTTAAGTTACCCCTTTTTCCTTGGTCCTTGTTGATTCATTATATTTGTCTTGTTATTTTTTGTCGTGGTATATTCGTCTTTATACTGGTCTTGGGATATTCGTCTTTATTTTGGTCTTGGTATTTGTCTTTTTAATGTTTGTATTTGAATCTGGATCTGTGCGGGTTTGTTTGTTGTTCTGTTTGGTGAGTGTCTTTCTATTTTGTTTGATTTCTTTGGGTCTCCTGTTTTCTCGTTTTCCCTATTCTCCTGTTTTCCCGAGTCTCCTGGCTTCTTTAGTGTTTCCTAGTCCCTGGCTTCTTGAGTTTTCCTGTATGCCACTAGCTCTAGGGACCCGGGTTCGAACCTGACATATACAAAGAGAAATAAAATTACATGTCATACTGTAATTAGTCTTCTGTTAATTTCTCTCCAGTTTCACTGGGTAGCTGTGTTTCCTCATCTGTCAGAGGAACTACAGTTGTTTGTTCTCAAAATATTACACAATATAAAATATTACACAATATAAAAGCAAATCATGAATAAAGAATATCAGGATATGTCATATAATAAAAGTTTAGACAGATGCAGGTGCAGTTAGAGCAATCTTTCAGATTTAGAGTCAAGCAGGGTTTTATTGTCAAGGTTTTCAGTTTGGTGGCAGAAGTTTCTAGGTACAACAATATTTAAATGGATAAAAGGGAAATCCAAATAATAATCAAATCATTGAGAACAAGGTCAGGCAATTGGTCAGCCAATCAGCAAGCAACATTAGATAATTATTATAATAATTTTAAAAAAGAAACAAAGGACAGAGCAAGAGATTAAAAAAACATTGACTCAATCAATGTAATCAAGGCTTAGTATAACTGGAGTGCAAAAACTACAGCACTAACTGCATGTGAGTGTGTTTGAGAGTTTGTATGTAGGTCAAGTAAGTTTCTGTGAGTTTGAGCTTTCACTGAAGACATTATTAAATGATGCAGTTCAAAACGTTGGGTATTTGTTAGCCAAATTATGTTTAGATATATAAAATATACAGTAATGTGTGTAGCAAAATGTGCAAAAATGTAAGTAGTAGTAGTATAGATTTAATGCCATTTCTGTATATGAGGGATTCTACATGGCAAAGTTACAAAAGTACAAGAATTACATAGTTTAAGTAAAACAAATACAATAAAAACTGAAATCAAACAGAAATAATACAGAATAAAATGTTTTATATCAACATATTATATAATGATACCATTATTTTCATCAGCTATCTGTGGTAGTCCTCTGTGAAATCACATTATCAAATCTTTTCAAAGAAATGCACTGAACTTTATTGAAAATTACTATATATTACCCAATAATCAAGAAATACCAATATTAGGATAGTTTAAGATGATCAAAACACTTAATGCTTAGGCAACTTCAAAAAAAACATACAAAGCTCTTATTTGCCATTTAACAGTACCACATTTGATTTACTTGTATCTGATATTTTTTTGGAATGTATATCCCTGCAGGGATTTTAGAATTCGACAATGTATTTTACAACAGTTCAATTCTACAACATTAATTTGATTGGATGATTAACAATCTAAGATTATTTCAATTGACTATTACAATTTACTAAGAGCACTGGGATTTTCCACTGTTTATTTTACACTTCTTTTCTGTGTCCGCTTACAATCTAGGGGACAATCCCACTAAAGAAGTAATTCTAAAAAGTATTCTAAAAAGCCCGTTTTTTAAATTAATAATAGAAAATTATTTATTTATTTATTTATTTATTTATTTATTTATTTATTTATTTATTTATTTATTTATTTTTAAACTTTTATTCTTTCAATTCTAAAAAGCAAGTTTTATTATTATATGGCAACATCATCGGTGGATGTAAGAAATGATGTAAATTTAGCAGGAAATGTACAAATAATTGTGATCTAGCTATAACAGCAGTCTTATTCAGATTCTGTTCCCTTTCATTGAGCAATCATAAACAAATTATTTGCCAATACTGTGCCTGAATTGATATGTTTTAAAGCAACATCATACTAGCAGTAGTCAGGTTATACTGACTAGTTCTACAGCTGAATCACATCCATGCCAATATTTACAACTTTATGATTTTACAAATAAGAGTCAGTAGATATTATTTAGTTGGGCGTAACCAATGTCTTTATATAAGGCGTAACCAACTGGTCATTTGAAATGATGTTACTGCAATAGCAGTGGTAAAAAGCCACAGTGTTGCAACTCAGTAGATATGATCTACATTGTTGTTAAAATGAAATCTCTGCTAAGAATATAATAGAGGAAGTGAAGTAAGTGTTACAGAGTCTACAAGAAAATGAGAGCAGATTCTCCAGGGTATTAAGAAAAATGTATAAAATAAGAATAAAGCTGTACCTGAAGGATGATGGTTGTGCACTGAATTTACACCACTTTATTATTTTAAATAAAGTTTATTTTCCATAAATGTCAATTGTCTTTTCAAGGTAGTGAAAACTGTTCTAAATAATTCTGTAACTCTTAAGTTTTACAAATGGGTGTGAAACCTTTGTGGCTTAGTGTAGACTAACATGGTTTGAATACTATTAGCACTGTTTCAAATAATATTCTAGAATGGCCTTAATAATCATGACTTGTTTCTGAATTAACTCTATGCTTCAAATCTTACATTTTACACAAAAACGCTTTAGCTTATTGAACTTCAGATAAAAGGAAACATACAGTAAAAGGCCAATATTTAAGGAAGATTCTGGAACACACTGGTCTGCGCAATTTGTACAAGGACTGGATTCCTGTATTTGTGTTAAGTGAAACAGATATTGTTATTGTTATAAAACCTCTAGTATAAACAATGGACTATATTTGTGGTAATCTTGTTTATCTCCCGGTGTGTTCACATCTCCGTTATGGCAACTGCGAGCACATCCAGTTGCACGCTGGTGGGGAAAGATCCCTCACGACCATGTGCATGCGGGTCTATGATTTCATTCAAAGACTCTCAACCCCCTGTGCATAGCTTGTTTGGGAGTTAGACAAGCACAGGCTGTGCTCGCTGACCCCGAGTGCTGCCCACATTGCTCTTGTTTCCTGTTAAGGGTTCTAGAGGACCGAATGCGATCCGCGGCCGCAAATAAAGGAGACCTATGTCTCTTTCTGCTGCCCACGGAGGGGGACAAGGATGCTTCTCCGGCATGGTGTAGTTGGGGAAGGTATATGGATGGAGTGTCTCCTGACCTTACTCTGCTCTTTGATTTAAACCCTTGATAGGGGACAAGGAAGAGGAGGAAGATGATGAGGTTGCTCGTCCTTTGGAGGAAGATTTGGAGGAAGACGAGGAGAATGCTATCCTCCCTCCCGATCTTCTTTCCAGGCCTGGAAGTGCTATGTGCCCTTCCCCCATGCCTCGTTGAAATGTGTAGAAGAGCAGCCAAAAAGCTCTCTATCGACTGGCTATCTCAACAAGTGCACCATGATGCTGAAAGGGATTTATATGATGGGAAGAGGCTGTTAAGCAGCTGATTCCACCCATCCCTGCACGTCGCAGAAATGCGGTGTTTTTGGGACAAACCCTTTTCACATAGAGTTTACACTTTAGTTATTCAGTAAAAGCTACAGTTTATTCGTTAAAAGCAAACACTGTAAGAGGAACCCACCCTTTAAAAATACCAGAAGTAGTCCACAGTATTTTGAAATAGAAAGTAAAAGGAGCAAAGTGGTCAAACAAATCTCAGAGGACATTAGCGGCCAGTCAGCAAAGCTATTATAAAGGAGCTGCTTCATCTACATCTCATTCTACTCTGGTAATGTACATCTTACTTTATTTTTTTTTATTTTTTTTTACAAATTCTATTTGTAAAATGCTATTTAAAAACCAGACATTAGAGATGAAAGTAATGTACTGTGGTAAAATCTTCAAAATAAATGTATATACAAAATAAAACAGTTAAATGGAAGAATAAAGGAAATTCAGGAAAGGAAATTTAATTCAGTTATTTATTCTATTTTCCAGAAGAAAGACCCACAATGCATTTCTACATTCTTTCGGTTCTTCTCTTTGGGGCACTTCTTGCTAATGAATTGGCTGCCGTCTCTTCAGATTTCCCCTGCATGCATTCGGACAGGACTGATGCATACAACAAATTCCTGTATAAGCATGTGAATTCAGATGCTCCACAATCCCTTGACCAAAACCAGTGGCAAAATTTTATTCGAAAAATAAATACATGTGATCGCCCAGTTCAGTCCTTTATCCCGTACAACCAGAAACAATCAGTGGACGAAATCTGCTCTCCTTCAGGAGGTAAAACATTCAGTAACCAACGTGACCTGTGTGTCAGCAAACAGGAATTCACCTTCACTACTGTGTACGTGGACAACAACTGTATTGTAACAGGAGTCATCTCAGAGAATAAGTATCTTCTACTAGCTTGTAATGAGATCCAGGGTCACTGCCTTCCAGTGCATTTTGAACCTAATAAAAATAATTTTGGACCAGACAGCAATATGCCAGACTGCAGAAGACCAAATTCTCAGAACCAGGCAAACTCTGTACACCTTCATCTCAGCCTTCTCACCCTCTCACTGCTGTTAACAGCCACAGCCTATTTTATGTGACCATGAGAATATTGTTTACCTTGGTGTAATCTAAAGGATTTAGACAAAAACATAAAGAGCCGCATGCAAATGTAACAGTAATACAAGCTTCAGTGTAATCAAATATGAGTTTGTGCATGAATGATTGAATGCTATTAGTGCATGTTTTTTAATTAATGTGTAATTGAGATACCTTGTGCTGAACTTTAAAGCCACAGCGCTGTATTAACTCTTGCTTGTTAACACTTATATGAATAATAATAAATCAGTTAATACTGCATGCAGTCAACTGTCTTTCCTTACTTTTGTTAATACTTGTGCAAGCAAACAAACTTATACAATATACTACACTACACTATATTATACTTAATACATTTAATTAAATATCTTTTGGCAACAATATTGCACTATGTTACAGTAAATAAAAGCAAAATCATCGAGGAAAGGGTATTTATAGTCTTGGACTGTCAGAGTCTGGATATTTTGGGTTGTTTGTTTTGCTTTGGCCACCAGATGCCGCCACTGGGCCCTTATGTCTTGTTATTTTTTGTCGTGGTATATTCGTCTTTATATTTGTCTTGGGATATTCGTCTTTATATTGGTCTTGGTATTTGTCTTTCTTAATGGTTGTATTTGAATCTGGATGTGTGGGTTTGTTTGTTGTTCTTTTTAGTGAGTGTCTTTCTATTTTGTTAGAAACAGGGTCTGGCCCGTGAGTGGTTGAATTTAAGTGTCACATGTTTGCTTCCGAGGGTGATTGAGACTTTGCAGAATGCGAGAGCAGCTTCGACGTGCTCTGTATATGAGAGGAAATATATTTGAAGTATATTTGAGATATGGTGCACGCAAAGGCAGATTGTCCCCTTTCACTGTTCTGTGGCAGAGGTGTTATGCTTTTTGCAAGAACTTCTGGATAAGAGCAGGGCGTTTTCAACCATTAAATTTTACCTCGCCTTTGTTTCTGACTGTCACGTAGGGATTGATAGAAATACAATTGGTCATCACTTGCTTGTGTGCAGGTTTATGAAGAGGGCGTGGCGCCTGAACACGTTTTCAAAGCCGCTGATGTCGCCTTGGGATCTGTCTCTGGTATTTAGCGTCCCTTTGAGCCGATTGGAAAATGGATTTGCTTTTTTTTTCATCTGCCTCCTTTTTCCATAAACCGAGGAGGAGCGGCTTTACTGTTTGTGCCCTGTCCGTGTGTTACGTCATTATGTGGACAGGACGAAGGAATTGAGATGGAGTAATCAGCTATTTGTTTTCATAGGCTGATCCTGTCATGTATTAGGATTGCTCTGGTTGTTACCAGTGTCTGGCGTTAGAGGGTGCTAGATCAGAGGAGAATAAGTTATGTTCGAAAAAAATAATGGAAGTAAAAGGTGCTTGGAAAATGCACAGGCGTGTGTTATTATTTTAATTCAAGCAGAGATGTTACAGATTCTTGCAAATGAAGACCTGTTTTCCCAGCAGCACCTGTCCCACTGGCTAGTGGAAGCTATTATATTGGATTATAATAGCATGGGTCTTAACCCTTCAGAAGGGCTCATAGTATTCGAGCCCTGGCCACCTCGTGGGCACTGTTTAAGGGCGTTTAAATTTAGGACATTTGTGCAGCAGCATGCTGGGCTTCGCCACACACTTTTGTCCGGTATTATAGGCTAGATGTTACAGAGCCTTCGTTGGCTCATTCCGTCCTGAGTGTGTATTTAAAAAAAAAAAAAAAAGGAGATGATGAAAACATTGTAACAGGGATGGTTTAGTTTCTCACACGTCTCCGCTCTCTTCGGTGAAGGGTGGAAAGCTCGTTTTAATTTTTATCACACATCACTGAGTTGGTTGACACGCATGCTTCAGACAGCATACTGAACTGATATGTTGAGAATAAGGCAGGGACCATCAGCAGCGGCGTATATAGGGAGGCGGGACTCCCAGCATCACTGTCGTGATTGGTCTGTTAAGCGACAGACGTGGTGTGATTGGTGCTTCCAGGATTGGTCATGCCTGAAGCAATTCCCATAGTGAGATACCTCACTCCTGTTATCAGAGAACCGGGGTTACGAAGGTAACCTAAATAACTTTTTGGAAGGTGTGATGTGTTCACTTGTGTTATCTTTTACTAATATTTAAATTAGTTTGATGATATGAAAAAACATACACACACACACACACTTGTGAGCAAAACAAACCTATACAATACACAATAAAACACTGATATTGTTTCATCATACATTTTATTAATTGTAAACAAATTGATGATACATTACATGTAAAAGCAGAAACACAGTGAGAACATACATTTTACAATATACATTTTTACTATACTCTAAATCTTGCACAATAAGAAGTGAAACCATGTCATGTTGCAATTGGTCTTCTTGAGTTATACACCTTTGTCCCGTTCTGCATGGAGGAGCGTGCATGTTTAGTCAGCAATGCGCCAGTTGTCTGCTTCTCTCCACACAGATCCCTGTTGGAGTAAACATTCAAGAATTACACAAGGTCAATCTTCTTCAAGGAAATGAATTGAACTTTATTGGAAATTACTGTATATTACCCAATAAACAATAAATATCACTATTAGGACAAAAATTGGTCAAAACACATAATGCTTAGGCAACATTACAACGTTATCCTGAGAGTTATTTGTGAACCTACAGGTTTAGATCATAATCAAAATGCTGAATATGCAGAAATATGTGCAGAAATGCATACAAAGCTCTTATTCTCTATTTAACAGTACCACATTTGCTTTTACTGGTATCTGATCTGAGTTTATCCGCTGTTTATATTTCACTGCTTGTGTTCAACATTTAAACTTCCAATTTGGGTGACAATCACACTAAAGAAGATTTTACAAGAAGGACGAAGAAGAAGGCAACATTATCAGTGGATGTAAAAATTATGTAAGTTTAGCAGAAAATTTACAAATAATATTTAGCTAGCTATAACGGCAGCTATAACCTACTTTGATAGTACAGATCAACTACTAATTAAATATCAGTCATGAATACAAGAGTTTCTCCAAGATGCTAAGATAAATTGCAACACACACACACACACACACACACACACACACACACACACACATATATATATATTAGGGATGCACCGAATATTCGGCCACCGAAAATTTTCGGCCGAAAATGGCCCAAAAGTGCATTTTCGGTTTTCGGCTGAAAGACTTTGATCACCGAAAAAACACGGCCGAAACAGTGTGTTGTGATGACGCAAACAGAAACCGCGCCCTGCACGTGCATGTCTGAAGCAACATGTGGCGGACGTTTTTGAAAAGGCAGGAAGTTTCCCAGTGATAGTGTTGTATTGTATCTTTGAGCAGTTGCACTTGTTCTGAATGCACTTTGTTTTTATGAAAGAACATATTTAATTTCACAACCTTTCAGAAGGCCAGAGGGCCTGTACATTATTATTTAATGTACACAAGTGCATTTAAGTTAAACATTTAAGTTAGAATTTTAATTTATTTTATCCTGTGCATTGTTGCAATGTGCTATAAATAAATATTTTCATAATTTGTAATTGATTTATTCTTTGAAAATTTAATATTAATTTATGCAATTGAAATGCCTAGATTTTAGTAAGGTTAGTACACAGTCATAGCCATAAATGCAATGGTAATAATAATTGGCATAATTTCTTTTGGTGTTTCGGTTTTCGGCCTTGCTTTCCTCTTTTTCGGTTTTCGGTTTCGGTTTCAAGAATTTTCATTTCGGTTCATCCCTAATATATATACATATATACATACAGTACAGACCAAAAGTTTGGACACACCTTCTCATTCAAAGAGTTTTCTTTATTTTCATGACTATGAAAATTGTAGATTCACACTGAAGGCATCAAGGGCTATTTGACCAAGAAGGAGAGTGATGTGGTGCTGTGCCAGATGACCTGGCCTCCACAGTCACCGGACCTGAACCCAATCGAGATGGTTTAGGGGTGAGCTGGACCGCAGAGTGAAGGCAAAAGGGCCAACAAGTGCCAAGCATCTTTTGGGGAACTCCTTCAAGACTGTTGGAAGACCATTTCAGGTGACTACCTCTTGAAGCTCATCAAGAGAATGAGAAGAGAAGAGTGTGCAAAGCAGTAATCAAAGCAAAAGGTGGCTACTTTGAAGAACCTAGAATATGACATTTTTCAGTTGTTTCACACTTTTTTGTTATGTATATAATTCCACGTGTTAATTCATAGTTTTGATGCCTTCAGTGTGAATCTACAATTTTCATAGTCATGAAAATAAAGAAAACTCTTTGAATGAGAAGGTGTGTCCAAACTTTTGGTCTGTAATGTATATACTCCCGTTAGGAGTCGCCACAGCGGATCATCCGTATTCATGATCCCCATGTTTTTACGCTATACATGTGTGTGTGTGTGTGTGTGTGTGTACCCCAGCACCTTTGGGGTAGAGAGGGTTTAGGGCCTTGCTCATATATAATGTATATGATATCAGATATACAAACAGAATGCTTTTTACCGTATGTAGGGTTCTATGTCCTGCTGTGTCCACTTCTCCCTCATAGCAAAGAGTGCGTTAAATCGCTCGATTGTGTCCTCAGGCAGGTCCTCTACTCGCAACAGTGCGATGGTCTCTGGCCTCGAGCTACAGTCCACCAGAGCTAAGCCCTGAGCAGCACACACACACACACACACACACACACACAACAACATATACACATGCCACACTATAACTCTTATAGTGGATGTTACACAAGATGCTGCCAAATGTGTGCCTGTGGATCCCCTTACGCTGAGCTGGTCCAGTCTTGTGCTCATGCCCTCAGGAACACTTTGCTGCCACACTTCTTGAAACTCAGACAGGTTGAACTTAACCGCGTTCTGCAGCAACATCTGAGCCATGGCCCTGCACACTTTATCCTCATCTAGAGCATACATCACCTCTCCAACTGAGCAAAAAAACAAAAACAGAGTGAGTGTTCAAGAGGCATTTTCACAAGATCATCACTTTAATGTTTAAAATGCTTAAATGATAGACAATGTTGAAAAGTCATAAACTATCATATATACTGACCTTCAGTGTTATACTGCCTTCCATAACTGTTGAGACAGTGCTCTATCATTGCTCTGAAAATGCAGTAGTATGGTCAGTTTACATACCTTTAAATTATTAACAAATTACACAAGCGACACATTTATGTTGGACCCTGTGAACATTAGTTGTACTCACTTAGGCTCTAAAGGTGCTAGCTCCTCCAGACAAACATTTAGAGGCACTTTACTAAAAGACCATGATTCTGAATCCACCAGCTGAGTCACATGACCAAGGAGCTTCAGCTCGTAATCAAAATCCAAAAGCCGCCAGTATCCTGGAGAACAGAGTAAAACAGGCAGAAACACAATGGAAAGTGCTCAGAGTGCTGAATTTTCTGTAACATTAGGGCTAAAAACATTGAAAACACTTGTACAAAAGTCTATATTTTTCATGATTTGTAATAAAAAGAACATCTGCATTAACTGTAAGTAAAAGAAATACATTAAATCAGACACTTCCTTACAGTTCCACTTAAAAAAAATAAATACATTCATAAATACAATCAGGCAAATGTTATCATGATAAGTTTCAAGTTTCAAATGTATTTGCCATAACAAATAAACTTGAAATTTCTGATAACATTCGTCTGATTATGTTAATGTACAGATGTAAGTGACAGTTTGTACAATAAAATTCTTGAACATTAAACAGTAAAGAAAAGAAGAAATAAGGGAAAAAATAGTAAGATATAGAGGCATAAAGTTATCATTATTTTCAAGTGTGTGCAGAAAGTGTATCTCTCTCTCTCTCTCTCTCTCTCTCTCTATATATATATATATATATATATATATATATATATATCTATCTATCTACCTATATATATATACTGTATATATGTAACATATGACACATATGAGAATGTAGGGCTGAAACTATTCCTTGAGTAACTTAAGATTTACAAAGAAACTTTGCTTTGTTTCTCCATTCAACTACACATGACGCAGTGTGCTTCCCACGGACCATTATTACTGACGCACCACTGCTAAACTCTGGCGTGCTCTGGACAGGTGCTGGACAGAAGATGTTGCAGAATAAAAAATGAAAATGGCGGAAACTATATTCAGATTTGCATTTTGATGTAAAATGTCAATTAATGTATGTAATAAATTTTACTTTTTCTAAAAAAAAAAAAAGAAGGAAACAAATTGAAGATGGTGTACAAGAAGAATATATATCTTACAGTAGATGTGCAAAATACACGGAGTGTGCAAGTAAGATGCAATAGTACTGAGTGCAATGGCATTGTGAAGTGTTTTGAAGAATTGTACAGTCCCAGTGTGTTAACAGGTATGCATGCAACAATATGTATGAAATGTATGAGAGAGTCATTTGGCAGTTGGTCTGCAGTGAGACAGTATTACATTTTGTTAAGGAATCTGATAGCCAGAGGTTAAAAATTATTCTTCAGCATATTGACTCTTGAATAAATACTCCAGTACAACCTGCCTAATAAGCTAATCTTTAACACAACTTACAGTGGTTTTGTAAAACACTAGAGTGTTAAGAATCTTTGAAAACACTGTTACAGCAGTACTTACCATCAATTTGACATGCATGAATTCCTTGAAGGTGGGCCACTATTTCCTCCTGGCTTCCCTGGATTCTTTCTAGAAGATCCTCCATAGTATACTGAAAAATAAATACAATATTCAAGCCTGTGTCTACATCACACCATCTCAATAGACACATGGAATAAATTCAGTGCTGTGTGTGTGTGTGTGTGTGTGTGTGTGTGTGAAGCAGTATGTTGGTCCTGTACTTTGATGAGTTCTGGAGACTCTTCCTGTGCACCAATCGGTGGTCCGTTATATGGGTTCTCCATAAGCAGCTTCTTAAGTTTCTTTAACTTTGGTCGTTGGCACCTCAGCTCCCAATAGCTGTTAGCATAACCCCATATCTGACAACAGAAACCTGGTATTATTATTATTATTTAGATTAACTTATTCCTTAAACCTTTTTTTTTTTAATTCAGACCAACATTTAAAGAGAGAATACAATCTGAGGGTGGCAGTACTACATTAGCACTGTGCCACCTCATAGCTCTAAATTCAAGCTTATATCAAGTTTCCAGTCTGTGTAGACATTTTTGTTTTCCTTTCCTTTTGTGTGTGTTTGTGTTTGTGTGTGTGTGTGTGTGTGTGTGTGTGTGTGTGTGTGTGAACACAACCTGCAGTTTTTAAATGAAGGTTTTTATTATTGAGGAAAAACTAAATCTAAAACTACATGGCCCTGTGTGAAAAAGTGTTTGCCCCCCCTAAAACTAATAACTGGTTGGGCCACCCTTAGCAGCAACAATCAAGTGTTTGTGATAACTTGCAATGAGTCTGTTACAGTGCTGTGGAGGGATTTTGCTCCACTCATCTATGCAGAATTGCTGTAATTCAGCCACAGTGGATGGTTTTCGAGCATTAATCGCCCTTTTAAGGTCATGCCACAGCATCTCAATAGGATTCAGGTCAGGACTTTGACTAGGCCACTCCAAAGTCTTTTTTGTTTTTCTTCAGCCATTCAGTGGTGTGTTTTGGATTATTGTCCTGCTGCAGAACCCAAGTTCGCTTCAGCTTGAGGTCACGAACAGATGGCCGGACATTCTTCTTTGGGATTTTTTGGTAAACAGCAGAATTCATGGTTCCATTTATCACAGCAAGTCTTCCAGGTCCTGAAGCAGCATAACAGCCCCAGACCTTCACACTACCACCACATTTTACTGTTGGTATGATGTTCTTTTTCTGAAATGCGGTGTTACTTTTACACCAGACGTAATGGGACACACACCTCCAAAAAAGTTAAACTTTTGTCTCGTCAGTCCACAGAATATTTTCCCAAAAGTCTTGGGGATCATCGGGATGTTTTCTGGCAAAACTGAGACAAGTCTTTATATTCTTTTTGCTCAGCAGCGGTTTTCGTTTTTTTAATTACACACAATTAATATAGTGGCAGGTCTATATATAGATATGTATAGATACACATAACCACACACTCAATTGTCTTCAGTCACCTCTATAACTTTCCACAACATGTCAATGCACAATTACAGAATTCAGAGAAATAACAAAGATCATAATATGTCCCCACTCATTGTTCATACTATAAGACCTTTTTTGCTCAATAAACCAATTTGGATGCATATCTTGCAATGTTATGAATTTGTATTTACACTGAAAGAGAGAGTAAACTGTTCCCTTGTATGAATGAACTGGGTCTTCAGAGCTAGACAGACTTACCTGGGCATGGATTAGTTTAGGATCTGATGCGCTGCCCGAGAGCTGATCTGGAGTCTTACATTCGGGGATAAACAGCAACAAATTGGACGTGTCTGCTATTTTCAAGTCATAAGTCTTGTCTTCAGTGCACAGGATTGCATGCTCGTCTTTGTCACCTCTGATTGTGAGACTGATGATAAAGAGGCACAGCAAAACAGTAAGTACATACTGTCAGTTTGCCATTTAAGGTTTAAACTTCACTATAAATTCTCAATATTATTATTTTTTTACTCGTCGTTTGAATTGTATATATTTAACCAAATAGGTTGCCACAGTTTTTTCATTTATCATAAGAACAAATGATTACCTCACTGCTGACTTTTTCAAAATACAGATTTTTTTTCCCCTACACTCAACGTATAACATGATGAATATTAACAGTACAAAATTTTTTTATTTAAAAAAATAAATAAATAAAATATCTATATAATTATATCTATCTATCTATCTATATATATATATATATATATATATATATATATATATATATATATATATATATATATATATATGTGTGTGTGTGTGTGTGTGTGTGTGTGTGTGTGTGTGTGAGAGAGAGAGACTCTCTATAGATTAAACCTATAATAATGTTTCCGTGTTCTGGTCACGTGGTCTGCCCTGGCGGCCATATCGATTGCATTAGTGACTGCAATAACAACAAATGAAACCAATTCATGTTTTAAAAGTGAAAACGTATAAAATATAGTATAAAATGTTTTTTTCGCGTTCTTTATTGTCAAATTCCACATAATATGGTCATTCTTGTTAATCATTGCTTTTGCTAGCGCTGCTTTATTTATGTACAGTATCGCAGTTAGATAACTATAATTGTCGCCAAACCCGAAACATTATTTTAATTTTCGTTGTCACGCAACAAACCAGAAGACGCACCTTTTTCCTGCTTCGATATGTTTACATAGTGTATCGTCCAGCTCCATGAGGCAGTAATCTCCGGAGGAGACATTGTGGCTGAAGGACAGGCAGTGTGTTACACAGTGCAGATCTTCTTCTTTCAGCTTCGCAATGTGCAGTGTGGCCTGGACCTCCTCGATTGTCCGCATCACGCCTTTTCTTCGTCCTCTAATGTCTTCTCAGTAATTTATTTACTAATTTGCTGCTGAATCGCGCTAATACGACTGTAAACACCAGAGCTAACGCCAAGCTCCTGCAGCCTCAATTTTACTCAATTTTCCCGCAATATTCTGGCGGAAGAAGCATTTGACCAGGGTTGCCAGGTCTTTCCATTCATACCCCCCCAAATTTGTTCCTTCTTACACATTACGAGTGTGTTAATTGGAAATAAGAGTAGTGCTTTGCAAGCACTACTAATAAGCAAAGAAAATCCATAGAATTTCAACCCATTAATGGAAAAACTTACCTAAAACAGTCCTTCCACCACAAAAAATCGAATAAAAAAGGTAGTTTTTTTATAATCTTATAATAGATTCAACATATTTTTTTTATAAATTGCTGTCTGTTGGATATTTTATACTTGTATTACTAAAATAATAGAATGATAATTGGAACTATAGTCAGATCTGCTTATTTTCTATCCAGATTTCATCAGCAGTGCATAATGAACAAAAAAGACAGTGTATAGAATAAAGAATGATTAAACCAATTAACTGATATATAATACACCGTGATTAATGCATTTGCCTTACTTATAATTAGCATTTAAAATAAAAGTATTGGCTCTACTTGTTAAATTATGTAAACTAAAACAGAACTTAATATTTGTACAAAAATGCATTTATTGCAACCTGAGTACAGTTTATATGGTAAAAAACGTGATAACTGCAGATCTGGCAACACTTTCATGTGGCGTAACGCTTCTCTATATCATACACGCGCAATACGATGCTGAGCCAGTAGATGTCGCTGTAGCAGCAGGTTTGATCTCCCAGTGAGTGCTGAATCCCAAATACTCGCCTATGACTTATAGTGCAGAAAGCAGGCATATATTCAACCATTTTTTCCCCCACACAATACATTTTTGCACATTTTGTCAAATAATAGTAAAATAATAGCAATGAATCGTGTGTTCTGGTGGATGTATGGTGCTAAACCCCGCCTTGTGAGTGCACTTCCCCCTGTTAGTGATCCGCCCTGGCCGCTGCTCAAAGCGTGCGTTCAGTGCGGGATAGTAAACCTTCAGCGCTCCTCCGCTCCGAGCGCCGGATCCTGACACACTCTGGATCGTGACGCATCATCATTCATTTTATTTCACAACCTTGGGTCAACTTCGGAACAGAAGCAATCCGTGTGCATTTTCTGTTTTCTTCCCTCTCTCTCTCTCTCTCTCTCTCTCTCTCTCTCACACACACACACACACACACACACACACAGACGTTGCTTTGTGCGAGTGGAATCTACGAGCGCTTTGCTTGATGAGATACAAAAGGCACAAGTTTGCGCCTGTCAGCTGGATTTAAACAGCTATTCAACACAATGGCTGAATGAGTCAGACTCTAGACATGGACCGAGCAACTCAGTGGTGACTTTAAGAGAAGAAACATTACTGGGGATTTGTTGGAAACACTTTCAAATCAACAAGGTAATCATTTTTTCCCCCTTTTTCTTCTTTATTAAATCAGGTAAAGCAGACAGTCATGTGGTTTCACTGTGACACCTGTCCTTATTACTTCATAGAAAATCATCTGATTATCCTGATCCATTAGGGACAGAGAAATGTGTGGCATCTGGGTTTTAAATTCCCATACCGTGTATTTACAGAAGACAGCATGTCCTACTATTATTAATATTATTAATATTATTATTATTATTATTAATATTATTATTAATAATAATAATAACATAACGCCCATGTTATGTCATTATGCTACCGGCTATAATATGTCCTAGATTGTGCATTTTCACCTGTGATGTGTAACATTGCGCCTCTGTCACGCTCATAGATGGACTCGATCGGGAACACCATCCAGAACAACACTGCTGAAATGGAGCGCATGGCTGAAGTGCTCATTACTGGAGAACAGTTGAGGTAGGCGTGCTCCTACATGGCCATGTCCCAAACCACACACCATTATACTGAAGAGTGCGCGAGCTCATCCCCCGAACCGCGTGCTACATAACCAGCAAGCAATAATACGCGGGCATGTTATGACGTAATAGTTAGCATGATAGATCGATTGGAACACGGCCGAGATATCTAAACAAAGGAGTCGCATTCATGTCCAATGCCAAACGCCCTACATTACACTTGACAATGACCTGGACTTGACATTGACCTTTGACACCCTAACAGATGTGCATGCATTCTTGAAGTCCAAGATTGTGTGTGTATATGTATGTGTGTGTTTGTGTGTGTATGTGTGTGTGTGTGTGTGTTTGTGTGTGCAGGGTTCGGGTTTCATTGACAGCATTTCTTGCTTTTAATTTCCAAAAAGATGATCTGCTAATCCGTTTTGTTCTGCTTCATTCCAAAAGTGGACATCATGAAAATTCAATTTCCACCTCAACACTATCTTCACTTTTTCATCAGTTCCAGATGTGCCTAGTACAGTAATGTGTGGTTTGGGATGCGGCCAAGGTGCTGCAGCAGTGCTGCTATCTAAACAAAGGCAAAAGAGTGCTCGTGGACATGCGATGTATTTGAACATGGACTACATTTGACAGCCATGCAGGCTATATTTGACATTTGACAGCTATGGAGGTTAGAATTTCTGGGCACGTGTGTTGACTGGTGCTCAGGGAACGCAGCCTTGACCCGTAAAAAACATGAAACTCTAAAGATATCTCAAACCTGTTAATAGCGTTTCGGTAGTGTGCAGCACGCAGGAGGGAGGCGTTACCTGCATGCTGGATTCATTTGCATTTACATTGATTTAATTGGCTTTTAACCAAAGTGACACACAAGATCGCTAGAATACAGTCGGAGCTTAGACTTTTTGTGAGAGAGTGATCAGCATGCCACCAAGGCCATTTTACAGCAATCACCCAGTCTGAGCAATCAGAAGATACTATTTCTGACAAATGATCTCTTACTAGTCCACCAGCAATGGCTACTAAATGTACAATATCGTCCATCTCTTATTATATTACATGTTTTGCACACAACCACAACAGTTGTCTTTTATTGTATATGTCCAGAAAAGTCCTATTAGAACTAAGGCCAAAATCCAGACGTCTTATAAATGTCTGGTTAGGGCATCTTCTAAACGATAGGAATAACTGAGAAAGCTGAAACTACACACACACACACACACACACACACACACTAGTGTTGCTAGCCCTAAAGCAGCCAATCAAACTAGAAATGATATAACTTTACAAGCAAAATGGAATTATGTGTACAGCAAAACAGCAAAAATCAGCAAGAGTAAAAGAAAGAAAAAGAGAAAGAAAGAAAGAAAGAAAGAAAGAAAGAAAGAAAGAAAGAAAGAAAGAGTGAAACCCTCTAAAAATACACACAGAGAAATGGTGATAACAGTTTCACTATATACTGCACTACTTAAGGTGTCTTGTTATTTTGCACTCATCTCTGAAAGCTGAATACCTTTAATATGCTTATTTATTTTAAGAGAATACGAAATAAGAAACGGGATGTTTATTGATCATAAAATCAGTCTAGTCATTTTACATGACATAAATTAGAATTGAATAGTTTTTTTTTTCCCAGAAATCCAGAGACTCTTTAAACACTAAAGCACTTGCATCGAACAAATATGGATATTATTTAAAAAAACTATTCAGTATGCAAGTGTGGCGAAAAAAACAACCTTTTATGACACCTGTTTGCATTAATCAATGCAAAATAATAATATAAATGTATATAATAATCGCTTTGTCCCACCCTCATATAGCATTTGTATGTACTAACTACATACCTGTTTTAATATTATCTTCAGATAACCAAATCCCAACTGTTCAAATCAACTACAGCCCAAAGGTTACATTCCTGATTTCTGTATGTAACTTTAGGCTGCATTTGAAGCAAAAGCTGTAACATTAATTTATCCTGATTATATCACATATAGAATACAATTTAATTCATTCAGTTTTTACGCTTGTAAACAAATTTCCTTATTGGAAGTTCTCCTTTTAATATGAATGCAATATTTAGTCCTTTCAAGGCTTTTTAGAGCTTATTTTAGAGCTTTTTTTTCCTGAAGTTTTCTGTGATACTTCAACGTATTTTCCTCAATTATTTAAATGCAACTAAACAGCACAATAGTGCAGAAGTTATTGTTGGTAACTCACAGGTCCAGTGAGTTTTTTCATCAAACGATTGATTAAATTGTGCAAGTTTTCTAAAGAACTCTGGTTTGAAAATGATCAGAAATCTTCCAGTGAATATTTTGCAATACCTGAGCTGTAGAGAATGAGCACTGAATCCCATAATGTTGTAACAAGACTTGTAGAGAGACCTGTAGTCTATTCCATGCATTTTAAACTCTCTCTCTCTCTCTCTCTCTCTCTCTCTCTCTCTCTCTCTCTCTCTCTATATATATATATATATATATATATATATATATATATATATATATATATATATATATATATATATGTTTTAAGTAGGGGTCAAACCCAGAGGCTGAAATAATCATTTGGGTTGTTTAACAATTTCTGTGTTGATATATAAGTATTTGACTTAAATATTTTTACTTATTACCTTGTTAAACACTCTAACTTTAAATAGTCAAGTCTGAACTTCCGGAAGAGACAACCAGATTTTGGGCTGAAATATTCTTGTGCTTAGCATAAGTCATGATGACATGATTGGGTATTTACAGTATTTTCTTCATATTTGCTGTTCCATTTCCTTAATAATAGTTGGCCTTAATGGTCTTTATTTAGTTTTATCTGACCACAACATATACTGCTAGTTTAATGTTTAGGTCCTGCATTGTGTGAGGGTTTTTTCAGGAAGGGCTTTTTCCATATAGCACTTGCAAACAGCTTGTTGTTATGAAAGTGCCGTTTAACAGTTGATTTTGAAACTCAACAACCACAAGTATCAGCTGTTATTCTAAAACCGAAGCCTCTCCTTTATCAGCCTCCTCACTGTGTGTGTGTGTGTGTGTGTGTGTGTGTGTGTGTGTGTGTGTGTGTGTGTGTGTGTGGCCACATTCCTGGCCAATTTCCAACTGATTAAGACACATGAAACTTTTGTTATGGCCATAACTGTGGTTAATGATACATTTAACTGCTCATGTACTGTTTAGTAGTATGTTAATGGAAGAATAATGATTGAATATGCATGAAATATGCATTTTTTTACCCAGGGATGACAACCTTATTTTTCTTTAGATTTTTTGTTTTGCTTGTTCAAACAGTTAAACAGTTCAAACAAAGCTAAACAGTTTCTCATTTTCTTTAAGTGGAAAAGTGTGTATGAATTGTGTGTATGGTTCCACATGAGCGCTCAGGGATGTTGAAACAGCCCAGAAAAATACAGATCTTTCTTTCATTTCTTTGTCAAATTACCTAAAACAGAACATGTCTAATTTCTATATTATTTAACATTTATTAGCATTAACTACTATTTTATTGTTGTTTTTATTTACACATCATTTTATTGTCATATTTATCTTATTGATGTGTGTGTGTATATATATATATATATATATATATATATATATATATATATATATATATATATATATATATATTATTATTATTACTAAATTTAAACTTATTTACGATATATGTAATGTTAGTAACAAATATTGTTTTTATTATACTATAGCTATAAACCTACATAAGACAATAATATTTTTTAAGATTACATAAGATTTCATTGTTCAGTTTAACAAGATGTGCATTGTGTGGGAGGGCAAGGGACTAATTCTCTCAGGCATGAAATTGTAGCACAATGTGTAAGAATGTATTGTAAGCGTTACTATCAGTGTCAAATATTTGCAAAGGAACACATTATGTAAACTGGGCAAGGACTTGAGAAATCTGTAGATTTTCTACTTTCTTTTTTAAGTGCAATGAATTACATCTGACTGGGGTAAAGGTAAAGGAACAGACATATACGATCAGGAAGGTTTCAGAAAAATATTCCAAACACAGGACTAAGCCAGTGAAGAGGAGAGATCAGGACATTATCTGTATAAAGTTTACTTTATACAAAGGTCTTGAACATTTCTTCGTTATTATGCATTAGTTTATTTCCAATACACACTGAGCTCTGTTTATTTTAGTCACAAAAGCAGCCAACTATGTGCCATCAACAGACCCAGAAGGTCCAACAATCTGCTGTGTCTCTTCTAAACTCTTAGTTTCTAATTTTGCTTCTGCATTGTTTATTGTAAACTTAAAGGAGAATTGTGTTTACAGTAGATGTTATGGTATAGAAGACAAAACCAGAAAACAACCCAACTACATCAAATTTTAACTGATCAACACTGATCCAGCGATATTATTAAGTCCAGTTAAGCAAAGCAGTGACATTGAGACTCACAGTATTTTGTACTATGCAATACAATACAATATCAAATTGTAGACATTATTGCATTCGAGTGGTAGACTGTTGTGAAGACTGTTTGCAAACGCTGTTGGCATCTGAGGTATTAATGTAGTAAGATCTATTATGAAACCATCTTTTGTTATTGAATATCATTTGTTTTAAATGCTCTCTTTATTTTAAGAAAGTAAGTCACTGTTTCATATATTTTATATATTTCAGATTTAAGTTTTCCTGACTGAACTTTCAAAATTGGATAAATCATACTGCAGAAGTTAAATGAGCCTTTATGCATCATTAGTGCCACATATTTGGCAAATGGAAGTATAGCGGTTAAGATGTTGGACTTCTGATTTCAAGTTTGTGAGTTTAAATCCCTGCACTGGCATGGTGTATAAATGAGATAATTGTAGATTGATGTGGATAAGGGCATCAGCCAAATATTTGATATTTTTATGAAGAAACATTTTACACTGTATGAGTCATTAAGGCAACAACACAATTTAGTCTTGTTACTTTTTTATTTAAGAGATGCAGTCCATTGTAGTCGTAAAACCTTCAGTATGTTGGAATCTCAGGGCTTTCCCAGATCTTGCACATAAAGTAAGGGTGAGGAAATATGCTGATTACTAGAATCAGTTCTTTAAGAGCAGGCTAAACCATAGATTATGCAAAGGTTTACAGATTCAGGGCTGAAAATTAAAAAAAATATATATTTCTAGAGAATAATTTCTGTTGAATTAATGTCGTTCTAGTTCTTCATTCTCTTAATATAAGCTATGTTTATTACTGAACATTTACTCAGTAGTTACTCATGCTTAATTCATATTTAAACATTAATATCAGGCCATCATCCTATTTAGTAAATCGGTTTGTGACATTTTGCAGATTGAGGCTCCATGAGGGAAAAGTCATCAAAGACCGAAGACACCATCTCCGTACCTACCCCAACTGCTTTGTTGCTAAGGAGATTATCGATTGGTTGATTGAACACAAAGAAGCCTCAGACAGAGACATGGCTATCAAGATTATGCAGAAGCTCCTGGACCAGAGCATCATCCATCATGGTAGGTTCCTTTTGAGCTCCTTGAAACTGGGTTGGATTCCTTCTGTCTATTAAAGATGCACTCAAACATTCACTGACATTTTTCTTCAGTCATGCCACAGAAGAATCCAAAGAAAATCTTTAGGCACATGTTTTAACAACTGTTTTTGTTTGTTTACTGCAATAAATCAGATAATCAAATTAGTAAAAAAAATCCATTGAAAAAATAAAATGACCTAAATCGTTTTATTTCACATGCAGATCACCTGCGTTCATGGAGCTCGAATAAGAGACATCTGCATTTTCAGTGAATTCCTTATTCATTATCCAGATGTTAACCTAGTGTTTATTTATGTCTGTTGCAGTTTGTGATGAGCACAAGGAGTTCAAAGATGTGAAGCTGTTTTACCGGTTCAGGAAAGATGACGGAACATTTCCTTTGGACAGCGAGGCTAAGGTTTTCATGAGAGGCCAGAGGATATATGAGAAGTAAATCTTTTTTTCCCCAATACATTCGAAACTACTTACTGCGACAATCTTTATTTTAGATCAAGTTTTCAATTGCCTTTGCCTTGTTTTGTTCTCAATATACGAGGTCTAACAAGTACATATTGTTTATGTGAATTTCGGCCTTCTCCGATAAATTAACAGTATCCATAGAAACACAGGCTTCCAGCAGGTTGAGAGATGGGATCTGTGCCAACATGATTCATTAATTAGTGGCTGCTTTAGCTGCAAGTTGTTGCCTGTTAATGTTTTTTTTCTCCAAAAACACACAGATACATGTCAATTGCAACATCCTGCTTGATAGTTAAATAGCTGGAGTTATTTTCTTTTGGATTCTGATTTTAAGCAAAAGCTGGTTTAACTCCAATATATACTTCAAACAGTAATGTAGCAGAATATATTTAGAATAAAGATATTTAACAAACAGATTTATCAAAAGATCATTTTTATTGTTTGCTAAGGTTCAGGATTTGTAAGTATATATACAGAGTACTGTGGTTCAGTGCCTCACGCTCCCTTTAAACGTGATACATTTCCTGCTTTAAGCTTTTGTTTGGTAGCCACTTGTTTAAGACTCACACAATTTCAAAACATTTCGTTGCAGTATGTGAGTTGAAATGTACAGACTATGTGTCAGGATTGTGCTGAAACAGAAGCAGAGCCAGAAGGAGCAGCACGTTGCCTCTCTCTCCTGCCGTTCCCCAGCCAATCTCATGCGCTAGGCTCCGCTCAAGTGTAACAGGATCCAAATGAAGTCCAGCAGGAGACATCTGCTGCTCAAAATATTTCAGGCTTTTTTGCATAATCACATTAGTGACTTTGGTTTTTGAGCCTGCCATGTACAGATTTACACTGTATGATTCTTGGCCTGATTTCACTGTTTTGGGCAAAAACGGAAATATTTGGTCATTAGTTAAATTCCCATCTTCTAGAATTCATATTTAGAAATACTCACCAGCAGCTTATTTTATTGCCGCTGTGACTAAAACCAGCCTATGATTAGGTTTTGGCAGTGTCAGAACTGTAAAACATCTTTGAAGTCTGATTGCTAATATAACAATTATTTAAAAGTCATTCACAGTTAGACAACTTTTGATTGAAATTGTAATTATTTGTCATTAAGGAAAAGGTCATAGAACAGCAAATGTTCATGTTTGAGAAGGGGATCTTTTACAAATATTGACTCACACTGATAAATATAACATTACCAGCCTAGATGTCGGACCCTTTTTGTGTTATATAATACGACAAGGAGAACATATATTCCCACCCAGTATGTTACAGAATTAAGACAAGATTTTATAAAGATTGTCTTACATAGCATTATATTATACAATACTTGTTCCTGTACTGCATATCAGGATCAGGATCAGGATGCTTACCCTTTCGACTCAGGTTTTGTGACCTGATCCATAGCAAACAAGATTACCTCTTAAGCTTGCCTGTCATTTTATCCATCCTGTGCTTTACAAAGCATTTGATATCAGATCCGGTCACCACCCGGAGTTTATGAGAAAAAATATTTTTCAGTTGGATTTATGATTTCTTGTTGTATCACTGGTGGATTTGTGTCTGTAGCTTAATTCAGTGGCAGTTCATGACTTAACATTTTTCTAGATAACTAAATAATTAAATACATTAATATAACTCCGATAGAGAGTTTGATGGCACTGGATGAAAATCTTATTATTTATATATTATTCAGCACTGTAGCTTTAAACAAGTTGAATGGCTATTATACTATACTTAAGTTATAGACTACTGAATATTTAGACCCATAATAAGCAGTTGAAAGTATGGATGGCATGCATACAGTCATCTAGCAGTTTACACTGAACATTTTTTGTGATTCACTGTAGTGCACACATATATCTGATGTACAAACAAGATCCACTTCATAATTTAAATTTCCTTTTTAGCCTTTGCAGTACTATTTGACAACAAAACTGCACTTGTTGTTTAAGGAATTGTATTAGAGTCAATTTTAAAGCATGGCATTTGCAGTCACGGAGTATGATTATCTAGACAAATTTCGCATAACCACTAGATGCAATAATAATTTTAAGGAGATTGTAGGGAGACTATAAATAGGACATTGAGGTGCCCCATGATTGCACAATGTATAGAAAGGCAAGGAATCGTATATCTATCAAAGAGCAGGAAAAAAGTTTTTAAACCTTGGCCAATCTAAAAAAAATAATAAAGTATTAAGTATTTCAAGATAATGTAAAATGTTGTTATGAATGTGAACTTAATGAAGATTACTGTAAATGGTGGGGATTAGTTGCAAGGTTCATTTGATCTTATAATCCCATTAATAGGGATGTTAATAGAATAACAGGTACTTAATGTGCTAAAAGTTATCATTATGCTCTGAATGTTTAAAGCTGAATGCTTCAGGTGCTCTGGTAAATGACTTGTATATTGCTGGTGTGTAAAGTAGGGTAGTGTAGTGTCTCTGTGGCTCACGGTCAGCCATTACACTATGATCGCTCAGTTACAGCTGTAAGTGTAACACTGTGACATGCAGGTCAATATTAGTAGCCTTTCGAGTTGGCTTATATGGGGATAGATTTATTTGTTTTACTATGTTTATATAGCCATTAAATCTGACCGCTATTAATTTTGGCAGCCAAGATATGTAATTACAAGAGTGAGAATCCTGATCAGTCATGATACAGAAAATGCTGATATTGAATTCTTTTCATTTACAATATACGGCTTCTTTGTAACTGCATTAGAATGTGCAGGATGTTGTGTAACTGAATCTTGCACTGTATGTGAGTATCTTACATCAATTTAGCTGCAGATGCATAATAATGACACAATTGTTATAAGAATAGCATCACCAGAAAGTTTTGTTCTCCAAAATTATAATCATCAAGTGAATAAAATCACATAAAATCTACACTATTCCAGCTTTCAGAAATCGAATGATGACAATTTTTTAGCAATTCAGACTGCGGTTCCAGCATAGTTAATCATATGCCATGCTTATTTTGATGTCGCTGTCATTTGTAATCCCACTGTGCATGAATTTTATTTTTGGCGGATTTTTTTGGTGCATGAAAACATTAATTTCTAATTTTTACTAGTATTTTATTGAAACAGCACTAAATCACTTATAAGGACATTTAGGAAATTCATCATAAGTACATATGCACTTATTTAAAACATGTTTAATCTGTCAGCAGGTTTACATACTGTACCTTTCAGTACAGTCATAGTTACTGGATAATTTATAGTAGCTAGTAAAACATAAAAAATAATAAGCCATGGATTTAAGAGGTTACCAATTTCCTTACAGGCACAAGAGTATTAGCAAAGACTGTTTTGTTTTCTGAACAGTTTTTCCTAGAAAATTACCTCACTTCCTCTTTTCAGAAGCTACAAACAATCCTTCTTTTTTTTCTTAGCTGTAATTACAAACAGAGGACTACAGTTGTGCCCCCTGAGACGAGCTTATCGCAAAGATTAGTGTACTGTCTTTATTTTTAGCCTTGCACTAAGCAGTCATGAAGTAGTTTTTAAACACTACCCATAGATTTTCCTATAGTCCGACAAATTATAGGTTTTTCAGCATAACAGGCTTGTTAATCACACTTAATAAACTACAATTACAATATTACCATCATGATTTCTTTTATTGCATTATACATTATCTCAAAATAGTGTACAATTGTCAGAGCTTTATAACCAAGCGATTTATTGTTTTGTCTTCAGACTGATGAATACAGAGAACAACCTGCTTAAGACCCGTGAGGAGGAGGGTGTTTCTCATGAGCGGACACTGGTGGCCTCCGAGTTTATTGACTGGCTCTTACAGGAGGGGGAAATAGCTACCAGAGACGAGGCAGAGCAACTTGGCCAGAGACTCCTGGCCCATGGAATTATTCAGCATGGTGAGTGATGGCAGCATTTAAATCAGCGTTGGCTCATCCATACTGTAGCTAAATTGAGGGTATTTCAGCCATTCAATGTAGTCCTTATTCACAACTCCATATATTGGAGATATAATCCAATGTTCTATTAATTTGGCAGCTCTCACTGCTTTATATAGGTGCTATTGAGTTACATGTAGCAGTCCACTTAAATGTTAGAAAATGGCACCGGCAACAAGTAGTAAGAGGGGTCTAGTGGGGCAGGATTTCTTCTGCCCCATGCTCAGGGGTGCAGCGGTGGACAGAAAGTTAATGACAGGGTTGGCAGATTAAGCTAAATACTCTTTGGGGGAGCTACTCCAAATATAGTGCAGCCATTAGCAAGTTATGTAAAGAAGCATTTCTAGTTTTAGAAATATTGCAAAAAGTGGAAAGTGGAAGCCAGAAATATTTGTGAAATACTTGCCCTGTCAGAAATGAATGAAAAAATATCTTGCTTTTTCTATGAAATCTTTTTTTAAATTTCGCTAATTGCATTATCTTGAACACAGGTAAATAAAAGTACTTTAAAGAACATCCAAAAGAAGCTGCTAGATTAAATACTGGAAGAGTTTATCTTGTTGGTTAATGATATCAGCTTTTCTGTGATTATCTCATATATGAGGAACGAACCTATAGTAAAGAGAAACAGAAACAGATTTTTTGTTCCTGTTGATCACTATGTTTTCGGCTTGTAACTAAGAGCCAGATCGAAAGTATGTCGAGTGATATCCTCTTAACCTAATTTATTGTGAGGCTATGCTTTCAAAATCTATGACCTGACAGCACATTTTAATTAGAAATGAAATGTAAAAATACCTATAAAAAAGAAAAAAAAAAAAAAAGAAAGAAAAAAAAAGAAAAAATACCAAAGACAGTCATAGTAATAAACTATACTGATGGACTACATATTTTCCATAGTTAATACTGGCATAATTTAGGGAAGCTGAGTAAGGCACATGTCATATTGTGATTCTGCTCAACAAAGCTTACTAACCTAATTTTCCTGTTCTGGTCACTTGTGACTTTTAAAACAATAGTATGTATTCAATGGTATAATTAAAAAGACTGGGATTTCATTAAAAAAAAGAGCTTTTAACTGAAGCTGACAATGTACACTTTACTCTCAAAGTCTCAAAGATGGTGTGCAACTCCATTTGCAATGTATTAAACAAATTACAAATGTTTTTCCTTCTGTTTTACCATGAGCCTCTGGGTCATAATTTGGTCATCGGTTCGCTGATTTAAAGAAAGCAGATTAATATTTTGAAAAAGTAGTACAGAAAAATAGGCGTAGAGTAGAGTAGAGTATTTTAAGAATATTGCAAAGCTGTAAAAAACCTGACAGACCTGATAGAGAATATATAAAACATGTTAGAGGTAGTTGTCATTAGCAAATATTTATAGCTCTAACAAAAAAATGCAAAATTCTAAACCTTCTTAATGTTTTGAACCTTCTGAACCTTCTTAATGTTAATTTCAGCTTTTCTACACAAATTTAATGTTTGTGTTTGTTACTTTTGATTTATAACTTTGTGTACAATATAGAAACCTTTATACTTTATATCATATTTTACTAGCAGGTTTTAATTACACTGTGAATAATCTGTGTATGTTTATCCTCTACATGTTTTTAAAATGATTATTGCCAGATCTCAGTATGAGAGACTCAGAGATGATCTTTAACAGATGGACATACCACTGAAGCTCTTCCTGGCAAAACACTGCGAACAAGCTCATTGTTTTGCATTTATGAAAATGTTCAGTAAAAAAGTGGAGTGCTACTATTCTTTTTTCTCTTCAGTGTGTGTGTATATGGTGCTGTCTATGTCTTATTTGACTTGAGACTATTAGCAATCAAATAGTATGTTCGAAAGTGTGCTTTTGGTTTTAGTTGAGCTGTCTACAGAACATTTTATCTGTCTTCACCTGTTCATCAACCTTTCTCCTTGCTCTAGAAATTAAATCAGGATGAACAGGATCTGATACAGAACTTTTACACATGCAATTATTTATAAATATTTGACTATTGCAGATGAACTCTCTTACTTTGTGCCTTTTACAAGTTCATTATCAGATTTAGTTAATATGCTTAATAGCATGTTATATATATATATATATATATATATATATATATATATATATATATATATATATATATATATATATATATATATATATATACAGTATATACTACCACTCAAAAGTTTGGGATTAATCAGAAATGTAATTGTTCACACAAGAAATGAACACAAATAGGAAATATAGAAAAAGGACAGGACATTCTGGCATTGTCAAAGTTAGAAATAATGATTTTGATGGAAATTATGAATGTTATCTTCAAACTTTGCCTTCATCAAAAAAAAAAAAAAAAAAAGAAAGAAAAAAAATTGATTACAGCCGGGCAGACCTTACACCGTCTAGCTGTACATTTTTCAAGATAATCTGATGAGATTTCACCTCATGCTTCCTGGAGCATCTCCCACAAGATGGATTGGCTTGATGGAGTCTTCCTTCATACCATACGGTCAAGCTGCTCCTATAACAGCTCAATAGAGTTCAGATCCAGGGACTGTGCTGACCACTTCATTACAGTCAGAATTACATCTGACTGCTTATTCTTCAAATATTGCTGACACATTTTGAAGGTGTGTTTCGGGTCATTATCCTGTTGTGGGATGATGCCCCAGGGTATGGCATGGCGTTGCAAAATCTTGTGATAGCTTTCCTTCCTCAAGTTCTCTTCCAATTTGTACAAGTGTCCTATTTCATCACCTTCAAAGCACCCCCAGACCATAACGCTGCCTCCACCATGCTTGACTGAAGGTATTAAGCACTGTTCTAGCATCATATCATTTGTTCTGCATCTCACAAATGAAATGAATACCTAATAACTAAAAACAATACATTTTTAATATATTTCTTTATCATTTTAATTTTCCTTGCATATGGGAGAAATTTAGAGACAAGAACAACACACACAATACTATTAATGAGAAATAGGAGGATGGGAAAGCGTGGGTCTTCCAGGGTGTCATGTAATATCAGAGTTCAAAACACTTGTCAAGAGTCAATCATTTTAGATTTATGTGGTGATTGATTTTTTTTTTTTACTTTATACACAAAACAAACTGTTTTGGATTAGTGAGAACAGAGCCTGTGTTATGACGTGAAACTAATTTTCCATGACATATTGGTGTTCTCTGAGTCATAGCCTGTTACGTGTTTATGGTACATATGTTTACTGTACATGGATGTCTATAGTTCCATAAGTGTAGGAAATTATGTATGCTTTGGTTGTCAGCTTTTCCAGTGACGCGGCAGTGAGGTGATTTCACACTGATGTCCTTTTTCCTGGCTGCTGTGAGCAATTCATTAATTTATTCATCTTTAGTAACCGCTATATCCGGCTCAGTGTAGTGTTGGATCCCTGAAAAGACCCTTTATTCCAATCCTTATTCGAAAGAAAATTAAGTTTCTAATAGAGTTTATAATAAATCTTTATCCTACCCAAATCATGAGTGGAACATTCATTCGGGACTCCTGAGAATGTTTAATAAATGTATTTGAATTGTGTTTGGCATTTATATTACTGTATATGTTTTGAAAATATTTGCCTAACTGATAATTACCTGAGAATTGATAAGAAGAAGGCATTTCATTTTAGTTACGCTTAACTAGAATATCAGTTTAAACAATTTTATAAGTTATACAAATATAAGGGAACCAACCCCAGTCATTAGGGTTGCACAAGCCAGTGCACTCTTAGTGCTGGTCCCAAGCCCAGATAAATGGGGAGGGTTGCGTTAGGAAGGGCATCCGCGTAAAAACGTGCCAAATCAAACATGCGGATCATGAAAACGGATGATCCGCTGTGGCGGCTCCTAATGGGAGAAGCCGAAAAAAAGTTATACAAATATAATAAAGTAATAGTTTTGGTCATACAGTATATGTAGTTTATATTTTTAACTTTAATAGCTTCCTTCCTGTTTGTCATACAGAGAGATTAGTTACATGTTTATGTTCAGGAACTCAAGTCCCAGCTATGATTTTTGTCATGAGCCTATCAATCCATCAGTAGGAAATTCTTAAGTGGTTACATTTAGAATTTGCATTGACCGAGCCTTGCTACCACCAGATGCACTGATTACATTTTGGCATTGATCCAAAGATATCAAAGTATACTTTAAGGGTATTTGAGGCAAACAGATTAGAAACAAGAAAGTCTAGACTTAGTGGAAGCAGAGGCATCGCCGTTGATGCTGGTGGTGGAGAAATCTGCTTTGTTGATGCAAGATACGACTCAGAGATTGAGATTTTCACCTGCAGGGCATTTCGTAACTAAATTTATTTGTGATTTGGTCTTAAAGAGATCAGAGATTCTAGTCATTTAAGTTGCTAGTGCTTTTAGTGTTCAATGATTTTATGGGTTAAATCTACTGGAGATTTTTTCACCCAGGTAGGTGCTGCTCTTAACCGTAAGATTTTTCCAGATTTCTTACTTCCTTAAGGCTGTAGCTTCAACACTATTGTTTGTGGCTTCATTCCAAAAGCTGTTCATATGGTTGCGCAACATGTTCAAATGTAGACAACACAGCAATGTAACTGAGAATCTGTTGGCTGTAAATGTAGTTGCACCAGCCGCAGCCCTGTTGTGCTGCTGTGCAGTTGTTGAGCTATTAATGAGCATGACAGTGAGAGGCCACAGCAAGTCATGTGAAACCACTTCATACAGTTTAAGGCAGAGTGCATTTTTCTGCTTTTTCAGCATGTGTTTGCATCTGTGGGTTTGCTGTTTTGTGTTTAGCGGTATTGTTAATGTCGCCCGAGGGACACGAGGCCCGTTTGGAGTCTGGTAACAGAACCGTGTGATTCCCGCAGTGATTCGGCTGTGTGTTTTAATGTGTGAGGAGAGTGGGGTTGAGGACAATTGGTCTGAGTGTGAAGTAAAGCAAGCTTTTTTCTAATGAAATTGTGAGAGAGGACACACTAACTTGGCCACATTTTTCTAATGCCTGCAGCCCTCATTGTACACATGCTCACACAGCACTTCCTTCCAATGCTGCCCTGATCTTCTTCCATCTAACACTATCATTTTATTTTTAAAATGCCCACATTCAGATTTGTAAAAGAGATATGGGCAAAGGAATGGAATGGTTTGCACCGACATGAATATGAAGAACAGAAACTTTGTATAATAGAAAAAAAAGCAATTTGAAGGTAAATGTGAACAATTTGCTTTATTGGTATTTGTCTAATTCTACATTTTACTGACCTTATGCTCATTCTGTTCTCATCCTAGTCACAAACAAACACCACTTTGCTGATGGCGACCTTCATTTTCAATTCCGGATGAATTTCCGGCGGCGGCGGCGACTGATGGAGCTGCTAAATGAGAGAACTCCTTTGATATCAGAGAGCCACGACAGCCCGTTCTGTCTGCGTAAACAGAACGCGGAGAGCAGCAACAACAGCTTCCTTTCTGGTTAGTGTGTTGGAGTGGTTTGATGAGAGAACGATCTTCACCTTTACTGTTCACATCAATGACAAAAATGTTTACATTTTTTTTTTTTTAAAGGGATGTTGAATGTTAGTCTTTCTGTCTAAGGGAACCTTACAGAGCCTGATAAACTTGTTTTACTGTGCCACTTTTGCCTGTTCTCATTTTATTTCAGCCCAGGTACATTGAATGATGAGTTTAAAGCTATTTCTAGTTATAATGATTGATTTTCAGTTTCATTTTTTATTTTTATTTGAAATTTACCAACTCTTCATCTCTTTTGAACTTAGCATTGACTTACTTTACACTTTCAAACGGGTAGGACAGATTTATAGACTTTGAGGCATACAAAGGTCTAACTGCCCTCTGAACGTGGAGAGAGCAATAATGGACAACTGTAATTAAAGCCTTCCTTCTAAGTGAATGTTGTACAAAGGCTGTTGCTACAAGATTTTATTTTTGATAACAGGAAATAAGATCAGTGTATGGTGAGGGGGAGCATCAGCTCTTCCTCTTTTCAGCTTCTGGATTATGACCTTTGTTCTATTGTGTGTGCATGTGTGGTGTGTGTGTGTGTGTGTGTGTGTGTGTGTGTGTGTGTGTGTGTGTGTGTGTGTGTGTATGCTAATTCAATTGTTGGTTGACTCACTAAGCCTGGAGAAACGCTACCATAGATACTAAAACAAAACTCCTTTTTGCAGTATCTTTACATGATATGTTAAAAAAAGATAATGACTTACATACATATGATGTGTATGTATCTGTACATAACATGTGCAACATTCACTACTAGAAGGAGAAGTGAAACAGATGTTTCACTTTTATATATATATATATATATATATATATATATATATATATATATATATATATATATATATATATATGTATATATATATATATATGTATATATGTTTATGAACATTTAAACAGTATACATTTTTAAATATGTAATATGCCTGCTTGGTTAAATTATATAAAATATGTTTAATATTAAATAAAATAGTATAAATCACATTAATGCAATGCAATTTTTTATTATATTAAATTGAGTAATCAATTTAATTGGCTCAAATGAAATTGATCGAATACAATTCAATAAATAAATAAAAAATAATAAACAGTTTACATTTGTTAGACCTAATCGGGGTATATGTTGTTAAGTGTGTGTGTGTGTGTGTGTGTGTGTGTGTGTGTGTGTGTGTGTGTTTTACAATTAATATTTCATTTTCTAAAAATATGTTCTATTTAACTGTTAACTGTTTTACTTATTTCAGCATACTTAAACAAATGTCTAAATTCCTTCAATCCTTTATTCATTCACTTCCTCGATATGAGGAATTGTCAGGAGTTATTTCCTTTTAAGAGAAATACTTTAAGCTGGACATAAAGAATCCATGATGCCAGCATTAGCCACTAGCTACGTCCTGCATTTCCATGCATGCACAAAACAAATCTTATTTTTGGTATGTTGTGAATAACACTGTGCTAACGAAAACATGTACCAATATGACCCTAATATATATGTATATATACATATATATATACATATATATATATATATATATATATATATATATATATATATATATATATATATATATATATATATATATATATATATATATACACACAGTGGAACTTCGCTAAACGAGCAACATTTTTTAATGAATATAAAATACGATAATGAATTTCATGCCGAAAAAATTTTAAAAAAATGTTTATATGTAAAGTTTATTCAAAGAAAATTACTTATAACTTGTTAAGGAGCATAAATCATCATCTTTTCTTCTATCATGGAACGAACCAACCTGAAATGCGATTTGCAGAAAACAAAAAATTTTTATGAATTTATGACACATTACCTAATTCTTTTTTACTAAAAAGCTGTCTAGAGACATTTGTTTTTGCCAACGCTTTAAAATTTGGTGAAAATGTGACAGCATTATCAGTGAATAAAATTGTAGCGCGCATAGCCACCACCTTATAAGGGTAATGCTACTCAATGTAACAGTTTCCCATGCTTTCAGCATTTCTCCTCTTGTGGCTTTTTCTTCTGGGACATTTTTGCACTGGCTATTATATTTTGCACACAATAATCACAAATAATGTCTGAACACAAGTTTGGAAAAATGTGATCACAAGTGACACTAATATGCTAGCGGAACGAGTGCTAAACACAGACTGATGTAGCACTGGTGCAGAAAGTCCCGGTGCACAAGCGAGTGACGTGAAGAGGGGACTTCCCCTTTCTGCATCACTCGTTATGTGAAATGTTGCTCATTAAGGGAGCCATTTTTTTACAATTTATTTTGCTTGTTATGCAAATTACTCGTTAAGCGAGATGCTCGTTAAGCAAGGTTCCACTGTGTAGATAGATAGATAGATAGATAGATAGATAGATAGATAGATAGATAGATAGATAGATAGATGATAGATAGATAGATAGATAGGTTGATAGATAGATAGATAGATAGATAGATAGATAGATAGATAGATAGATAGATAGATAGATAGATAGATAGATAGATAGATAGATAGATAGATGTACATTTTATATAGTGTAATTTCTGTGCTTTTACTGTTCTAGGTGAAAGTATGTATCTGAAACTGTTTCTTGTTGTTTTAATCTGTCTTTCTTGCTTTCTTGTTTTCTCTCCTGAACTCCAGTGAGCCCCACTAAAGAGATTAAGGTGGTGTCTGCAGTGAGGCGCAGCAGTATGAGCAGTAGCTGTAGCAGCAGTGGTTATTACAGCAGCAGTCCCACTCTCAGTAGCAGTCCTCCAGTGCTCTGTAACCCCAAATCTGGTAGGAATCCTACTATTCTCACACTCAGTGAACAAACAATGAATCATATTTCTTCATAACTAGGTAAAGGTTTTGCATCATTAGTTTTTGCTGATGCATTCTGCTGCCTTTTTGGTTAAGCTAGATTTGATGGGAGGGAATGGAAGGATATATCAAGTTTCAAAGAACTTGGCTTCACACTAAGCTAGCGGTATCAAGATAGCCTGTTAACCTTTGGCTTGTAAAAAGACATGGCTTGTATAACACATTATATAATACAGAAGACACAGGCTGGGTAATAGAACATACACACAGGAAGAGATAGAACTAACCAGCAAGATCTCTATCATCAATGCCAAAAGTAGCACAAGTAAGATCACAGCAAATAAACCTGAACAATAGCAGCAGAGTCACTCTGTTGCTTCTGGATTCTGTGCTGTGATTGGGCAGAATAAGTACAGTATATCAGCTATCAGGGTGATGATAAACAGTGTGAACTGATTGCTGAGGAATAAGAGTCATAGTGCAGTGTTAGTTCCAGATAGCTTGCACAGCCAGAGTTACATATATGATCTAAAATGGGGAGGCAGGAATGCACTCCAGATTTGTTGCAGGACACCATGTACATCCAATCATACACCTTATTCACAACTAAAGGCAATGTAGTGTATTAAATACATGCACTGACATGTTTCTGTGAGGAAACTGGAAAACCCAGAGGAAACCTAAACAGACAAGGTTAAGCAGGTGAAACTCCTCACAGACAGTAAATCAATTTCAGAATTGAGATAGACACAGTACCCAATAAATTTTATTACTAATGTCAAACATCTGTGTCTAATTGCAATCCTACAGCTTGAATGCATTTAGCATGGACTGTTTCTCTTAAACAGGGTTATCCAGAGTTACCTGGGTGGTTCAGTAGGGTGTTAGTGTATTTGCTTTCAGGCTATAAAAGTCATATTAGCACATCCACTTCTGTTCTACTTCATGGTAATTGAGTAATGAAAATGTTGACAGAAATCCCAAGTGAAATCGGCCTCTTTTCCCCATAAACGACGTCCTTTCCTGTCTGATAGTCGGCCAAACTTTGGAGTCTGGGCCTCTTGTTAAACAGTGTTGCTGATTTTGCTCTGAATCGGGGCACAGTTTACTGTGGCATTTGCGTAGGTTAGAAAATATGTGCTGGAGCTGGAAAGATTTTGCATGAAATGCAATATTTCTTTCTTAAATCAAAGTCAAATGAAGGAAATCTTAGGTAATGTATGACTGTCAGCTCTCTTAATAAGTGCACATTGTTTTTTTTCTGTCCATTGCACTTTCTTTATTACTATCCTAATGTGTGCATTAGAGGTCCTTCAACTCTACAGAGACAGTGCATTAAATCTCTCTCTCTCTCTCTCTCTCTCTCTCTCTCTCTCTCTCTCTCTGTGTGTTTGCACGTGTGTGTGTGTGTGTGTGTGTGTGTGTGTGTGTCTGGCAAGCACATTCAGTCCCTGAAAGGGAAAGAGCACAGCCAGCCAGCAAAGACACACACACACACACACACACACACACACACACACACACACACACACACACACATATATATATATATATATATATATATATATATATATATATATATATATATATATAAAACACATACCATGAGCCTCCATGGCTCTCCAGGCGGACTTAAAGTATGAGAGTTTACATTAAATAAGTTGTCTTTTCACTGCATATTGTTACCTGCTGTCATGTTAGATTACTGGGAAAAATTCACATGAGTAAAAACCGTCTTCCTGTCCTTTACTTATATGCATTTGTTTGCTGATTGCTTAGACACTGAACTGTACAGCTTGTAAAGCTTGTGAGAGAGCATGTAAGTGAATATGTGCCTTGGTTTGGCAGTCATGCTCCTTTTTTCCAATTGGCTGTTGTCTTTTCTGTTCCTCCAATCCCAATGTGCCTCAGTTCTCCACCCATTATTAATATGAACTAAATAAACACTTCAAATCTGAAAGTGTGCTTCAGTGCTGGGAGAGCAAACTTACTTACTTACTTATAAGTAATTTTAGAACAGCTATACACTTAAAGAACCCAGACACAAGTCCACTATTATAAGGAAAGTAAGAGAAAAATTCATGGATTTACTTTTAAACAAACTGCATCTACCATACACAGCACTGTGCAATCTGGCAACACATGTCACTATTCTACACAAGTCAGAGTGAAACAGTAGTAAAAATGGTAACTGTACCATCAAATTATTTTTTATAGCAACATGGTATTAAAAAGGAACCTCCTTAGATAACATGCAGTAAACCCAAAAGGCACACTCTTGATAAAAAATTTAATTCTCAGATGCATCTTTGTGTGTCCCAGTGTGTAGGTCCCTACATTTCAGTGATTGTTTTGTTTTCCTTTTTATTTAAAAAAAATAAAATAAAAGATAGAATATGTACATAAGCACACATGGAACAAATTATATTTGTTACATTTGTGTAACATTATTATTACATTTATTTTACATTATGGTTTGGTAATTATTTTATAGAAATCAATCATTTTCCCCCAAACTTAAAATGAATACATGAGTACTAGCTTACTTAAGAGTGATATTTTTAATCTTACTTTTATTTAGTAAATAAATAAATAACAACAAAGTATTGGATTGTCCATTTAAATATTAAAAGTTAAACCACTTTTACCTACTACTTTTAAACATACTTTATTTCACTATAATCCTATACTCAAGATAGTTGATTTGAACTCTAAACAAATCTAAAATTTGAAAGTATTGACAGAAAGAATGAGATCCAGGAATGAGGGTATCATGCTGTAATCACTCATAGCATTTAGAATCATTTGCACAGAAATGAGCTCTTGAGGGGGGAACTATAATGTGTTTATATGTAAAAAAAAAATTTAAGGGACAACATGCATTGTTAGAGATGGACAATACAAAATCTAATCGTTCTGTAGTGACTAAGCAAATTAAAGAATTTATGCTTTTTTGGGTGAAGATTATGAAGCTGTACCTCAACTTGAGGTCTAATGTATATGTAGCTGAGTAAAAAATGCTGACTGTCACGCACTCAACATTAGATAGTTATAACCATATCAACATGCACAGACTCACCACACCCAATAACAACCTGCCTATCTCTCTCTCTCTCTCTCTCTCTCTCTGTGTGTGTGTGTGTGTGTGTGTGTGTGTGTGTGTGTGTGTGTGTGTGTGCTTGTGTGCTTCATTCAGTGCTCAAGAGACAAGTAAACCCAGAGGAGCTGCAGACTCCAGGAGGTTCCTTTATAAAGAAAACATTCACTGTAAGTCCCACACATTTTAGAAATCTACAAAACCTCCTTTATTTTTTATTTGTAGCTCACACTCACGTGATTCATACAGAAGAAAAGCTTTCTATAGCATGACATGGAACCAGGGCAGAATTAAACTGGTCTGAAATAGTGCACTTAACATGGAGTGACTAAGTCCGTTTATGTTTAATAGGTTCTCAGTATATTAAAAAAAGAGCCCAGTTGAAATATATACATTTTTTAAAAATATATTTATCTACACTATATGGACAAAAGTTATGGACAATCTAATGACAGCATTTGTCTCTGTGTTTGTTTAGTGCTCAGCATATGCATATCTTCAGTGGGATTTGAACCCAAAGTGGTCTAACCTGATTTTTTCTTAATAAAATCAAATAACATTAAAAACAATTAAACCACTTAATTAAACCTATCCCATATGCCCTACGGCAGAAAAAGAAATCCCTACATTGTCCATATGGTGTGTGAATTCTGTCTCTGACAGTTCCTCAACCTCAGCTACATCACTCTAATTCATATAGTGATTGTTCTCAATTAAACATTTTTGTGGGCCTTATTTATTATTTAATTTTGTACATGGCTGTTATTTTATTTAACAAATATATTTTGTTATAAATTAGAAATTTCTCACGCAATAATCTACCCACCAATCTATCCATCTGTCTATATCAACATGCACTAACTCTCTTTGCAGTCAGTCTTCTGTTTATACTAGTGCATTAAGCTTGCTGCACATATCCTTGTTATTCATTTGATTGTGTATGTGTGTTCAGATTGTAGGTGATGCAGTGGGCTGGGGTTTTGTGGTCAGGGGAAACAAACCATGCCACGTCCAGGCTGTTGATCCTAGTGGACCTGCTGCAGCAGCAGGGATGAAGGTAATTAAACGAATGAAACCGCCCTGGACAAAACATAGATTATTATCAGTGCATGGGCTATATGGATACATGATAATGCATCAGTTGTATGCAGAATAAAATACAAACACACTCGCTTCACAACTGCGGACGAAAGTTAAAAAAAAGAAGAAGTATGCATACTTTTATTAGCAACTAAACTGACCTTGCTGTATTTATTTTAACAATGAAAACCCACACACATCCTTTGGCTTCCTCAGCTTGCTGGATGTAGTCAAATTTCCTTAGATAACCCTGTGTGTGTGTGTGTGTGTGTGTGTGTGTGTGTGTGTGTGTGTGTGTGTGTGTGTGTGTGTGTGTGTGTGTGTGTGTGTTTGTGAGAATGGGTCTAATGGAATTGTATGCCTCTGCAACAGCACAACTTCCTCTTTAGCCTATAATTTTGAATGTTTATTACATAAGAGCATGTTTGCAGACTGCAAGAGAACACTCTCTTTGAGCAAAAGGTGTTGCTGTGTTTACACACAGTCGGTAAACTGTAGTCCTGTGTACGTGTTTTTACTTTTTTTTGCACATTTCACAGTTATGATTATAATTTATGAGAAAGGCGCTTCAAAATTGTGATACTTCTCAATTAGTGAACCAACTATTTTTATTATTATTTTTTTTTATAAAGGAGACATTTTACTTACTTACTTACCTCATGAATATTATAGGATTTTAATACTATTACATACCCTGGATTATTTTATCCTAACCTGTACTTAGCCTACAGTAAATATCAAATGGGTCAGGTTACTCATTAATTTACAAACCAGTTGACGTACAATGTTAGATATGAAACATTTCCAGGAAGCACTCCTTAAATAAAGCACATTTTTATGAGCATGATAAAGAAGTACTTAATATTATGAATGCTTTAAATCCAATGTCGGATCACTTACATGTGTCTCTAAACATATGTTGTGATTGTGTCTGGTTTACATGATTCTACTGTGAAATCATAATCCACAAATCCAAGCAGTAGTACTGTACCAATAAATAAGAGCCCATCTTTTGTATCTTTTATATATATTTCTCTGTTCATAATGTGTGTACACTGTAGTGTATGTGTCTTTCCCAGTGAAAGCTGTGAATATACACTGCATTCACTTATCTAAGCAAAATAATTCATTATAAAGGCACTTTGTGTAAAGCAGTGAAATAGCCAAAAGCAAGTTATATGGTTACATATATGCTTATCAGATCTTGCCATAGCATCTAATAACTTCTCCTGAGCAGTATCGCAAATATTTTCTTTTCTTACAGGCATTTCAGACTTTCAACACTGTCTGGTCTAAAATTGCCACAATGACGTTTTGAAGTTCTACAACCTGAATAAACAAATAGACCTGTTAAAAGATCTTTAAGATTTTTGACATTATAATATCACATTAAGAAGAACTTTACTTCACTAATGATGACTGTGCAATGTGCAAACAAACAAGCAAATAAGTTTCCAAAATAAAAACTACATTTGGATCAATTTATATAATATACATAAATAAATATTCACTCCATAATAATCTACTCTCACTTTTTCCCACTGTTCCCAAGATAAACTACACAGTTTTGATAGGGAAAAATGAGGTATTGAGTGTATGACTACATGAATTCATATGTTTAAAAACATTTAAAGAGGAAAAGAAGCAAGGAGAGCAGCTCATTATTCATCCAACACATTTTCAGGTAGATGAGAGATATTTAAAAAATACCAACACTTTTTCTTTATTGTGTTTTATTTCGCTTGCGACAAAACCAGTTTTAGTGTGAGATCACCCACTTTTGTTCTTTTTTTCTGTTTTAAACTGGTATTCATTATACAGTTAACACTACACCACTCGTTAACTATCTAGCTATATGACAAAGTTCACACAAAGATACTGACTTTATTATTTATAAATATGTGTTAAATAGAAGAGAAAGGGTTAACAGATCTGGTATTAAAGGCAGTCTGACTTGTTCTCCAGCTGAGGTTCTAAATATTAACCCTCTGTGTGTCAGTCGTGGGATTACAACTTGGAGCCGTGCCAAGTAAAGCAACTCAGCATTTTGTTGTAATTACTGTGAGGGTCTGACATTCCTGCTCACACACAAATTCTAACCAGTTTATCACACTCAAGTTTCTGTTCTCAGCATGCTGTTCTTCAGCCTTTTATTGTTTAACAGTCTGCTTTACATGTGAGTGCTTTCAATTTTGTCCAAAAGGTTGTATCTGACATTACTTTCTGCAAATTAAATGTGTTAAGAAAAAAACGCATTTAAATGTCATCTGTCTTCTAGTTCAAGCTTTTTTTTTACTATTCTTAGTCTGGTCTTCTTTGTATTTTCTCACCTATCTTTTCCCCTTTCTGTTGCTGAGCTACAGCTAACAAATATTTACTCATCAAATGTACAATATATTTGGCCAAAGGTTGTCTATGCCTGTCCATTACACTCATTTAGGGATCTTTCCCAAACTGTCTTCACAAAGTAAGAAGTACATCATTTTAAATTTATATATATATATATATATATATATATATATATATATATATATATATATGTTTAAATATATATATTTTTGTCACCACACACCAGCACAGTTAAACATTCTTAACTGGCCTAGAGAGTTACCTGACCTTAACCAAACCCAGCATTACTTCTTAAACTTCTCAGTTACACCCAAAAACAAGCTGCAAAAGAAGGCCTGGCCAAGTATCTAAATGCAGGAATGGTGTTCATTGGTTCCAGACTGTCATTAAGTGCAATAATACATGTATTTATAAGTATGTTAAAAATCCTGAATGGTTAATACAATATTTTTGTTGAACCCCTTGAATTAAAGTTGAAAGTCCACACTTTCATCACATCTTAATAGCTTCATTGTGGTGGTGTACAGAGGTGGTGTTCCATTTTCATTCATATTTTCATGAAATAGCTCATTGTCAAACCCTCCAATCACTCCAAGCAGCTCACCAACTTACTAATCATCCACACCTGGGCCACATCAGTCACCACACTATAAGAACCCTGTTTATCCACAAGCTCATTGTCTGTTCTACAGTTTAGGCTTACGAACATTCAGGACTACCCAAACTACTCTGTTTGGTTTCGCTTGGCATACAAGATTCTGTGTGTTATCTGTTCTCACTCTGCCACAGTTATTCTCTTGGTTTAGTTTACCCTAGTTGGGTGCTCTTTTTTTTCGTGCTTTCTGCCTTGCCCTTTTGTTTTCTCATTAAAAGGCCGTTGTTAAATTCACTTGGTTTCCAGTACGTTCTTAGCGCCTGACACTCATTTGCTTTTTGTAATGCTGTTTTTTTTTTTTTTTTAAGTGTAAACATCATGATTTGTTTTTGTAAAAGCCACATATTACTCAAATTCTTTGCTATTATTGACACTAACACACATACATTCAGTCTGAGCTTCTACTGATTAACTTGTTGGCTTGTCACTCTGTTTTCCAGGTGTGTCAGTTTGTGGTGTCGGTTAATGGGCTGAATGTGCTGAACCTGGACTACAGGACCGTCAGTAACCTCATCCTCACAGGACCCCGGACCGTGGTCATGGAAGTCATGGAAGAGGTGAAACATTAAAGACGAGTTCTTTAGCTTTTTCTCTTTATTTTCCTTCTTTTCTCTGTCAATCACTAACTTCTTGTTTTCCTGTGCATAGTGTCAGTGAAAGCTTTTGGTGGAATCTTCAGAAGAATGTCCTATAGAAAGCCCGAGATCCAGTCACGGACGTCAATGTTTGTTCAGAATTTAGGTTCATTGACACTTCTTCCTGTTTGTGCATCACATCAATCTCCAAGAGACTCATTATGAGGACGATATGGGAAAAAGGAATTGTCATGTCATTGTAACAAACTGCAAACTGAATCCATTCCAAAACTTTTTTGTGTGTGTAGCATTCAAATGATGACCAAGAGCTTCGGTCCGGCTTAAGTGAGGTTTATGAGTAGTGGAGTGAGGCTAACAATTACACACTGTTGTGTTGCAGTGCAGTCATGCACGGCCAAAAAAGCGTCGATTACACAGATTTTCAGGGCTAAGTGTCAATAGGTCATATATTTAGACACCACATATCTTCTTTCATTGGGATTTTAAAGGGATACGCTTTCCCTTGGCTAACATCAGAAATACATCACATTTATTTTTGTTTATTTTATAAACTTTAATGAAGAAAAATGTTAACATATATAAGAATAGCACTTATACTTGATTCCTAAATGTCTGTGATTTTTGTAGTTAAACAGCGAACCCATTTAAAACATTGTCATGATGTAATTAGTAGTTACACTGCAAAAATGGTCATTTATCAAGTGAAAATATCTTGACTATATTAAAATTGATTTAGTATTTTCTGTTTTATCAAAGTAAACCACATAAGATTATTATATCTGTTTCTAGGTATCTGTTTTTTTATTTTTATTGTTGTTTTATTTGGTTGGTTGGTTAAAATTTTCACTCTATATTTTCTTATTTTATTAGCAGATCATGTGATCAGCACACAGGGCAAAAAATTTTTTTTTTTACTTTAATAATGATAAATCGGGTTTTGTAATAATTTAATAGAAATACTGTTTAAATGTGGCTATATTCAACTATATCATGATATTTCCACTTGCTGAGATCTAAGTTTTTGCAGTGTATTTACAATAATAGTGTTTGATCGGTACCTGGAGGCACGTTTGTTTCTCCTTCTTTATAATGTGAAAAATACAGTAGCAAGAATGGTAACATGTTTACTGTTAGGTTCCCATATTTATTACATTCATAACACAGTATAGAACACCTGTTAAGCTTAGAATTGTTAACCCAAATTGTTTTAACAAAATATTTAAAATAACTTTTAAATATCAATTTAATTCCCCATCATAGACAAATGTTTATTCAATTCATGACTAAACAGAAATTAGCGAAAATAAAAATAAATACACAATGTTATTCATTGTTGAAATTTCGCTGAACGCTGGTTGCCAGCTCTCTGTTTTCAGCCTCAATCCTATACTGCTTTTTTGTACTTTTCACAATTTTACTAGCCAACATCCACTCACATGGTCCATGTTGCTAGCGTGATTTTACTAATACCAAATTAATGTTGGTTAATTGACCGATTTTTGGTTGTCACTTGACAGGTTTTTTTTTTTAAGTATAGTGGATCAATGCTAAAAGCAAACATTAACTTGCTTGTAATGCATTCAATATTGTTCATTTAGAAAATCTAAAAGAATTACCTCAATGATCATATTGCGCTAACAATATATGATAGCCATATTGTCTTACATTGTCTAAAACAATATAGTAATTTTGTATTTGATGTCACTAAACAAAGAATGCAAGTTTAACCTTCGAAGAAACGCACAATTTTTAAGAAATTATTGTAATGTTCAGGAAATAAAGAGTGAAGTTTAAATTAAGTAAAGTACATGAGATTAGATTTCTTACAATTGAGAAAAAAAAAAAAAAAACACAGGATAAATAAGCACTTATTCCACATCTTTAATGATGTTCCTAGATTCATGTATGACACACGATGGCCGTTTTGGTTTTACAAACCTCAGTGAATCTCCCAGTGTTTTTGCCTTAACACCATTTAACTTGCTGCTAATTCTTATGGCTGGTTATCACCTAACACCTGAACGTGGACAGTTTTTTTTTTTTTTTTTTTTGTCTTAAGAGCTGTCTGTGATGTATGTGTTTAACTGATTCTTACTGACAATCAGCTTTATATTTCTTTGTATTTGTATAAAAGCGCTCTATTTACCATGTTTTTTGGCACATAGGGGGGACAAACAGAGAAGCAGCTGATATAATGATGAACCGTAGCATCTCACACAAAACAGATTGACAGATACAGCATAGCAAATGCTTACACACTAGAAATCCATCTGCCTATGTGAGAGATTATAATAAGCTGAAGGTACCACATACAGTATGTATTTTGAAAAGTCATGCCATGTCTGTTGAAATGTTTTATTAAACACAATGATTTAAACAAATCTTTTTTTTTTTTCACTTCAATCTGAAATCTCATTTTTTTAGCAAGTTTTTATTAGGTCCCCCTCTACTTCTTTCCCCCCCTTCAAGGTTTTCTGGCCAAATAAACACTATCACTGTGCAGAGATCATGCTGATTACACTAGCGCACTAGCGCCATCATTTGGTCTAAAGCAAGAACTGTCAAGTCAAGCCAAATTAAGTTTATTTCAATAGTGCTTTTCACAACGGACATTGTCTCAAAGCAGCTTTACAGAATTTAAGAGTTAAGGTGAGCGGTGTGTATTTATCCCTGATGAGCAGCCATGATGACTGTGTCAAGGAAAAACTCACTTAGATGTTATGAGGAAGAAACCTTGAGAGGAACCAGACTCAAAGGGGAACCCATCCTCATTTGGGTGATATCAAGAGTGTATTTGCTTATGATTTTATAGCCAAAGACACCTAGTCTTGAAGCATTTTATTTATTTAAATATGATTGTGTCACTATTATAGTTATGTGATTATGATCAAAAAGTAATCACTGTAAGGTTTACTTAGAAACAAGTGACAGCCTTTTGTGGTTCAAGCAAAAAATTACTATTTTTCGTTATAAATAAGAACACACAAATAATGAAACAAATCATACCAAGAAAATCCAGAAATTAAATGGTATTTAAAGGACCCCATTTAAATCCTAACGTTATTTGATGGACACATTATGGTAATTACATGGTAATGCATACATTAATGGAATTTATAATTGAGCTCATTACTGTTTTTAAAAAATTTAAAGCCTGTATCTGTGGGGGTTTTCTTTCCAAAACCATTTTTTATATAGGAAAAAAAAGTACACGTTTTTTTTGCTTTTAGAATGATCAGCTACCTCAAGATTTATATTTGTTGAGAAATATTCTGTCCAGTTTTTGATATGTCATTTATATTTCTAATTTTGTGTATCTGAACCTTTTCATACTAGGAGGGAGAATTTGAATTTAAGGTTTAAATCCAGAGACTGAGATGCTTGTAGCAGAACTCTGCAAAAGCAGAATGTTGGGTTGATCTCCTTCTATTTGGATCTCAATGTTCTGGTAGTGGAATAACCACAAAACAACTCCAAAGCTTCAATGCTTTACCATTGTGTTGTACAGTGGGGATGTGAGCTTTCATCAATGGCATGTATAGTTGGAACGTGACATTATGATACCTGACAGTCAACATAAACTTTCAGACCTATGACAGTGTTAGATGGTATTTTTGTATCCATTACTTGACTTGTGCAGATGAACAAATATCTGTTTCTGCAAAGTGAAAGGAATGGAGGATAAAGATGTTAGATATATCTTATATCAAAAAGTAAAGGTGCTACTTGTCACATGTACATTGCAGCACAGTGAAATTCTTTATTTGCATATCCCAGTGATGTAGGAAGCTGGGATCAGAGCACAGGGTCAGCCATGATATACTGTAGTCCCCCTGGAGCACAGAGGGTTAAGGGCCAGGATCAATGATCTAAGAATGGCAGCTTGCGATACTACGGCTTGAACCCTTGACCTTTCTAACAGTAACCCAGAGCCTTAACCAGGGAGTTACCACTTACTCAAAATGTATAAAAAAAAGTATAAGATATATTTTTCTTAAATATCTTTTTTTATTGTTTTTTTTTTTTTTTATAAATAGCTGTTTTGCATATTCTCCCTGTGTACATTTAGCTTTTCTCTATTAGTTTTTTCTCCCATTTCCCCAAAGCAGGCAGTTTATAAGAATGGCTATGATCAATTCACCTTATCACCCAGTTCTCCTAAGATAGCCTCCGGCTCTAACGCTATGCTGATATATGGTTTACAAAAAAAAACAACCTAAAGAACATGCTAACACATTTTAGATCAAAGGTAAGTATATAGCCAGATATTTGTGTACACCTTACCCTCACACCCATATGGGCTTTTTTTTATATTTATAGTCAAGATGTAGTGTCATTTTGCTGTTATTATAACCTTTACTTTTCTGGGAAGGCTTACCCGCTAGATTTTGGAGTTTGGCTATGGGGGATTTGTGTTCAATCAGCCACAAGAGCATAGTGAGTGCAGGAGCTGATGTGTGGTGAGAGGAATGTGGGCAGTCTAGTGTTCCTGGTCATCCCAAAAGTGTTGGGGTTGAGGTTAGGGTTCTGTGCAGGACACATGAGTTCTTATTCCTCAAACTTGGCAAACTCATGTAACAGCTTGCTTTGTACATAGGGACATTGCTGTACTGGAGCATGTTTGGACCCCACAGTTCCAGTGAAAAATGACATCCTGTACAATTGTGGCAATATGGCATAAATAATGGCCAAACAACACTATCTGGCCAAAAGTTTGATGGCTCACATTTCATCCAAGAGATTTTTCCTAGAGGTGTTAATATTATACAATTCCTCATTTGTCTATTTTAATCTATAATCACGGTAAACCAGTCTTGTCCAGTTAATGCATTTTGTACAGTTTGTGTGATTTTTTTCTCTCAAAAAGACCTGCCCTAAGCCAGGATTACATAGTAATATTACATAATACAACGTGTGTATTGTTGTTTGTGTTGTTGCAAGCACACCAGCATGTTTTAGGAGTGTTGTAACATGGTTTGAAACAATTTGAACACAAGAGGTCAGGAGCGGACTGCGCTCCCAGAGAAACAGATTACGAACAGATGATCTTTTGCATATTTCACAATGCATCTGTCATTTTACAAGCAGGTTTTGTAGAACACATTGTGTTTTTCTTTGTTCAGATTATAGATATAAATTCACAAACATGGCTGTAATGCTTCTGTGATGTCACAAATATGTTTTTAGGGAAAATTATAACAAGGATACAAACAGTTTTTAAAGCAATGTCAATGAATGTGTGACTGTGTATATACGAATGCTCCACAGTCTGGCTCTGGATCCAATTTGATCTCTAATCATGATGTTTTGTAAATATAGTGTCACAATTGACACTTTGACACAAGTGTATCAAGTGTATACAATTAATTATTTGAAGCAAATTATGTTCTGTATATTACAAACAGGTTTACAATGAACAGGGCTGACTCTGAATTTCACCAGGACCATGATCAGGATTACCTGGTTACTGAAAGTAAACTAATGTATAAATATATTTCAAATACACTGTGATGGCACAAGCAAGCTACATTTAAAAGAAATGCAATTTTATAAAATTTCGATATATATATCATTCATTTCAGAAATTCTGAAGGTGTTAAGAGGTGAACAATGCAAATAGGAGCATTTCTTTCAAACTCTTGCTTCAGATTGTCCAGCTCAGATTAAAATAAAAATGATTACGTTTAACATCATTTTTAAAAAGTGTTGTGTTTCATTAACAGCACATAAATTGACATTAGAAGAATTGGAACAAAGAAATTATGATTTATAAGATAAGGAGAAAGAAAAAAAAAAGATAATATATTCAATAAAATGTATTCAGGACACATGTGGAGTACAACGGTTTAAAGCATGAAAGCATAAAACAGTAGAGTTCGGCAAACAGAAGTTCCCAAGCGTAGCTCAACACAATTAAACAAATTAGAGACCTTTTAAACCATCACAATAGCGTGCAAGTCAACAGTTTTCAAGATAAAAGCTTAATTGTGTATTTTTTGTGTAAATCTTGGTTTCCTTAAAAAGAGGTCATTTTTAATTAAATGCATTTTTTGCAATGAGAAAGAAATCAGTTATGGAAGAAGTATCCATCATCATATGTACTTGTGTGTCCCTTGTAATTACACAGACATAATATACAGTGGATGTACAGTATATACAGTAGGAGCCCCAGTATGGTACTATATTGTATGGTACATGCTCCTGGAGGTATGATATTTTGTCCAATTGGTACAGGAGAATATGGATGGATATGATTTAGGGCATGTTGAAATAGACTATACAATGCTGTTCCACAGTAAAGTTAAAGGAGTAGACTCAAGTGACTCCCTGTGTAATAGACCTCAGAGACACAGTTACAGCTGATGGATGATTCTTATCAGATGTCAACGGTTCCCTGTACCGACAGGCCTTTCTCTCTTCTGTAGTTCTCAGATACATTTGGCGCTTCTCTGAAAACACATTAACCCAGCAAATTATCTCTGGGTGTATTGTCCTGTCAGCTTGCTTTTACTTCTGCCAGGGTGGGCAAAGAATAAAATATTGCACAAGCTTTAGTGGATGGTTCTGAACTCAATATCCTTTACTGTTGGCTCACAAACTTGTGACTGATAGTTATAGAAAACTGAGATGAAAGGCAGGCTAGACAATGATGTCCTCATTTCTTTGAGCTCTTTTACAAAGTGAACACATCGCTAAAAAGAAAGCTTTATGAAGAAGCTATCACAGTCCAAACTCCGTGAGGAGAATCGATTATTTTTACTGCACTTGTTGGTGAAAGCTTACATTTGGGTTGAAACGCTTGAACTTTGGGCTCATAACGTTTGAGCGATGGTTATGGAAAAGCTGGCAGGATAGCTATCTGAGGGTATGTTTTGAATCTTTTAGTTTTCTTTTCCTCGTCTAAATCTAAGCTCACCTTCAGTGTTGAACTTGGATTATCTTTATTGCATTTATTTGGGAAATGGTGCACCTGGGGATAGTTTTCTTGACAATTATTAAAACCTGGTCATAAAACAGATTCTACAGTGGAGAGTCCTTGTTTACAGTGTAATTTAATACAAGCCTTAGATAGATCTACATCTGGAGAACTGATTCTAAATGAAGAAATCCATTGGGCAACTAAACTTGAGATGGAATATTAATCAGCAAGCAACTAATCATCATCAGAGTTTAAAGCCATAGAAATAATACATGAATGTTACAACTTATGTACAATTTATTTGACTTATTTAACTTTTTTTTTTAGACTTGTGTTTAATCATGAGCTTGTGCCTGGCCTACTGCTTCTCTGTCTGGTGTGGGTATCTGTACTGTACACTTTATGCTACGCAGAATCTCTAGAGTCATGCTGAGTGCTATTGACACTCGTCCATGCTGTGTCCCACGCTTAATTATAAGACATAGAGAAGTGCAGGGTTCTTTTTGAGCCCAATGAATGCAGCCACTGATTAGCCCTCAATCCTTCATTATGGCTTGGCTTGTCATTTGGGAATAGACCACTCAAGAGTGTTTGTTCTTGCAGCGTTAGTGTCTCAGTAGAGAAACCAGGTGTCACCAAGTCTGAACTTTACTGATGTGTGGGAAGCACTTCATGTAAAGTGAGCTCCAACTGAGCGAGCAGGTGGAATTAAAACAAGTACTAAATTATCATAAGTCTAGGAACAGTGTGTTCCTGTTTCAGAATATTTGGAAGAAGTAAACATTACAGGGAAATGACTTTGACTACCAATAGTTAAGTATAGATGTTAGAAACATTTATTTTATTCACATGTTCTTGGTATGTGAAGAGAAACCAAAAAATCCAAAGACATGGGAGGTGCATGTGAAAATTCCCACAGACAGTATCCCGAGCTCGAGATCAAACCCAGGACTCTGGAGCTGTGGGTTGGCACTTCCATGCAGCCCATATTAAAAGACATGCATAATGTTAATTCATCCTATAATTAAACCTATAAAATATCTTTATACTGCTTTAATAAAGAATGAATAGTGATCATGAAATCATGGGATTCGATTTTAATATATGTGTATATTATATTATATTATATTATATTATATTATATTATATTATATTTTATTATATTATATTTTATTTTATTATATTATATTATATTATATTATATTATATTATATTATATTATATTATATTATAATCAGGCGTTATACAACATTATAAAATCTCAATACCACTGTCTTTTGCCAGTGTCATGACCACCAAGTCTGAATGAATGTTTTATCATGTTAATGAAAATAATTACAAAATGAATCCTAGTCTGTTTTCAGTATTCAGTAAAAAAAATTCTAAAAACTAAATACTGCAATGGCTGACATAAGTTTAAAACATTTTAAAAAGCTATAACATCTGCTCGTAGGTTCTTTCTAGAGCCTAATATTATGCCTGTGATCCCTTCTTATCAAAAATAATTTATTTTGAAAAATACCAGACTTTATTTTATTCCAGAAACAAGGCTTTTATAAGCCAGATTTTGCATCTTGATGACATTTTGTTCCTTCAAAAAATTCACAAAAGACCATATGGTGTAGCTTCGTCCAGTTCTGGTGAGCTTTTTGACTCCTGTTCATTGTTCATTTATCAGGGCCATAAGGCAGAGCACCGGTGCAACGCTTCAGTCTTAGGAGAACCCATGTCACCGAGAATAAAAATGACTGTATAACAGCTTGGATATACAAAATTTTGTAAAAATTGAGAAGGGAATATTAAGATGAGAATGTTGGAATGTGGTTCTGGATGCTCTCATAACTCACCATGTCCACCTGATTTACAATCATGGGAGATAAGTATAAAGTCTTTGGTTAACAGTTTTCTATGTCAGCTAAACTCTTCATCTCAACAATCTGCTAAAACAGACCGGGTTTCCAAAGCTACATCTTTCATGGTAATACTAAGAGTTTGTGTTTATCAACTCGTAGATCATGAAACTAGACATGCCAGAGTCTTCGCTGGAACATTTTGTGTATTCTTTTTTAATATGACATAGAATAGTGCTGGAAAGCAATTTTTGGGAAGTGAGAGAAGAAGTTGTTCTCTTTTATTTTTAGAAGCTAACACAGAAATTTGTCTGCTATCTCTTACATTTTACATTGAAAATTCCTGTTAAATAGCAGTGTAACTGTGCTAGTAATGTTCTCCTGGGATGTGCTTCAGAGCTCAGCCCTGAGAACATATGGCTGTTTCGTAAGGAATAATTGAATTGTTAGAACAATAACACATCAGGTGTGCATTATATTTCTAATATTTCAACTGACTATTCTGCATATACTACAGTTGCCATGCGTCATGACATTGTCCAAATGTTTAATTTCAAGACATTTGCCAGATATTTGTCCTCAAAACACTCGTTGTTTGTAGCACTAATATATTACTCATTGCTCTCAGGCCTCATATGATTAAATCCAAAAAAGCCATTTAAGTGTTTGTAATGAAGGATTTGGGCCATTGATGTGCCGTTATTGGAAGGGGGGAGAGAGAGAGAGAGAGAGAGAGAGAGAGAGAGAGAGAGAGAGAGAGAGCATGATTTTCATAATGAAACAGAAAAGCTTATAAACACGTATTCTATTTGTTTTTCATCAGTTATTTTTATGCATTTAATTGTTCTATTATCTGCATTTAATCAGAAAATAAACATTTATGCAGATCGTTCTTTCCATAAACACTAAAAGGTATTTTGGAACTTTTTTTGTAATTGTATTTGTTGTTAGATCTGTGTGCTATGGTGGACCTTATCTTTCATTTTCTGTTATTTCAGTGGCCTTGACAAATCACTATGGCGCTGTAAAGCGGATACCAGCCTGGACCTACAGTATGCTAGACGTACATTATAACTACAAACATTGGAAAGTCTAACAACCAATCACAATCAAGTATTAAACAGCAATGTGATAAGCTCTATTTTAGTCTCTAGTACAGCCATGCCATCAATTTGTTAGCTATTCAATTGCATGGAAGTTGAGTTACAGCTCTGTAAGCATGTCACTACTATCCATCACAATTTAAGAGAAGGCGATTGGGGGCAGGTTTACAAAATAACTGACAGGAGGTCCTGATCCAAATAAACAAAATGTTGCCTATTGCTCCTTTAAGTACGAAGCGCACCGTCAGTTTAAATCCAGAAGAAGGATACTGTTGCGAGGTGGAATCTTAGTTGTTAAGATATTAAACTCTGGACATTGGACTTTATCTGAAGGTCATGAGTTCAAATCCCATCCACACCAATCTGATCAATGCCATTAACCCCACTGCTGCTCAACTGTATAAATAAGTTGCTCTAGATAAGTGCGTCTGTCAACGTGCCATAACTGTAATTGGAGTTTTGTAGCCAGCTGAGATCTGACAGTGCAACATGTTAAACTTGTTGGTATTAGTATTTATTCGACAGGAGATATGTCTGACTAAGGAACCCATGAATATTAGCTACTAATAGTAAATATGATATTAAAAATAAAAGGGAATAAAGCTGTAAACAGGGCAGTGATGAGCATGTTGAAGGATGCAGTGAGGTTGGTTGTGGCTCTCAGAATTTGAGGCTCCCACATTTCTTTATCTCTCCAACTCTAATTGGTCGCGCGCTTTGGGTTTTTTCCTGCGCCGAGCTCCAGGATGAGGCGCGGTGAGGCTCTGAGGAGCTGAGGAGGAGGCATGGATAAGTAAGGACCTACCAAACACACACACACACACACACTCTCTTTCTCTCTCTCTCTCTCTCTCTCTCTCACACACACACACACACACATCACGGAGCAGGCTGTCGGAGCTAACTCTGGCCACAGAAACGAAAACAGGAATATAAAACGGCGCGTTTAAACCTCGGGTTTCTTTATTTCTGGACTCCATTTGGATCAAAACGGATTATTTGCCTTTAACCTGAATGCTGAAGCAGGTAAAGGACAGCTTACCGGATCGACTCTTTTTTGCTTCCATTAGACTCACCGAGTATAGTCAGAGAGCATAAAACTGCAAAACGCCATTCATTATTAATTTTTTTATATAAAGGCAAAACAATTTGTTTCATGTTAGCAATATTTCATAATATTTATATTGAAGTTGCAGTTCAAGCAACAGGCTTGTATAGGTTCAAGTTAAAGATGAACCCTTTGCTCTGGTGTTCTCTTAAGTGACCCACTCTCTATGCTTGTTAAACAACCTTAACTATTATTATTATTATTATTATTATTATTATTATTATTATTATTATTATTATTATCATCATCATCAGTATGAGTAGTAGTAGTAGTAGTAGAAGAAGTATGTGTTTGGTGAGTAGCAGGTGCCTACAATACTGCATGATTCTTCTTCATCTATAAAGCTATGCTTGGTCTCACTGAAGCCACTTAAAACATATTTATATATATATATATATATATATATATATATATATATATATATATATATATATATATGATCTATTAAGTAATGCAAGATATATTTTATATATCTGTTGTCTTTTTCGTTATCATAGCTTTGAATCCCCTATAGCTTACTAAATCCATAACAAATATATATAATACTTTTCACTTACATAATTTTACAAATGCAGTCTGTATAAGGCAAGTAAAACCCACACATGTATAGGTTTAGTATTTATTGCTTTCGAAATATTGTCTTCATCATCCTCCTTATGATCATAATCATCATTACCTGACCCTGATATAGTCCAGTGTTGAAACTTGAATAAAGAGAGAAAGAGCAAGCCTAGGCATCTTACAAAAAGCTGCATCCAGCCTTCAGGCTGACTGACAAGAGCCTGTACGGATCTACTCGTTCTCATGAACAACAATAGCAACTCAGGAAATGGATTCTTATTGTCTGTTCTTTACATTGCAACAAAGTCCTCAGTGTTTCTGACCCACAGAATGGCGTGTCCCTGCCCCCATCCCGGTCTCTCCTCGAGGCAATGTCCAGCAGCTTTAGCACTCGCCACTCTTCTTTTCTCCCTCGCTATAGGTACAGAAGAGGCTCAGTGGCTCGCTCGTCTGAAGGAATGCAGGTGGTCAGGCTGAGAATGGCCCTGTGGTGGCTGCTAATCTTCCTGGCTTTGATGCAGTTTCCACAACCTGCAAAGGGGCAAAGTAAGTATTCATATCACTCTGCTTGCTTCCATGTGCAAGTTTAGTTGAGGCATTTCTTACTCATGTCGCTCATTATGTGAATTGCCTTTCTGTTCTTTATCGTGGACTGTATCGTGGACATTTTCCTTGATTGAGAAACCTCTACAAAGTGGTGTTAATTGATTATTTGAGAAGTATAAAATCCCAGACTGTTGATCAGTCTTTAGTAAGTCCAGATATAGAGAGAAGGCAAAAAAATCCCTCAGGAGGACTTAAGTGTATAATTGGTTGGTCTGCTCGGAAGGAGTGTTGCATTCCTGCCAGAGGCCAGTCCACTGCAAGGTATAAGCACATGGATTATTTTCTCTCTTCAGCTTCTTTCTCTCTCTGTTTCTCTCAATTCCACTTTCTGCACTCTTTGACTGACAAACAGGTGTACAGTTGCCTGTCTATTAGTATGGAGAACACTGTTTAGCCTACTCTATCTTTCTGTCTGACTTAACACTGCTGCACTGCTGGCAGGATTTCCTTCACGATCAAAAAAATGTGAAAAGCATTTAGTGTGATTCCTGTCTGTATGTGACTAAGTTTTGCAATGGCCCTGCAAAACTCTTCTACATATAAGGGTTTAAAGTATCCCCCGAGACATCTAAAAGGAAAGCAGATCAAGCAAACGAAGAAAGGAGAAAAGTATAGCCTGTGTCTTACAGACAGAATGACAGGGTGTGTGTCGCATTGGCATTCTGAACAGAGGCACCTGATTGAAGTCAGGGAGCAAATCTGCAGAGTGGAAAACGTGCAGAAATACGCAGCGTAAAACTTGCTGAATATGAATGGGAGTATCAGATGTTGATGAAAGCCATTTTGTGCACAGTGTGATGAGACTTTGTGGGAAGCCTATTATATCTATATCTCTGTCTTTGAGTTGTAGTGAAATCCGACAAAAATTTCCAAATCATCACTAAGACGAATCTTATCTAAGACCCAAAAATAGTTTTAACCAGCTGCACTACTAGAAGTAACATTGGTTCACTCAAATGGTTGGAATTTTATACATTTCTCAGGAAAAGGCTTAAACTCTCAGCTGGGTCGGTTTTAGGGAGTGCGAGAATCTGTCACCGTCGCCTCGCCTGATGCCTCGGCGCGGATTTACACTCTATTGCATCTCATTAATTCTTCTGAATACATAGCGAAACAGTCATGACCCGTCTGTCTTCTGTAGGTGTTAATATTTTAATTCCCCCAGCAGGGATTTCCATGCTGGTAAAAGATTAAAGTTCAAAAGAGGCCCGAGTCATTTAAGTGAGCGGAAGAGTGACGATAAAAGGAGTCTGTGGATTTGGAGTAAGTGCTCTCTGCCAAAGTCTTCAAACGGATGAAAAATAAGCTCATCAAAGGCTGGTGGATTTGCTGGCTGCACGTCTTTAATATACAAAGATACGGGACCTCCTGCGCCTTTATCTTTTCATTGACAAGTCGTCACTTGTTACCATTAAACCGTAATGGTGGCATAAACAATCAGTGAAGGCACTTTCATAAGTAATCCTTTAGCCAGGTTTTGATACGTTTCTTAAGGTTTCAGGACTTAGGAAGTGTCCATGGCAGTGATGTACATATGTATCACTTTAACTGAAATAGCAACAGTAGCCCAGAACTTTTTTTTTCAGGAATCAGACCCCCCCCACCCCCCCACACACACATACACACATTGTCTTATATAAAATGTTTGCAACGTGCTCTTATACAAGCGGAGTTCAGTTCAACATCCCTCAAAGGCACAGGTCCTTTTTTTTTGAGAGTGCAGAAATGAGTGAAGAGTCGATGGTCTCTTCAGAACTGAGTGTGGAGTCGATGGTCTCTTGAGAAGAGAGATCTCTGCCTCCTCAGTGAACAAATCGCAGCTGAAATCCAATCTTCCATTTCAGGTTTGTGAATTTAGAGCAGTTTATGTATCTCGTAGTATTTTCCACCCCCTCTGTTCTTGTCGCCGGAGTAGTGCTTGTAATAGACTTGACTTTCTACTCAAAATTGCTTATCTTTACATGCCCACATTTAGCGTACAGTACACTACTGTACATAATTGTAGTGTTTTATCTGTGTGGCAGCATGTAAAGGAATGATGGCGATTCCTGCTTGTCTGTGCGTAGAAATAGTGAGCGAAACAGCACTTTGGGCTTTCATTGTGATTCAACAGGAATGTGTGTGCACTGGGCGTGGTGGCTAAGCACATGGATAACTCTTTATGGCTTTTTAAAACTGAGTCACGGTCACAAGAATTAAATCTCCTCTAAAGGTTAATTATTTTGGGAGACCTGACCTTTTATCAGTACTAATAAAAAGGCTTTGTAAAATGGTGCTTTCTGTACTGGCTTTTCTCCTCTGTTAAAAATCTATATCTAGGGATGGGTGTTGACTTAATGAAAAGCTGCAAGCTATATTCCCCCCCCCCAATGAATTCACATAGCCCAATTTATATATATATATATATATATATATATATATATATATATATATATATATATATATATATATATATATATATATATATTAAAAAAAGAAAGTTTATTATGATACATTAAAAACATTAAAAATGTATCATAAATGCAAAAATGCATTTTCCCGGTCTCTACTGAAAAATATTTGACAATAGAACTGCTTAACACCTATCCCTAGTTATTAAAACACTGCAGTAGAGTCTAACCTAGATGTAAAAAGCCTGAGAAAGTGTAAATATTTGTTCTGAAGCTTTCTTTTCTCGTCTCTTGTAAAATCTTTGGTTTGATTGCACCTGATATACTGTACAAAAATGGACAAAAGTTTGTGGACTTCTGACCACAACATTCATATGTGCTTTTTGAACATCCCATTTCACATGTAGTCCTCATTTAAAGTTAATCCACTCTACTGGGAAGATGATCAACAAGTTTGCTTTTGGACATTTGTGCTCACCGGTGCATAAATAAAGTCATGTACTGATGTAGGGTGAGGAGCCCTGGGGTGCAGTCCGCATTCCAATTCATCCTTTGTGTTCAATAGGGTTGAGGTCAGAGCTCTATAGCAGGCCACTCAAGATCTTCCATTCCAAACCATATCTTTATGGAGTTAGCATTGTGAGCTTTGGGTCTCTAAAGTAAAAGGGAAAAATTATGTTACCACACCAAAAACATCCTATACAATTGTGCACTTTCAACTTCATTGTAAACAGTTTGGGAAAGATTACTGTACATATGGTTGAAAAAGCTAGGTGTCCCAATACTTTTGTCCATATAGTGTATAATTGCATGCAAGTATATAATATATATATATAATAAATGTAATTTTGACATTTTGTTTCTTTTCTAGTTGCAGGCCCACGAAGAATGCGATTTAAAGTCATGGGTCTTGACAAGTTGCATGTGTTTTGGAAAGAGCCAAAGGGAGAATACGATGGCTATAGATTTATTTACAACAGTGTGCCAGGTGAGAATCATAAACGTGTCTAAGGATAATAATACAATGCTCTTTGTTCATTACTTCTAAGTGCCTATTTGTGCCTATTTGTCCAAAGCTAGAAAAGATCCTATAGCACTTACAAGCCTGCAATTTGCACCCATTCACATAAAATCCTGACAGTTTCCCATTTAACCTGATGGCTCATGTAGAGCTGCACATTATCACAGCTGGTTATCATAGTGAAGTCCTTTGCAAAATAAAAAAAAAAAAAATACTAAAAAAAAAAAAAACATTCTGAAATATCTGGTGTGTGCTATGAGTCAGATTAGCTTATTATACTGAGGCTGCAAAAAAGACCCCATCGTGTCATTATATGAAATACTCATCATACTACACTGAGATGTACAGCTGTAGCAATATATAGTCCATATTGTGTGATCTAAATCACTGCAGATGTTCTGTTTTCAAACACGTTTTTGACAACGATTTAGTGTAGAATAACATGGACCAAGGCAAGAACCTTGGTTTGTAGCAAAGCTTTGTGAGGATCAGGAGCTTATTAGCCACCGGGGCTCTTAGCTCACCCTTTTGTTAAAGGCCAAAATCCTTTTCCTAGGGACAATACCAGACCATGTCCAAACGCGCTGCATTCTTTAGCATTCCTCTGCCTATATTGAACCTGGCATGACAGAAAGACCATTCCTCATTATCCAGTTAAGCAGAATGAACAGATGGGAAGGGCTATCATTTCTGTTATAGCAACTTACTCTCTGTGACCAGAGTGGTTTTAATTGCTGGAATTAGTTCCATTGGTAGAGGAAGGTATTGGCGAGATGGAAAGGGTTGAATAAGGACGTGTGATGATGTAAATCAGAGAGCAAGCACTGACTGCAGTGTGTTTTTTAAGGGGGGCTGTGCTCAGCCTGGAGCGATGCACCGGAAGCAAAACAGGTCATGGCAAGGTCACCATCATCGTTTACAGTATTAGATGTCAGCTGAACGTGTTTGAAATCCCATAACTGTGCTGCCATCACTGAGCTTAAGAAGACATAGACAGAGGGAGAGAGAGAGAGAGAGAGAGAGAGAGAGAGAGAGAGAAATGTTTACCTTCAGTAAAAAGCTGGAAACGTTATGGCTTCCTTGATTCGAGAGCTAAAAGGCCCCCACGTATCCTGATGCTTTTTGCTTGTCAGATTTGGCTCAGATCTCTGCTGAGTGCAAAAATTAAACAAACAAAGTTAAACTTTATATTTTGGCTTGGATATTGGACTTGAGTGTTGTCTTTTTCAAATGAAAACATAGAAGATGAATTTTCCCATGAACATTAGTGCTGGAAGCATCAGTGTTATTGCATGCCTATTTTCTGGTGTTGATCAGTACTCCCTCATAAAAGCCTCATAAAATTTAACAGTAAGTCTACAGTAAATTTTGTTTTCTCTGAGGCAAAATACAACTTTTGAATACTTTGATGCCCTTTAACTGGGTCTTAAACCCTGGTAACACTTTGCTGCCTGCAGCATTTTTCTTGCAATTGTTGTTAAGAAGTGCTGACACATCAGCAAAATGAAGGTCTTTAGCCCTTGAACCTCTTCAGTCTTCTCTAACCCCAATCATGCTCCAAGTGGTTGCTGAGCAAGCACAATTTAACCCACTCCTCATTCGAATTGATCTCTTGGTGGGCCATGAGGATTTAAATCGGTATCTTTGGACAGTTTTCTGATTTGGAGAGGCCATGCCAGGATTTTCTGTAGAGCACTGGAATTGGGTAGAGCCACAGCAGAGATTTTTTTGTGTGAAGCCAGTGAAGAAAAGTTAAAGTTCAGCAAAAGTGGACGAGTTGTGAAACAGAAACTAAACAGCACAGAGTGCGCAAGAAATGCAGTCATTCTCACACGGATTGAACTTTCCCAAAACTTCCAGTAGGTACATTAGAATGTCTAGTGTACACTTAGGTACTCTCGAGGTGGCAGCTCAGTGGTTAAGGCATTGGACTCTGGATCAGAAGGTCACAAGTTGAAATCCTTGAGTAAGGCCCTTAACCCTTAGCTGCTCAGTTGTAAGTTACTCTGAATCAGGACGTCTGCCAAGTGCCATAAATATGATAGAATAGTGAAATATAATACATTCAAATTCTTTCTACAGGAGGACGAAGCCTGAGCTTTCTTTATGAACAAGTCAATTTAAAGACATGCACCAGTGAATCAGAATCTACATGTTATTCATAAAGCTGTCACACTCTGATTTTTGCATTCTGACAGCAAATCGGTGTAATCCGTTAGAGAATATCACTTTGTTGCTCTTCACAGAAATTGACACTATGAATTAAAGAGAAAGGCTTATCATACAAAAAGGTGTGGAGTGACATTTTGGTTTGGACAGTATTGCTTTTATTTTTTTTAGGTGAGTTTTATCTATTGGGGTATTAGAATGAAATACATTTTACAGTGAAAAAGTGTTTAAAAGTTAAGTTTTAAGGTAAAAGTGGTTTTTAGTGGTTTAAATTAGTACATTATTAATATTCTATGTACTAAATTCATCCATGTACATACACTATATGTACAAAAGTTTGTGGACACCTGACTTTTTGACCATCCCATTCCACATTTATTCCCCATTTGCACAGTGTGTTGTTGGAGATTATTTATTGCTTATTCAGCTACAAGGGTGTTAGTGAAGTCAGCTATTGATGTACAGTGAGGAGGCTTTCGGTGCAGTCACTATTCCAATTTACCTCAAAGGTGTTCAATAGGGTTGAGGTCAGAGCTCTATAGCAGGCCACTCCAACCCATGTAAACTATATCTTCTAGGCACTGGCCTGGTGCACAGGGGCATTGTCATGCTGGGACAGGTTTGGGTTTTCAAGTTTAATGTTACTACATCCAAAGACATCATCATAGACATGCAGGCACACATAATTGTGTGCCTGCAACTTTAAGGTAAAAGTTCGGGGAATAACCATGTATGGATGGAAAAGTCAGGTGTCCAATACTTTTGTCTATATATTGTATCTGGTCAAATCCAAGGTGTGAATTTTGTTGTAGTGTAGTGGTTTAGATTGGCAACAATTTTGTTGAGAAAAAAACACAACTTGAACAGATTACTGACTAGCGAATGCATAAATGTTTCCACATATGTACAGAAAATGTACAGTATTGTGGTTATATATATGCTACAGTGTTGTGGAAATAATAGTAAAATAGTTAAATTTAGTTTTTTTTTTCAAATGAATTCAATTTCTTGTATATGTAAGTAAGTACAAATCACTAAAATCATTTCATTTACTTGTTTTATTTGTGCAATAACTTTGAATCCTTTGAACCTTTAAAAGGTTAAATCATTTTTATTTAGTCATTGTTTTTTAGTTTTAGATGCAGAAAAATGTGCTTTAATTTAATTAACTGATAAATATCTTGGGATTCTAATGGAATTTAAAACAGTCAAAAATCATTTTAACCCGCGATTCTTTTCCGACATATGACAGATTTCAGAGGACCTTCTTTAACACTGCTGGACCTAATCACGTCCTTACAACTCATTAAGCTGATAATTGCATCTCGATTCTTGTCACCAAACCTCCCAACAGAATGCTTCTTGCGGAATCGTCCTGTAAACAGATTGCTTCCACACCAATCGCTTGACATTGAGCCTCGAATCGGCACTTGGAATAAGGAATGAGCCCCGATAGCTTTGTTAGCGTTAATGAAACGGCATAGTAATGCATGCTAATGAACCTTCTGTCAATGATTTCCGTCTGATCGTAGATGGAGAGAGGAATGAGCTTCGAATTGGGAAGGGTCAAACCAAAGCAATAATAAATGACTTCAATCCCACAAAGGAGTACACAGTGAAGGTTATAGCTGTAAGGGGAAGTCAGCAAAGCAGAGCACTTGCAGGAAGCTTCGCAGGTATGGAAAACACACGCAGCATCATATCATTACAGTTTTAATGTCATTACGGTTTACCAACGTGAATTACGTTTGGACGTTGCACTATGTATGTTTACTATGCCATTATAATAATACTATATACAATAAAACTAAATGGTAATTTTCAGATACGATAGATTGCTTCATGGCATTTACTCATGTTACACTTTAAAAAAAAAAAAAAGCTTTCAGTACAGATACAAATATTTATGTTTTGCAGCTCAGGCCCGGGAATTTGACAAAGAAACCACCCAACCACCAAGAATCAATGAGATGCCTACAGAGGATGGTATTGCGCTATCAGGAGGTAAAGAAAAGACTTAAATATAACTAGACATTTAGTTTCTCTCACAAATACACACTTTCTTTTCCAACACTCTCTCCTTTCTCCACTCTGAATCATTATTTCAACTTTGCTGGTGGGAAATGACCCTCTGTCAAGACCTTTGAGACTGGCTGTAGACATCAGTGAAGTATAAAGATTTCAGTCAAGCGCATGTGTGGAGGTCATCGCTCCAACCAGGCACCTCTGCTTATAGCGCTTTTGTCTCTTGATAGAAAAATGTGCATGTTCATGAAGCTAAGGTCAAAGATAATGAACCAGTTTGGAAATGAAGATGTCTCTTTAGGCCAGTTATGTGTGAAAGTGTGTATCTAGATGAGTCGCACTGTGTTTATCCGAGGGCAGTCTGTGGTGTTTGTGTTTGTAATGGCATTACAAGGTGCCGTGAGAGAAGACACTTTAATAGATTGTGCTTTGAGTAAGGATCTGAGTGTACTTTCAATATCTGTGTGATCATCTGTGAACAAAACAAGTACATGTATGTCCATGTGGGAGCATTATCACAGCAGGTACAGAATAGGTATCCAGGCTGATCAATCAGCACGGCTGCTGCTGCTGCTGCTGTGCGGCGTGAGAGAAGACCGTTAGAGGGTCTAATGGGTCGAGCTATGGCCATTTGTTTTAGAGAGTGCAAAATCCAATATGGACTGTGAAGGTTTTGAAATATGCTGTAGGGCTCGGTGGTGTGCTTGGGCCCCTCATCAGGACCACAGCGTGGCAAAAGCATGTGGGAGAAAACCACATGGAGTCAGAAGTTGCTCACAGACTGTAATTTTGGACACCTCACTGGAATGCTGCCGGGTAGCACAGATTTAGACTGAGGTTTTTTTTTAGGAAGCTATGAAATATTATCAGAGTGCTTTTTTTCTCTCTTTCAGATGGTATAAATATGACGCTAATATGGACAATTTGGCACACAGGCCTATGTGTAGTATTATAGAGAAATAATAAAGGCATGAGAGACTTAATGATAACAAGAGAGAGGCTGATAGGCAGCTCTGGGCAATACTTTTTATAGCCTGAGGCTTCCCACACGGAAATGTGGTGTTTATTGTTTTTATATTCTTACTTTTTACATCAGACCGTGGCATTTCGTTTGGTGTGGTGGCGAGTAAAATAAGAACCGGAGTAAGACAAAAGAATTCCATAACAAAGAACTCTCTTTTCCAACACAGATCACGTCTGATGCTCAGCATGAATGATTCTGAAGTTTTTATATTTCTATTTTAGATATGTGTTCAAAAGCAGAGGGTTTTTCCCTCCTGGCCACCCACCTTAGAGATGATTTAGCTTGTGTGTGTGTGTGTGTGTGTGTGTGTGTGTGTGTGTGTGTGTGTGTGTGTGTGTATGCTGGCTGGTGTTGTATTCTATCACAAGATCACACTTCCTTTTGAAGTGGCTCTCCTGGGATTCTGCCCAAATAGACAGAATAAAAGTAAACAAGTCCTCATGTGGGATGTGAATCTCATATTTGAGCGCTATGTTTTTTTTTTTTTTAAGAATTCTCACCACTGATGAATGATGCGCCAGTTCTTCAGAGTGTTGTCAGCTTCAATTCTCGCACGCTTAAAAGCCTAGAGATACCACCTGCTGTACTGATTCATGTTTAACATCTGGATGTGGCAGGCAATCACCAACAGCATCTCCCCTCACACCAATATCAAACAGCTGTCTGTGGCTTCTAGTCACAGGAGTCCAGAAATTACAGCATGGAGAGAGAGAGAGAGAGAGAGAGAGAGAGAGAGAAGAGAAGAGAAGAGAGGGAGGTGGTGATTGTTTTACCTGAGAGAAAGACAGAGACAGAGAAATATGGGGAATGAGACATGGAGGCGTCGCCTTCAGAAAGCAATTAGTTTGAGACTCCAGTGCCTGGTAAAGCCACCTGGAGCAGCATTGTTTTTTTTTTTTTACTTGTGGTAAAAGGTGGTGATTATCAGAAGTCTCATCCTCCTCACATTTAACCGTGTGGGTAATGGTGAATGTGACAGAAGTGTGATAATGGGCTTTGCAGACTTTTGGCCAGAGGGCAGGACAATGATGAGCCGCATGTCAGAAATGCAACAAGACCTGCAGCTACTGTAATCTTCGTTTGATACAGACAAGGTGATACATCCCCGTTCTCAAGAGAGCGGCAAACAAGCTGACAGCGTCGATGCATAAGGTTGGACTCTCCCTAGGTGGCCGTGCTTTTTAATGGAAATGTGCAGTGTGGTTTTACTTAGCGATTTTGTGCAGGTAAACACTTTTAATAAGGGGTCCAGTCCTGGACAGAGACAGCTGTCCTCTAGGGCTCTCCAGTTCACTGCATTATGCAGCGCTAGGTGCTTTGCGGCTGAGAATGCCATATTTAAGAGGCTTTTGTAAAAGAGACATCACGGCTTTTGGAGGTAAAGACAGCTAGAAAAAACCTGAGAGTCTGGGTGTCAGATTCGCAGTAATGCATGTCCTGTTACCTGCATGTTGGTCTGGAATTCTGATGAGTATATTAGCAAGGATTTTTCTAAGCTATAATTAAAAATCGAACGGCACACATTTTTAGAATGCAAATGATATTAATTATGCACTTACGATATTCTGGTCTCATCTGACACGAATTAAGCAACGTTTTACACCGAGGAAATTCTAATCATGTCCCAGTGTGTACTCTAATTGAAAGGGTTGCTGTATTACTGTATCCCAATTACAGGAAAATTCGTGTTGTTGAGAGCTTTGTTTTACTGCTACACACCGAATCCGCTGCTTTCATCAGCTTGAGGTGAGTGTTTAAAGCTCAGCTCTGATACTGTCACTTGCCCTAGTACAACAATTTCCTCTTAATCTCATACTGATCGAGCGTGTTTGTGTCAAATCTGTTTTGTTGATTAATCTTGAGCTGGTACTCTGGTGTAATCCACATAGCCATATGGCCGGCAACAAAATGTCAGCTTTCTAAAACCCAAATCATGTCACTGAATGGAATCAGAGAGCCGCAGTGTTGTAATGACTCTGGTGGTCACTCTTTCAATTTGTTTGTCTACACGGAAAAAAACACAATTGAGCGGGCCATCATTAAATTGTCTGACCGGGTAGTGCAATTTAATTGACTTTCTGCATTAGTTACTGTCATGTTTATTCAAAGGTCTTCATTTCTCATGTTGCCTAATGGTAGGCTAATATACTTTAAGATGTTTATTATTTGCATCTAAATGCTCATTTACATGGTCATGAGCAGGCAAGTGTAGAAGCATTCATGCAACTGAGCTCCATCTCTTAGGTTCTGGTTTGTTTATTGCTTTCCCTGACCTGTTCTTGCATTGCCTTTGCTGGATGATGAGCACATTACATTTGTTGTCTGTGTGTGTTTGTGTGTTTGAGGCGAGGCACTGTTTCATTTCCAATTTAATATATCGGACTATAATTAAGATTGGGGGCAGCTCAAGGGCTACTGATGCAATCACAGGTATCTGGCATATTATCTGGAGACTAAACCTGACTAGAAATGGCCCTCGCCTACAGCCACACCGGCCTGAGAACACCCGATCTTCTACGATCTCAGAAGCTAACCAGGATTGAGGCATCAATCCGGGTTTAGACTGTATGATTACAGTGGTCTTTTAAGCTTATTACTTGTCACACTGTGCCATAAGGTGGGTGCTGTCCATGGTACATAATACAACAGAGATCTTCTAACGCAGAGGTCACCAACTACCAGGTTGCGACCGAGTACAGGGCCGTGGAAGAGTTGCTACCTGGTCGCAAAGATCTTCTGGGAATAATGTCTATAGACATGAGACTGTATTATTTATTGTGAGTTTTGCACTTTAACAGCCGCGAAAAGTGTTAAACAACCATCCCTCAAATGTTTCTTTAGTGGAGGAGGTAGGAAAAAAACAAGTCTTTGAGAAAGAAATATGATTCTTGTCTCAAATACAGTATGGGCTCATGATCCAAAACCCTTGTGTGTAATATGTGGAGATACATTAGCTAATTAGTCAATGAAGCCCTCAATATATAGTCCAGTCTGATGGCATTTCGTGATATAGACACAAAATGGAATCTATTGATTCGTGTTCATAGACACGAATTCCTCTTTTTTCCTGTGTCACTGAGGACAACTTTCTATGTAATGTATTTCAATAGAAAGTATTGTAAGTTTTCTTTCTGCCACTGGATAGCTTCTGCCAGTGGTTCTTTCCACTCAAAATACAGTAAATATATTCTCCCTGTTAACGAGGGAGACTGCGTTAATTAGAGACACACACATTTATTACAGTATAACCCTAACCCTTACTCTAACCCTAACTGTATATTTTCTGCCTTATTCTCTGATAAAAAAGATTAACTTTAGCATTTCTGTCAGCATTACCCATGATCCTCTGTCTCTGTTGCCAGACAAAGGCAGACGTGGTGAGTGACATGAAAAAAGAGGATAATTTGTGTCCATGAACACAAATCAATAGATTACAGTTTGTGACTATATCACGAAGTGACGTGAGACTGTGCTGCAATTTTGCTTCCACATCTATGCACACAGTTTTGGGAAACAAAAATTTAATGTTAAATAAGTAAATGAAAGATTTACCAATTACTATTTCCTGCTTACTGCATCAATCAGCACAATCCAGGTTTGTTCAGAAAGACACTTTAAAGTGGGTTTGATGTATTTATTTTTTTGCAAATCGACAGCTGGCTTTGCACTGTCCAGTGTTCTGCTGGTTTTGCCGTGCCAAATAAAATTCACACGTGGTAAAAGAATTTTGAGTAAGTTAAAACTGGTGGTCTTAGGAAGCATGCGATGTGCAGCTCACCAGCAGCCGATCTCAACTCCCGACCAAAAGATTCATTTCTGATGACTGGTTTATCTGTGAGTCAGCAAGATTTGGCCAAAAACCATATACTATAGAAATAAGTCAATTTTAGTAGTTAAATGTGAGCAGAGCTTCTCTTTTAGCATTCCATGCATTTTTATAGGATGCATCACCATCCATCAGTCACACCGTTAACAGAGAGGCACAGAACCTTGAAGATGGAAGATGACTGTTCTTGGATGCTTAATGTGGACGTGTAAATGTGGGCCATTTGTTAATGACAGGAGGATTATGACTCCTTTGCATGCTACATTTTTGCCCTTGCTCCTCTTTTCCTTTTTGCGTATCCTTTTGCTTAAAAGTGGAGACAGATATTTTGGTTCATTCACTTTCTCCCAGTGTTCTGTCCAGACAGTTGTCTCTGTTTAAACATGCAGAAATAAGTTGTTGTTAGCACTGTCCTACATAAGCGAAGCAGATGTGTTCTTTTCTGTTTCTTTTTCTGTCAATCACTATGTCTTTATGAGTTAGTTGCTCTACTGTCTTGTACTGATACGAGTGAACTTCAGCTCAGTTTTTCTTCAGTTTAGTATTTCTGTTATCTCAAGTGAACCTGGACACAGCTTAACAGATTTAAATAACACTACACAGAGATTTATTACACTTTTGCATATTTAAATATATCACAATATTTGGACCTTCTTGGATGATAATGATGTACATTAAATTATATACACAGATACACAGATTTAATGTGGGGGCTTTAGATCAAACTAGGTACTGGAGTCAGCCAAATTAAATAACTGCGAACTTTAAAATAGGAAGTCATGTAAATGGATAATTAAACAAGGCAGGGATTGATAGAAAAGTAATCAATAATATACAGTAATCCCCGTTTTTTTTCGTAAATGGAAAACCCGCTATAAACGGACGCCGCCCCAAAAATGCTATTTTATGTATACTGTACTTTACTGTATTAATATTTTACTTCATTTTATACTTAATAATGATATTTGTATTAATAGATTTCATTATTTCAAGATAAAACTCTATAAAAACGCTATCCCCGAGAGACCGAGAAAATCCGCGAAACAAATTAGTTATGTGGCAAATGCAATTCCGCGATAACCCGGGTGCGTGAGACTAGAACCTCGTTAAAGCTGGGGATTACTGTAGTATAGATATGATCCATTTATTATGATGATTGTATGTTGATCATTCCTTTGATTTATTTAGTTACATTTATTGTGAAACATCCACAAGACTTCAAGTCCTTGTTTTGATGTGTACTTTTTCAGCCATATCTGGTTCTTCCACAAACCGTTACCACAAAATGTCACAAGATATCTTTAAATGCAGTAATATTAAAAATTGTCCCTTTACTACGGGACCCAAACCTGTTCCAGCATTAAAATGCCCTTGTGCAGTTCCATTAAGGTATGTTTTACATGGGTTCGATCGAAAGAGTGGCCTGATATCAAATTCGGACCTCAACCCTATTGAACACCTTTGAAATTAATTGAAACGCTGAGTGCCATCTAGGAGTGTAGGAGTGTATGTCTACAGCAGGGAAAGACGGTAGGAAAGGAAAAGTGTAGGAGAGTGTAGGTTAGGGTTGGTACTTTAAATGTTGGCACTATTACTGGTAAAGGGAGAGAGGTAGCTGATATGATGGAGAGGAGAAAGATAAGTTGTGTGTTCAGGAGACCAAGTGGAAAGGGAGTACGGCCAGGAACATTGGAAGTGGGTTTAAATTGTTCTATCATGGTGAGGATGGAAGGAGAAATGGTGTAGGGGTGATCCTGAAGGAAAGGTTTAGTAAGTGTGTAGTGGAGGTGAAGAGAGTTTCTGATAGAGTGATGAACGTGAAGCTGGAAGTTGAAGGGGTGAGGATAAATGTTACCAGTGCTTATGCTCCACAAGTGGGTTGTAAGATGAAGCAGAAGGAAAAATTCTTAAGTGAGTTGGATGAACTCGTAGAAGGTGCACCTAGGAAAGAATTATTGGTGAATGGTTCAGATTTAAATGGGCATGTAGATGCAGAGGTGATGAGGAGGTGATGGGTAGGTATGGTTTTAAGAAGAGGAATGTGAAAGGGAAGATGGTGGTAGATTTTGCTAAAAGGATGAAAATAGCAGTGGTAAATACTCATTTTAAGAAGAAGGAGGATCATAGGGTGACGTATAAGAGTGGAGGAAGGTGCACACAAGTGGACTATGTTCTATGTAGGAGATGCAACCTGAAGGAGATTGGAGACTGTAAGGTGTTGGCAGGGGACAGTGTAGCTAGACAGCATCAGATGGTGGTCTGTAGGATGGTTTTGGAGGTGAAGAAGAAGAGGAGGAGAGTAAGGACTGAAAGAAGAAGAAGAAGAAGAAGATGGTGGAAACTGAAGTAGGAAGACTGTAGTGTGAGGTTCAGGGACGAGGTCAGACAGGGGCTCGGTGGTGGTGAAAAGGTGCTGGATGATTGGGCAACTACTGCAGAAGTGATAAGGGAGACATCTAGAAAGGTACTTGGTGTGACATCTGGAAATAGAAAGAAAGACAAATAGACGTGGTGGTGGAATGAGGAAGGAGAGTATAAGGAGAAGAAGGTTGGCGAAACAGAATTGGAAGCAACAGTGTAATGAAAAAAGTAGGCAGGAGTACAAGGAAATGTGGCAGCAGGTAAAGAGGGATGTGGCGAAAGCCAAGGAAAAGTCATATGAGAAGCTTTATGAGAAGTTGGACACTAAGGAAGGAGAAAAGGATTTGTACAGATTGGCCAGGCAGAGGGACTGAGCTGGGAAGGATGTGCTGCAAGTTAGAGCAATAAAGGATGGAGATGGAAAGAGATGGAAATGTGTTGATTAGTGAGGAGAGTGTGTTGAGAAGATGGAGGAAGTATTTTGAGCAGCTGATGAACGAGGAAAAAGAGAAAGAAAAGGTTGGATGATGTGGAGATGGTGAAGCAGGAAGTGGATAGGATTAGTAAGGAGGAAGTGAGAGCAGTGATTAAAAGGATGAAGAGTGGAAAGTTGGTTGGACCAGATGACATACCGGTAGAAGCATGGAGATGTTTAGAAGAGATGGGAGTGGAGTTTTTAACCAGATTGTTTAATAAGATTTTGGAAGGTAAGGATGCCTGAGGAATGGAGAAAGAGTGTGCTGGAACTGATCTTTAAGAATAAGGGAGATGTGCAGACCTGCAGTAGTGAGTAGTGAGTAGTGAGAGTAGGGAGCAGGTTGAGAAGAGCCTGAAGAGGTGGAGATATGCGCTGGAGAGAAGGGGAATGAAAATCAGTAGGAGTAAGACAGAGTACATGTGTGTGAATGAGAGGGAGGGCAGTGGAGTGGTGCAGTTGCAGGGAGAAGAGGTGGTGAACCTGGAAGAGTTTAGGTACCTGGGGTCAACAGTGCAAAGTAATGGAGAGTGTGTTAGAGAAGTGAAGAAAAGAGTGCAGGCAGGGTGGAGTGGGTGGAGAAGAGTGACAGCAGGAGTGATTTGTGATAGAAGAGTATCTGCGCGAGTGAAAGGGAAAGTTTATAGGACTGTGGTGAGACCTGCGATGTTGTATAGTTTAGGAACAGTGGCATTGAGTAAAAGACAGGAGGTGGAGCTGGAGGTAGCAGAGCTGAAGATGTTGAGGTTTTCGTTTTCGAGAGACAAGGATGGTCATGATTATAAATTAGTTTATTAGAGGGACAGCGCATGTAGGATGTTTTGAAGACAAGGTGAGGGAGGGGAGATTGAGATGGTTTGGACATGTGCAGAGGAGGGACATGGGGTATATCAGTAGAAGAATGCTGAGGATAGAGCTACCAGGACGGAGGAAAAGAGAAAAGCCAAGGAGGAGGTTTATGGATGTGTTGAGGAAAGACATGCAGGTAGTTGGGTTGAAAGAGGCAGATGTAGATGATCCCCTAAATGGGAAAGCGGACAGAAGAAGAAGATTTTCTTCTCTCTCCTGCATATAAAATTATCTTCCATAAAATGATTTTAAAAATGTCCAAGATTCATCATATAAACTATTCTGCAATTATTTATTTATTTATTTATTTATTTATTTATTTATTTATTTTATTTTATTTTATTTTTTTTGTGGCATGACTGCCATACAAATCCATGTAACTGAACTGTTACCACAAAAACAATAATGAGCACAATAATCTAAACTTGTGATTTGAATTACAGCCTTCGGACTAATCAGAATTAAGCAGCAATTCTTGTATAAATTGCAGTGAATAAATTGAGTAGCAGATTTCGATTTATGGTACATACTAAAATAAGTTTTCCTTTCAAACATTTACAAAGTTCTCAAAGTAGTAATTGGTGTAATGTTTAAAAATTGTTGTTGTTTTTTTACACACTGCTTGTGGGAGTAATCTTCTCAGTAGCGGCAACACAATAAAGGCCTGAGTGTTACATCTGCTGCGCTCTGATTTTAGCTGACACCCAAAGCCGTTTGTTTTCATAGCTGTAGATCTGAAAAAGTAGTGCCTTCTGAACAAATGGCTCCTATCCACTGCTGGAGGCCAGTACCGGGCTAATGGATGACTTAATAAGAGCTCTTAGGTGACACTTCTTACGCATGAAGTCAGTCTGGTAAGGCTGAGGGAGTGCTGGTCAGGAGAGGGAACTGATTTTTTTATACATCCATCAAATCTTTGAAGGAGATCCTGCTCGTAAAAAGGATGTCGCACGGCCACATTAATTTTTTTTCCGCATTATTATTTATTTATGCTTGGCCTCTCCCTGCAGGGAATCATGATATCTTGGGTGGAGTTTTGCATGAGAGCTGTCAGCCAAGTGAAAACCACACTTGTGCATACACACATGTCCTCTCACACAGACAAAATGCAGCGCAAGGACATTGTCTGATTCGCTATGATGTGATGATGAATGTATAATAAGGTTTCTAAAGGACCATCTGGGGAAGACAGGGAATTCTTCTGGCACACATATTTCTTGTGCAGGCATTTCAGGACGAACTGAATGCTACTTATTTAACTCGCTACATTAAATGCTGAAAGAAATGTGTGTCATTGTGATGTTTTTTTTTTTTTTTTAAACGGATTATTACTGAATACAAATATACACATGGACAAAAGTACTGGGACATCTGACCTTTCATTCCATATGTGCTTCTTCTCCAAACTGTTGGCGCACTATTGTTTAGGACGTCTTTAGATGCGCTATAATACAGTTTTGCTTTCACTTGAACTTAAAAACCCAAACCTGTTCCAGCATGGCAATGCCCATGTGTACAAAGCGAGCTCCATAAAGATATGGTTTACATGGGTTGAAAAGGAAGTTCTTGATCAGCCTGCTATAAAGCTCTGATCTCATCCTTACTGAACACCTTTGGGATGAACGTGAACACTGACTGCACCCCAGGCCTCCTCACTTCACCTACATCAGTACCTGACTTTACTGACACCCTCGTGGCTGATGAACACAAATGTACCCCAAACACATTACAAAGTCTAGTAAAAACATCTTTCCAGAAGAGTGGAGGAAATTATAAGAGTAAATTGGGACTAAATGTTGAATGCGATGCTCAAAAAGCACATACCGTACTTATGACCAGATGTCTGTAAACTTTTGGCAATATAGTGTATTAATCAGATTGAACAGGCTGAACAAACACAAGTACAGATAATCATAGGATGTGGTATGTGTTTATCAGGTCACTATGGATACATATTCTTTGTAGCTGCCTGATCTGGGTTGCAATGGTTGATATTTTTGTTTAGCTTTTAATAGATGTACGTTTGTTAGAAAATATAGAGGATGGATGCAAATTAAATGTTTCGGGTGATGTAGCTGAGGTTGAGGAACTGTTAGGGTCAGAATGTGATGACTTGAAAATCGATTTAGACTGTAATTAATATAAATAGTTTGCTACAATGGCTTAGGGCTATAATCGTCATAAACTGTTTTGCATTCAACTGCCCATCAGTAAATTTCAGCTATTATAGAAATATAACGAATGGATAGACAATAGACACCCAAATGACCATGTGTCCCCTTCTGAGTCTGGGTTTCTTCCTCATACATCTAAATGAGTTGCCTCTATTGCCACTGGTTTGCTCATCAGGGATGAACACATATAGGGAGACATTTATGACCCTAAAATGGATCACCTCCTTCTATTGTTTTTTTTTTTTTTCTTTTGGGGGGATAAAAGTTGATCAACAAATAATCTTAGATTGAATATTGGATGCTGACACTGTTGGCATTTGTCTGTTTTTTGTTCTCCCACTAGAAAGTAAAGCCCTTCTGGTTTAGCTCACACCCACTTCGGGTTTCAGTTGGAATACAGATAAGAAAACCGAATGGAAATAGAGACACGACAGAGCAATGATCAAATAGAGATACAGACAGAATCATTGCATTGCTCAATTATTCTTTAGGTAAAGCTACATTTCTGCACAGTTCATTGCTGTATAAGGCAGATTTAACACAAACCATTATACAGTGACATGAAATGCAGCAGAATGCTTATTGATGCTGCTCATTATTCTGCTGGGGTAACCATAGCATAAATTACGTCTATCTCTCTCTCTCTCTCTCTCTCTCTCTCTCTCTCTCTCTCTCTCTCTCTCTCTCTTCTCTCTCTCTCACAGATGCACAAACATATACACACACAGAAATAGAGAGAGAGAGAGAGAGAGAGAGAGAGAGAGAGAGAGAGAGAGAGAGAAATGTGCTTACTGCATAGAAATTTTCTGGCAACAAATAGCTGGCGCTCTAAAACACTGCAGGCACTTTGGGACACTTTGCTGCCCTTGACCTTCACAAGAAGGACCTGCACCACCTCTAATAGTGGTAGAACTCTAATTCACGAGTACTTAGCATGACTAGTTCACCAATCACCACAGCGTGCAGTGGTTAGTCAGGACACCTGACTCATATATTCAACACTACTATATTCACTTCCATAGCCCAGGTTTCTAATCTTAAAATCCAGAAAAACAATTGGATTATATTATTGGTCAGACCTGTAATGAATCTTAGTCTGCAGGTATCATAATAATAAAACGATTAACCTCAGGATCGGTTTGGCACAGTTCAGGGAAGTGCAGCTGATGCTTTGGTACGACACTCTTTTGTACTGTCTACATGCAGAGGCGGAAAATATGTGCTACTTAATTGTAATGAGCAATTCATGACTATTTACTTATTAATAAATTACTAAAATAGTTAACACATTGCACTTTATGAAAGTACTTACTTGTGCTGACTAAATCAGTATTGTTTATTGGTATTTATACTTTACTCAAGTGTTATTGAAACGGAATATGTGTTCTCTTGAGGAAACTTCCTTTAATTTATTTAGACCTTCAAAGTTCACCTTAAATGTCTCGAAGGTCTTTTCTTCTCTCAATGACTCTACACTATCAACTAAACAAGCTCTCATGCATTTAAATGACATTTAAGTTCAAGGTATCTAATCAGCTTCATTGTTATTGGGAATTGTAAACATTGCAGCCACTGTTGAAAGTGGATATGACAAAGGCAAAATCAAATTCATTACTTTATCTGGCTGTATTTAAATAACCTGAGTGAAAACATTTGCTAGCGCTACCTAATGGTAGAGCGGCCTGTAATGCATGATGGTGGAGCACACTGTTAGTGTGTACATTTTACCTAAAAAGTTTAATTTATTGTATAAATGTTATCAAAGGACAATATAAACAAATGTGGAACCTCAAGGGTTCCAAGAGAGTGTTAAGAAAATGTACAGATTAGTATTGTTTTTATTTTAGAGTATTTAGGAGCACACTCTGACTAGGCTCAATGCTGGAACTACTTCAACACTTCACCTTCACAAAACGAGGAGCATCAGATTGCTGACAATAATGATTATGCATGCTGGGCAGAACTGAATAATTGGTTCTGTTGTTTTTCTTTATGCATAAAGCACTGTAAATTCAATTCCATCCTACCCTTTGAGGAGACGCCATTTGTAGTCCGGTACTGTCTGTGTTTTAATAGACAGCTTGACTAAAAACGTTCCTGAATTATTTACTGAATAGTTTGTATTGTTTGAAAGAAGGATGCGTGTCTGAAGGATTAGCTGTCTGAAAAGAATAATGCATGAAAAGTATTCTCAGAGTGGGAATTTAATTTGACTGATAAAAAGCCTGCTGCTGAGGGTTAAAAGTGTTCTGACTCGCAGTAATCACAAACCTGTTTCTCATTGCGGGTGCAAAGAGTTCTTTAATACCTAGACGGTCTATTGTGCAGCCGAGAAGTTTGGGGAATTCGAGGTGACATGTGCAATGTGTCTTCTGGTCTGTGTGCACTCCCGTACAGACTCGTGTAAGACAATCCCATCAGGCCAGACACAGGCAGCGTCTGTGCTTCTATAAAAATCAGACACCGCATAAAAAATACAAAACGCTCTATTTCTTTTGCATTATGAAAGAAATATGAGTAGGAAAGCAGCTTTGAAATGCCATGAACATTATTAGCAAGTCTTCCACATGATTATAAAGTAGCCATACTGTAAATGTGGCCTGGGGTTTGGTTAGTCTGTCTGGAGTAGTCTCATCTGATGACTTTTTAGTGCATACAAAAAATTGAAGGGGATGTAGCACTTGGGCTGGGTGTTGATTTTAGATTTGCATTTAACTCTGTGCATTCAGTGCAGGCAGGGCAGTGCATGAGCTTCCTGTGGAGCATTTCGCATTTCATTCTGAGCTAGCTGTGCGAGCAAGATGCCAATTCATCAACGTTCAGCAGAGATCACCTGTTGTTTCAAATATAGCTGAGTGTTGCTTCAGCCTAACACTCAGGATCATGTGAAAGATGCAGCTTCGCTTGATGATCATCTGTGTAGCTAGAAATCGCTGAAAACTAGCTACCGTGCCTTAGATTTACATGTAGAACAATCTATTTAGACACATCCTGATACAACCTGTACTTCTGATTGACCTCTCCTACAAAGGCACTCGCTTGGGTATTTATAAATACTTACAGTAAATGTTCATTTATATTACCAGTATTATATGAATATAATATTAATTTAATAACAATTATTATTGTTTTAATCTATTCATATTACCGTAATTTCCGGACTATTAAGCGCACCCACTATATAAGCACTGAATTTGACAAAGATTTTTATTTTGAACATAAATAAGCCGCAGGTTCCTACATTGAAACTAATGAACTTTACACAGGCTTTACCGAAAGACAGTGTCTGTTACACGTTTTGTATCTAAACAGTAGCCTACCAGAAAGTCATTGTTCACTGTCTTCCTCCTTCCTTTCACAACTATTTCTCTCGAGAGTTTATCTTTTGGCATCGTCGTGCGTTTAAAAATCACCATCGGTGAAACTTTTCTCCCGATGCCGTGCAGCTCAGAACACAGGTGAAGTGCGTGGCCCGATTCAGTCGGATCGCGATTTAATATAAAGAGTTTCATTGGTTCACCTGAACCTGTTCGACAATTTCATTGGTCTAATGTTATGGGGCTCAGTTTTTTTGGCTTGAAGTTTGTGAAACCGGGAAAAATCCATAAATTAGCCGCTTCGTTGTTTAAGCCGCGAGGTTCAAAGCGTGGGAAAAATAGTCCGGAAAATACGGTAGCTTAATATAATAATAATAAGTATTTCATTATATTAATATGAATGATATTTTTTGTTTTTATAATACAACGCATCATTGTGAAAATTTACTGAAACCCCATGAAGTTAGACACCAAGTCTAACTTTAATTATTTTAGAGTTACTTCTATGAACTTTATTGTAAGTTTAATTATATTTTGTGGTTAATAGAGGTTAATGGATCACAGTTCATTTTTTATATACAGAACATTACTTACTGCCTTCTCTTTTCATCACTGCTGATGGCCAAAAGTCATACAAAGTACTTTTTTTTCTAAATCAGCAGTCATTCTAGGACAGATGACTCGTTATCCACTTGTCTGTTAATGCAAGCAGTTTGGACTGAATGGACTGATTAAGTAATGTCAGATCTTCTGAACAAAGCTGGTCTTTCTCTGTTCTCCACATTGCCTGGTTGTCGGCGGTGGAGCGAAACAGCCCATAGCAACGGAGTTAGACAAGGAGTGGCTGTGGTCTACATTCTTTTGGATAATAGAGAAGTCGGGAAAAACAGGGGGAAAAAAAAGACTGATTTGAGGTCTTTGCTTGAGCAGTGAGGGTGCTGAGTGGCCCGAATGGCTGAATGGTATTTAAATATTGCGTTTGGAATGTTTTTTTCTGGTCCTGCTTTCAGCTTGAGTCTCTCGCTCTGCTCACTCTCTCTCACTCTGTAGTGACACACAGTTTTAACCAAGAAAAAAACGATAAAGGGATCCTCAAGTTTCTTGCCTATGTTGTATAAGCAAAAAAAATCTGGCAAGAATAAGCGCTAAAATCGGAACATCTGATTATATTATATTTGATTTTAGATAAAATGTTCATAAATATTTATACAGTGCTGCACAAATAGTTTTACTTCCCTATCACTGATATATAACGGCTGAGCAGAAACGAGCTTGAAGCCGATCGATCAATGTTTTTCCAGGCACTTTTATCCTCAAGTGAATTTTTGCTTTCATCGTATAGATTTCACTTGTACACGTGGTCCAGTAATATTATAAGACTGGCTTCATTCAGAGAAAGTGGTTATAACTCCATTTTTACATCATTAACTTTTTTTTAAGAATGTCTGCATGCCAATAAAAGTTCATATAACTATGTGGCTAAAACCCAAAGTGTATTATGTCTAGGCTGAAAGGGCATGTTCTTGCTTCACTGCGACCATTAATCATATATTAATCATTAGTGCAAATTCAGGCTCTGTAGACTGTAATGAATTCATCGCGTTCAGTAGCACGTCCACTGCCCCGGAATGGCAATATACACATTAAAAAAGTTAGTGCGCTACTTAACAGATGGTCATGTTACATAAATTACCGGGGCTTCTGCTGTGCATGATGTGACCTCATATCATCCTGTCGAAATGTTTTGATATTTATTACTGACCTCACTATGGAGTAATTGGAACTAAAACATTAGTCAAATGGCAATTTGTTTTTTTCTTTTTTTTTCTCTCTTTTTTTTATCACCTCAATCATCAAGGTTATTTTGGACCATTTCCTGAAGATTTTGTTTGTGTGTGTTTGTAAAGTCTTTCATCTGATCAAGATTTCTCAATCCAAATGGAGCTGTCCTTTTTCATGATGCTTTCCCTTTGCCCTCACATCACCGATACATGGGCTCAGGCAGCTATACATGGGCTCAGGCAGCTATTAGGAGCCACGTCTCTCTCTGTCCTTCTGATCTTAGACAGCACAATGCCTTTCAATTGGCCACAAGGCAAGAAGGCCAAGGGTGCTTGCGTCTAGGCTGAAGTGCCCTGAAATTAGGCATTTCCTTTTCCTTTGTTCTTGCCTAAGGTGCACATTATTCCTCAAGGGTTTTCACACTAGCAACATTTCGTTTGTAAGCGAGCTCCAGGGTGGCTTGATTGCGGCGGGAAAACAATTCAACTCTCAATCGACCTGACTGCTGGAAATTAATCCAACTTGCCACTTGTATATTTGTACACCAAAAAAAATAAATACATCAGTGGATCAGGACATACACTATATGAATGAAAGGTTGTGGACAACTGAACGCTTTTTGAACATCCCATTCCACATTTAGACACATTTTCTGTTCTGATAACCTCCACTTCCTTCTGGGAAGACTAGATTTTGGAGTGTGCAGGCAGCATTCCAGTTCATCCCACAAGTGTTCAGTAGTATACTGTACTGTATATTCAATGTTGCTTCAACCCAGATTGTATATTTATTGAATATTTGACTTTACTGTGGTTTAATTAATATTATTTTGTAAGCACTCACCAAACTATAAAAAAACAAAAGCATTTAAAAACAAAAGGCTTATAAGTGCATCTACCCATTGAGTGTTACTAATGGTTGGAACCATTTAAGCTTCTACTGCTTAAGCAATAATAATAAACATTTAGAATAAACATTGATTTCTCTATTCTGAAGTAATTCCCTTAAGCTCTCTTGTATGAAAGAAATAACTACAATATATTTAAACTCGATGCTTAAGCTTCTTTATGAGAATAATTTTTAATCTTCCTTAAAATACGCTTAGTTACATTAAGTATTAATTTGTGTATGACATTTCCACACCTTTCTGGAATTAATCTCTCTCTAATATAAATTTCAGTTTATTATTGTGTGCAGGCAATTTTTTATTTATATATATATTTTTTGCACTGTAGATATGAGCTGCTAAAACTGGCACAAACTGAGACAGCCATGCAATGCCTTCTGGATATTTGGACTGACAAACAAAAGGAGAAAATAGATGCCGGATATGAAACACATGCCCTTAGCCTTCTTTTTTTTTTACATTTTCGGTTTTTCTTTAATTGTGTGCTTTGTGAAACCAAACCAAATAACTGTATTGCTTTTAACTCCTGATTCAGACTCAGCAAAATGACTGTTAGGTGTAAAAGTGGCCTGGGTTTATTTTCAGCTTCTAGGGTATTATTATCTTTTGCTCTGCTTCCTTTTTTCCTGGACCCCTCTTCAACAGGCATTGCCAGCAGAGACATAACTGAGTTACAGCCTTTACTATTGGACGCCAGCAAAGCAGATGAATAGTCCAGACACATGGGCCTCAGTGGAATAAGGCAAACTAACATATTCACATAGGCATCTTTACACAGTCTGAATGTCCTCATTTAATGTCTTAATGCCACACTGAATCAGTGGAGATGATTGTATGTTAAGCTTTAAGCTTGTATGTGAAAATGTCATTGGAGAATAAAAGGAATTTAATAAATGAAGATGTGTATGTATAGAATATCTTATTGCTTATCTTGCATGTATTTGTTTGTGTTGAATTTCATGATATCTCACCTGCTTGTTTTTTTTTCTCCTTCCAGCTTGCATGTTTGTGCCAGTGCGCTAAAGGAAACCTCAGGCCATGTACCCAAGAGCATCGATGCACTATTACCAATACTCCGCTCTGATCACATGACCTCAGGCTTCTAAGACAGAAACGTTCTCTGTTGCCGAGTCTCTGAAGAGAAGCTCTCAGGGATTAGAGCGAAATCAATTCAGCTGGATCAGTGATGATCCTGATACGTTCTCACCACTGGTTCCCATCAGCATAATCAGGCTCATGCTCAAGCTCGCTGATAAGGCAGAACAGCCTTGTGGTTCATCACCATCTTAATAAGTGGATCTCTCGCTGTGTATTTAATGACCATCTTGCTCAGGACGCTCATTCTTGCGAGTTGTCTTGATTTGCTCTTGCAGCTTTGTGACAGGTAGCAGCCGAAGGTGTAATGGTCCGCAGCTGCATAGTGTAATTCCACAGGTTATACCACACCTGTTTGGTAATAGAAATAGGAGATACAGAACTTAATAATTTAAAAAAATGGGCTAGAGAATGAGCTTCTATTGCACTTACACACACAAGTGATTTGCTAACTCTTGCGCTGCATCTCAAAGGTGCTGAATTTAGCATTTTCACTTTCATGTAATGTATTTTGGCACAGTCAGAATACCTGACATATTAACCTTCTCAGAGCATCAACACTTATTCATAGGCACTTTGAGGAAATGCAAGATGTAAATCACCAAAAGGAAATGTTAGCCGTTTTAATGAACGGTAAATTTCAAGAAAATGGCTATTTTTTATTTTTAAGTAGGTGTTCTATAATTTTGGCTATAATTCTATAATATTTGGATTTTAATAACAGTTTATTATTGGAAGATCTGCTTGTATCCAACTCATATATTTTTGATAAAAATGATGACACGTTGTATAAGGGAACAAAAATCATCAAAAGAATCTGGAAATGTTCTTAAAATAATGAATGTATGAAAGGGTTTCTATTCAAATCTACATAGTTTATTGATCACAGCTCATTCATGCTAATTACCACTTTTTGAGTAAACAACTATATCAAATAATCTTGCTATTTGACAAATCTATGCTGATATTCGGTTGATTTGCTCAGTTTTGGTGTGAACCTTTTACGCTCAATGAGGATGTTAATGATGATGATTGAACATAGTTTTTCTTTATTTTTTTTTAAACCTGGCAACCCTAGTTAATAATATTATAATATTAGCTTTATTGGAAACACAGTAACCAAAAATGTACGTCTAAAGCAGTCCAAACAAGCTGCTCGTCTGCATGCTGGATCACTTTGACCTGCATATTGACAGGTTTCACTATAAATTCACTAGATATCAGCTTATAGTATTAGTCAACCGTGATAAGATTTTTTTTTTAATTTGAGGTAATTAATGCCATTCAGTCTTCTGAATGACATTATATTCATGGGTTAGTGCTGCGAATCAATTAATATGTCAATAAAAATGTTGATAATACAATGCAATTTATTAACAGCTACACTTTTATTATGCATGAGCCTAACAAAATGTGAGGCCACTGCTCCATATAGATTCCTACCAGACATGAAGGAGATACAGAGAAATAGCTAAGTATTATAGTGTGGGGCTTCAAGAGCATGTTTTACTAGGCATAACTGGCTAAAAGATGAATACAGCTCACTCTTATGCCCTTGTGTGTTTTTGCAATTTCTCGATTTACTGCCTTCAGTGGGAGCGCCTCCATTACTGCTCATGTTAAAAATGTGTTTGTTTATAACCCGCTGGTGCTGAACTCTGGTGAGGTTTACTAGGGAGAAGCACTGCTCATGCGCGTACATCGAAAGAATGAAAGGTGCAATCTATCACTTTTTTAAAGATTCATGTGTTGTTGCTTGAGTGGAGCCCAGAGCAAATCCTCTGCAGTGTTAGAACATGTCAGATGACAGTATGTTTGACTTGCGTTTTATTATACACACAAATCATACTGTTGTGTCGTTCTCCATGTGTTATGTTACTGGAAGTGATTTAATACACATTTACTTTCCAATTTGTGAGCAGTTCCTTTGTACTGTTTTTTTTTTTTATAAATTTTTTTATTGAGGAATGAAATCTGCACTTGCGCATCTCCATTTATATAGCCCTATGTGTGTGTTAATGTCTGAGTGTTTTGCGATATCAATGTGAATGAATCTTGTCTTGCTCTCTGTTTCTCTTTCATCACTCTGCAGCGGATCAGTTTGTGTGCACCACAGCTGCGATTGCTGATATCGTCTTCCTGGTAGATGGCTCGTGGAGCATCGGCAGGCTCAACTTTCGTCTGGTGCGCGCATTCCTGGAGAACCTGGTTAATGCTTTCGATGTGGGAATTGATAAAACCCGTATCGGTATGCTGTTTTTTGCTCTCCTTTTTTCCTGCCTGTTTAGCATATGTTTGTTTGTGTAATAGTAAGTTGTAAATAGTAAGTTATTAAAAGTCATGTCATGTTTTGAATGTTTAGGCCTGGCCCAGTACAGTGGAGATCCCAGGACTGAGTGGCACCTCAATGCATTTGCCACTAAAGAGTCTGTCATTGATGCTGTCAAAAACCTGCCGTACAAAGGAGGAAACACACTCACAGGTAGCATACGCGCAGTGTTCGAGCAGAGAAAGCATATGATAGACATTCTGGGTGTTTTGCCATTTTTAAATGTTGTGTGTCTACAGGTTTGGCCCTTACATACATTCTGAAGAACAGCTTCAAACCAGAATCAGGTTCTCGAAGCAGCGTTCCGAAAATCGGGATCCTGATCACTGATGGTAAATCACAGGACGCTGTAGACGTTCCTGCCCAGAACTTAAAAGATGCCGGGGTTGAGCTCTTTGCCATTGGTGAGTGCTGATTCTTCAAAGGGCTTTGTGTCATAAAAATAGGGTTGCAAAATTCCAGGAATTTTCAAGATTGGAAACGTTCCATGGTAATTAAGGGGAATATATGGAAATTGATGGGATTTCATGGGAATAACCTAGGAATTTACAAAATTGCAGGTTAGCCCATAACAGGAAACTTAAAGAAAAAACTTTATTTCGGCTTCTCCCATTAGGGGTCGCCACAGCGGATCATCCGCATGTTTAATTTGGCACATGTTTTTACGCTGGATGCCCTTCCTAACGCAACCCTCCCCATTTATCCGGGCTTGGGACCGGCACTAAGAGTGGCTGGGGTTGGTTCCCTGACAGCTGTTTTCAACATGGATTACTTCCAAAATTTCCTCGGATGAAGTTTCCATTGAAAACTTCCACTCTTTTGCAACCCTACATACAAATACTATAATGTTTGTAAAACACAGACTGTAGAAGGTTTAAAGGCTAGAAATATGATGAAGGTCATTTAAGTCAATTCAACCACTGCACAGATCGGAATCTGATTGCTCAGAAGGTGTTGATTAATTAAGTGCTTTGTAAGAGCCAAAGGTGAAGCTGCTGGTTTATATTTTTAGATATAAAAAAAAAATTTTTGTTTTAAAGATTTAAGCTGCATTTTTATTGTTGTTTTATCTTCAAGAAGAACAACTGTTCTTATGTCATGACTGTTTCATGGCATTTAATGTTAGTATAATAGATAAAAAAAAGTAGTATTCTTTTATTAAAAAGGCATTACTGATAAATTGCAATGGCAAAGAAGAATAAAACCTAGTTATATTTGCTCCATCATGTTTTACTCCTTATATATGTATGTGCGAGAAACATACATGTGTCAGAAAATATTTACAGAATGTACCATATGAGCCAAAATGCCTGTGTCTTTATTAATCTGTGTAATTATAACTGTGTGTGTTTGTTGCTCTGAATGTGTATAGGGGTTAAGAACGCAGATGAAAATGAGCTGAAGGTCATTGCCTCTGAGCCACGAGACACACACCTACAACGTGGCCGACTTCGTCATCATGAATTCCATAGTGGAGGGTCTGACCAGGACTGTGTGCGACGGTGTCGAGCAACAAGACAAAGAGATCAAAAGTATGTATTGTTATACAGTCTGTACAGGATTTTAAATGGCTATTGCCATTTTAAACTAGTGGTTACATAGTCAACAGTAGAGGCATGTTTTACAAAAATGGGTATAAAACACTGATTTTATATGAAAATATAGGAGTAAAATTACTGATGGCTCGTAAGAATAATTTGAATAAATGCAAACTAGTTAGTGATGATAAAAAAAGAAGTCTTGCAGAAACAAGTGTATAAAATAATTTGAAATGTTCTGCGTATGGGTGGTCCAAACTCTTTTACGAATGCTGATTCCTGCTAGACTTTATATAAAAAAAGCTTATTAATGTTATTCTCTCCAGGGGAAAGCATCACCAAATATAAACTATAGAGATGGACATTTTTTTCAATCTGTGTCTGTCAGAGAAAAAAGATTAACATCAGTAAATGAAACTAGATCAATTTTCTGTACATGTATTTAATCTCAGGACATTGCATCTCTTATTCCTTTTATGTATTATTTGTGGTTAATGCATTTGTTGCTTAACTGCCCGATTTCTCTCACTGTAATGCCTCTACTGCCATTTCTACTTTGGCTTTCAGGAGATTCAGTCCCTGAAGACACACAAAATTCTCCTCAGGATTTGGTGACGTCTGAAGTGACGGCGAGAAGTTTCCGTGTGTCCTGGACTCAGGGGCCAGGCAGCGTTCTGAAGTATCGTGTGATTTACTATCCCAGCACAGGAGGTCAGCCACAAGAGGTAAGTGTCTAATGACCGCCCGTTTCCCTTTAGACTGTAAATTATATGGTAACAGCAAAGTGCTGCAAAGTAGTTTGTAAATACTTAGACCTCTCTGCTGCCTTTCAGCTGAACTGCAATTACAGTGAGAAGTCTTCCTCTTTCCACCGGTCCAATCACACATGCTTTTATATATTGAGATTATAGCGAGCTCTGTTGCATGACGGATTTAAAAAATATTCTCCGAGCCTAGGCACTCTTTTAAAAATAAGAAACTCTATCCTTAAGTCAGCTGCTTAAACATTCAAGTAGCAGACCAGCTAAACCCCAAAATCCTGCTAACATTCCCATTGTCCCTGGAATGATAAAATCCAGATGATGTCCAGGCAGTTTGTGTGTTCAATTAATTAAAACACAAACAGGCTCATTCCCTGCTTATTCCCTCAGCTTAATGTATTGCTGTTCAGTAAAGCATGTTTGCAAGACAAATGCATAAAAACAAATTACTGTTAAAAAAAAATCCATTGTGAGAAAACAGTTAAATAAGAAGTGTGTAGTGATATACATCGCCATCTAAGATAAGCAGGATACACAGCTATAAGTCTTCTCTGTAACCACCTTCTGCTTCTTACAACATGTTAGTCAGGAGATTGCCTACTGCTGTCTGGTCTGGACATGTGTAAAGCCTTGGAGCTCATGTGTATAAAACCTCTTGATATGAGTTTGGGGAAACGTAAAGCAAAATCAATTTTCATTTAACACTAGGTTGTGGTGGACGGCACAGAGACCACAGCCGTGCTGAAAGGCCTCAGCTCACTGACAGAGTATGAGATCGCTGTGTTTGCTGTGTACACAACCTCGGCCGGTGAGCCTCTCAGGGGCCGTGAGACCACGCGTAAGTCAGAGCACACACAAACATAAAGGAATACATTCTAAACTACACTTTACACTCAGTACCTGTCTAAGGAAACGTTATGCCGTATGGCATCAGATTTTAATCAAACATACTATCTATGCTTGTTTATGCATACCTGACTTCCGTAATACATATTGTAATTACTTTTTAGGTCTTAGAGTGAACTGACTGAAACAAAATGCCGTGACAATTTTTTGTAATGTCTCATTACATGGCAACCGTGCATGTGTGTTTTCAGTGGCTTTGCCTGTGGTCAGTGGTCTGGACCTGGACGATGTGACTCACAGCACCATGCATGCTCGATGGAGGCCTGCAGAAGGGGCTACTGGGTACATGCTACTTTATGCACCGCTAAGCAGTGAAACTATGGATGAGATCGAGGTAAGAGGTTCTGTATGTTTGGGAATCACACCATATTTCAGACCACATTCGTAGCCACATCTAAGCTAGAGATTCGAAATGCATTGATATACTAGTTTTAGACTTGGGTATGATAATCTGCTTATTTACTTGTATTCATGCTCATAACTTCTAATATCCAATTCCGTGTTTCAGTATGTGATGTAAATCTAGTCTCTGTTGCCATGCTAACAGACAGATGACACTGTATTTTTTTTAGCAAGTAATCATGGCTATTAAAGCAAAGCAGACAGCAAACTGTGCTCTGTGAAAATAGCAAAAGGGGGAACTACAGCATTTTCATGTCCACCAGGGAAACATAAACATAGCTAAGTGTAACAGCCATGTCTGATCAATGCTAAGTGGCTTACTCATTTCAGTATCAGCATCATTATCAACAACATGTAGTCAAACCCATATCTGGCCTGGAAAAATAAATAAATAGAGATGTTTGTTTTCTGTAAATCCGCTGTTTTAAGACATATGCAGCCCGAGCCACTTTTATTGACTGTCTCCCTTTCAGAACACTTAAATTAAGCAATCAATAGCTTCACACTTATTGTGATGCATAAAGTGTGCTGAGTCCTTATTGACTAAATGGAGTTTTCATTAATAAACCACTGAGGAGGCAAGTGGATTGAAGCCTTGATAAATGGTTTAAAGATGCCGGTGGTGGACTCCTTTTTTTTGTGTGTTGCAGGTCAAAGTGGCAGACACCGTGACAGACTTTAGGCTGGTGGGTTTAAGCCCGGATACAGACTACACAGTGACAGTGTACGCCATGTTCGGAGATGAAGCCAGCGATCCTGCTACAATGCAGCAGACCACCTGTTAGTGATTTTTACCTCAAACACTCACACGGAGCACTTCAGACTCGCTTTCTGCTCCAAATGTTATACTGAAAGAATACTAAAAGCAATTTTGGATTATATTTTTTACTTTGTTTTGTGGTTTAATAAGTTCACTTGGTGACTCAGTCTGATGCAAGTAAAGTGAATTAAAGCAAAATGGAAAATATTTTTTCCTTTTAGTTGTTGGCATAATCTAATTTTATGTGTATGTCCAGTGTCTCTGAGGCCTCCCCGTAATCTACGTGTCACTGAGGTGGACCACAGCTCAGTGCGACTAAACTGGGATTCGACATCAAGCGCAGTCAAAGGCTATCAGCTAAAGTACGGCAAAAGTAACGGTGCGCAAACTAACGAGGTAGGTTATTATCTATAATGTGCAACCTAATTAGATGTTTATATATAAGATTTCATGATTACTTATGAGTCATCCTGTTTCACAGGACAAGTGAGAGCTGCAATGCTTTTCTGAGTGCCTTTAAAAGTAGTGCTTTTAATATAATATCATATTAGTTTCCATATGTTCATTATCCTTTTCGTAGATTTAAAGTGCTCACTATATATCATGAAGACAGCATTGTCAGTGATGAAACGATACGCAACATTATGTCAATAACAGAATGACAGAGCAAATGTTTTTCAATGTATGTACTGGTAAACTACCAGAAGATGTCCCACCCAGAATGATTGTAGAGAAGATTTTGGTAGAAATACTGTATTTGGATTTAATTGGAATGAACTAGACTTTGATTTTTGTAAATACAGGTACATTGACCAGGCATAACTTTATGGCCACCGATCAGGCAGGACATTATGACCACCATTTTTGACTGACCACTGCAGACTGGGAAACATCCCACAAGAGCTGCAGTTTTGGAGATACCCTGGATTAATTGTCCAACTATCACAATTTGGCCCTTTCCAATCTCCCTCAAATCCTTACGCTTGCCTATTTGTCCTGCTTCTAACACATCGACTTTGTGGACAAAATGTTCACATGCTGCCTAATATATCCCACTCACTAACAGGTGCCATGATAAAGAGATAATTAGTGACATTTAGTCACCAGTCATAATGTAATAATGTTATGCCAGATCTGTGTATAATAGAACATAATGATTTAACTATTTTTGCATCATGTAAATACATTTATGGCATTTATTACACTTTATTACAATTTATTACAATCCAGGCTCTGCATATAAACTGTGTATAAATACTTAATGTTGTTGTATTTTGTAACTCAGGTTGAAACGGGTCCAGTTTCTAACGTGTATCTAAGGAACCTGGACTCTCAAACAGAGTACACCGTGTCTGTGTTTGCTGTGTATGATGGGGATCAGTCAGAACCCCTGAAGGGAGTATTTACCACAAGTAAGAATATTTCATTTAAAGGCTATTCAGAATGCGATAATAAAAGTAATTTTGCTGTATAATTTGAATTGCATGTTCTTCTGGCCCGAGCTCAGATTTGCCCAAAAGCCTTCTCGTTCCCAGATGAAGTACTATTGCTGATAGTCTATTACACTCAGCAAGCATTCATTATCTACAGTCAATGATAGATCTGTACCATCATTTTCACAGGCATTCTGCCAGTGTCATCTCAGTAATCTAATAGCACACAAAAATTTTGTATAGCTTTCTTCTATCTTCAAGAAGTAAGTGCAGCAGCTGTTTCAGCAAGTTTACTCAGGGCTAGAATCGATCAAATAGATGCTAATTTCCAGGTTATGTTCAAGCAAAGAAGAATGCAGATGTCAATGTAATGTGGGCATATTTTGTGGTCTGATATTTTTGGACTGCGTACCAAACTAGTGTACAGTGTGACGTGTAAGGTTTAGAATGTACAGCATATAGTTTATAGCTCTTTTATATAGCTCTCTCGGCTAATAAGACTACATGATTGCTTCTCTATTTTGATGTCACACAGAGCTCGTTCCAGCTCCACGGGCCATTAGAATTGATGAGGTAACACCAAGTAGTTTCCGGGTGAGCTGGACACAGCCAGGGGATGGTGTGGAGCTTTATACACTCTCCTGGAGACCTTCCACAGGAGGAGAGACTAAAGAGGTCAGAAATATTGCGTGCTGTATATTCAAAAACACTTGATAAACAATTGAACGTATACGTGGAGAGGCTGTAAATACCTGCAGAAGCATCGTAATAATCATGAATTTTCAGTTGAGCAGGAGCATTCGGATGAGTTATCAGCGATGCGGTGAGTCACATTCATCGGCGTAAAGTGTTGTTCGGAGCGAAGATAAAATGCCACGCACCTGAAGGTTTCAATATCTGTGACCTTCGCCTGAACATGATCTCCAGGAAATAGTGGCAGTTGGAATTTAATTTTCTCAGCTGCTACAAAATTTTCTTTTGGGACAAATAGCAAAAACACTGCAAGTGAGCCATTTCTCATGAGGTCCAGGAGCATGCTGTTCCTCTGAACACAAATGTGCCATGAATTCCTGACAGATGGAATTAAATAATTGATGAATGGGAGAAAGGACATTTTGAAGAGAACATGTTTTCATAAAAATAACTGTACAGATTTTTAATATCAGGATATTCATTGGGTGCTTGTGTTTTATTTACTATATTAGTTTTTCGGTATGGTAAAGAAACCGAGGTCTTTGTTTCCCCTCATGAACAATTACGGTGAAATTACATAGTTTAAATCTCATCATCAGTACACACCCTGATCAGTCATGTTTGTCTAAATGAGGGTATTTTAGCTCTTTGTTGCAGTACATGGTATAGAATATTATGAATGAGTGTGTGTGTGTGCGTGTGTGTGTGCGTGTGTGCGTGTGTGTGTGTGTGTGTGTGTGTGCAGTAAAATGCATCAGAGGTTTTTATGACTGGCTGGGAGTTGGTGCAGCTGTACTTTACAGATAGCGCTGCAGGTCAATATGTTTACTGAGAGCCGTCGGAGCAGAAAATAATGACACGCCATGAGAATGGGGCTGGAATGGCACAGCAACTCCATGACCCACAGCCCCAGACATATTTTCACAAATCCCCAGTATCACAGTTGATCACTGCTGAAATGTGAAACCAGAATCAAACAATATCAAACAATATTTAGTTTCAGTTCTGTGATCGGTGATTTCTCTGCTTGCATTGGTGGTATACTGTTGCTACTGGATGCCGTTTTTGTCAACTTCGATACACAAACGTCAGGAATGTATTGATACAAAAATAATGTAAAAATCCGAGACAATACAAAGATATGGACGTGTTCAATACGATGCAGTCTCAGAACAACTGTGCATTCAGTTTCCATTTTTATTCGATGAAAACATTTCATCAATAAAACAAAAATCCTCTCACACATATCACGATCCTGTCGGCACATACCAGCATATAATGCTACAAATGGTGTGTATTAGAATGTAACATAAATAAGCATGACTAAACGTTCACTATTAGTGACTCACTAAAGGGGGCATGTCTGTAGCGCACAAATTCTCCCATACTTTTGCAAACCAGTTCGAGACGTAATTTCTGACTTCTGCGCGTCATTTGTCACTACCATTTCTTTCATTTAGATTATTTCAACAGAAAAATGTATTGTTTGGTATGTGTAAGAATCGAAAGCCTCCATTCGAACAATATTCATTTGTTACACCACTTCCTAACAAATATAAAATTGTGTTCAAACTATTCTACGCCTAATACACAGTGTCATGTTTTTCATTCATGCCTGATTTCTACATATCCTTCTGTTTGTGTTTTAAAGGTGGTTATATCAGGCAATATAAATACCTATGTGGTGAATGATCTTTCTCCTCTTACTGAGTATGAAGTGCTGCTGTCTGCTATCTACAGAGATGAGGCTGAGAGCAGCGCTGTGTCTGCACTAGAGATCACATGTAAGATATTGCGCTTATAAAGCACTGTTTACTTATATATAGCTGACATTGGTTTGTCTTAGATGCGGGTGCATTTAAGAACATAAAATATTTTATTATTATTTGAAAACTGGACCAAGATTGGAGGAGATTTTTAACTGTTGTTTATCCAAAATCATTTTTTTTCTTTTTGCTTCATTCAATAATGCTGATGTATATTAATTAGTCTTAATAAGGTGTACTGAATTAGTATTAATCCTTTATTAGTAATTAGTACTAGTTCTCTATATGCAGTGCTGTACTTTGCCTGTATATTGACTTTTGTTAGTGAAGTTAACAGGTCTTGAAGAATTTATTCCATTTCCTGGTGGTTGTCTTTCCAAACCGACTGTCTCTGTTATTTCATTATAAATCTTTTTTCTCTCCAGTGCCTATGCCTGCAACCACGGCCTTCCCCTCTACAGCCCCACCAGGTGAGAGCTGACTGATGTGTGTTTGGTCATGCTGCTGTGCTGTGTGAATCGGACAGTACAGGAAGCTTTTGCTCAGGTCCGCAGGGAGAAAAAGTGAGAGGCAGAGAGCTCTTTGTTCCCAGTTTCTTTGCTGCTTTTTCTCTGACTCGTATCCTGGAGGAGCCAGATGGCACTTGTTTACCGCTCCAGCAGAAACATTGTTTACTGCTCCAGGAGAAAGCACATCGGCACAGCCTGCTAAGTGGCTTAATCATTTGCGCTTCAGAATTGTTTGTGCTTTAATAGTTTATTACATTAGTCTAGTGGCAAGTGGGCAGGTTTCCATTAGCAACGTCTCACAACCCGCTGTTCCTTTTTGTGCATTTGTGACGCCTTTTTGGGTGGAGTTAAATTGAGAACAGTAGCGTGTTGGGGAATAAGAAGTCAGAACTCATTGAGCTGTGTTCTCCAGTGACGCGGCTTGGAGTGAGTAATCTCCTGGTGGACGATGAGACCACGTACAGTCTGCAGGTCAGCTGGGACAATGATGATGCAGATGTTGAGCAGTACAAAGTGACTTATGTCAGCCAGAGAGGAGACCGTGCAGAGGAATCGGTGAGATCTCACATACAAAAACAAACATACAAACACACACAAACATATTCAGACGTTGTATATAGTAAATTTCCTATAAGCATGAATCTGTGCATTATGCACTTCACTGGTTTGGCGATCCATCTACGGTGAATTTTATCACCTCCCAGTGTGGAAGTCTGGGCTTGGACTTAGATCCATATTGATTATGACCAGGATGTTACCAGGACAATGATAAATAAATGCTTGAACATATGAACATACAGTACAGACCAAAAGTTTGGACACACCTTCTTATTCAAAGAGTTTTCTTTATTTTCATGACTATGAAAATTGTAGATTCACACTGAAGGCATCAAAACTATGAATTAACACATGTGGAATTATATATGGAATTATATACATAACAAAAAAGTGTGAAACAACTGAAAAATGTCATATTCTAGGTTCTTCAAAGTAGCCACCTTTTGCTTTGATTACTGCTTTGCACACTCTTGGCATTCTCTTGATGAGCTTCAAGAGGTAGTCACCTGAAATGGTCTTCCAACAGTCTTGAAGGAGTTCCCCGAGAGATGCTTGGCACTTGTTGGCCCTTTTGCCTGCACTCTGCGGTCCAGCTCACCCCTAAACCATCTCGATTGGGTTCAGGTCCGGTGACTGTGGAGGCCAGGGCAGCACCCCATCACTCTCCTTCTTGGGCCCTTGATGCCTTCAGTGTGACTCTACAATTTTCATAGTCATGAAAATAAAGAAAACTCTTTGAATGAGAAGGTGTGTCCAAACTTTTGGTCTGTACTGTACATACATATATATATATATATATACAATGTCAAAAAGGTCAAAAATTCCTGTTCTATTGAGGACATTTGGTTCCCACTAAGACTTTAAATCATGCCTACGCATTCTTAAACCCGAAAACAGTTACAGTACTTGTCAAAACTGTAAAAGGTTTTGTCTGAAAGATGAAACGATACTCTTTTTGCTCCCATCTCACGGACATCTCTGAGGGACTGTTTGACTCTTGTGTTCTGTTGGTTTAAAAAAAAAATCATTAACACAGAAAGAGCGACAGTGCCACCAATAGTATTTCATTGAGGTCCTGTAATGTCAGGATTTTCTTCTCACTCACTGCAAACACACCATAACAAATTTATTACCACTGTGTAGTGTGAAAGTCTCAGAAGTCATCATAACCCTTTAAGCCCACCAGACTTCTCTTCCTCACACTTGTAACTATGTACTAATTCTTTACAGTTTGACTGTAGTCACTGAAAAATTGTATCAATCTGTCTGTTAGTTAGAATGCATATGCACATAGTAGTGCTTTGTCTTGTACTAATATATATATATATATATATATATATATATATATATATATATATATATATATATATATATATATTTCACCCTTTGAGCTGTTTAGACTCTCTTGATTTTAAGTTGCTTTAAGGAATGTTTCTGGCCCTCTGGATATTTTGAACACGTCTGCCTCTTCAGTTATTTCTTAGCTGCAGAATCCTTCTGAGAGGCTGAACAGGTGCTGCAGCCTCGATCATTTTTAAACTACATTGTATTGACATTGATTCGACCTTGACTTGCCATGCTTATAATCAGCCGTGTTTCTATTCATCTAAACCTGAAAATCAGATTTGGCCAAGAGAGAGAATTCATCTGACCCCCTGCTTCTCGCAGGGAAAATTTTACACTATCCTTAAGGAAACAGTTTGAAATTATTTTCAGCTTTGCGCTGGAGTGTGTGTCTTACCATCAACCACACTTGAGTTTTAATTCTCACAGTGAGCCACCGTAGGTCAAGCCGGGAGAAAGATAAAGGAGGCAGGAGCAGGACAAAGGAAATTCCATTATCTCTTCAACTGACATTTAGGTCACTGCCACTGAGATGTGGTGAGAGAGGTAGCTTAAAAAAAAAAAACAAGGAAGAAGAGAAAGAAGACGACCAGAGGATAATACATTCTCCATTGTTCTTGGAGAGGAGTCATATGAGGACATACTCATTTTGAAAGAACTTTGGTAGCGAGTTAGAGAGAACGAGATAAAGAAAGCAACTCTAGTCGTCTGGTTTCAGCACCACAGGTCTGGTGGACAGCTCCACTGGCAGGAGTGTTGCGGGATTGTGTACCTCCAGCAGAGTGGCTGACTGAGTGTACACTTGAGTGTACGCTTCATTGAACATAGCACGTTGTACAGCTGCAATAGAGCTGAAATAGCATTAAGAAATAAAAGTGAGATCATTTTAAAAATGTAAAAGAATTTTACCTTGATCACATCATTAGGATTTGTATTGGCATTTTCCACAAACATGTACAAAGCTTACAAGCACATGCCTCTCTCAGTCTTTAATTAGGCTTGTTTTTTTAATAATTTGTATATACTTTTTTTTTAACCCAAAATAATTCTGGATTTTTAGCAAAACAAGTATTTGGTATGCCACATGTCAATCCTGTCGGTGGAGCATGCAGTATTGCTGTTTCACAGCTCCAGGGTCTTAGTTTTGATCCTGAGCTCTGATCCCACTTTGTATGTTTCCTTATTGTTTTCTGGTTTCCTCTCACTGACTACAAACACTAGATTGCCTATAGGTATAAATGTGTATGTTTGTGTTTGTGGTGCCTTACATTTGAATGGCATCCCATTCACAGTTAATTCTCTCAACATGTGCCCAATGTTTCTTTGATGGGCTCCTCATTCACCTCAGGGTAAATTAATCTGATATATGACTAAGTAATAATGAATATAAACGTTGACTTGTTCATCTCTTTTACTATATACGTTTTCTTCCTTGGTGAGGAATTAATAACAGGTCATGTTAATTTTTTTTAACCATTGCAATGTATTCCTAAGCATGGATGGTTCATTTATAATTTTATGATATTTAAGTGATTTAATTGGTAATGAAAGACATGGTTTATGCAACATGCATTGTAAATATTGATTGTAAATGGATTCATTGATAATCTTAGAAACATTATTTCCATTTTTCCTGGCTTGATACAAATTTTGCCTGACCAACACATTATTATCACACATAGACAGATATTCATCTAGTAACAATTGTTGGCTGCACAGTGAAAGAGATCCAAGAGTGAGAGTGGGTGGGTGGAAGTGTGAGAAAGAGAGAGAGAGAGACGGAGATTGATGATGTGTCTGTGAGGAGTGAATACAGCAATATGGATGTCTCCCTTTGTTTTTCTTTGTAACTGCCATATTTCTGTAAGCAGCCCACCTTAAGTGAACCTTCCTAAAAGAAAGAAACAAATATTTCTTAAAGAAATATTTATCTATATTTTATACTTTCGATACAGAAATGTATTTAATTTTTTTTCTGTCTGCTACCTTTTAGGTGATGGTTCCAGCCAATAGAAAGAGTGTGATTCTGCAGTCTCTTCTCTCAGACACGGAATACAAGATCTCGGTTAACCCTATTTATCCAGAGGGAGAAGATAACGCATTCTCTCTGTCCTCTATCGGCCGTACACGTGAGTCTCTTCTCTTGTCCTCTACTGCACATTACAGGTAAAACATTACTCTAAGATAATAACTTGCCAGTGGCTTACATGTGTATTATAATGTCATGACATTGGCACTATTGCCAAAGCTGCAGGATATTAGTACAAAATTATACAAGAAAAAGTACTACATAATAACTACATCAAACATTCCATGATAACTTAAAATATATGATTGTTTATGACTCAACATTAGTTATCTAAATGTGGTGTATATAAAACACATTCTAAAACAAAATACAGTGGAACCCGGTTATGTCGATGTCCTAGGGGGTCGCCAAAAAGCATCGAGGTAACCGATGATCGAGATAAACGAAAATCAAAATGGCGGCAGTATATTAACGTACTTTAAATTTCTTTATGTACATGATGTGCGTTAATAAATGAGAATGTGCATGCACGTGTTTTTAAAGGGTTTTTTTACACAACAGCGTTGCTGCGATTTGTTTGATGAAGGCATGCTATAAAAATACATACAGTACATGTTTATCTGTCAGGAATCCACCTGCCACGCCCCCTTTGGCCCCCTTCAGCGTGTCAGGTGCTTTTCTCGGCCGCTTTCTCTGAAGCTCTCGGCTTCAATTGCGCACATATGGTGCTCGTTTAGCATCATCACCAGCTCCTATTTAAACTTCCACACTCTCACTGTCCGTTATTGTTGGTATATGTTGGTTCACGGCGGTCGTTATTATCGCTCATGTGTATCCCGGTACGTGCCTTCCCACCGGCACTCTCTCAACGGCTGCGCTTTTCTTCCCAAAGCGCACCGCGGATTCCCCGCGATTATGCCGGTGTTCATTCTATGCTTTTGCTCATCCCACGTTCCGCGCCACCTAGCTCGGCTTTTGCCTCCCGTTCATCGCATAACATTTAACAACAAAAGGCATATGTGCACTAACTAACAGCAGAGATTCACCAGTATACAATACAACACCTGTAGCAGCTGTAAGGCTTGATTTTTCCGCCACTTCCGTGAGTTCTTCTGTGGCTGCACCGAGATAACCGACGTTAAATGGCAAATTTTTCCCCCCCTTGTGCTCGAGATATTAGGGTTCGGCGACATAAAAAAAAAAAAAGTCGACATAACCGATAAAAAATGCTTAGAAAAAGCGAGAATTTGGCGGTTCCACTTCAAAAACGTTGACTTAATATAGTTGTCGAGGTAACCGAGGTCGAGATAAGCAGATTCCACTGTATATCAATGTGTTTATTGTTTTTTTTATTTGCTTTGTCATGATGCTCTTCTATTTCCATTTGCTGGGTTTTTTGTTTTTGGGTGCACCATCATTTCAACCCAGATGATGTTATACAGACAAATATTTATGGGAGAAGAACTTTGATATGTTTGTGAATGGCTGATTAAAGCCAAAACATTTGCCTGATGTAACGCCATCAGCCTCTCTGATGCTTGAACATTAGTTTATTTTTAAAACAATGTTTAGGGAAATGTTATATAAAAGGTTACCTAAGAATATGTTGCACATCTTGGTATAATAAAAATACACTTAAATGCCTTACAGCATCTACAGATTCTTTCTAGAAGTGAGACCACTAAAGAGCTTTTTAAAAAAAATTTTGTGTTGCCACAATTTCTAAAGCACACTATGAGCAAAAATGTAAAAAATGCTTTGACAAGAAGCACAACTTCTGCTCGGAAAAAGAATCCCAGAGCTGCAAACATCAGAAGAAAATATACGTACAGTATAACTCTTGTAGCATTTCAGATGCATTTTTAGTAGATGCAGTTGGCATGGGCCAGAGGTTCAGTCCTAGCCCCTGTGGAGCGCATTTTCAATCAGGCAGCCTAATATTGATTTTACTCTTTAATAAGCTTAATGAAAGCCATCCATTACAGCACCACTCTCCCAGCAGTAATGAAGTGATCAAACTAGCCTTATTTCCTCTGATGGAATTGATTATGTTTACCACACTTTCAATGATCACTTTCCAATGACAATTTACCGTTCTGTGACTCACTGATTAGAAATGTTAATGCCACCTTGCTGTGAACTCTAATTGAAAATGAACTGGAGCTTGTATTCGTTCTTTGCGTTAATGACTTGATTAATATCAATTCTGTAATCTGATCTGTTTTTGCTTCTGACTGCATTGTGGGTTGTAAGAAATGCCGGTAGGGCGATGTTTTCTGTAGAGGACTCCCTCTGTAACAAATGATGTAATAAAAGCCTGTTAACAGTTAGGTTCCTTTGTACAGTTAAGGTTTCATAGCGTCTTAAAAAAGTTTGGAATCCTTTCACATTTCCTAAAACAATAAGTCAAAAGCTAGAGTTCTGGCTTTGACCATGTTGAAAAAGCCATTATCATAGTAGAAACATTAAGAAAAAATGGTCTGTAAATATCTAATAATATACGCTAGTCAAGTCAAGTCAAGAGGCTTTTATTGTCATTTCCACTATACACAGTGGTTCACAGTACACAGTAACAACGAGACAACGTTTCTCCAGAACCCTGGTGCTACACTAAACCACATAGAGCTACAACACACAACATAAAGCTACATAACATAAAGCTACATAAAATGCAACCATATAATTAACCATATAATGCTGGACTTATATGACACCCCTGTTTTTACCAGCATTATTTTTTTTCTCCATTTACTACATAACATTATACCTATACACAGTAGCCAAATTACCTCATCTATATTAAAGATTTCAGTGAAAAAATTGTTTAATAGACTTTTAGTCATCCAGTATTGCTCCATTTCTGGTACAAATTTGAAATAAGTCATGTTGACTGGAACTGGAACTTGAAGGAAAGGATTAAAGGTATATTGCTCACCATGAGAGCTTAGCTTTAAAAGCCACCAGTAAGTAGCATAATATCATGCCTTGAACTGAACAACAGTGTAGCTGAGTGTCTTCTGACAGTGCATGTTGATCAGATCTTCATTAGCTGACTGAATTAGCTCGCATTCGAATGAAGGAATAAAAGATGTGTGTTAAAATGAGAACCATGTGGGAAATGTTTGTGAACGTAGTTGAAGATAACACAAGGTGAAGACAGTGAGGTTTGTGACTCTAAGAGAATTAAGAGGGTTGGCAAATGTGACAGTGATGAATGTTCGAGCTGCTCAGACTAAAAGCACCTGTTAGGTTTTGCGCCGAAACCCAGCGTATGCTGAACGTTGCTGCAGGCTTTGAGTAAACACATCTGTTCCTTGTTATAATTATGTTTTTTCTTTTACTGCCCAGTACCACTGACTGCACCCAGCAACCTAAGGGTGTCTGAGGAATGGTACAACCGTTTCCGCCTCACATGGGACACGCCTGCCTCACCAACCATGGGCTACAGGATCATCTACCAGCCAACTTCTGGTGTGTACCTCCGTGCTTACGATCCTCTCCAAGAAAGGCATCCCAAAATATTACTTGTGTGGGTCCTATAGAGATTCACAGACATAAAATTAAAGCCAGAATAGCATCAAATAAAAACTATTATTGGCCAGGAGTCTAGGAGTCTAGTCTAAGGAGCACAATTTGCCATCTTTTAGGGGATGGATGGCACACTCTCTTCCATGTCAGTCAGAATGGCACTAGTCTATCATGAGCAGTATTCACAGAGTGTGTTATGTTGCCTTGTTAAACAGCATAAGCAGCTTTTCCTAATGTTCTAATGGTGGTGGGTGGAAGAAGTCATTCCAGCTGTGCCATCAATCCTCCCCAGGTGGTATACCTCTGTACCAATCATGATCCCAACCCTCCCTCATACCAACTGCCATGTTATGGGGGATGAGGTGCCTTGGTAGGAATTAGCAGAAATTAGCGAAACTGTAGTATAATTATGAATCTCCTAATAATATTAATGCATTGTCACAATATTTATGATTTGCTGCGTTTGAATTTACGCTACTAATTGCAAATGCTATTCTTTTTAGTCCGTTTTATTATTATTTTTTGCCTCTGTAAAGGATGCTAATATTTCCATAGTTGATCTAATTTACATATTGGAATGCCTTTGGGGTTTGAAAGAAAGCTAGTAATGTGTATGACAAGGCCAAATTGAGTAAACGCTGCTGCTGAAATTGTGAAGCTACATGCACGCAGACATCTGTTTCTACATCTGCCTGTCGGAATATGACCATTTTTCCATCTGCGGGAATCGTTACAGCCGTAAACAGAGACTCTTTGCGCTGAAGCCCTTAGAGCGAAGACTACAATCGAGCTTCTATAAACTTTTGATTTACAGTAAAAGTGGAGTCTGTGGTGGAGAGAAGTGGATACTCCACCTACATTTAATAACTTCTTAAATACGCAGAGCTGCACACACTGCAAATAGATCATAAATCTGCTGCTCATTTTTGGCTGTTGGATATCAAAAACCTGCCTGGTGTGTGTATCGAGTAAAGGGTCAAGAGAATCTATACTTTAATATTCTCTAGATTTGTGTGGATCAGCTGTTTCTTTATTATCCACTCTTTTGTTTAGTCTCTGATCTTTGTGTGAAGTTATTGGTGTGGGCAGACTTTGTTCTGTGCTGTTTTCCTTTTTCATTAGTTGGGCTTCTGCTACGCTGAACTCTGATTGTCTTTTTCTTTTGTACTATTCTGTGCAATGGAGCAATCTAAATCCCTGCCTGATTAACACCCTTCAGGTAAAATTAGTTTGTGTGATGGAGTTGCTAAGTAGTGAATACATGCAGATTTCATTTATCGAAAGCTAAAATTGAAATGTGCATCGGTTTGAGCTAGTATACTGTATGCACGCAGGAAGTGGTGAGTATGTGTGTTACAGCTTGTTTGTTTTGTGCTGTGTTCAGTGTCGGGTCCTGCTCTGGAGACGTTTGTAGGAGAAGATGTGAACACATTGCTGATTCTCAACCTGCTGACTGGCACCGAGTACAGCGTTAAGGTCATTTCTTCGTACACAACAGGCTCTAGCGAGCCGCTCACCGGCAATGCCAGGACACGTGAGTCTCTCTGTGACGCACACAAAATAAAGATAAAACTGAATATTAGTACATCATATGTTTCAACAGACACGCATATTGATCTGAGCTCTATTCATTTTAGAAAAAAATGTTATGTAAAAGTATTTTTTAGGAGAATTGATGTGGCACGAACATACATGAACCTGTTACATATTTACAGCGATCTAAGTAACTGCCTGGAGGTAGTGGGTTCAAATAGGCTGCAAGTTTTTTTTATATTTTGGGAAATAGAACCAACTAAGAAAAGCGATATGTAAGTTAAAAAAAAGAATTATTAAAAGATAAAAAAAGTAAATTAATAAAAAAAAAGCCATGCTCCATTTTTTTATTGAAATCTGATACAGATCTATATATGGATATTTAGAGCACTGAACACATTGTGGCATTAAGTCCCCAATATGCCACATAAGCTTTGTCTTTGTAGATTTCCTACGTGACACTACTGCATTTAGTAATACTAGATGTCGGTCTCCTTTAGTGACAGTAAAGCATAGAACTTTTTTTTTTTTTTTTCCCCCTCCCACTTACAACCCACCCCCCATGTTGGCTTACAGGGCAGTGTGACGCTCGGCAGAAAGAGCTTATCTGCCCTCTTCCACATACATGAGCTCATCAAAGGGTTGCAAAAAACTGGGAATTTTCAAAACTGGAAAATTTATGAGGGGAAATATGGGAATTAATTGTAATATATATAGGCATTTACAGGAATTAATGGGAATAAACTGGGAATTTCAGAGAACCTAAATGTATTTGTTATACATTCCTGTAAAATTCCATTTATTCGTGGTAAGTTTCTAACTTGGAATATTTTCGTAATTCCCAAGATTAAGTTTCCACAGAAAGTTTCCGGACATTTTACAGAAATGCCCCTTTGCAATCCTACTCATAGGGAGAAGAGAATATCCCATCTCTTCTATAAAAAGAAGTACAGCCAATTTTGCTCCCTGTGTCTCTCAACTACAAATAGCTGTGGCAATGTCGGGATTTGATGACGATGATGATAGGCCAATTTTTTTTTTTCTGAGATGACAGAGGAAGAAGCCATGCAAAACCAAATCAACTAAAACTCTAAGTAGGATTATAAATCATTACTACAGTCATATATGATAATATGAAGCAATTCAAAATGTGTTGAAAGAATGTTCAGTATCATAGCCATAGTCATAATCATTGCAGCTTCTTTTCTAGGTATAAGGCTTGTGATCCAAAGATTTTTCTTTTGTGATGCTTCTCATAACCATTAATCAATTTTTTTAATCTGGAGACATGATGCTGTGATAATCAAACTGTTAAGAACTCTTTCTGAAATAGAAATAGTTTCATGACAGACAGCCAAAATAATATTAATGTTCAGATATGCAGCTACTGTAATAACCGTTCTTTGCATATAAATGTGATAGCGCAGGGTGTATCACAAACTAATACATTTCTGAGCGTTTCTCATCAAATAGAGAAGTAGATCGTTTTTTTTTTCTTTCTCAGAGGCCTGCGGGTGCACAAAAGAATTCTGCTGTGCCACTGTGCCAGGCTCTAAATGTACCTTCTCTAGATAAGCAGGAGCAGTGCTGGGATGCCGAAGTCTTGAGCTGCCTTTATAAGGAAGGTCCCTTTTGTCAGATAGCTGCCTAAAACACCCTGAAGGACATATCAGCCACCCATCATCAGATCCTTCTTAGGAAGCTTTTCATAGGTGTCACTGTAAGGATGACAGTGCTAAAATGTTCTTATGATGACAAAATAATTCTGCCTACCCACTTGAAAAAAAGCTATTTACCTCCTGTTTGCATCATCTGAAAGAAACTGGAAGGCTTCTGTAAGCAATACATGCAAACACATTTTCAGTCTCCCCTATTAAGGGTTATGGATGCAAATGATATGCATTAACTATATGATACTATTAATACTTGTATACAATTTCGGCTTAATGCTTTCTCCATCAACATTTCCTATAGTTCTAATTTGACCTTTAAATAATTAAACTCACAAAAGCAGAATTTTTTTTTTTTTTTTTTTTTGATGGACTCTGTTTTATCGTCCCAAGCCAGAAGCTCCTCTCAGCATGAACAAAGCTCATTAAAATAATGTAGCTTATATAAGAAAGGGAAGGTTTGTGGCATGCATTATTCAAAACCCTGAAGGCTAATCTTCTGTATTGTGCCATATGTTCGGTTCTGAATCTTTATGCTGTGTCAAGGTACTTTGGACAGCAAAAAAAAAAAAAGGTTTGTCATTTTATATTCAGCCTCCTACATGCACCGTTTGTGAATAGAAAGATTTTCCGGTGAATATTCATGTCAACAAATGTTATCGATGTGCGTAGATGTTTGTCATGGTGCAGGAACCAGATTTCATCCGCAGGGAGTGAACATCGTAGCTGAAACTGTGATTAAATATTAAAATCTGCACTCTGTTTTACGGTAAACCAGAAGGCGAGTATTGTACTGAGTAATGTAGACCATGTGGCTTGTGGTTTTGGTTTGTACTAAAATGTGTTAATTCCAAAGAAAGACTGTTTTCTTTTTTTTTCTTTTGCTTTAGTCTTATTTGACACAGCACATTCTGTGTGGTTTCTGAAGAAAAAAATATCTGGTTAGTCTTTTGAAAGGACCACTTATAGAACAGCATTTGATAGGAGTGCTGGTGTTCACTTCAAAGCTTTAACAACAAACTTAAAACTTGTTGAATTTGTATAGTTAATGATGATATTGAGTGTTAAAAATAAATTATATGTACACCATTCTATAGTATGAAAATACTTCAATTTTCTTATACTTCAAGCATTTTCTTTATTTTTTTCTTTATTTTTTATTTTCTTTATTTACATATATATAATTGACAACCATATAAGTAAAATGGTTTAATACATTTCATATTTACTTGTATTTGGTATGTGGGCTTTTCACTTTAATGGCAGCATACAAAACCTTATCATCTATTTTTGAATTAAATGCATAAAAGTGAACACATGCTTCAATAGAAGAGATTATGCATGAGGAAAATTTTGACCTTTTGCACAGAGCAGTTAACATATCCAACTTCACAAAGATGATTCATTTAAATAGGGACCTATATAAGAGTCTTGAAAATTAAATATTTAACATATTGAACATTTTGTTTCTTAGTTTCAAATCTATAAAAAAAATTGGCTGTTTTTTTTTATTGTCATCTCAGACTTTTGGTCCTCATTGGAGTTGCTGAATTCAATTAGGTATAGAAATATGATTGCACCATGAGCTCTATCGTACATCCAGTTTCCTTGGTTAATATTTGGAGACCTTTTCTATAGAATTTGGATGTCCTATGTTTGTAACCTGATGATTTTTGTTGTGTGTTGCAGTGTTTCTGGGAGTCAGTGGACTCAGTACCTACCAGGTGCGGATGAACAGCATGTGTGCACAGTGGCAGCCTGTCAGCCAGGCCTCCCTCTACAGGGTCATCATCGAGTCCCTGCTCAGTGAGTCTTACACACACACACACACACACACACACACACACACACACACACACACACACACACACACATAACACACTCTCAAACATATTTCATCAAAAGAAACCATAGTTTGTTGATTTGAAAGAATCAGATATGCTTTTGACTCTTCCCAGCGTAGTCATCGTACTCCTTCTTTGTTCTTTGATGGCAGGCTCTGACAGGACTTATTTTCTGATTTGAAACAGCACTGCTCTCATTTAATGCATTTTATTTCTTCCCATCCCCGAAGCCCTCGCGTTTTCTTGCTCCCGTGGAAAGTCTTGTAAATCCGCTATTTCATTTGACATTCAGGACTCGTAGCACAGGAGATTTCAGCACAGTGGCACTATTGAAACCAGATCCGGCTTCGAGCTGCATTGTGTATAATGATATTATGTATGAATTGTTCGAAACACGAAATGCCATCAGCAATGAATCACTTAGATGCTCTTTTTGTGCAGGTGCTCTGTAAGAGTCTAATGTATAACTCATACAGTCAGATATACATTTGAAACCAAGCTTCACTCGAAAGATGTATGAGCAATTCTTAATTGCATTTTAGTTTATGGATGTCAGTAGGAGCAATAAACAACACAGAGTGAACATTATCAACGTACTTTCTGGGGCAATACCTTGCATGTGTTATCCACAAGACTTACATGTGTGCATGCTTGCATTGTACATGTATGAGAAAACTGAGGAAGTATGTGCTATTTTCAGAAATGTGACCATATATTGATCAACCAGCAAGTCTCACCAAACCCTCAAATTATTTTCCAGCAAGTCTGAAATAATGAAACGTCCCATCCTATTGTTTGAGAAGCTCAGAACACAGCGAACAAATGTGATTGAAAGCATATTTGATCAGTCTTGTTAGCAGATTATGATTATTCCGGGTTGTAATATTATCAGCGTCATGGGGAGAGATGCAGAAAATGAACGTGTCTTTATAGAGGGCTATCAATTTTAACGTACACTAGAGTTCAGAGATTGGAGCTGTAAGATAAACCTTTGAGAAAATCTTCTGTCTCCATACCCCCCCTGTTCTCTACATCTGCCTCTTTCAAACCAACTACCTGCACGTCTTCCCTCACCACATCCATAAACCTCCTCCTTGAAAAGTCTTTTCCTTCTTCTCGGCAGCATTCTTCTACCTATGTACTCCATGTTTCTCCTTTACACATGTCCAAACCATCTCAATCGCTCTTTCTTACCACGTCTTTATAACGTCCTACATGCACGGTCCCTTGTTTCTAATCCTGTCCATCCCCATCACTCCCAATGATAATCTCAGCATCATCAACTCAGCCACCTCCAGCCTCCGTTTCCTGTCTTATTGTCAATGCCACTGTCTCTAAACCATACACCATAGCATCAACATAGCAAACCTTTGTGTGTCAGCAGTACAGTGCATCTGGTTTGAGTAGTCAGCACCAGGACAGGTAATTGAAAATGTATGAAGTAAACGTTTTGGCAGTGAAAATAGTGGGAAAATTTGTACAAGAAGAAAGGAGAGAACTAACTACATAAAAGGAGAGGAAGGGAACACATGATTTGGGCATGTAAAGTAAGAAAAGATCGAATCTTTCGTATAATTCACTTTTCCTTGACCTCATCTGATTATATGAACCTAGTGCATTTTTCATTTCTCCCAACTCCAGTATGGCTTTAGAAAATAATTACAGCTTTCAAAGGTGATGAATAGCAGCTATTAGAAAACCTGTCTTTTATCATTCAGTGTCTTGACTTTGACCATACGCAACTTTCTCATATCCAATTTTATTCACATTGTTTCTTATACTGTAGGATAGAAGTGTCAGGGGCTGACAAGGAGTAACTGTAACTGCACCAGACTTATTTTGCCTTTGTAGTAGAGTACAGGCCTGTGCTGAATTATGTTTCATTGTCTTGCTGAGGATGCGCTGCCCTGTGGGATTTAGTCACCTGATCCAGCTCATTTTAATAATGTGGATTCAGTTTCGTTCTAATTAGGTTATGACTGAACACGCGTGTTGTGTCTCCTCGGGGTATGTGTTCTCCACTCACCCCATGTTGTTTTTGACTTGCAGATGGCCACAGACAGGAGCACACTGTAAGTGGCGGTACCTCCAGGCAGTGTTTCTTCAACCTGTCCCCTAACACACAGTACAAGATCAGCGTCTACACCCAGCTACAGAGCATGGAGGGCCCTGCTGTCACCATCATGGACACCACACGTAAGTCAGTCACTGTCACAGAAACGACTCACTTTAGATCAAATCGGATATGGCTACCAGGTTAAAAGGGGAAGTTGTAGGCATACTACATTTCCTCTCAGTTTCTGGGCAGCTGCAGTGTTTCAGCAATTCTCCACTTTCTGCCCACACACATATCTGTGTGTCAGTGAGTGGCAGCAGTAACAGGTCAATGATTCAGACTGCTTTCTAGCCAATGAGGTAAAAAGAGCTGCATTCTGTCTGCACGCTTTCTGTCACTGTCTGGGAATCGGATTGAACCAGCGCAGAATCGGGCAGCGTATCCTTTCATAGACGTGAAGTCACACAAGTGGCTTTTTGTTGAGACATTGTGTGATTTATCTTTTTACTTATTGATATTGTTTTTTTTATAGTTCCAGCTCCAACCCAGCCACCAACTCCACCTCCCACCACTGCTCCGATTCCCACCATTCCATCAGCTAAAGAAGGTAACATGGAAAAAAAAGATCTACATACAGGAAGGGTGGTGGAAAAGGGAAAAAATGTTGTAGTATTTTCACCAAGTGGGTTTGTTTTATGTTGGTCTTCTTAGTCCCTATGAGCTGTGTGACCTTTAACTAATGCATGTCTGATCTGACAGCTGAACTTTTCTTAGGCTTTGAGCCACATAATTCAATAAATATGCTGAAAAACTGTTATTGTACACAATTGACAAAGACAGATATACTGTACAGAGCTTTACTATTCATAACCACAGCCAGATTTAGAAGTCTGTATTAACAGTGAATACATACAGTGTTCAGTCCTAATGGACACGTATACACATGATATAAGGAAATTTGATTGAGGAATCTGCAGTACAGGAAAATAAATTTGTTTCCTGTCCCTCTGTGTTTTAATACCGTAAATTTAAATTTCATTAAAAGTAAAATAGCAAATAAAGAAAAAGCTAAACACAGCACTCAGGAAATGTATGAACCCATATATCTCATGGCTAAGTGTATCCCCAGGGTGTTCTCTATTACCCCACTGATGCTAGGAAATCTCTTTAGCATTAAACGCTTTGAAGGCGAAAACACTTTGGCAAAAAATAGAGAGAGAAAGGTAGCTAGGAATTAATTAGCAGCTTAGCGCTATCTGGCCTGTGGTAATAGAGGTCTTGTCAAAGACCCAAAATTTGAAGAAAAATAGGCAGTCTTGCGAATATGGGGATCATCTGTTGTATTGCAACATCTATAAAATAATGAGATTTTTCGTCTTTCTGTGAAATCTCACTCACACCACCCTCCCCTCCCCAACACACACACACACACACACACACACACACACACACACACACACACATCCCCTTACTCTCTCTTTCACGCACACTCCTTTTCCTCTCTCAGTTTGTAAAGCAGCCAAAGCAGAGTTGGTGTTCTTGGTAGACGGCTCCTGGAGCATAGGAGATGACAACTTCCAGAAGATCATCCGCTTCCTGTACAGCACCACTGGCGCTTTGGACATTATTGGTCCTGATGGAACTCAGGTTTGTTGAGGATCGTTTAAAAATAGAGATTTTATATATATATATATATATATATATATATATATATATATATATATATATATATATATATATATATACAGTACAGATCAAAAGTTTGGACACACCTTCTCATTCAAAGAGTTTTCTTTATTTTCATGACTATGAAAATTGTAGATTCACACTGAAGGCATCAAAACTATGAATTAACACATGTGGAATTATATATGGAATTATATACATAACAAAAAAGTGTGAAACAACTGAAAAATGTCATATTCTAGGTTCTTCAAAGTAGCCACCTTTTGCTTTGATTACTGCTTTGCACACTCTTGGCATTCTCTTGATGAGCTTCAAGAGGTAGTCACCTGAAATGGTCTTCCAACAGTCTTGAAGGAGTTCCCCGAGAGATGCTGCACTCTGCGGTCCAGCTCACCCCTAAACCATCTCGATTGGGTTCAGGTCCGGTGACTGTGGAGGCCAGGTCATCTGGCGCAGCACCCCATCACTCTCCTTCTTGGTCAAATAGCCCTCGATGCCTTCAGTGTGAATCTACTTTTTTCATAGTCATGAAAATAAAGAAAACTCTTTGAATGAGAAGGTGTGTCCAAACTTTTGGTCTGTACTATATATATATATATATATATATATATATATATATATATATATATATATATATATACTGTACAACTACAATACACAACCTATATTTCAATAATGAGCGCTCTTTAGCTTGCAGTATGTATACAAACATAACGTGTTTCTATATAGCATAATAGCTGGGGTTATTTACCCCAAGCGTCATAAGGAAGGCTATTTCTAGGCAGACTGTAAAGACCACACTGGCTAATGTTTAGCCCGGTCCAGAGGGAAAGAATGAAGTTAAAATATTACCAGTCTAGACACAGTAGACCAGAGCCAAAAGATATTCATCACGACTCAACAACCTCATCAGGGTACCGTGCAACAAGTCATGGATGTGCTACAAAGAAAACACCACATCACTCAAAAGAATGTCAATAAGACCAACGAAAATCAGAGAAAAGATCAGAATGCTGCCAGCGCCACTCATTCTCAAACACTCTAGTCAGTCTTATACATGAATGCAGCAGAGCATTTAGGGAAATAGCACACTGGAGCTTTCCATTTGAAGGTCAAAAAGATTCTACGGTTTAGCTTGGCTCACACTAAATTCAGCAAAGCACAAATCCAAGACCACAGGCATGATAAACACTCTTAATTTCCTTTTCTGACAGGTGGCCATTGTTCAGTTTAGTGATGATGCCAGGACTGAGTTCAAGCTCAACTCCTACAGGGACAAGGAGTCTCTCCTGGACGCCGTGCAGCGCATCACCTATAAGGGAGGAAACACCAAAACAGGCATGTATATGAGAGCGGACCGGTATGGAGAGCTTGTATCTTCCTGCCAGTGATTTTAGGGGAGGAAACAGGTCCACTGGAAGAGCACAAGAATGAGCGTTTGTCTGCATTTAGGAATTCTGAAAGGGGAAATCACTTTAAATTTCTAGGGATTTTGGAAATTCTGTGTTGATTTTTATAATGATTACCACATGGAACGTTCTTGTAGCATCTTCTTACATGGTAATACTCTGTGTAACATTTAGCTGTCTTGGAATGACTTCTTATGGTGGATATACTGTACTGTATGATGATCAGCACGGAAATATTTGTGATACATGTTTAAATATTTATTGGAAGCCACTATGTGGCTTTGCGTTTCTCATTTTCACGATTTGCTTGTCGTTATTTATAGCTTTTATTGTAAAATGTGTCCCGACTGCAAATGAAAGAGCAGCGTTGGTTAAAAGATTTTAGAATTTCTTTTCTCTGGCCTTTTCTACTCGCCCGGATTAAGGAGGGATTATTTGGTAAATTTCAAGAATTCGCCATGCTTTTACATCAGCATCCATTGTACCCTGACCACAGAAGCTAACGAGACTTCTTTCTTGTTCACACAACTACCTTGTGCCTCAGTGTAAATAAAGCTGTATTTATTTCTTTAAATCATATTCCAAACAGACATTATATTTGTGTAATTGTTCATGTGCGGCAATGGTGAGTGATTCTCCGTGCATTTAGTCAAAGGAATGGGAAATAGCTGCAGGCCTGATTGATTTACATCTTCGGCTGCAAAAAAGTTTTGTTTATTTTGTTATTAATGAACACATTTATAAAAAAAAAAAAAAAAAAAAAATCATGACAGTTCTGCAAACTGACTGCTTTTGTTTTGTAAGAAAATCTCACTATGTTTCACACAAATAAATGAGTTAATCTGAATTTGCTGAGCTTCCACCAGCAAAACTCATGGTAAATAAGCCACTTAGTGCTGTTTGCTAGTAGGCAGCTTAAATGCCAGGACAGTGCAGCTCAGTTTACTCAGTTTTATTAAACCAGACGTTATTAACCCCCCCACACACACACACACACACACACACACACACACACACACACACACACACACCTGTGGCAGTTCTCTTTATCATTTCTACACACTTTTTTTTACTGCTGAAGTGATGTATATCGATCAGTAAGTGATCATATGAAACACCCACACAAGCGTTTAGCTCGATTTTTAGTTACATAAATTGTAGATATGTAGATTGTAGATGTATTCGAATAACTGAATGTGCCACTATTAAATTCTTGCCAAAAGACAGCTCTTTAGTATGCAAGTTGTTCTTCCTGCACCAAAATCTCTTCCAAGCACCTGCATGCCCTCCATCACACACATGCACAAACATGCATATAAACTCCCCCACTGAGAGATGTTTTACTTGCCGATAGGATGACGCACAGTAGGTCGGATGCTATGAGTGCCTGCTGGGCCCTGTTGGATACTTCTCGGGTAGGTCGGTGTGCATCTGCATAGAAAGATGATCCAGTGATAGAAGGATTATACTTCTTATTCCATTTCTTTCAGTTTACAGGCCAATATAAGATTGATTAAGTGGCTATGGGAGCATTAGGAGAAATTCCCAGGCTGTTGCTATATTGAAATACAGAAGTAAAGGTATATTAACCAAGAGATTGGTTTCGTAAGAAGGTCCCAGTGTTGCATATACAGTGGTGTGAAAAAGGGTTTGTCCCCTTCCTGATTTCACACGTTAATGTTTCAGATAATTAAACTAATTGAAATATTAGTAAAAGATAACACAGTTGAACACAACATGCAGTTTTTAAATGAGAGTTTTTTTTATTATTGAGGGAAAACAGAATTCAAACTACATGGCACTGTGTGAAAAAGTGTTTGTGTGAAGAAGTGTTTTTCTCGCCACACCCAGGCCTGATTACTGCCACACCTGTTCACAATCAAGAAATCTCTTAAATAGGACCTGCCTGTCAAAGTGAAGTAGACCCTGCTCAAAAGCGAGACATCATGCCGAGATCCAAAGAAATTAAGAAACAAATGAGAAAGAAAGTAATTGAAATCTATCAGTCTGGAAAAGGTTATAAAGCCGTTTCTAAAGCTTTGAGACTCCAGTAAACCACAGTGAGAGCCCTTATTCACAAATGGCAAAAACATGGAACGGTGGAGAACCTTCCCAGGAGTTGCCAGCCGACCAAAATTACCCCAAGAGCACAGCGACGACTCATCCAAGAGGGCACAAAAGACCCCACAACCACATCCAAAGAACTGCAGGCCTCACTTGCCTCAGTTAAGGTCAGTGTTCATGACTTCACCATAAGAAACAGACTGGGAAAAATGGTCCAAAACCGCTGCTGAGCAAAAAGTATATAAAGGCTCGTCTGAGTTTTTTCAGAAAACATCTTGATGATCCCCAAGACTTTTGGGAAAATACTCTGTGGCCTGACGAGACAAAAGTTGAACTTTTGGAAGGTGTGTGTCCCATTACGTCTGGTGTAAAAGTAACACCGCATTTCAGAAAAAGAACATTATACCAACAGTAAAATATGGTGGTGGTAGTGTGATGGTCTGGGGCTGTTTTGCTGCTTCAGGACCTGGAAGTCTTGCTGTGATAAATGGAACCAAAATGTTTACAATAAAAAAAACCTAAAGGAGAATATCCGGCCATCTGTTCGTGACCTCAAGAATAAGCGAACTTGGGTTCAGCAGGACAATGATCCTAAACACACCAGCAAGTCCACCTCTGAATGGCTGAAGTAAAACAAAATGAAGACTTTGGAATGGCCTAGTCAAAATCCTGACCTGAATCCTATTGAGATGCTGTGGCATGACCATAAAAAGGCGGTTCATGCTCGAAAACCTTCCAATGTACCTGAATTACAACAATTCTGCATAGATGAGTGACCATAAATTCCTCCACAGCGCTGTAACAGACTCATTGCAAGTTATCGCAAACGCTTGATTGCAGTTGTTGCTGCTAAGGGCGGCCCAACCAGTTATTAGGTTTAGGGGGCAAACACTTTTTCACACAGGGCCATGTAGTTTTGGATTTTGTTTTCCCTCAATAAGAAAAACCCTTATTTTAAAACTGCATGTTGTGTTCACTTGTGTTATATTTTACTAATATTTAAATTAGTTTGATGATCTGAAACATTAAAGTGTAACAAACGTAAAAAAACAAGAAATCAGGTAAAAGTTTTCAGATTTTGTAGTAAAACGAAATATGCTCGTGGTAAAAAAAAAGATGTTTCACATGATTAATGATGAGCTTCTCAGACATGGCTCAGAGAGATGATAGATCGTCTTCCTAGCATAACCACTGTTCCTTCTGATGTTACATGTAAAACCGATATCATAGCAAATTCTCTAAGTGCTGCAGTTTGTCTCCTCCTCCTGTTACTTCTCTGTTCATTCTGACTGCATCTATAATAAATTAGGAGAGAGAGACGGAATCTGCCTGGCATAGCCACAGGGGCTCCTATACTTTTGTCCCAGTTTATCAGTGTAATGTGGATTTTCACAGCTTTGCAAGCATGAGGAAGGCTGTGCTAATGCCTCCTGATTTTAGCTAACTTTAGACAGTGTTGAAAGATTTGAGACAGAATGGCAGTGAATATTCCTGTCACTGTGCTGTGTTTTTGATCAGAGGGAACCTGCTGTGCAAAAGAGCTAGTACATGCCACTGCTGGAGTCTGTTATTAGTAATGATAGGCTTTGTATATGACAAAAAATGACCTTAAAAACAGTTCAGAACAGAGCTAAATACTTCGCCAGCAAAAAAAAAGGGGCATCCAGCAATAAAATTGTTGTAGAAGGCACACTGAAATGGCAAGAACAATCTGTAAACATTTATTCGCTATTATAAGCACAAAGCATAAAACATTAAAAGCATACTTTTAGCAAATATAAACTTTCCAGCTACCCCAAAAATAGCACGCTAGCTAGCGTTGCACTCGAGTTAAATTTAGCGAAAAATGGAAATAGGGCATGTAGCTGTCATAGCTAAAAACATAAGTATCAGGACCTAGAACATGAAAATATTTTTTTTTTGTTTTTGTTTTGTTTTAGAAATTTGTTTGTATTACTCTGTGCACATTTCAAACTTAGAACTTGAAATTAAAAAAAAAATCTCCAATATTGCTATGATGCATTTGCAATGCTCTACACAGAAGAGTAGGTTAACAGAAACAGAGGTGGCAACAGATGCAGATGCAATCCATTGCAAAATGAAAGGCAGGTTCGAGGTCAGTAAACAGGCGTGGGTCAGGTGAGGTACAGACAGCATAAACAGGATGAATACAAAACTCAGGTAAAATGCCGACCGGGTCAGTACCAGTACAGCATACAAAGGACAACAATGCTTTGTAATCGTCTAGGGCATTTGCACAGACTGAGGGCTTACAGTACTTTGCATTGTAATGGGGTGTGATTAGAAACACGTCAGTGCTCCAGTGGTTGCGATCGCGTCATTGGAGGTGTAGTCTGGGTGGAATAGTCTGCAGGAGTGAGCGAGTGAGTGAAAGATTTCAGGCCTGGTTTGAATATACAGTAGCAGTAGATATCACGTCATTTCAAACCTGTAAGGAATAGTTGTATAATAATTTATACATGAAGTTGGCACAAACTACTTTTTTGTCAAACTATGGCTTTTGATACCTCATACACCGATTAATCCTCAATAATCATAAGCTTATTTGTAAACATATTAAGTGTTTTTAAAGAGACTGCGTTATAGTCCCCCCATTCCCTTTTAAAATCTTTGGCTTCTCTTTCTGGAGCTGAGTGCATGACATTTTGACACATCGCTCCCCTTCGGCAGTCACACATAAAGCTGATGTAACGCTAGCCTAAGTATAGTCTGTCACTTTGCAGTCAGAGCTGTTATAAAATGTGCATCCTGGCTTAAGGCACTTACACCTGTGATTTGTGACGTGTGGTCAGGTCGAGCCATTAGGCACGTGAAGGAGAGCATCTTTACAGAAGAGGCTGGGACGAGGAAGGGAATTCCCAAAGTCCTGGTGGTGCTCACAGATGGCCGCTCACAAGACGACGTTAACAAGATCTCCAAAGACCTGCAGACAGAGGGTGAGGGACTCTACAGCGAATGCATTTATCCCTAACGCAGAGTGGGGTTGATAGTTTCACATTTTATTCTCTGAGCGCGTATAAAATAAAAAATCCAGATGCCGCGTTATAACGGCAGTTTTTTATTATAATATTTAAAATACAGAGGTATTTGTGTTTTATTTCTATAAATGTTTTATATGTAACATTAGTTTATCGTGTATCATCATGAAACCAACGAAGACAGGAAGCAGGGCGTACAGTAGTAAATTGATTAAATTATGATGAAATGATCTCACGAAGTCGTACCGCCGCGTCGTAAAAATGTAAAATGTATGTATGTGTGTAAAGTCCCATATGCTGAGCCTATATATGGTTTTCTTTAGGTTACATCATCTTTGCCATTGGCTTTGCTGATGCGGATTACGGGGAGCTGGTGAACATTGCGAGCAAGCCCAGCGAGAAACACGTCTTCTTTGTAGATGATCTGGATGCAGTCAATAAAATCGAGGAGCAGCTCATAACATTTGTGTGTGAGGCAGCAACAGCCAGTAAGTCTTGTTGTGGAGGAATAACAAGTTATGATCCTCAAAAAACAGGCTGATTAACATATTTTTTTTTTTTTTAAGTTTGCAGTAAACCGAAGTTGACAAAGTAGTATACTGATATTACCACAACTAAATTGGAGTATCTCGAATCTTTTGTTTCTAGCTTGTCCATCCTTGCTGATGAGTGGGAACAGTTTGGCGGGTGAGTGAGTTCTCATGAGAATGCACAATGTGGTTGCTTTGTGTAATAATCACATGCCTTATTTGCATTTACATTTATGGCATTTGGCAGACGCCCTTATCCAGAGCGACTTACAATTATCTCCTTTATACAACTGAGCATGTTAAGAGATAAGGGCCTTGCTCCTGGGTCCATTTTCAACATCATATGGTGCCAAAACTTGAGAGTATAATAGTTAAATCTGTGACTATGTTTCCTTTTTCCTGTCAGGCAAATTTCTTTTGTACTTTAGCCGAAATATGGTGTGCACATTCTATCGGATCAATCAGAATTACGTCTCCTTGTGTCTGGGTTTTCCGAAAGAAACTGCCAAACAGTCAATCAGTGTTAAACAGGCTTTGTTCTAACATGGATTCCATTTATGGTAACATTATGGCAAAAAAAATTGTGTGTTCAAGAATGCAAAAACAATCTTCCCGAGAGAAGAAGGTGTTCGGGGTCGTGGATTATTTATTGTGCTCTCAACATTCAGCATAATAATAATCATTGTCTAGCACAGTGTGAACTGAGCCTTGGAACGCATGAAAACAAACTTTTTTTACGGTTATGGTTTTTCAGTGGTGGATCGGATCATTTTTTTAGATAAGCAAAAAAAGAAATGTATTTTATTCTGCGATTGCAAAAAAAAAAAAAAAAAAGAAGATTAATCCGCAAGTAAAAAAAAACCTAGCAATTAATCTGTGGTTCACGTGCGTGCCGAACCGTGACTCGTGATCCATACAGATCACGGATCAACTGTGATCTGTTACACCCCTACTATTGATATATACATAAATAAAAATCAAGCTCAATATAGTGTTCACTGTGTGCTATATTTGTTTTCATTTTTGCTCTAATTTAAGGTGAACTGTTGAGTCCAGTAGTGTTGCTCTGGTGTGCTGCAGGTTTCCGCATGATGGAGATGTTTGGGCTAGTGGAGAAGGACTACAGTAGTGTGCAGGGTGTTTCCATGGAGCCTGGAACATTCAACAGCTTTCCTTGCTACAGGCTACACAAGGATGCCCTCATCTCACAGCCGACCAAGTATGTACAAGATTTATTACACGGCTGTATAAACTAAGCATCGCAGACAAGAATACAGATTTTATACTCAAACTCTGAAAAAAGTGATATGACTGTGGCCACTGGTGTTATGCAGAAGGTGAACATGAGGTCTACATGTGTGTGAGGCAAAAACAAGAAGAGAATCCATGGCACAGCTGAGAGAAACAATCATTTTCCCTGGGCCAGAGGCCCAAGCCCATGAGATCCCCAGGCCTTCGTGAACTTTTGAAATGTCAAGCAGCAGCTGGCACCACCTGTAACCCAGCTCCTTTAGCATAGTCTCCAGGTAGAGAAAACACAAATGGAGACTCTGACTTGGCTAATTCAGGATTGGCTATTCATGCAGCTTCCAAGCAACTAAGCCACCCGGCATTACGGTTTCTAGGGGCATTGGGCTTCAGTAACTCCTTAATGTCACGTGGTGGGCAAGCTACATCTTACCTAGGTGAAACCTGGTACAGATCTATGAACATGCAGTTAATGGTGAATATAGTATATATAGTACCATTAAATATAGTAACATTTTCCATAGGTAGCTCAGTTATAACCACGCAAGTGACCTGCATCATCCCTCAGCACCTTTAGTAAACTTCACAGGTAATCCTCGTGAGCACTGGTTGAACAGGGACGGGGAAATAAAAACCTGGAACAGGGAAATAAAATAAAAAAACAGCTCAATAATATGAAATTAGGAAATGTGCAGATATTGATGTGAGAAAATGCAGTGTTAGCATTTTTTTTACTCATTCATCTCAGTAGAGTTGCAACAGGTTAACAGTAGCTCAAATGTGTGGATGTTGTGACCTGAAAACAACCAAACGAGCATTGAATTGAAATCACTGGTTTACAAGAGCTCAGGGCATCAGTGATGAGTTCCCGAGAGCTCAAACAGATCCTTCCTTGCAAGCCGAGTGATAACATTTAGAGGGAGTACTGTTATTATAGTGGAAAGCTTGAGTGCCTTTGAACAATCGAGTGTATTATTCTCTTATGCTCATTCACCACTGAGCCACATCATAAGCATCATTTACAGCAATCAAGGCCAGGCCACTCTGTGATTAGAAGCTCAGTTAATGAGTGCTTCATATCAGATCACAGCTGGTACAGTTACAGAGCCAGTGCTAAATAGAGGTTAGGTTTCAGCAGAAAGTGCACACTGTATTCAGGGTTCAAATAAATCACAATGTAATTGACATTTGCATTTTGGTGGTAGATATCTGCACCCGGAGGGACTCCCTTCTGACTACACTGTGTCAGTGCTGTTCCGTATCCTCCCAGAAACTCCTCAGGAGCCATTTGCGTTATGGGAAATTCTCAATAAAGCCAATGAACCCCAAGTGGGTCTCATCCTGGACAGTAAGTATTGTGTTTGACGGCCCACTGTTTGCATATTGGTCACTGAAAAGCTTTCACACAACACCCAATAGCGCTTTCAACAGGCAATTGCCTGTTGGCAATGCAATAATAGTGTCGCTCAAAGGAGAAACAATACAGTGATTGTATCATATGAAAACAATTTTCACTTTGAATCGCTTTTTGTTTTCAGATGCTGCGAAAACACTGGCATTCTTTAACTATGACTACAAGGGTGATTTCCAGACAGTGACCTTTGATGGGCCTGACATCAGAAAAATCTTTTATGGCAGTTTTCACAAGGTCAGTCTCTTTCATACATTATTTCAGCTGAAACATTGACAGAAAATCACTGAAAACCTTTCACTGGTCATCACTGTTGATATTTCCATCATGACCGAAGGAGTTCGGTGATATTTGAAGCTTTTTTGAAGCCCTTACTGTTTTGCAGTGCTACTCAGCATTCTGCAATGTGATGAGTTAACATCTTCACCTTCAACAGTCTCTTTTAGGGGGTCTGCTCATACTCAGACTGACTACTTAAACCTGTAGCCAGGGGGAGGATCTCAGTATGCCAGATTTGTTTCTACAAAGACCAAGTGAGCAATTGTATGGGTCACTTTAGGTCTCTGCTTAATTGTTTCTAAAAAAATGAGATAATTTGAGAATAGTGCAAAGGTCCTGGTGTAATCCCAGGGTGAGTTTGAGCTAGTGTTTCTGTTCGTGTAAAGGTTTCTCCCAGTTTCCACAAGGCTGTGAATAAGTGTGTAAATGTGTGTGTCTCTTATCCCCTGTGATGAGATCAAGCAGTTACTGAATGTGAATGAATGAGCGATAAGTGTTACTTTTACCTAATACATACTAAAGCATGCTAAATGCCACCATGTCAGGAAAAAAAGCTTAAGTGTTAACATCTTGTCTTGTGTCCACGAAGATCAGCTTGTCACAATCATGTATTCTGCATATATATTTGAAAAGATGGTATCATGCTTCCTGGGGCTCAGTGTATAACTTGTCGTGTTTGTAATTCCATTTACCTCCCAAGTGTATTCTGTGTGGGCCTGGTTGACGGCATCGCTGTAACTCACTGGGAAGCGATCTGTGTGTTTGTTTATCCTCAACACTGAAGCTTTGCTTATAATGTTCCCCAAAGGACAAATGCACATTAGAAATACAGTTTTCTGCAATAATTACTGCATGTGCCATGTTTGATTTGGCCGGTTTACTTTCTATTCCGTTTTCATTGAATCTATGAAGTCCTGTACTGTATGTCTGTAGGTCTTCGTGTGGTTTAATAAGAAACACACTCTAGGTCACTGCAAGCACAGCAGCTGTAAGTTTTAAAATCTTCTGACAGCAGCTGTAACCGATTTCTACAAAGTAATATTGTTCTTCTCACACAGCACTTGTTTTGTTCAATAGTGCTGAGTTAGAGTAACACTTTTGTTGTCTCAGAATGTTTTGACAGCTTTTAAACAAATCCTAGGCTTGGGGCAGATCCTGATCATGTGAGCAGAGGTGTGTAAACACAGAGGCTTTGGCTGCTCCAGACTGAAGGTTTTGGAGTGTGTACAGTAGTTTGGCTCAGCTGAACAGCTGAAGTTTGTTGTTTCCAGCTTCACACAAAGGTCTCAGACGTTTGGTATCCACACAGGAAAACAAGTGCTGACACAAGCTCTTGGACCATTTCTTTCCCCAAATCAGTGAACACAAAACATATTTAATTGATTGTGTTATGAATCTTTTAATTTTAGTTTCAATTCTTTTTATTCCTGAGGGAAATAATGTGGTATTAGTAGCCTTTTTTCTGAAGGCAGGTGTAAAATGTGTTGTTTTGTTAATAGCGGGCGGGTATTGATGGCTTTTTCTGAGGAGCGAGCACTCTGAAGTACGTGCTCCATAGCCAGCCCTGAATCACACTCAAGGATCTGTCTCTATGGGAGCACCTCGAAAGGGACGAGAACACAAACAAACAAATGAAGCACTGCATCGTTATGAGGTAGAGGCAGGGATTTGAGCACAAGCAAGCGCATTAAGGATGAAGCGAGCGGGGTGAAATAGACCAATGCATCACACTGGCAACAGAATTATCCCAGGATTGATCAGAGGAGACGTGAGAGCCACAGGGGCTTGAGCTGAAAAAGGAGCTACTCTGACTTCTCACCCTTCTCAGTGTCTGCATTAAATTCACACGTCTCACCCTCGTGCACAGTGCCCAGGTGAGACATGTAGTGTGCTGTGAATTATATTTTGCATTCTCTGCTCACAGAATGGAGCCTGCATCCGACTGGCCTTCCGTTGTAAATTTTTACTACGAAGACGAAGCTCTTGTTCTTTCTTTTGCCGACTTTTAACTCTTTTTTTTTTTATATATATCCCGTCTCAGAAGAGGTGTAAATCTCTTCTCACGCACCATATCACACCATTATTCATGGTAATTGACGTTACTGTGCGACAGCACCATAATGAGCTGCATATGAGCCTGCATTCATCCGCCTTTATTCATAGCAGTCTGACAACTATATCGTCTCTCTCACTTTCTGTCTCCCCTGCAACCACACTGGCAGACAAACACCCATGCATTCATCCAAAACATTGGAGAAAATAGGAGAAAATTGCGACTTAGACTTCAAATCCATTAGTATTCGACATGCTGTGGCTCATTGGCCTCACGCATGTTTAAACCTTAGTCAACATCAGATTATATTCTTTCTATATTGGGCGGTCTGTTCCTTTAGAATACATTTTAGCAGAGTGAAATATCATGGAGCAGTCATTTACTAGGTAATGGTCAGGCTGATTAAGCTCTATACTACAGCACTTATCTGTAGACTGACATATTGAATCCACTCGTCTTGAATTGATTTAAAATGCATTACTTTGTAAACTAAAATTAAAACTTTATCATAACAGTGTACACTATGCACTCATTTGTCACTTAATAGCATGCACACCTGCTCATTCGTGCACTTATCCAATCAGCTACTGATTACTGCACCTTGCCAGAGCTGACATCCTAAAATAACGTGTTAAGCTCGTTTACAGGATTTTATCCAGAGCGACTTACACTTATTTAATTTATACATTGAGCACAGGAGGGTTAAGAGCCTTGTTCAGGGGCCCTGCAGTGGCAGCTTTGTGGTGCTGCTCACAACTCAGAACTTGAACACTGAGCTACCACATTCCAAAGTGGTTTTATTATTTATTTGAATTGAATGAATTTAATATGTGACTCTTGTTTTAATAAACTCCACCCCACTACTCCATGTGACTTCTGTGTAGCATTTGTCTGTCGCTATATCTGAGGTCTGAATAACAATTAATGGGTGACATGTCTTTCCATTTATTGACACTTCAAAAACTGCTTTTGTCTATGAAAATCAGATATTGAGCATGTATAGTGATTAGGCTGTAAAGCGCATGTGTATTCCTTTAATGCCAGTGTGTTGTAGCAACAATGACGTTGCTTTCTCTGTCACACAGCTCCATGTGGCGATTAGCAAAACCTCTGCGAAGGTAGTGATTGACTGTAAGATAGTTAGTGAAAAGCCCATCAGCGCAGCTGGGAACATCACTACAGATGGAATGGAGGTTCTGGGCCGAATGGTGCACTCGCACGGCAGCAGGGACACCTCAGCACCGGTAAGACATGGACAAGAGCCATATCAGTTATCCGGGAGAACATGCAGCCTGATGTTTGAGGATTGCACATAAACTTGTTATTACACTGATCAGCCTAACACAGTTAAAATATATTAGGATGGATTGTCTTTATTCCTGAAAGAGCTTTCATTGAAAATTCTTTTTATATGAGGGGAAGTTAGAAGTGGCAATTGAAAGAGGAAATATGAGTTAATAATAAAAGTGGGAAACATTTGCATTTTTCCAAAACCTTGTGTCTGTGGTGTGTGTGTGTGTGTGTGTGTGTGTGTGTGTGTGTGTGTGTGTGTGTGTGTGTGTGTGTGTATGGACATTAAGGTATAATTTATGTTTTCCATAATGGGAGGTTGGGGTTGATGAGAATAATTGCTCTAATTATTTGAGAGGAAAATGTAAAAAAAAAAAAAAAAGGCGGACAAATGACTCAACTGATGAAAAAGTGGTGCTGCAGGTAAAACCCCATTATTGCCATTTGTAAAAAATAAATAAATAAAAATAATTGTCATTACCTTCATTTATTTAACAGACAGAGTGCATGTAACATTGAGGTTGATTTAGGTTACACTCATAATCCTTTTTGAGAAACCCTTATTTGTGTTCATGAGTTATGAGTATAATATGTGTCTTTGTATATCCACAGTTTCAGCTGCAAATGTTTGATATTGTCTGCAGTACATCATGGGCCAGTCGAGATAAATGCTGTGAGCTCCCAGGCCTGGTAAGATTCGAATTGCTCTGTCCTTCTGTGATACAAGAGCACTCAATCAGAGCTTCCAAGCATCCACAGAACAAGAAAATGTTGTCTTTCCATTTCAATGACAGCTTGAAACAAACCAATCCAACAGTCAAGTTATCAACATAAACAATCGGTACACCTGTAATTGACAGTAGCTAAATAATTATTTACAATCAGGTATACAGAGAGTTTTTGAGACTGAAAGCAGATATGAAAGCATGGTCAAGGCATTCTTATTATATCTAGACTATTATAGATCTATCATGTGGTTCAAGTCAGCCGCCAACTGAGTTTCATCACATTTTGCAATCATTAATATAGATCCTAATGTTATGGATACGAAATTTATTTTTCTTTCGATAATCTGATACAGTCAGTCTTCTAAGCATTCACTTGGAGCTGAATTCTTTTCTAGACTTGTGACAGCTTCACAAATAATCCAATTATGTAGGCTTGCATCAGACAAATAGACTTGGTTGGCTATTGATCGATGGATAGAAAGAACAATATCCCTTTACTGCTTGTTTTGTGATTGTTCTCTCCTAAATTAATGACTTAAGGGAATTGCATGCATGCTGGTGATTGACTTCAACAAATAGAGATTTATGGGAACCTCGAAGAGGAACCAGGAAAGCTGTTTTGAAAGATTTCTTGTGTGTTTTATATATGTAGAGAGTAGAGCAAGACTGTCCTGCTTTGCCTCATGCATGCACCTGCTCTGAGGACAGTAAAGGTCCACCAGGACCCACTGGACCCCCGGTAAGATATTCTGTCTTTTCTTCTGTTTATGTAAGCTTCTGATACATCATATATCTTATAACAACAATTATCAACAATCACATTTCCTAGTACTTCTGTTTGAACTGTTAAATAAATCAGACATGGGAAGTTGGGAAACATATATATATTTGGGTGACAAGAAATAGATTGCTTAATTCAGCCCACAATACAGACAGAACTCAGTACGGCAATATAAACAAATGAGCTCATTTGGAACGCAGGGCTGTGCAGACATGCCTTTTGAAGGCCATGGAAAGGCCACACTGTGTAAACATCCATCGTGTTGAGAAGGTCATTAGGTAGAGATCTATTCTGCTCATACTTATAGATCCATATCAGTAATTTCTATTAGACTACTGAAGGTCCAGGCGGCGATAGCGCTGGTGCAGATTACATTTCAGCAGCTTGTTCATCTAAATATTAGATTTTAATGTCATCTTGATCTAGCAAAATTGCAGGCATGCAGACTTGTCTTTAAGACAATTTTTTTCTTACTGGACACAGCTGGTCTTTCCAGTGAATTTTAGGGCTGCTAGTACAGGAATCAAATTCTTGTAAGTATTTGACTTGTATCCCTGAGCCGTAGACATTGCTGTAGTGCTTTGGGGCCATGATTAAATCAAACACTGGAAGAGGAAGCGAACAGTGTGAAATTACTGGCAGCTGCCTACAGCCGTGAGGGCATGAACTTGTAAGTGGTGTAATCTATAGCCAGGTTGCGGAGCAGGGTGGGAGTCGACCCTTTGATAGCTGGGAGAGTTTACACTGCACCAGGTTCAAGTGCTGCTTTAACAACTCCTAATTCAGGCAAAGTTACAGTGCAGTTCTAACTTGTTAAGTAGCAAGCTAGTCTAAATTTTAATAGCTACAATGCAGCTAATTTACTTTTTAATGATATAGTAAAAAGCAGCAACCCTATAACTCTAATCAAGCTACAAAAGTTTGAAATAGTACAATTACTTTACTGCACAAAATACAATGTACCAGCTTTGTGTAAGGTATAATAGTTTATAATATTGTGATTTGATCCAAAAATTATATTCCATTACTACATTATTTTGAAAATAGTTCTGATCCAAAAGATATGGAAATAGTTTAGCTACATCACACAAATCAAACATAATGCTTTTCACTTTAATGTGAATAAACTAAAAGGTGTACAGAGATCATTAATGTAGTGAAATATGCGCTACGCACACATTAGGACTACAGTCAACCCCTGGGCTTAAGTTGCAAATGATTTTAAAATTGGCGGAAATCCGCAGCGGGACCGAATGTTCAGGAACGTTGGGAATAACATTTTAAACTTTGTTTTCACTAACAAATTTAATTAATATTTTAAAAACACATTATTGTATTAAAGTGACATAATGTCTAGAATTAATTAAGGTAACATAGGGGCTGCGGCGGTGCATCCAAAATTGTGTGTGTGTGTGTGTGTGTGTGTGTGTGTGTGGTGGGGGTCTTAGAACGTAAGGGGACCACTGGGGGAAACTTTTGTAGACAATGGATTTAGTTTGGTGACAGGCATTTATTGGTAATTGTATGTGTGTGTTTGTAATTTACAGGGTGGCCCTGGTATACGAGGCTCAAGAGGTGACCGAGGGGAACCTGGCTCACCGGTAAAATTCACTTTTTATTCAAACAACATATCAAACATAAGGATCCTGCTCTAACTTGACCCTGACTAACCTGCTTTAGTATCCAGAAGAATAAAACTGATCAACATCTTGGAATGCATAAACTTGTACATGACGGTGTATGTCACTGTTGGTTTTGGAGGTTTCCTGTGTTTTTACATATTGGGTAAATTAACTGAGATCTCAGTTTGGATCCTGATCTGCCGTTATTATTTCAATTCTTCTTAAAGGCTCCTGTTTTCTTCTTGCTGTACTCCAATCCCAGTCTATTTCATACACTGGTATAAAGTCAGGCGGAGGGTCCTCTGAGCCAGATAAATTTGGCCTTGTGAGGATATAATTTCTCTTGTATGGATGATGGGAAAAGCAATTTGCAAAACCAGGGTGAAGTCAGTCGTAATGGCCCTATTTGAGCAGCATGTCACAGGGTGAGCAGGTCAGCTTCTCTAAAACTCATGAATATTGTATTCAGCGATGAGGACCGTTAGATCAGGACAGTTTCATCAGGCAGGCAGATGCAGCGCTGAACAGAAACATTGATTACATTTATTCAATCCAGGCAGAAAATCTATGTTTTCTCAATTAGATTACATTAAGGAAATCATTAAAGTACAACTTTCCTCTGTCCAATGATTAAAGGGACCTCAAGGGCCAACCGGTGAAATTGGACCTCCAGGACCTCAAGGGCCTCCTGGACCCCAGGGGCCAAGTGGACTCTCTATCCAGGGATCACCAGTAAGACTTTTACATTTTCTCCAAATGTGCCCTGGCTCAGAATCACAACTGCTGTGTGTATGACCTGTACTCTAAGACCTTCAGAGACATACACTTATTTAATATTGTCGGAAGGAATTTGCAAGTCAAATATGAATATACATATTATATTATATATATATATATGGCTTGTAATTGTAATTATGATTTAGATGTAGCGGAAAAGCAATGTCAGCATTTTTACCATGATGTGTCTAAAAGTTCAAATAAATCGATTGTTTTAAATAATTTAATATTTAAAATAAATAATAAATAAATTTTTGACTTAAATAGTTTGTTTCCTGTGCTAAAGAATTTAATAACCATCCCAATCTCAGTAAATGAAGAAGGTTATTGAAAAACCCTGAGTGTTCACTAGCAAGTGTGTTATAATGTGGTTTGCATATATATATATATATATATATATATATATATATATATATATATATATATATATATATATATATATATATATCTTAAGAGACACTGTTCAGGTTGTTCTAGTTGTTCAACAACTTATTAAACTCACTTGCCTGTAGGTTCAACAATGGCATTATTTTATAGATCATACTGTGAGCATTAAGGAAACCATTTGGGATTTAGCCTAAGTGAATTATTTCTGCATGAAAATGAATAGAAGTTGGAGGATTTTTTTTTTTTACATTTGTCACCGATAAGAAAATATTGATGTGGATATACTTTCTAAATAAAAATGAAGCAGTAACACAAAAGTTTTTAACCCAATTATGTTATTGCCTCAGTGTAATTTTATTTGCGCAGGGAAATAACAGTTTCCACTATGCGTGGTTTATGCAATTTTAAGACTGAGCTGCTGCTAATGTTTGTTGTGTCTGTGGCAGTATAAAATTCTAATCTAATTATTACTTGAGTGCATTTGAATGGTAAATCCTTTAGCCCATTTATTGTATTTTATTAGGAATTCACATACAGTATGTCCCACGTGTGTACATTATTGTCATTAGTGAACAGCAATATACAGAAAGCACACTCCAAAATCAAATTAAGTGGAACCTCCTCTCCAGAAAAGTGGAGCTTATTGTAACAAACAAAAAAAAATAATAAATGTGGGATGGAATGTTCATAAAGCACAACTTTTGTGTGTACTTTTTCCATATAGAATGTATTTACCTTCTTACGATACTGTTTTGTGCTCTGGAAACTGCACAATAGTCAGTTCCTTATTCCTTCATGTCTCTTATTTCAGGGATCTGCAGGAGAAAAAGGAGAGAAAGGTGACTCAGGTCTGCCAGGTCCTCAGGTAAGCGCAAAAGCAGGCACAGATTGTCTGTCTAATGAGCATGCACAATGACAGGCAGTCTTATTGCTTGTGCCCAGTCTCCTATTAGCTAGGTTTTTTCTTCCTCTCAGATAGAGCCGCATTATGGAGCAAATTATAGATATTGTATATTTGTGCCTACGCTTTGAGGTACACTGATAGGTTTGGCTCACTTAGTCATAGTGCACACACACATGCACACACACACACACACACACACACACACACACACACACACACATATATATATATATATATATATATATATATATATATATATATATATATATATATATATATATATATATATATATATAAACCTATCAATGTACATACACACACACACAAACACCACACGTTTTTGTAACAAAAATCCTAATGGAACTGCTCGCATGGGAAAATCATTACCTGCTAGTGCTGTTATTAATTACTGAAGCTTCCTGCTGTCTGCTGGGAGTCATACTCAGACAGCACATCAGAGAGGCTGATAGGAGCTGCTGAGCAGGTTGAAAAGAAAAATTCCCCTGTGAAACATTCACCTGTGCTCTTTAGCCTTCTTTCTGGTAAGGCTGCTGATGAGTATCATGATAACTGTTGTGTAGGAAGATTTCGTTTTTGATGAATGGTCCTGCACACGTGCCGCAGTTACATTTGTCCCTGCTGGAATTATTACCATCACTATCATTTATCAAAGCAATATAGTGCGTCATCCACTTTGTGGTGTCAGGAGTGTTTTTCCTGTGCACACAAGTTTGCAACAAAATAATCCTAGCTTCTTTTATTTCCAAGATTAAAGATCAAGCTTTTTAAAAAAATGTTTTGGCTTTAGAGTATTGCCGTGATGGTTTCTTTTATTAAAAACAAATTACAGTTTGATAGTAATCCAATGACAACTGGTGCAAAATCCCCAGGGACTCTTCAAAGAAGGAAGAAAACATTACTGCTCTTTGACCACCAGCCAACACACACATGCATACCAAGCTTCTTTGGCTGAGAGAAATATCTCCAGCATAGGCTCGTGGTCTTGATTTGGGTCTCGGTTCTTAAAGACAGTCATTGGCACAAAAAAATAAAAATACAACTTTTTTCTCGTACTGTATATTGACTCTGTGTGCAAGTCATGTTGGCAGACAGTGTGATAAAAAAGTTGATTGTGACATTAAATCTGTGTGAAATGCTGTAAAAGTGAGACCTCTCGTTGATGGACAGGAAGAATGTAGCCTGTCAGATTTTGAAAACTGAACGCTGAACCCTTTTGAATTATATTCATAGGCTGTTAGGGAGGTTCTTGGGCGTCTGGAGCTTTTTCCCCACATCTACTCTTCTGTCTGTCTTGCTGTCAATCTGAATCAAAGTGTTAGGAGTAGCCGCTAATATAGCTTCTCGCACAAGACCAGGGGTGGAAAAAAGTACTGGGAAATTACGCTTGAGTGAAAGATGACATGTCAAAATCTTTAAGAACTCAATTAAAAGTGAAAGCCTGCCAAAACTTGGAATTCAAAAACTTGGAGTCAAGTAGTTAACGCATAAAATTGGAAATGCTGATATTAAAAAAAGGTCACAAGTTTTATTACTTTATCACAACTATTGCTTGTGTGTAATAGTTTTCGATTGATGTGTGAAATAAAGACATTTAATCTTTGTGTATTTTTGTTTGTCATCAGCAGATTTACACGATGGTGCTATTTGTTCTGAATTAAATGTATTCGGTAAATAACCAGTATTTATTATCAACTAGAATTTGACTTGCTGCCCAGACAGTTATGTTTGTTACTGGTTACAATTTCTGGTGACTGGTTGCAATTTAAATATACTGTATCTCACAAAAGTGAGTGCACCCCTCACATTTCAGGGACCATTTTAGTATCTTCTAAAGGAACATTAATAATGAAATAAAACTTGGATACATTTTAGAGTAGTCAATTTGCAGCTTGTAGAGCAGTATAGATTTACTGTCCTCTAAAAATAACTCAACATACTGTCATATGGTCAAAAAGTGCAGGTAACAAAAGTGAGTACACCATAAGTGATAACAGCGGTACATGGTGTAACCATACAAAGCCACATGTCTTATTCATCATTTTCATGTTTTTGTCTGCTTGACAGGACCATACAAATTTTGTGTATCTTGCAATTTTAAGTTCAAATTTGGTGTTTTGAGTACAATTCTCACATACTGACCACTGTATCTTCAACATGGCACCTCATGGCAAAGACACTCTGAGGATTTCTGAATGAGAATTTGAATTGTTGCTGTCCACAAAGATGTCTAGGCTATAAGAAGATCCGTAACACCCTGAAACTGAGTTACAGTATAGTAACCAGGGTCATACAGAGGTTTTCCAAGACGGGTTCCACTCAGAAACAGGTCTCGCAAGGGTCCATCAATGAAGTTGAGTTTTGTGATGTGTGTTAACCCTGCAAATAATTTGCTGAAGTCAAAATGTCCAAGAGCATAAATTACTGGAACCATGTACTGTGGTCTGATGAGAATAAAATGAACTTGTTTGGCTCAGATGGTGTCCAGCATGTGTGACGATGCCCTAGTGAGGAGAACCAAGAAAATTGTGTCTTGCCTCCAGTGAAGCATGGTGGTGGTATCATCATGGTCTGGGGCTGCATTAGTGCTGCTGGTACTGGGGAGCTGCAGTTCATGCAGAGAAACACAGATTCCAACATGTACTGTGATATTCTGCAGCAAAACATGATGCCCTTCCTTCAGAAACTAAGCTGTATAGCAGTTTTCCAACATACTAATGACCCCAAACACACCGCCAAGTTGACATCTGCCTTGCTGAGGAAGCTGAAGGTGAAGGTGATGGAGTGGCCAAGTATGTCTCCAGACCAGAACACTATTGAGCACTTGTGTGGCATCCTCAAGCAGAAGGTGGAGAAGTACCATGTGTCTAACATCCAGCAGCTCTGTGATGTCATTATGGAGGAGTGAAGAGGATCCCAGCAACAACCTGTGCAGCTCTGGTGAATTCCATGCCCAGAAGGATTAGGGCAGTGCTGGAAAACAATAGTGCTCACACAAAATATTTGGACACTTTGGACACAGTTTTGGCATGTTCACTTTTTTTTAGAGGACAGTAAATCTATACTGTTATACATGCTGCACATTTACTCCTCTAAAGTATATCCAAGTTTAAGTTCTATAGTATAATCCCTTGAGAAGATATTAAAATGGTTGCTGAAATGTGAGGGGTGTACTCACTTTTGTGGGGTACTGTACTCAATATATATGATGTAGAAGAGTGAGGGATATCAACAGAGAGGGGTTACTCATGTGCATTTTAATAAGAGTTTAACCTTGCGTTTGTTCCTATTACTAATTTGTAGATGTATTATTTATTGCATTTAAATATAGGTACATTTCTAACGCATATCGTCCGATTTTGGGATATTTTAAGATAGAAAGTTTATTATAGAAACTTCTTTTCCTCCCAACTTTTTTATTTTTTTCATTGTGTCTCTGGCTTTCAGTCTTTTTTCCTTTCTTGAAGGCAGTAATAGAAGCAAGCTGACAGGGCATCTCGAGAGCAGAGCACCACAATTCCTCATCTTGGAACAAATCAGACTATGCAGATTGCACATGTGACATCCTCACTTTTATTATTAGGCTTTCAGCTGGGAAAGTGAGAGCATACATCATTTAAGTATTAAAATGAGCTAGAGGAGGATGCTGAGAGTGAAGACTGTCATCTCAGGCTGCTGTGTCAGAGCTGGAGATTAACAACCCATGGAGCACACACATACGTCAGCACACTGGGCACGGTTTACCTCGCAACGATATCACTGTGACCTCAATTGCTAATTTGATCTTTTTTTTCACGCCTTCTCCGTGGTGATTGATTTCATTTCTAGACTTTCCCAATGTAATGCACTGATTCAGCTCAAGCAACTTTCTCCCATGATTAATGGACATGACCTACTTTTTTTGGAATGTTGTTTTGCCTGTAACGCAGTCAGCAACTTCGCAAATACTCGCGCTTGTCTAAAAGGTTCTTAAAAACGCAGAATATTGAGAACATTTAAAACAATCCATAACAGTCTGTTGCTATCGTCGTCCCAGTTAGCAAATAAGAGTTGAGATGCATGTTATTCTGATCTTGCTCAGATGTTTGTGTGTGTGTGTGTGTGTGTGTGTGTGTGCGCACGTGCACCAATTGGGAAGTGTACCATCACCCCATGGAAGTCACTCCAATAAACATATCCATTGCTGTAGTCGTAGATTTTTATTTCCACTATATTTTTTAGTTTGTTGTTTGTATTTATTTGTTAATTTATTAAATGATTTATTGATTTCTTATGTCAGGGTGTGCCAGGAGCCAGTGGAGGACCCGGCAGAGACGGCCCACCAGGACAAAGGGTAAGAATGATCACTAACCTTAATTAAACAATTTGTATCTGTTACAAACCCTACATGTTGAAAGCGGAAACAATGTTATGTGGGATCTTTCTTTTTAATTTATATAGCTGCAGTTAAAACATTATTATAAATAATATTTAATATAATATCATATTTAAAAAATACAAGCATTGTTGGAATAAATTTAAGACATATATACATTTATGCATGAATAATACACAATATATAAAGATAATCTATGTTGTATATAGTATGAATCTCAAACCATGACTACGAATCTAACTGAATGATAAATGCAGGCGGTAAAAAAAAACATCAGTGTCCGAACAGTGTAGTTCAGTAGGGAAATGGTTATGGTTGTATCTAACATTTCCAATCTTAGCATTAAATAATTTTAGAGATTAAAATCCTCCTTCGTTCTATAAACTCATATACATACTGTATTAAATGCTGATGGAAAATTCTGTGGTATTGGCACAGTAATTGGAATACTAATTCAGTCACACCACATGGATTGCTCATCAAATAGAACTGGCAAGTGTTTCTGTCCAGGAATAGATCTGATTACAGATGGAGGGGCCCAGTCAAACCATCAGGTCCAGTCTACTACATTTTACTCCACATCAGAGTAACCGTGTTGTGTCCAGCATTCATTTCTGCTGTGAGCACAGTGAATTGTTTTTTTTCATAGTGTTGTTTATTGCATTATATCTGTGCCAGGCAGTCAGTTTTTATCTTAAAGGTAACAGAAGAGATGATCGTCCAGAGGGACACATACACATTAATGTATGTGGAATACACTTTCCATTCCATAGGGTTTCTTCAGTTTGTCCATCTGGGGGAATTTTTTTAAATAGACTTCTGCACAATGATTTACAAATGAGTTGACTTTTCCTCAAATCATAGACTTTGAAGTACAGGAGAAATTTCTAAATGCTTGGGTTTTATGCTCGCACAGAACACACAGTCCAGGATCCAGAATCTTCTTATCCTGTATACTGGCATAAAAAGTTAATTAGCATCATGTAGAAAGCTTATGACCAAGCAAGATCACCGAGTTACAGAGCAACGCATGATTCCTCTCTGGCTCACTCCGATACTCTACGATCCCATTCCTGGAGAAAAACAGAGAAAAAGACTGACAGAGAGAATGAGTGAAGGAGAGAGAGGGAGAATGACTTTGATCCCTTGGGAAGGAAAAAAAATGAGCCATGTGGGTTTGCGTTGGTTTTTGTGTGCGCGGAACGACTACTCTAGGCTTACTCTCTTGATGTGGCTGCCGCAAAAAGCACTTTGAATATGAGAAGCGTTCAAACAGTGTAGTGTTTTCGTTCCAAATGGCTTGTATCGCATGAAAACCTCTTATACAATATTGTGGGTAATGAATCACACTTATTAAAGGTTCATTTTTAGCAAGCGAGATAGAAAGACACAAAGATCGTGCAAATAGCATAATAAGTAGATGGAATTTTGCACATATAAAATAATCTCAATTTTAATCTTATTCTGGATTTCATAAAACATATCTTATACTATATACAATTTTTTCAGCCCCAATACCTCTGCATATCATCAATATCAGAGTATTGAGTATTTTTAAGGGTTAACTGCCTCCAAAGTGCTACTATTTTTTAATAAAAGCTTTAATTTTTTTCCCTTTACAAAAGATTTATTGTACAAGTTGTTTGATGTGGTTCCTTGTCCAGCCTGTTCCATATGAATAAACACTTCCTGTCATATAGACTTCAGCACTAACTCTGTCATGGATGTGAGTTCATTTTGCACAGCACCTGTAATGTTCAATGTTAATAAACATTAAAGTGCCTTTATAAGCTGCAGAAAATGACCATGAATCTTTTTAAGTGGATAAATTCAGCAGACTACATGCAAATTTATTGGTATTTCTGTCATTCAAGTCCTCATTTTAAGCATGATTTGTCTGTTTTTGTCTTCCTCTGTTGTTCCAATTCAGTTTTGCCAATATTGCTCAGCTCTCCAACATATGTAGACTTATTGAGAAGTATCTAAAATTAACCCCCACTAAACCTGTTCTTCAGACTAGAGAAAGCTACATGGAAACTGATGGTATAAAAGCAAAGAGGGAGTTTATATCCTTTACACAGCTGTGGCAAAACATGAAAAAGGCAATACTTTAAAGTACAGTCACAGTATCTTTTCCTTTATACATATGGATGAGGAATCTTATATTAGGTTTAGTTTATACCCAAACACCAGAACTTTTCTTATGGATTTATACCAAAAATACAGCTGGACCAGATTGAGAGAAAATGTATACTTAAGATGGTGAGATCTAAATATTAAGCCTCATGATTATTTACAAATAGACTCAAAAAGTCTATAGATTTGTGCTAGATTTGCTCATAATTAAGGTGCTGTTAGATTTACTTAGAATAATACTAATTAATGCAAACCTTGATTGAGTGATTACAAATCTTATAGGTTATTTGCTTACATTTATATATATATATATATATATATATATATATATATATATATATATATATATATATATATATATATATATATATATATTTAGAAATTTTATTTAGAAATTGCATTTGCCACATCACTAATTTGTTTTGCTAATTTTTCAGGTCTCTCACAGATAGCACAATAGACCAAAAAACTTATAAGGAATTGTTTTTATGGAGTTTTATGTTGAAATAATGAAATGTATTAATAAAAATACAATTATTAATTATAAAATGAACGAAATTATTAATACAGTACAGTAAGCACTTCCTTATTTGGCAACATACATACCATAAGAAATGACTAGCATTACAGTGTTTGTAGCATGTACATTGTTTGTTTATTGATTGACGTGTCCTCTGGAGTTCAAGACATACGTCACCAAATTTAGCAAATGAAAATAAAGAATGCGGTGATGTGTATCTTTAACTCAGCCTTTTTTTGGACGTCATAGGACACTTCAACCAATAAACAAGCAGAGAAACTACACATAGGCTACGCTAGTTCAGAAGTGTATACTGTACAATACATGTACTCACTATAAATGTGATACAGTGTACTGTATTTCTACGAATTGACACAAAATTCAACTCGCTATATTCTTGCAAATGTTTTCTGTGTGTGTTTAAAGTGTGTGAGAGGATAATTTACGGCTTAAAGAAAAATAATTTTTGGGGTAACGTCCATTTATCGCAGTTTTTCATTTATCACGGGTGGTTTTGGAATGTAACCACCATGATAAATGGGGGATTACTGTATAGTGTAACTTCCGTCTTTCTGTCTTTTCTTGCGAAGTTTAACAGTAATAAAAATTTTAAAAAACTTTTGTAAATCTGGCTGAAACTTCTAGTTTTGTTTGTCTTATGCAAACATTTACAAACTTTTATTTTTCAAAAAGATAAATAATTTAATCAATTATTTGTTGTATTTGACCAAATTGTGTCATATTCAACAGACAAATTTATTTCACCAAAATGGCAAAAGCGATGGTTTAGTCAACAAAATAATGACTGCATTTTTTTCCCCCTAAAGAATACAGTTATTGACAGAAGCATTAAACATGGGCTTAATTAAAATTAAAGTTCAAGCTTTCTGCTATTCATTGCAGCTGTGGTTGTCAGCTCACAATGGTGAGCTTAACATGTCTTTAAGCTGCTCCACTAATGCAAACTTAATCCATGATGACGTGTTTATTGAGGTCTTCATTCCTTTTTTTTGGCTATTTTTCATATTTCAAATCAACAAAAGCAGTGGTTTATGGGTATTTTCCACAAGCGATTTTTTTATATAAAATGTCTACTGTATAAGACGGCTGCATTTGATCAGACTCCCGAAATTATACACAGCTTGCTCTGTTATTAAAATGAAAAAAATCCCATTATTCATTATGAATTGCTTATTTATCTTGTTTAGAGGACAATCTATCATCCACCACATAAACTATTGTAGATTTTTTTCAATTATTGTAGATATTTGTGTGTAAGCTTTTCCCTTTTACAATCAAGGTTCTCAAGGTTTGTTTAAAAAAATATGTATCTCTCCCAAACAACAACTCAATAAATTTGATTTCTTCTTGTCCATAGCAACATATATGCATCCAGTTTTCGAGCTCATGTGCCCAGGTCATTATCAGCGAGCCAGTGGTAGCTCTAATAGCAGTAAATGGTCTTAGGAACAGCAGGGATTTGCCTGGGCATGAATCCTACAGAAGCTAAATGTATTTTGCAGGAATGTTGTACCATGTGGAAATGATTTTGTTGCATAGTGGCTGAAAATTGGATAGCTGCACAGTCTTGCTGCTAACAGCCCTTTCCACCTCATCCCAAAATGCTCAATGGGGTTAAAATCTGGGGAATTCACAGACCACTGCAGCAATAAAAATCGCTGTCATGTCCCTGCAAACATTCGATGATATATACCGTGTTACATTGTGCATTATCATGCTGGAGGCATCAATTCTAGTGTAAATAAGCTGCAAACGCTGGCTTGGTCATCAGTGTTCGGTAATGCGTAGATAAGCTGCTGTTCAGACCTTCTTCAGTGGGTATCAGGGGTCATATTGTGTCTGAGGAAAAAAGATCTCCACATTATTACATGGGTTTGAAAACTACCAATTATTGATTTTAATGTGTTGCTGGATTCTCATACATCAAATTTCTGTACATTATACGTGGATGCGGTCTCAAGTGAGGCATCTGTCATTCATGCTAAACTTGAGCAAAATGCAGGAGGAGCCAATTATTGTTTTCAGTTGTTAGGTGAACTAGAAAGTGGACTGCATTAACTGCAGCTGAAAAAGTCTACAACAAACTATTATAATTTGGATTATAATGATTGAATATTATAATGCTAAAGTGATGAGGTGTTGGATTTTGTAGCATGCTTAAATGAAGTCAAATTAATCAATGAAGTTCAAATAAAGAACTGAAATGCTCAGCATGTTTACTGTTTTCTAAGACAATATTTCAGAGTTTTCACGTACACTCATCAGGCAAAACATTATGACCACCTGCCTAATATTGTGTCGGTCCTCTTTTTCCTGCCAAAACAGACCGACTCGTTGAGCATTAACAGCATTAACTTCTTTAGCAATTAGAGCTACTGTTGCTCTGTTGGCTCGGACCACACAGGCCAACCTTTGCTCCCCATTGCATTATGAGCCACCCATGACCCTGTTGCCAGTTTTGATAGATACTGACCACTGCACGCTTGCCCATTTTTCCTGCTTACTGTATTTGAGGACTTTGAGGACAAAAAGTTGACTTGCTGCCTAATATATACTGGCCATAATGTTATAATGTCCTCTGTTGATTTGTATGTTTACTTAATTTAATTTTGTCTTGTCAAGTCAATGACAGTGGCAATGAGACAATTTGTTATTTCATCATTATTCAGTGTGTAAGTCATTTGATAATGGAATTTTATTTCTGAAGGGTTTGCCTGGGAAAGATGGACCACAGGGACAACATGGCCCACCAGGTCCTATTGTAAGTACAGTATTATCTTGTATTTCCCAGACATCCTCAGGACCACCCAGTTGTCTTAAGCTCTTCTTTACCCATTGGTCATTCGGTTTGTTACAACAGGGCAGTCCAGGTGCTCCAGGAGCTCCAGGCACCACTGGACCCCCAGGACCACATGGTGATCATGGACCACCTGTAAGTAGAAAAGCAGTACATATAGAAACCTATATTTAGGTCCTAAAATTACTTGATGATGAATTAGAGGATTTAAGTATTTGCATGAATTTTTTTTTGGCATTCACAGTTTCAGTAAGTTCAATTAGTAGAAAGATCACAATCTTACAGAAGAGTGAAATGTAACTGTTCACATTTTATTTTTTAAATCTACGGTAAGTCACAGTAGCCATAAAGGCCTGACATTTCACCACGCACATATTCCCTTAATTTTGTGTGTATTTTTAGTTTCTCCAGTTCAGACGAATTGCATGAGCTGAAAGCATGTGTTGTGTTTAAAATGATGCACCGGTTGGTTCTGGGACTCTGTCCCACTGCTGAGTCATTTTCCTGACTGCATCCAGCTTCACACACTGACTGAGGCTCTGAACTTCAGACCACCCTGAACAGACAGAGAAAGAAGCTAACACTGTAAACAAACAGGTCATGACCTCAGTTAATTGACACTGGTCTGTTCAATCTCCTCTTCTGATTGTGTTAGCGCTCAGCTCATTTCTGCTCCCTTCTGTGCTCCATCATTTGACTTTTCTCCATATAATTTGCATTTCCAATATTTGGAATAATGTAATGTAATGTAATATTTGTTTGCGCTTATGCCTCGACACCAACAATTATTCAACCGAGCATTTTGAAAGACACAAGTGAAAAAGAAATCTTTTGTCACATATACATTACAGAGATGTTTTTTCCGTCGCCTATCCCAGCTTTTCAGAGAGCCGAGGCTGGAATTTCCAGAGTCATACATCAGGAGCAGAAAGGGTTAAGGGCCCAACAGTGGCAGCTTGGTGGTGCTTAAACTCCTGACCTTCTGATCAGCAACCAGAGCACTACTGCTCCTACACAGGGATCTTAATATAGACAGGCATTTTTTTGCATCTGAAGTCATTACAGTCACCCTCCATGCTGAACTCTTGAACGCTTAAGAGGATCTACTTAGAAGAAACTTCAGCTACTGCTTGTGTGGATTTAAGAATGTTTGTTTCTCCTTTTTACATTAGAAGCAAGCAAGGGATTAAATAATGTGAAGCAACGTCAATCTCCATTATATTCCTGCAGAGCGATACCAGTGCGAATGACTGCGTTCAGGCGGAAAACTAGAGCTCTGAAATTGAGGATTTGTTTAGAGATGGTGGTTAAGAAGAACCATCGGCTTGCGTGTAGCGATGTGGACCTTTCCGTTGATCTCTTGTTATTAACCCTAATATACAGGTTGTCAAGAGATGACAGGTTTAACATCGGTTGGTCCATGAACACTGAGACGCATTAAAAATACATTCTAGCGCTGTGCTATTTTATGCAATGCTTCATATTTATTGCTACGCATGCTCTTGCACTTAAGATTTAAGAATGACAAACATGTTGGCACATTTATTAGCTTCTTATATGCGCAAGTTTTCCAGACCTCAAAATTACCATTCTATGATATAAGAATTATTTAGTAGCCTTAGTATTCTGGGCCATCTTCTGTCTCTGCATTAGCTGAACAACGCGTCTCCTTTATGTTCTTGGCCCGTGTGCTGCATTCATGATGATTTTGTCATAATCCCTTTAACGACCTGTGTTGCAACAAAGGAGCCGTGTATGCTCTTCAAAACTACACTAGTGTCTTTTTCAGTTTTGATCAGCCAGAATCAGATGTGGGACTTAAACAAACAAGTGTTTACAATCTCCATTATCTTTGCAATACAGCTGTTTACCTACCTTTTACTTCCTTTTTTTTGCCAGGGTCCTTCTGGTACCAAAGGCGAGCGAGGAGAGAGAGTAAGTCTGATCCATATATAATGATGCATATATAAGGCATTTCATATATATATATATATATATATATATATATATATATATATATATATATATATATATATATATATATATGTGTGTGTGTGTGTGTGTGTGTGTGTGTGTGTGTGTGCTATGAAATGCCTTATGGTTTGGCATCAGAAAATGAAACAATGGTGAATGTTAAATGACACCTATTAAACATTATGCGGTACGAGCTGTTATCTGCTTCGTTAAACACCCTGTGATGTGCGTTTGCTGGAAAGAAAACAAAGCAGCAGCAAAGCAATGGACACCTAACCATCTGTTTTTTTTTTTTTTGTCTTTAAAGGGCGACATGCAGTCACAGGCAGTTGTCCGCTCTATAGCCAGACAAGTGTGTGAACAACTAATTCAGAGTGAGTACGTTTCTGTTGGTTGTGAACATGTTGACTGTTAGTAGGTTACTAGGCTCTTCCTCGAATTTTACAAAGCATCCATAGTGAGAAACACAAATACTGTCAAGTGTTTATTGAGTTTGTTAGTGATAACTGAATGGGCAAGTTATGCATGATATTTATTTATCAACAGTGGTGGATGAAGTACACAAACCATGTATTTGAGTTTAGTAGACTCAAAAAAGAAAAAAAAATGCTCCCTTTAAACTTTCATATAAGAAGAAGTACAAAAGTACTTGCTTTCAACAAGTGGTGGACAGTAAGTAAGTTACTTATTTCTTAACTCAAGTAGCTTTTTTGCGTATCTGTACCTTACTAAAGTATTTCCATTTGGGGAGACTTTTACTTCAAATCAAATCAAAATCCCGCTCCGCTGCCTACAACACGGGGCTCGCCACCGGGGACATGGACGAGTACAAGGCTGCGTCTTACAGTGTTCGCAGAGCGGTGAAGGACCGCTACTTCACTACATTACAGAGTTAAATATTTGACCTTTTACTCAACTACATTTTGTGAAATCAGTCGTTCCTTTTTATTTATGAGTGGACTGGTCAATCAGGTTAACAAGCCACCAATCAGGGTAGAGCGTGCGCTGTTCAAACTTGTTTTGATTGGCGTTTGCTCATATCTACTTATAACTAACATATAAATCAGCTTTTGAGAGGAATAAATGATGGATACATTTCTGACTCTAACTTACCACAACACCCTTAGACTTATTTGCACAATTCTTTGCACAAGTTGTTAAAAAAAAGATTTTGAGCCCATGATAATTTATTAGATTTCAGTGTTTGAATCATTAATATCATTCTATTAATAGATTGATATTCTAAGAGTAACACTAAGAGTCTTTTTACATAAACTGAGTTGATTAAGCAACAGTCTTGTGACAAAAATAACAATAGGAACATTACAGCCATAATCATAATACTTTAAATACTTAAGTACATTTGAATGCAAATACTTTTGTACTTTTATTCAAGTGAAATTTTAACATTTTACCTTTTACTGGAGTCATATTTTACCTACTGTATTTCTACTTTAACACAACTACATGGTTTGTGTACTTTATCCACCTCTGGGCTTCAAACCTACTTATGTATCCAAAATACTGATTTATTATGGCTATAATGTTGCTATTATGATTTTTGTCCCAAGATGTTATCATTTTGCTTCATCAACTCAGTTTAAGTAAAAAAAAGCTCTAATGGGTTTTTTGTTGTTTTTTTATGTAAAAGAAAAAAAGCTACTTAAATACAGTACAGAGTTACATTTACTTCATTACTGTCCACCACTTTTTAGCAATTAATATACTCTAATATACTATTAGATAGCTGTCTCCTTTATCAGGTGACAGGTATTATAACTTAGAATTATTTTATCTATGAAATCAAGCATTTAAGGGTTAAGGGCTCAGAAGTGGCAGATTGTTAGGGCTGGGATTTGAGTTGACTAACTTCCGGTCAGAAGTCCAATGTCTTAACCACTACCACGTCCCTGCTGCCATCAGTCCCCCCTGTGAGGTAGCACATGTGCTACCTCCAAGACACACAAAGCACAATTCTTGTAGAACTGCTGCTCATGCTGCAACAAATATGGAGCAAAGAGAAATCTGCCCCCAAACACACATATTTAGCAAAGCCAACTATGCGCTCTTGGACTCACGACCGAGGACGGCTGTGGCGATCTCCACAGTGAATAGGTTTTTGTTGCACCACATTATTATTATTATTTTTACTTCATTCAGCATAATTTAGAGAATTTATATTTTATCATTTCAGCTCTATTAATATATCTATCTTGGCTAACTTGTTTTGAAACTTGTCTCATCAGGCCATTTGTCTCGCTACAACTCAATCCTGAATCATATACCCAGTCAGTCCGTGTCAGTCCGGACAGTGCAAGGTCCTCCGGGTGAACCAGGCCGTCAGGGCCCTCTGGGACCACCGGGAGAGCAGGGACCGCCAGGTAGACCAGGCTTTCCTGGAGGTAATGGACTGAGCGGCCGTCCAGGAGAGAGAGGTGAGTTCATGCACACCATGGGGAAAAAAAAAGAAGTCAGAAGCCACCTAAGATTATGTTTTAGTGTTAGTGATACTGTCTGTTATACCGTCATAAATAACCATCACAAGAGAGCCACAAAGAGCTAACAAGCAAGTGAGGATCACAAGACCTGTACCGTTTCACACATGCCGCGCCACGTACACTGACAGGATGTCAGAACGACACAAAGCACAAATCTTGATATAATTAGTTCAGACTGGCCGCACAAGTCTCACAGCGTTCGCTAATGAGAGATGGTTTGAGGGGGTTAGTGGCATGGCCTATCATTACAAGAGTGCTATTTATGTGCTCAGGGTTGGGGTAATTGTCAGCCCTGGTCAGAGGTGATGGAGACCAGATTGCAGTGAAGAAGCCTGGGAAAAAAAACAAAAGCCTGTCTCTCCATAAAGGCTCAAATTCTGAGACGTTTTGCATGTCGCAACATGTTTTTTTTTGGGGGGGTGGGTGTGTGTGGGGATTTCAGATAATAGCTAATAATAACTGCACAAGACTATTTTTGTATGCAGTCCATATTTTAAGATTTTCCACACTGCAGGATGTCTGTGTGAAATCTTTCGCTTTCCTGCTGGACTCCATCATTTTTGTTGTTCTTTGCCAAACAATTTGCGACCCATGGATGTAGCTCTCACACTCTCTCCACATTCAGTGCTCAGTGGTGGAAGGTAAACTGAATAGCTGGACAAATACTCGAGCCATTTCTTGTGCAGACTTGTGTCAGTGTGAGTGTGTGCTACGCTACGCTACACTACACTACACTACACTACACTACACTCTGGTATCTTGATCCCTCTGCCAGCAGTGTGCATGTCCAGAAAGATAGATGGTTTGGCTTAGTCTCACTTTAGTGTGTTTTTATTTTTGTTTAGGGCTCCCAGGAGATAAAGGAGAGAAAGGAAGTCCAGGTGTGGGGACACAAGGGCCTCGTGGCCTCCCAGGACCTCCAGGTAAACATATAACCATGTTTATGTCTGGCTGTAAAAGGCATAATTAGAACTTATATGTGGATGTGACTATATTTATTTCTACACTTTCTAAATCGAAACATGCAAAAATCATGCAGATGAAGGTCAAGATACTGTAGTTATCCAATGTTCATATCAAACATCAGAAAGGGGAAAAATACATTGACCTCATTGACTTTTTATCAGGGTATGGTGGTGTTGTTGCCAGATAAGCTGCTTCTGCCAGATGGTAGAGAGAATGTTGGCAACAGTATCATGAATCCACAGACAAAATGTGATTCTCATCCATTCAGGCTTATGGTGGTGTTGTAATGGTGTGGGAAATGTTTTCTTGGCATACACTGTCCAGTCCCTTAATATTAATCGCATATGGTTTGCAAGTCACCGCCTGACTATTGTTTCTGATTGCATGCCTCCCTTAATGACAACAACCTTCATTTTCCTACTTCCAAACACGGTAATGCCCTGAAACTCGAAGCACAAGTAATCTCAATCTGGTTTCATAAACATCACAAGGATTTCAAATCTGCAGAAGTTACATCAGTGTGGAGCAGAATCTCCAAGGAATGTTTCTAACACCTTGTGGAATCCATGCTATATAGACTTATAGGCAGTTCTGAGAAAGTATGATGTTCCTAATCAAGTGCCTACATATTAATGTGACAAAACTCTATTCTTTTTTCTTTTTGCAACTACAAATTTTATATACTGTCACACAAATTTATTTAATACTTCAGATGTGTACATTCTCTAAAAGTGCCTTATTCTACCATTCAATACAAGAAATCTGCAGGCTGCTTTGATATAAATGTAATGAATTCACACTCATGTGTTTATAAATAGCCTTCAGTACTCCCTGCATTCATTTACTGGCCATTTTTGTTTTCTCTGAATATTACTGATATATTTAAGCTAAATGATTTTCAGATATATCTTGAGAGATCATCTAAGGACATGGGTTTATTTTTTAATCAATACTTTTAATGGATAAAGCTCAAAGAATCTAAATGGCTAACTAAGCCAATGGAATTCAGATAAGAATCAGGTTTTGCTGAAAATACTGACATCCAATACAATCTCTGTGTTGATATGTATTTATGACTCTCTGCAGGGACTCCAGGTGAAGGCCGGACAGGTAGCCAGGGTCCTCCAGGCAGGCCTGGAAACCAGGGCTCTCCGGGTCGTCCAGGAAGTCCTGGAAAGACCGGCCCTGCTGGACCGACAGGTTACTGCGACCAAAACGCCTGCTTAGGGTACAACATAGGAGGTAAAGAAAGTTCTTATTCTTTTATATATATATATATATATATATATATATATATATATATATATATATATATATATATATTTCACCATTGTCTCTAGCTATTTTACATACTCCAGAGGACATTACGAAACATTAAAACAGGCTGGTTCCAAAAGTGAAACCTATTTTATCTTATACTAATTGTGCAGTTTTTCAATACTTGCAGTATTTGTGTAATATATTTCAGATATACGGCCATAATAATTTTTTTTTGTATTTTTATCTTTTTGTGCGCATAGAAGTCAACACTTTTGCCACTATGCAGGATTATCATCCAATAAAATTGTCTTTACTAGCAGACACAAAGAATAGTCATTACAGTAATTGTCCACATAAATTTAACAGAGTGTATACGCTATCCAGTTTTACAGTGAAACTTGTGGAAAGTTCACGCCTATCCTGGCGTGGGTGATTTTTATTAGGGAGAGTGTGTTCTGGGACATGACGCATCCCGCTGCATCAACATGGAGGTTATTAGGTGTATTGGAAAAAGAGTGCTAGTAGTAGCTGGTGGTTAATTCCATGATTGGAATAACATTTATTTCCCACCGATATGAATATGGAAAGTGTACTTCATTAGCGTTAATAAAATCTAGGGCAAATAGAAAAACAGGATTTTTTTTTGCTTGTCTCAGCCCATTATAACTATACTCTTTGAAAAGAAAAAAAGTATAAGAAAATGAAATATTTATTGTTTCATCCGATGGTTGGAAGATCTCCAACCATTCACGCAATTCTCTTAGCTGAAGACGTTTTATATAGGAAGATGAAGCACATTTATTGAAAATACTGTGTATACTGTAGCTAGTATATGAGACTGCTGCAAAGGGGGAAAGCCTGAGCCCAGGTGGTCATAATAATGATCATGTCGTACTTACATGGTGTGTTTCTCTCTCCTTTCCTGCGTCTCCTCATCTGTCTCCGGACTCTAGGGCAAGGTGAAGTGCAGTATGAGAATGACTACTGAGAGGCATTCTCTGAAACTCTGCTGCCATTCCTCTTCTTTCCCTTTATCCCTCCATTCCCTATCCTTTGGCAAATATAAAGACTGTGGCTAGGAAAAGACTACAACCTTCAAGCTTCTATATTATATATAATGCCATATTCTCCCAAACCTGAAGAACACCACCACTAACACAGCAAAGGTCCTGCATGCCTATTCACACAAATCCATCCAGCTTTCTTTACTGCCCTGTCTGTCTGTCTATCTATCAATCTATCTATCTAGCCATCAATCCCTCTCACTCTCTCTGGGCTGAAATGTTTCTTACAGCTATCCTTGATAACACTTCCCCAGAAAGCCATAATTTCTCGTACGTGTCTTCTGCTTCCTGTTTACTCTAACACTGTGCCTTTATCTCTCTGCTGCTCTTCTCTGATGCTAACCCATTGGCTACTTTCTTGGTGGTGGTGAATGACACAGACAGAGGAAACATGGATGACCAACCCAATTCCCCAATCTTCCCATAGTACAACAGTTACCTCCCAGTTCCTACCAAAACTACGGGACCACTGACACTAATGACGAACAGGAGGACGAGGAAGTGGACCCGTATGGTGGATACCGCCAATACCCACCCCAGTACTACCAGCCCAGCTATCCCAACCCTGACGACACGATGAGGGAGCGAGGCACGCACCGCTTCTCCCGCAGCCTGACTGAGAGGAATGGAGCTCAGACCACAACACAAGAAAAGGATTAATCTGCACACTGACAGCTCCATCCACAAACACACAAATACACTCTTAGTATTAAGCCAGTGTCCAGTAGGAAAGCATTAACTGAATGGTATTTGGAAAGTGCCTGTTTGGGAGGGTGTTATGGAGGGAGGGCAGTAAACCCATACTGTGCCCACCAGACTTTCAATGACCTTTTTTTGTTCGTTTGTAAAAGTGCATGCAGTCATTTAAAATCACAGAAAGCTCTCACAAAAAAAGATCATTTGTATCAGTTGTTTGTTTTTTTTAATTTGGGGTTGAATTTGTACAGTTGTGTAATTGTTTTTATAATAAAAAAAAAGGAGATTGAATTTCAGTGCTTCCATGTTTAATCGTCCCAGCTTTCAATGTTTCCGTCGCATTATTGTCATTTATTTACGGAAAGGTGAATCCTTGGCAGTTTCCCGGACAATAAAAAAAAAATGTAATCATCAAACCAAATAACTCCAACATGATGCTTCTAAACACCACATACTGTCTGGAGTGTGATTATACAATCACGTCAATGTGAATTTCCTGTGCTCTTGTAAGGATAAATGTTTTGCAGTCTGACGGGATTCAGTAAGGGCTCTTGAACCTTTTTTTTGGTTGTTTGTTTCAATACAAGAGCTCCTACTCGAAGTCCTGTTCTGTCTCTCTCAGTATATGCGATTGTCCTATGGGCCTATTCACTGTGGAAGAGTGTTGAATAGTTAGGCCTGTGGTCTACTGTCCTCTCCGAATGAATCAAACTGTGTGCGTTGAACAGGTGCCAGAGGAATGGCTCACTACCAAACTTTTGAAGCATAAAAGTAACTTATTTTTACTTTGTTTTTGTAACCAATAAAACTGTAATATGACAGCGGTGATGTCTTGTCTCGTTTCTTTGTTACTGTGTTCTCTATAAAAGCTTTTAAGGCAGTCAAGCTCAGACACGGCGATCTCGATTAGGGCTCACATCAAAGATGTGTTTGACGACTCCTGCAGACACACGTCCTCCTTTTACACCACGGATGTCGAACAGTGGAAACAGCACTTCCACAATTGCAGTACAACCTGCAGCGAAGACTTTGCTGACCCTCTGGACACGTCAAACAGGGGTGTTTCGTTTCCATCGCCATTATGTTGTTCTGAGAGTTTAGTGCACTTCAAAGGGTAATGTGGCATTACAAGAACCACACATAAACATATGATGTCAATTAGGACTGAACCACAGGCGAATCAGACAGGCATCACGGCTTCACAGAGGACTGCAAAAGTCATTTGTGGCCAAAAGCTCAGTCCAAAACAAATCAGTGTTCTAATACTAACTTGCTTTTCTGAGCTAATAGGGTTACCAAAAGCCTTTCTTTATGGCCTGGCTAAGTGCTGAAGAAATGTGTCTCTCGTTCGTAAACAATATGTAATAAAAAAAAACCCAAGATATTTTAAAGATACTTTATTTCATTACAGACAACAAATTTGAAAAAAAGCAAACATTTAGAAGGATACTGAATATGTCCAGTCTGTGGTGTGATGAGATCACTTCATTCTGTAGTCCTGAGGCCTGCGGAGACAGAAGAAAAAATTGTTTCATTTGAGCAGAGAAAACGTGCAATGACTTATTCACCATCACAACAGACTCCAGCAGAAGCCTCAATAAATAACGACTGGAAAATAAACGACCTGCATTCACTCCAGTAGCCATAATTCTCCTAAAGGAAAAAAATAAATAGTCAGTCATGTCAGCTATGAATTATGTCGTCTCTGGTCAATAGAAGATTTTTACATTTTTATCATAATTAACAATGCTCCATTTGTCACAATTAATCTCGCACGACAGGCAAAGCATCAGCCTCAGGCTTCTTTCATTCGGGGACCAAAAGAAACTGATCAGCATATGGGATGAACCTCGTCGTGAGCTCTGCGCAATCAGAAAAAAACAAACAAAAAAAACCCCTGCCCTTCATTAAGAACGACAGAGCAAATTAAAAAGGACACGAATCGAATAATAACCACAAGAGCTTCTGGTCATTTGCCAGACGTGCTTCTTAACGCCCCGATTTAGCTGCTCATACGTACACGTCGGCTGTCGATAAACCGACATTGTTTGGTTGTTCGACATAATTATGACTCCACAAACAAACACTACGGGTATTAAGTCGTTCAAATACACAAGGGCTTCTGAAAAGAGCGGTAATCCTCTACAGCTGCGAGAAGACGACACAGAAGATCGGCTACATGGGCTTTGTATTTGAGCTCTGAAAAACAGAAGGGTCTCCAACAGGGTAGCAAGTGTTACCTGTTAAAAATCAGTGTCCGCATATAAAAATGCTCTTCGACTGCCAGGGAACAGTAGAATGGATTTGGTTATATTTAGTATAGAAACCTTTGTGGGCTGTAGTCAGGATTTCTCAGGTAACAGATGACTCACTTACAGTACGAGTTTAGAAAAAGAAGGAAATGGCATAAGGTCACGTCTTGGCTGAACGTATTTGTTTTTCACAACATGACTGCATGCACAATTTTCTTTTGTAAATGATGAAATTCCAGTTTGAATGGCCTGGAAGGCATATTTTAGGAAGAACATAATTGTCATACTGTAACTGATGTATTTTTAACTTAAAGTCACATGGGTCTATTGTAAATACCCCTTTTTTGGGTCAAGCCATGTGGATAGAATGTTCTGTAGAACCTCAAAGAAGAGAACTACAGCCAGATTCAACCTCTAAATGCATCCTATCAGGGATCGTTACTAAAAATGACAACACATGCATGTTCTCTGGCATTTAAGCGTGGAAATATGTGAAACAGACCAAATGATTTCATCACAAACTTTTGGCTGTTTACAAACACATAACCATTTACATCTTTAGCTGTAAATATATAACCCTTACATAACCATTCACATTAATAGTCTCCTGCATGCATTCGACCCAAGCCAAGAATACATACGTTCTGTACGTACCTCAGTTTTAAAGTCAATTTTCTTTTTTAATTAACACAGTTTATTATTATTAACATTTGTAAACATCAACAGTTTACATTTCTAAAAAAAAAAATTTCAATAAAACTGCTTATTATCATAAAAATATAATATGTTAAAAATATAATAGAATAAATCCAAATCATGCAATACACTATTATATTGATTTAATTGAGTAATTGATTTAATTGACAAATTAAATTGATTAAATAAAATTGAATAAATGGAAAAATCTAATTAGTTTACATTTGTTAGACCCCATTTGGGTAAATTAAAATCTATTAAAAGATATTTTGTACTTATTTCAGCATACTTTAACACATCTTCATTATTTCCATCCCTCCTTCATTCACTATCTTGATATGCGGAAATGTCAGGATTTTCTCCCTTAAAGAGAAACACTTGAAGCTGGACATAAAAAGCTGAAGAATCCATAGCTCTAGACTGGCGACGTTGGCAGGAAGTGGATTTGATTTTGTGCGTGCGCTAAACAAAATCAAAGATTTACACTACAAATCACCACAGTGACACTGCGCTAACTCTAGTGTCTTTATATACCACTGGCATTGTTGTGTATGTTTTTAAATATAATGTTAATAATAATAATAATAAACAGTGACGAGGTGTGATACAGAGACTAATCAATTCAATTCATTTTTATTTGTATAGCGCTTTTAACAATAAACCTTGTCTCAGAGCAGCTTTACACAGATAATGTGGTGATAAAAAGTGAAGATGTTCTTTATAAGTGTAAGTTTGTCTCTGATGAGGATGCTGGCATAAGGAAGAAACCTTAAGAGGAACCAGACTCAAGAGGAACCCCATCCTCATCTGTGTTGCACCGAATATCCATTTATTGCAGATAAACGATGTTGCGGGGTGCAGTGATGGTGATCAGAAGCAAACTGTAGTCCTGAGTCAGTGTATTACTCAATTTATTACTCATTTGTCAGTATTAACTACAATCCAAGTCCATCCTCAAAGCTCCTGTTCTTACTCCGGAATTTCATGGAACCACCCAAGACGTTGATGAGAAACCGTTCCCAGCTGCACAGAGTGGCCTCCAATCGATTTAAAGATGCGGTTCACCATATAATATGTTCGTGAGGGAACTACTTAACGTATGAATACTTATACTGTTACACCCCTAAAAGATACACTATATGGACAAAAGTATTAAGACGCCTTCCACCTTCCAGCTGTATGTGGTTCTTTCCCAAAGCGTTCCCACAATGTTGGAGGCACACATATGTGTATAATACGTTTGTATGCAGTAGCATAAAACCTTCCCTTCACGTGAACCCTTCACTGGGAGAGCCAAATCTGTATGTGGAATATGTAGCTAAATATTTCATAAATATGATCAGAACAACACATTCATTCCTTTAAAAAAATGCATTAATGTGTAGAGAATTCCTAACAAAAAAAAACTCTGCAGCACGCTGTGAGCTCCGAATGTCATTAGCTTGGACCGCTTTTAGAAAAGTGAGGCAAATCTGAGAAGCTCGATGCAGGAAGGCTCAGAGCTCAATGAGGCGTACAGTAATAGCTTAGCCCTGTGAATCACTTCTGTAGGGATTTTTGAAACTCGGAATGATGAGAAACTCAAAACTGCCAAGCAGCAGCCCAGAGTTGAACTTTAAATAGCGTGAGGTATTTATTTTATTTTATTTTTAAACAAACGGTCTGTGTGTTTTGCTGTAGGTCAGGGCTTTTCAAACAACCTCATGGTCAGAAACTCCCTTGTAAAAGAAAATGTAAAACGAAAGACACCGACAGCAGCGTTGCTTGATGAACATATATATATATATATATATATTTTTTTTATGTTTAATATTAGGCTTATTATTAGTACCCGTATTTTCCAGACTATAAGCCGCTTTTTCCCCACATTTTGAATCCCGCGGCTTAAACAACGATGCGGCTAATTTATGGATTTTTCCTGGGTTTTTCCCGGTTTCACAAACTTCAAGCCAAAAAACTGAGCCCCATAACATTAGACCAATGAAATTTCCGAACGGTTCAGGTGAACCAATGAAACTCTTTATATTAAATCTGATGCGCTCCCACTGAATCGGGCCGCACCACATCATAAATATGGATGAGGTTCCTCTGACGTTTGACCTGCCGCTCACTCGGACTGTCAACAGGAAATGCAAATCATTCGTCACGCTGAAAACAACTGGGCATGAAAAAACACACTTTACCTGTGTTCTGAGCTGCACGGCATCGGGAGAAAAGATTCACCGATGGTGATTTTTAAATGCACGACGATGCCAGAAGAAAAACTCCAGAGAGAAATAGTTGTGAAAGGAAGGAGGAAGACAGTGAACAATGACTTTCTTGTTAGGCTACTGTTTAGATACAAGCAGTGTAACAGACACTGTCTTGCGTTAAAGCCTGTGTAAAGTTCATTAGTTTTAATGTAGACAGTTTCAATGTGCGGCTTATAGACAGGTGCGGCGTATTTATGTTCAAAATAAATTCAGTGGGTGCGGCTTATATTTGGGTGCGCATAATAGTCCGGAAATTACGATATTTTATATTTTTAGAAAACTCTTTCTATTCACAGAAGAATGAACATTGCATTGAAGTGACCATCAAGGTTATTAACTATATTGACTATAAAACGGTCAATAACATTAGAGAAAGGTGGGTTGTGATATCCAGCACTGCAACAAGATAAGAATAAATCCTGAATCCTACTTGCTTACGATGAGGTGCTTTAGTTATGTTCTACTATATATAGTCACTCTAGATGTGTGTGTGTAGGAAATTGTGCTCTATAGCCATTGCAATATGAGGCACATACCACACTAGGATATATGGAGCAGTGGCACTAAATCAGTGGGACTCTTCCTAAGAACACATACATTAAAGCGTAAATGCTGACTCTTAAACCTTACACCCTGCCTCTACTCTCGCCAAGTGTAATTACATTCAATTGTCCAAAACCACTCAAATAACAGCTCTAGCGTTCCCAGAGTTCATGTGTGTGTCATTCCTCAGGACTACACCACAAGCCTCATTCAACAGGCTTACACACTGCATGTGCCATTCTGAGTGACTTGAATGCAACTTGGATGATTATAAATATTATTATAAATACTAATATCTCTCTCTCTCTCTCGCTTATATTATATATATATATATTATATATATATATATATATATATATATATATATAAAAATAAGAACTATATTTCTTCACTTTCTTAGTTACTGCTAAGAATTCTTGGATTACGAGTTTCAGCCGGGGACTGTGAGTCTGTGGGTGTGTGTGTGTGTGTGCTTGGGGTTTTTCTTGGATTTTTCCATGCCGATGCCTCTCGCTCTCGGCTTTCGGCGGCACGAGCGGATTTACAGAAGAACTTTATTTTACCCTGGTATTTGACTGCAGATTTATTATTCCTATGTTATACTGTACGCACTGAGAGCCAGGCAGATTTCCTTACGGCCCCACTAACTTTACAAGAACAACAATCGACCTGTGGAGCCCCTCTGTCATCTTCCGTTCTCCAATTTAATTACTGCAGCGGATCTGCACGTCTCATTATCCTATTAAGGTCTCACTTCCCACTGACGTGTTTTAATTACACGCTCCATGTGCCTCTTAGGGAGAGGCAGACTGCAGGGAAATAGCGGGAGAGAGATGACAATGCAGCTTAGGTTTAAAGCTTCACAATGGTTTTAAAGGGGCATCTGTTGAGTTTAATAGCAGCCTAATGGCTTTCGTTGGCTCTTTGGGAAAGTGGAAAAGGGCATGGGAGAGGTCCGACTTATGGGGTTTAAAAAATGATCTTGACCTTGAAGATGATGCAATGTGGAGCCATGGTTTCAGTCACTTACAGTCAATTTAAATCCCAGGCATGGTATAAGATCACCGGTGTTTCAGGATCTTTAGTCACACTGGACAAAAATCTCATGAAAGCAATTGTGTTTATATAAAAAAAAAAAAAAAAAAAACCAATATGGACCAAACAGAAACCCTTAGTCTAAATCGGGTGAATCCTTATACAAGTCATTATCCTGAGGAAACCTTTAAATAAAAACCTCAGTTTTAATTCTATGACCTATTTTTTATATTATAAAATCCACATATATACAGTGCACTTGTAATAGTATTTGCCCCCCCACCCTAAAGAGCTATTGGGGTGAATAGTTAGTTGCCAGGTACCATTTTTTCTGGTTTCTTCTGATTCCATTCAGATGCACAAAACCTCTCAATGCCACACAAGTGCATCCACTGACTATTCTGATTAGCCTCAATGCACAGCTCTACACATTTAAATAGGGTCTGATGAAAAGATGTAGAAAATCCAAACAAAACACCCCAAAGAACGTAACTAATCACTACACTGTGCCACTTCAGACAGATACAGGCTTATTGTAAGGTTCTGATTGCCTATTATTAAAAAAGAAATGCACACTGTGCTACTGTGCTTTGGCTGTAAATCCTATAATGTCCTGGGGGGAATGATGAGGGAAAAAACCCTAGGAATTACAAGCTCTATTGATGAGAAGACAATGTGTGATGAATGTTTAATGCGAAATGAAAATCAGGGTTCTCATTCCACACGGAGTTACTGACAGCATCACTGACTGCATCACCACCTCAAACCCACCATCAAGTGCTAGGAAACATGTATTTAACAGCAAAATGTAGTAACACTTGAAGGGCACCTACACTGCACCTTCACAACCTGTTCATACAAACCTCAATTGCTCAAATGTTTGAAATTTCTTTTAACCATATATTGTTAGTTAATAGTTGGGGATATTCACCAAGTTACAAATAAGTACCGTAATTTCCGGACTATAAAGCGCAGTGTAAGCCGCACCCACTGAATTTTACAAATATTTTTATTTTTAACATAAATAAGCTGCACCTTGTTTATAAGCCGCAGGTCAACACTGCAACTAATGAACTTTACACATGCTTTACCGGAAGAGAGTGTCTTTTACGTAATGGAGCAGGGCACCATTTTGGGAACAGCAAGTCACTGCATTCTTCCGGTATTACTGCATGTGTGTGTGTGTGTGTGTGCGAGACTGAGGATTATGTGCTCATTATTTTCTGATGCTCATTTCTAAGTTTCTTTGACTAACCCGTAACGCTGTTGCCAAGAAAAATTAAAAAGCACAAGTTTTGGAAACCTGTCTGTACTTATATGATTTCTGTTGCAACTGGAGTTAGCGAGCTCTCCCTTCACCCAGACTCAACACGTTACAACGGCTTGTATCTAAATAGTAGCCGACAAAGAAAGTCATTGTTCAATGTTTTCCTCCTTCCTTTCACAACTACTGTATTTCTCTCGGGAGTTTATCTTTTGGCATCGTCGTGCGTTCAAAAATCAACAACGGTGAAAGTTTTTCTCCCGATGCCGTGCAGCTCAGAACTCAGGTGAGGTGCGTTTTTTCGTTTCCGTTCGGAAATTTCATTGGTCTAATGTTATGGGGTTCAGTTTTTTGGCTTGAAGTTTGTGAAACCGGGAAAACCCCAGGAAAAATCCATAAATTAGCCGCTTCGTTGTTTAAGCTGCGGGGTTCAAAACGTGGGAAAAAAGTAGCGGCTTATAGTCCGAAAAATATGGTAGTATATACCGGTTATCCTACTTATATGCTGTAGCATCAGAACTGCAACTTAACTTGCAGTGTAAAAAATACAGCAAGTCTCACTTTAATATACACGATATGGACAAAAGTATTGGGACACCTGCCTCTTTCAGCCATATGTGGGTCTTCCCCCAAATTGTGAGTACACAAAGTTGCACTCAAACAACAATACAGGATGTCTTTGAATGCTGTAGCATTAATTCTTCCCTTCACTTGAACTAGGAAGCCCAAACCTGTTCCAACAGGACAATGCCCCCGTGTACACCAGCTACATAAAGATATGTCTTAAAATACCTGACTATAGTAATGCCCTTGGGGCTGAATAAGCTCAAATCTCCATAAACACATTCTTAAATCTGATCTTCTGTGAAAGATAATGATTATTATAACAGCAAATATAACTAAATGGACTAAATGTGGAATGCATATAACAAACTTGTGGTCAGGTATCCATAAACCTATATATGGAATGTACAATAATAAATAAAAAATAAAATAAAATAAAAACGGTAAAACCTCTAAATATCAAAATAATAAAGCCTATGTCTCATTATTGGTTTAAAAAGGTTGTGTGCAAATTTATTTTAAGCATTTTACTGATTTTCCTAACCACTCTACAATATGGGGGTTTTCCATTCTTAAAAAGGAAACAGACTAGAAATTCAATTAAGTCAAAATGTTTTTGAGTAACAAAATGTTTAACATTTGATGTTGGCCCTGTGATTTCATTAGAGTAAAGTTAAAAATACTATAACTACAAAATGACAAAATTTAATATAAAAAAACACAATATACTATTTTTCAGCAATGTGCTTAAAATTAGGGTCAATTACGCCACTCATAATACTAAATGTTGTTTTAGTTTATTTATGTTTTTTAAACTGTCCACCTACATCACTCTTAAAACACTTACCGACAACCCCTATTATGCACCGAAATGTTATAGAGCATATAAAGCGCTATAGAGAATAGCTGAAAATAACAGCAGGGACATGTTCTTTCTCGTGGGAGCTTTGCTGAGAAGAATGAAGACAAGGGAAATATAATTGGATTGTCATGGCAGGGTCACAGGGCTTTGTAATACACCGTTCCCCAATTTTGCATTACGAGCTCAAACTATAAAAAAAAAAAAAAAAAAAAAAAAAAACCCCGTAACATAGTGTTTCATCATTGGGGTTATTAAACATCAAAGTCCATTTGCAATCCCTACACCAGAGTCTCACTTGCTCTTCAATGTGACAGTCCAATAGCAGAGCAGCAGGAGTGATATTATATTTACAGAGCACCGGAATGAGAAAGGCTCTGTGATTCAGGGTCTCGGGTTGAGCGGCTCTTTCAGAGATCTCTATTCGGAGTCACTCTTTAGTGTTCACTTGTCTAACGTAATGAGGCTTATACTTGTCCAAGTCTGCATCACAGCAAGCCTTAATTTCCTTTTGTCTTGCGCTATGTTCAGTTAATACAGCCGCAGCACGGCAGCCCACCTTCCTGCTCCTAATAATCAAGTAATAAAGCAGAATCACGCAATTATCTCTCCGTTTAACAGCAGCAGAGTGATGTCTTGATCACTAATTTGATGTATTTAGGAAGTTAACCAAGATCAGGATGTTAATAATTATAATTAATAATAACATGATGGTTAGTTTGTGGCAACAGATTTTGATGTGGACTCGACAAAGCCAGTCTTTTTTTTTGAAGTTTGAAACTGTTTCATAATCGTGAGAATCATTGAAAGGTGAAAGACAGAAAGAAAGTGTGAGAGACAGCTACTGGTAGAACTGGTAGACTGGTAGAGAGTAATACAAGTATAAAGTCATGTGAAGTGAGAGAGTGGCAGATGGAGAGTGAGTGTCATTAGTAGAAATACAGGGGTGAGTGAGGGATTCATTTAGGTTGATGAAAAAAGGGGAGGGGGGGGGGGTGTCCGGTTGACAGCGAGATGGATGAAGAGAGTTTGTGCCATTGACAGACAGTCTCTGTTACAGGTACACTGATGGAGTGAGAGGGAGAGAAGAGCTGCTTCAGACCATGAGCATGCAGGTGTGTGTGAGTTTTGACAGTTGGAGTTGATCGATCGATCGATCGATCGATCGATCGATCGATCTATTGATCTATCCATCCATCCATCCATCCATCCATCCATCCATCCATCCATCCATCCATCTAATCAGTCTTAGTAGTAGTAGTAGCAGTAGCAGTAGTAGTAGTAGTAGTAGATGGCTCCTTTTTCAAGAGGAATTGTACATTTACTGTACTGTAAACTCAAAAAAATTGTGAATTACTTGTCATACACTTTTATTTACTACTTTAAATGAATAATACAATAATAAAAATAGTTAAAAAATGTATGTAATTTATTAGTACAAACTCTGTTTTGAAATGTTACTCCGAACTCTCGCAAACTATCAGATTTTTCCCGAGTTACTCGTAGTCTGGTTCCAAATGAAAAGTCCCAAACTATTGAGGTCACAATAGTCAAGGTCGCAATCGAGGTTCTACTGTATATACATATATACACACACACACACACACACACACACACACACACACACACACACACACACACACACACACACACACACACACACACAGACAGACAGACAGATACTTTATTAATTTAAATGGGAAATTGGGAAATTTATAGCAAGCTAGCCTGGGATTTGGTAAGAGATACACATTTCTCTTATCCAAGCAATTGATAACAAAAGCTCTAAATGAAGAGCAAACAACAGCCTGGAGAAATTAGCTCAAGGCAGCAAATAAATGCATTCAAAAGTTCTCCCAATACAAAACTGCTTTTCCAGCTCCACAGTGCAACTGATCGGCATTTTAAGACATTATTATTCTATTCCCTAAATAATGAACCAGCATATTTCTAACACCACGTTTAAACATGCTGCTTTAGCAAAAGAACAATTTTAGCAAAAGAACACACGTCCATGTTTACTGAAATGTTTAGTGAAATGTAAATAATGTGTTAATCAAATATACAAAAAAAAGTATGTATACGATTACAGCTGGGCTAAACAATCTTGATTAGCTTCAACATATTTTTGTGCAGAACTAGCTCTGGAGCACTCTGGATTAAGGCTGTAAACAACGATTTCTAAATCTCGTCCCAAATTCTCAACCTGTGATAGGGTTTTGATTGGATGCTATCAGATTCTTGGTTTTATACCGCTCCAGTGTGGCTTATTCAAGACTTGACAAATCCTTGGGCTTCATGATGCTCTTTTAGTAATTATCTTACTTCTGATAGGCTGCACCATCAGAAAATAAGTATAGTGGGCTGTGTTGTGTAGATTTACCACATATATTCACCACCACTGCAATTCCAATTTCAGCTTCAGTTCATGAGAAAACTAAATAAAGTAAAGGTTGCAGAGTCGAATACTTATACCAAGGCAGGTTATATATATAGAGATGCCTATGAACAGTACAAAAATTGCCTGAGAATTAGCTCTCTCTAGTAGATATAATAGGCAGCTAAAGATGCCAGGAACCATGTGCAGTCCATGAAGTACACACAGAGGACAAGGTGCAGAGACAAAGAGAGTTTGTGAGCCATTAAACAGCCTTCCTGCAGCTGTGGGAGAATACTACAGCTAACACAATTCTTTTCCATTACACACCAAAAGCAAGAGGGGCCAAGCTGCACCATGTCCCACTGCTAATTCTAAGAAAAGATAAAACAAAGCTATCCTTACATTAACTCGTCCAGTTTCTCAACGTTCAAAAGATTGAGCCATGATGACTTGAGGAAACAGTATTGGGTGCCATTGTTGAAGCTATGCTTGGATCTAGAGTGGTTTAGGTGACAGATGTGAGAGCTTCTCATCAAATAGAGTTGAACCAATGGAGTGTTTAGTCTGAAGCTGGTCTTGGTTTTTTTAACTGGTCGGGATAAATTTATGAAGTGGCAAAAAGAAATTGGATGTTCATTTTTATAACATTTGTATTATCTTTAGCTCTCGAAAAGGAACAATGACAATATTGGCTAGAATTCTTTCAATCTGACTGATTTGCAATCTTTCAGACAGTGTAGTTTTAATCTCGTCTTTGACGACCTGGCATATTTCCTTCACCACATCCCTGCTACACTGCAAAACCTTCATCCATGGGTGTTGAAACCCTTCCAATCTTTCTATCTAAAGAAAGGTATTAGTTTACTTAATTTAGAAGTGAATCCTCACTTTGTGTTTATGCTTATAATGGAAATAAAAATGAAAGCAGAACTTGGATCCAGTTATTGAGCCTGTTCATGACACCTTGTGGATTCAACTGGCAGACAAAACGCATCTCGCCGTCATATTCATCAAATAATGATTTACCACCTCAACCAAAAGTATCAGACGATCGTATCCGACGTCTGCTTTTTTTCTTTTTAAGCAGCTATGATCTAGTGAATAAACACTCATGTCCTCCACCGGTGACCTCTAAACAAGTGTGTGACTCATCGCTTATAAATCTACGAGAAAGCGTGCAGCGCTGAGAGCTGAGGAACGATCAGCTTGGCTTTAGAGAAAGATTATTCAGCTCTGAAGTTTTATGACCCTCTGATTGCCTTCTTTTTTCCTCCTTTCTTGAAGGCCTCAGCACCTGAGCACCTGAGCCCTGTCCTAAATCTCACCACTCATCAAGTTCTGGACAGGTAAGGATAAAATAATAAAAATTAAAAAAAAAATTGAAAAAAAGAGATAGAGATTTGAGGAAAGAAAGGCGACTCACGGGTTCCAGAGAAGAGGAAAAGCGTCACGCTCTGCTTGTGTGTAATCGCTGAGTTTGTGTGGAATAGCCCGTGGCTGTGGTAGCTCTTCAGTTAGGTTCCCCAAGATGTCATCTGGAAGAACCTGAAAATGACACACACACACACACACACACACACACACACACACACACACACACACACAGAAATGAGGGTTTAAAAAAAAAACAAAAAAAAAAACAAAGACTATAGAAGAAAATGGGCTCACAGCTAAATAAATAAACTCATTAATTCTGGATTACCACCACTAAGCTCATCCAAAACAAATCATTCAAACCCTGTGTTTATTAATAGTGCTCTATCTTCATTAATATGCTTCAATGACTGCAGCAAAACAAGAAAAACATACTGAAAGTGAGCTGGGACCAATCGCATGTCAGCACCTTTTTTTTTGTTTTATGATTTGACAAACTCTGGATGACCGACACACACATAAAAAAATAATCAGTGCTCACATCATCGGTGAACAGATGCAGCCGTTGCATCATGGTCCTCCGCTTGAGGTTTTTTGGGAGCATCCCATACACTGCTAGTTTTATGATCTGGCAAGAGAGAGAGAGAGAGAGAGAGAGAGAGAGAGAGAGAGGAGGAAAAGGTCAACTTTTACAAAACAGCAGGACGGACATTTGGCCAACAGAATCATCTTTCTCTCCAAGGGTGACCCATGAGCCAGCTCAACTATCTCTACTCTAACTCACAGTAGTAAGGGGAAAACACAAACCCAGCAATAGATCTGCACCCTAAAGCGCCTGAATGAAAAGTTCTTGGCTACTGGCATGAGAGCTGGTAAAGGAGAGGGGGTTGAAAGCTGGCTTGTTTATGTCTGTAATAATGGCTGGGTCATAAGCAAGTCCTGCCCCGCATGCAGGCGCAGAATGAATCTGCCCGAGTTTTACACAGAGCACTTCAGCATTCACTTCCTCTTCAACCCATTATAGTGGCAGGACGTGCTTCGAATATTCCCATCTTTCTGCCTGAGCACTAAAGGAGACGCCCATTACGATGCTCTTTTCCTCTAGCAAAAAACACAAAAACACAACTGTGTCAGGCTTCAAACTTGCAGAAGCAAAACACCACCTTTCTTCCATCACCACCCTCTATCACATTCATCAAGGTGTATTCTCCCCTTCCCTCAATCACACTCGCACTCACTCTCGCTCTGCTGGATAGATGACAGATGGGTTCTGTCTTGGGGATGCCATCGCTCCTCTGAGCTCTGAGGAAGATGTCGCCTCAGTCTGATTATTATCCACAATTATGCAATGATAGATTACACTTTGGCTTGAATAACTCAGCCCTGGTCGAGCATCTGTCTTATAAATGGTTAGGAATGATCTGGAATTATAGAGGGGGGAGAGAGAAAAAAAGAGAGAGAGAGAGAGAATACCCCTTCAAACCATACTGGTATCTGTATTTTACTTACTAACACTTTTATCGCGTTTTAGTGGCGATTCCGAGCGTTAAATAAGCAACACAACCGGAGAGAACGTTTTGTTTTATATGGATGGTGCGATGGTGAAGCCCCTTTACGACTCTACTCTGATTATCTGAGGTGGTATCAAAAGTTTCAAGACTAAAAGGGTGCTAAATGGTGCTATTCTGACCACGTGCGTTACTGCATCTGCGATTTCTTTATAGACAGCAAGTTAGAACAAAGAGAAAAACGTGAAATTCTGCATGAAACCGGGAGAATCTGCCACAGAAACGATTGACATGACATACAGCGATGCTGCAATGAGTCGTTCGAGGGGGTTTTGAGCCGCACGTGCGCTTCAAGAGCGCAAGAACATCACTGGAAGATGATGAGCGATCAGCAAGAGTTTTGGAAGAGATGGAGATCCAGCTCAAAGATTGACACCACTGAGGATCGCAGAAGTTGCTTGACACGATTAAAAAAAAAAAAGACTTGTTCCAGGAGTGGCAGGAATGCCGAGAGCACTGTATTGCTGTGCAGGGGGACTATTTTAAAGGTGATAGTGTATAAATGTGGATAAATAAAGTATTTCCTTGTAAACAGAGCTAGTCTCGAAACTTTTTTTATACCACCCCTTATCATGCCTCTGATTGGGCAGTGCATTTCAGTATAGCAGGACTGCAGTATAGTGCTGAAAGTGAAATGAAATGCACATCTGGGATCAGATCAGAATCCCCCCCCCATTTTACCTGTGTAAAATGTTTTACACAGGTAACTAATAAAAAGCAATGCTTTTGTGCACTCTAAGTATCCCCCATTTCCTTTGTGATTTCCTTTAACATTGGCATGAAATGTTCATAAGTAATGCTGTGTGAAAGAACAAATCACCCTCATTTTCATTTTTAATCATTTTAGATTGCTAGTAGCTTTTGCTTTTTGCGGTAATGAATCGCTTTACTTCTTCCTCTTCTTCCAGCTGCTCTCGTTAGGGGTTTCCACAGAGGATCATCCGTCTGCATACCACCATGTTCTCTACATCTGCCTCTTTCAAACCAACTACCTGCATGTCTTCCCTCACCACCTCCATCCTCAGCATTCTTCTACCGATGTACCCCATGTCTTTCCTCTGCACATGTCCAAACATGTCCACATTTTGTCTCCAATACATCCTACATGCGCTGTCCCTCTAATAAACTCGTTTCTAAAGTCATGAATTACTTTACAAAATATTAACAAAAACAATCATCAGAACGAATCATTTTTGATCATTCTCTAAGCCTCGATTCTCAAATTAAAGTGGCACAGCAGCTCAGGTTATCACAGCATCCCTGTGTACAGTATTGATCTTTATTGTCTGTGCAGAGTTTTTGTCTCCTCATCTCCTCCCGCAGGTTTCCTCCGGCGTCTTTGCCAACGCTGGAGGTGGACCGACTTTTGTAAATTTCCACCTACATGTGAAGAAGTGTGTGTATGTTGCTCTAGGATGTGTCCTAAATCACACTCGGTGATGAATGATTAATAAGTGTTACGTTTTTCTTGTTTATTAGGTTTGACAGGCCATCTATCGGTCGTCTTCTATTATTCAACTGAAAATCTTGTATTGAATAGAGAGATTTTTTTTTCCCAGACTTGCAGCTCAGCACGAGGCGCTTCTGTTCTGGAAGTGTGTGTTGATCCTGTGTTTTGTTCCTGCGTGTCTGGAGTCTGAATAAAGCGGCACAGCTTGCGGTGCGGCCGTGCAGACAGACAGGAACAGCGGTCAAGGTTGGACAGAGGAGATGTTGGAGATGCAAAACGCTGCACGGAATGATCCAGGAAAAAAAAAAAAAAAAAAGATATCTTAGAGAGAAGCGACGAAATCAGACGAGCCGGAATTGGATTATAGTCTGATGATTGCTTTGGATATTCTCTAGCCCAGGCTGAATGATGGATGTTTATGCGGGAAAATGCTGCTGACAGTATTAAAAAAAAAAAAAAAAAAAAAAAGATCATTACTGCAAGCTGCTTGTGCTGTTTTGCATAAAAAAAGGAAAAGAAATCACACTCAGAACGTACCAACTGCTACACCACGACTATTCTAATGCAGGAAGCCTCAAGACATGCACCTTTGTTCGAAGGCCACAGCCGCCAGGTGAACATGTGCCCACACACCCAACACGAACATATGTGGGATGTCTGTTTAGACCACACACACACACACACACACACACACACACACACACACACACACACACACACACACACACACACACATATATAAAGGGAATTTAAGAGACAGCAGAATGCTGTTGTTTTTTTTTTTGGAAACGCAGTGCCATTTGGAGAAAATTTGAAAGAGAAAAAAACAACAACAAAGTGACAGGAATGCAGAGCTGGAAAATGAGGAGTACTGTAGGTGCAGAGATGTTTTTTGTAACAAGTTGCTTTTTAAAAAACTAACTGGCTTTTGTTGCTCTACACTCTGCAGATCACCGTGTTTTCGCCAGTAACGCGATGGTACAATGCCGAGATCGGCGGTCGAAAGCAAAATTGGGGGGGGAATAGCCTACTACATATTCATAGCATGTAAAAATACCTGGACTCATTTCAAGCAGATAAACTAAGCTCAAGTGAAGGTGATTAAAGGCTGCCTCGAAAGCACTAGCCAATTAAAATCTGAAAAAATCATCAAGAGGAGCAGCTCGGTGTCAACCCCGCTCTGTGAGGAAGGGGGCTGGTGAAAAAGTGTTGAAATCAAGACCACACTGCCCTCCTCAGGTGTCTGGAGGAAGGGGAAAAAAACAACGCACTCAAAAGTCTGAAAAGGTCACCTGTTCAAGAACGAGATACTCACAGCCGTGGGGTCTTTTTGGTGCATCTGGGCTGCTGTGAGTTGCTTAAAGCCACCTGGGTACCTAGAAGAGGAAACAAGAGACTCTGGGCTTTAATAAAGGCCAATATAAGTACAAGATGTGAGCTGGGGAAATAACTTTGGTGCTTTAATTACAGGTTTATACGTATAAGTGCTACCCAGAGGGAAGCGTGATTAAAAAGCAGGCCTACAAAGAGCACATTTGTCTTAGATGTGTTTGCTTTGTGTGCTGTCAAGGTGTATTAGTGGAATTTTTGTTTTTGTTTTTTTACCCAGAGTGTGACGAGTAAACCTTCTGTTCCCATTTATTCCCCGAGAAGGCTATGTGTCTGGTGTTCATGACCACCACATGATCACCAATATCACCTGAAAAGAAAAAAGAAAAAAATGATTATACATATTATTTAGTCAGTATTTTCTCGAGGACAGCTCTTACTTCATTTAAGAGTAAATCGGTACTAAAGGCCACTCCAGACAAGCATTTCACTTCTCAAGCGGTGCCCTTTTTATTTTTTTTTTGCATATTTGTACATTATTATTTAAACATCAGGTCTCTCTTGTCAAAAAGGCAAGTGGCAGTTCAGCGGGTTTGTATTGTCCGGAATCTAATATTCATCGCTCATTAAAATCAATGCTCCCTACCACACAATTCTGATCAAAATCATTGCATCCATCACTGACCCATCATCTTTATTATTTTTGTACCTCTGGGACGCTCTAATGTTCACTGTTTTGTTAAACCAACGATTGAAGCCAAATGTACAATCTCATTGATGTTCTGTACTTTTTTTTTTTCCATGCCACCCCCTCCCCCACCATCTACACCAAGTACCACTGACCGAATCTAGACAATAAAACATAAATGGTTATTTTTTCCAAGATCCATTAACCGTTATACTTTTTTTTGTTTGTTTGTTTCCCTATTTATAGCAGAAAATAACATCCGGGATAATGAAGTGTAAAGTGAGGCTTTTTCGTCAAGGACTATTAGGAGAATTTGTCCCAAACATGCAGAATTTAGAATCTTCGATTCACAGACATAATGGAGACATGAGCTCAGATATTTCCTCTTCTTATTTGATGTAATGATATGCAAATTAGATCAAATGTAGAAAGGAAAAAGGAAAACATGATGGGTTTTTTGTATCTGAATTCTTCATACAAGTCCTGGAAAATGAGGTGTTACTCCAGTAAAGATTAATAGAACCTGTGATTTGAAAGAATGGCAGAGATATATATATATATACATATATACATACACAGTACAGACCAAAAGTTTGGACACACCTTCTCATTCAAAGAGTTTTCTTTATTTTCATGACTATGAAAATTGTAGAGTCACACTGAAGGCATCGAGGGCTATTTGACCAAGAAAGAGAGTGATGGGGTGCTGCGCCAGATGACCTGGCCTCCACAGTCACCGGACCTGAACCCAATCGAGATGGTTTAGGGGTGAGCTGGACCGCAGAGTGAAGGCAAAAGGGCCAACAAGTGCCAAGCATCTCTCGGGGAACTCATCAAGAGAATGCCAAGAGTGTGCAAAGCAGTAATCAAAGCAAAAGGTGGCTACTTTGAAGAACCTAGAATATGACATTTTTCAGTTGTTTCACACTTTTTTGTTATGTATATAATTCCACGTGTTAATTCATAGTTTTGATGCCTTCAGTGTGAATTTACAATTTTCATAGTCATGAAAATAAAGAAAACTCTTTGAATGAGAAGGTGTGTCCAAACTTTTGGTCTGTACTGTATATATATATATATATATATATATATATATATATATATATATATATATATATATATATATATGATCAGTGCCTGAATTAGCACTGGGAAACAAAGATTTGAGATTTGCTTCGTGTCATGGCGCATTATAATGCAAGAAGTAGACGTTAGATCAACTGTAGCATTGAATGTGTGTACATGGTTAGCGAAAATATTTAATTAGACTCTGCGATGACTGATTTGGTATTTGGCCGAAAACATTCCTCATAGCATTACACCACCTCCACCAGGCTGGACGGTTAACACAAGGTAGGTTGGGTCTATAGATTAATGCTGTTAATGCTAAATTCTAATCCTACAATCTAGGGTTAGCCTTTTAACAAGCCCTATGGTAAAGTAAAAAAAGAAAAGCTTGACATCGGATTGTAAAGGTTATAAGCATGCATCCCGCCGTCAACTCGTTAATGGCTTTTGACCAATCAGAACCCAGAGTTCAGCAGCGCTGTGGCCATCGTTTCTAGTTAAGTTCTATTTACAGAAATGATGCAAATGAAAGGTAAAGATCTGCACGTTTCCATTTATTTTCTCTCTTTCACACACAAACACACACACAGAAATGTGAGTTTCTTGCTTTGTGCATCATTAGAATCCATCAGGATCACAGTAAGGTGTGGAGAATCTCTTTCTCTTTCACACACATATATTCAAAACCACACACCTCAAACTGATGTATCAAATTTCTTTCAGGGGTTGTGACTTCACCCATCAGAACGAGTTGCCATGACGATGTGAGTAACATCAGCACAACTTTCTATGACACATAAACAGCTATGAAAAAGCATATGATTAGGGCTGTGGCTATCGATCATTTTAGTAATCGAGTATTCTACTAATTATTCCATCGATTTAACTTTTTCTATTAAAAAGAGCAATACTAAATATACAAGAGAAAATAAGGCGGATCTCTTAAAATGAACAAGCCATTTGTTTCCTTTTTAGAAAAATGTTTATCTTTATTGCTAATATTGCAATATGTGCAAACCTATTTAGTGCATTTACTTACCATATTACATCAAAATGCAAATACAAATATATGACTTAAAAATATAAAAATCTATTTCAAATTACTTGAAAAAATTTAATTGCACTGTACAGTGTTTTCCTTATGTTTTAGTTTGACATTATCCCAAATTTTGGCCTGAATCTTCTCCTTGACCCTCACTGTTTTCTTCCCGTTCCTCCATTTATTGTTCTGCAGCGTCTCCTTACCTGTCCAGAGTGCTCCAGAGTTTAGAGGCGGGTGCGTCAGTAATAATGGTCCGTGGGGAAACACACTGCTCCGTGTTTAGTTAAATGGACTAAATGAAGCATAGAGGCAAATTATTTGCTTTTTCGTATTTAAATTACTCAAGTTATTCAAGGAATCATTTCAGCCCTACATATGATTATTATGGGATGGTATGATGTCAGACTGGTTCACAGTTACTGTACTGAAATGCTGGAGTCAGGGTCCTTCCTCTGTCTCCACCATGTGGACGCTGGTGAGCTCTGCACTAACACTACTGAGAGGAGTTGATCAGGGTGCTGGCTTTACTCCTTACTTCACATATTCAATTAATTTACCTCACATTCATCGATAATCAAGAAACAAGTTTCCATTCGAAGAAATATATTTATTCTGCCTCACAGAGATCCACCTTGCCACCTGGAAAAGTAGAAAAAACCTAATCCATTGTGACTCAACACCAGAGGTGGAAAGTAGTGAAGTACAAATACTTAATTACTGTACTGTAGATTTTTCTGATATCAGTATTTACTTCACTATTCATTTTTCAGGCAACTTTTAATCATTAATTTTTTTTAAACAAATATCTGTACTTTCTAATTCTTACATTTTCAAACCAGGTTCCTTTACTTTTAATCAATTTGGTGAAATTGTAATATTTTTTTCTTCTTAATAATTTCTCTTCTTATTGTGCACCGTTTTCAGCCCATCAACCCATTTCTCGTCATTTAATCTACTACTGGTGTATCATTTCCTGGGTCTCACACACCACAGATGCAGAAGGCAACAAGAAGTACAATATAGTTAACGTGGATGAGACAGAGGGAGTCAGTGATGTAAACATGACTGAGAAGAGAGACATTTCTGATCATCATCATCATCTTTTCTCTGTTTGTGTTCTATATATGGTGGATGATCAGTCTGGATACATTCATTAGGTAACAAAATTTTAATTAGTTTTGTATTAATATATTAATTTTGACTGTCACAATTATGTGTTAAGGCAAATTCATTTTAACGGCACTAATCTTTTTATAAAAGTATAAATGAATAAATATAAAATAGGCGAAATTAAAACCTTCAGAGCAACACACATTTATTCACAATGTCCTTTATTTACTCAGATAAAAAAAAAAACTCCACTGAAAAATTATTTTCGATAACTAAACGTGTTTTACTGATGCGCCAAGTTTTAAATCAGCACCAAAATTGGCCATAATGCACACAATGGTACCTCTGTGGTCGACAAACATGCCGGCGCAATTTTAGCCATTTTTTCCCTCATAACGCCAAAACTAATTTAAAAAAAACGAAACGATTACTGTCTTTTTGTTCATACAGATGAGAGCAATACATCATTTAAATCTTTGAAGAGCCTACTTTTATTTGTGTACACTCATAATAACACCAGAACGCTTAGATTTTGTAAAATAAAGAAAAACAGACGCTCCCTGCCGTCTCGGTAATCTCTCTTCACAGACATACATCAAACAGCCTGAATCTCAGTGAATATTGGCCTCACAGACAAAATAAATATATGAATAGAAAGCTCTAACGGTAGAGCTCAGATGGAAACCGTCTAGCTCAGGTGGTAAATAAGATAGTGATAGGGTGACGTATAAGAGTGGAGGAAGGTGCACACAGGTGGAGTATATTCTATGGAGACTGTAAGGTGTTGGCAGGGGACAGTGAAGCTAGACAGCATCGGATGGTGGTCTGTAGGATGGTTTTGGAGGTGAAGAAGAAAAGGAGGAGAGTGAAGACTAAAAGAAGAATTAGATGGTGGAAACTGAAGGAGGAAGACTGTAGTGTGAAGTTCAGGGAACAGGTCAGACAGGGGCTCGGTGGTGGTGAAGAAGTGCTGGATGATTGGGCAACTACTGCAGAAGTGATAAGGGAGACATCTAGAAAGGTACTTGGTGTGACATCTGGAAATAGAAAAAAAGACAAAGAGACGTGGTGGTGGAATGAGGAAGTGCAGGACAGTATAAGGAGAAAGAGGTTGGCAAACCAGAATTGGGATCGACAGTGTAATGAAAAAGTAGGCAGGAGTACAAGGAGATGCGGCAGCAGGTAAAGAGGGATGTGGCGAAAGACAAGGAAAAGTCATATGAGAAGCTGTATGATAAGTTGGACACTAAGGAAGGAGAAAAGGATTTATACTGATTGGCCAGGCAGAGGGACCAAGCTGGGAAGGATGTGCTGCAAGTTAGAGCAATAAAGGATGGAGAGGGAAATGTGTTGATTAGTGAGGAGAGTGTGTTGAGAAGGTGGAGGGAGTATTTTGAGCAGCTGATGACGAGGAAGATCAGAGAGAGAGAAGGTTGGATGATGTGGAGATGGTAAAGCAGCATGTGGATAGGATTGGTAAGGAGGAAGTGAGAGCAGCGATTAAGAGGATGAAGAGTGGAAAGTCGGTTGGACCATATGACATCCTGGTAGAAGCATGGAGACGTTTAGGAGAGATGGCAGTGAAGTTTTTAACAAGATTGTTTAAAAATATTCTGGAAGGTGAGAAGATGCCTGAGGAATGGAGAAGGAGTGTGTGGTACCGATCTTTAAGAATAAGGGAGATGTGCAGACCTGCCGTAACTACAGGGGAATCAAGTTGATTAGTCACACCATGAGGTTATGGGAAAGAGTAGTGGAAGCCAGACTGAGAGAAGAGGTGAACATCTGTGAGTAACAATATGGTTTCATGACAAGGAAGAGCACTACAGATGCATTATTTGCTTTGAGAATGTTGATGGAGAAGTTTAGAGAAGGTCAGAAGGAGTTGCATTGTGTATTTGTGGATTTAGAGAAAGCATATGACAGGATGCAGAGAGAGGAGTTGTGGTATTGTATGAGGAAGTCAGGTGTGTCAGAGAAGTATGTGAGGGTGGTGCAGGACATGTATGAGGACAGTGTGACAGCAGTGAAGTGTGCAGTAGGAACGACAGACTGGTTCAGGGTGAAGGTTGGACTGCATCAAGGATCAGCTCTGAGCCCTTTCCTGTTTGCAGTGGTTGACATACGGTTGACGTACGAGGTCAGACAGGAGTCTCCATGGACTATGATGTTTGTGGATGATATTATTTGTGGTGAGAATAGTTAGCAGGTTGAGAAGAGCCTGAAGAGGTGGAGGTACGCGCTGGAGAGAAGGAGAATAAAAGTCAGTAGGAGTAAGACAGAGTACATGTGTGTGAATGAGAGGGAGGGCAGTAGAGTGGTGCGGTTGCAGGGAGAAGAGGTGGAGGAGTTCAGGTACATGCGGTCAACAGTGTAAAATAATGGAGAGTGAGTTAGAGATGTGAAGAAAAGAGCGTGGGCAGGGTGGAGTGGGTGGAGAAGAGTGACAGGAGTGATTTGTGATAGAGGAGTATCTGCAAGAGTGAAAGGGAAAGTTTATAGGACTGTGGTGAGACCTGCGATGTTGTATGGTTTAGAGACAGTGGCATTGAGTAAAAGACAGGAGGTGGAGCTGGGGGTAGCAGAGCTGAAAATGTCGAGGTTTTCGTTGGGACTGACGACGATGGACAGGATGAGAAATGAGTTTATTAGAGGGACAGCGCATGTAGGATGTTTTGGAGACAAGGTGAGGGAGGTGAGATTCAGATGGTTTTGGACATGTGCAGTTAGGTTATGTACAGGGGGTATGGAGACTGATCCGCTGTGGCGACCCCTAATGGGAGCAGCCGAAGGAAGAAGAAGAATCTGTACTTCTACTGAAGTTGAAGGATGTGTGCACTTTTGCCTTCTCTGCTCAACACCGCTGTACACCTATATAAGGCAGCAGAGTGAAATTCCTTATTTGCATATCCCAGTAAATTAAGCAATGTCCAGCACCCCCGAAGCACAGTGGGTTAAGGCCCTTTCTCAAGGACCCAAAAGTGACAGCTTGGCGATACTGGGGCTTGAACACCAACATTCTCAGAGCCTTAACTATTAAGCTAGCAGGTCCTCTTCTCCACCTACACTTTACCGATACTGAACCACCATGACCCTGTCCTGCTAAAAGAGAAATTATTTGTTTTTGCTGGAGAAATTAACTCCATCCATACAGGGATACAGAAGTGAAGAAAATGCTGCATTAACCCAAGAATGTATATATGAAATGTATTACTCACTTAATGCATGATAAATTGGCTTGTGTTTCCCCTGAAGACGCACAGCGCACATGACAGCGATTTTCCCTGGAGGCTGCATTCGAGCATCTATCAAGAACCAGGACCTTGCAAATGTTGCCCATTGCTATGAAGAACACAAACAAATGCTTTTAAAGGAGGAAGTGAATCAGAATGAAAATGAGCTGGATAGCCAAGTGTTCTCTCTCTCTCTCTCTCTCTCTCTCTCTCTAACACAAAATCAGTTTGTGAAGTGACGTTTCCATTACGCACATAAATATGACAAAAAGACACAAAAATAATACACAATAAGCGAAAGAAGGGTAAATATGTTATGTACAGCTATGTAAGGGGGAATGCAGCATACAGAAGGCAGGGCAGTATACAATAAGTAGATGAAATATAATAAGTATTGTTATAAATATAATAAATAGTTGAATAATTGGTCAGTATATCAAGTGTGCAGTTATCACACAATGCTGGACTCATTTGTTAAACAGTATGTACAGATAGTGATTTAGATCTACAGTAATATTATTGTCTCACATGCTTAGAGATCATTACTACATAACGGGGTATAACACAATTGTGAAAACACTATCAAATGATATCACTGTGTAGTATAGAATAAAACAGTGACCACATCACAATATTAAGAAAATGCGCTTTACCTGGGCAGATCTGGAAAAACTAGACATGTCACCTATTCACGTTCACAGTGCACACACATGACCCCAGTGCTGTGTTACTGGTGTTTCAGTTTTTCTCATCCTGAACGACACCACCAAAAAACAAAGGTTCCCACCATTAAATATTGCTAATCTCTGGATTATTTTAGGTACATAAATTAAATATGTATATATTTTATGTGTAGATATCTATCATAATGTCCAAATAAGATGATATTTATTATTTTCTTTTATTTTTTATGCAGACAACATTTTCTCCCCAGTTTTGAAGTGACACACTAACGTCACCGCTGAGTTAGTTAGAGCTGTATCCTAAAAAACTCCCAAACACGCTTTATAGTTTACTACGAAGTGCGTATAGACGCCTTGTAGTGCACTTGAATATAGGGGATAAGGCGCTATTTGGGATTAAGCCTACACCAGGGCTGTGGTAAAACGCGGGGAAATTTGGTTCTGACTGGTTCGGTTGGATCGAAATGTAGTGGATGTGTTTGTATGCATTTCAGGAGACAGAGTTATGGACAGATACGTACTTATCGTGGTGGTTGATCTGGAAGTGAAAAAAGAGAGATCGTTTAATGGTAAGAAGTACTCACATGTTAGTACTGACCGGTTTACTAGCTAGAAGGCAAGGGATAGGAGCTGCCTTAGTGTAGCAAAGTGGAGCGTGAACAGGATACAGTGTTGTGGTATTGATTTGTTTTGGTTTTTTCTTGCAACAATTTTTTCCCTGCGTTTCAGGGCTCCAAGCTGCAAAAAAGGTTTATAACAAGCTCCAAGATCTTTGCAGGACTCCGAGCACATCACGGCTTTCTCCCTTTCCTGGTAATTACAGTATTATTATTGACCCTTGTGCACCCTCTGCCGGTTGTACTCTGTATTTGCTGATAAAATAAATTAATAAATATAAATTCAAAAAACCTTATTTATTGTGCCTCCCTAATAGCTGTGTTACTGTATACACTCTATTTATTTTTACGAATCCGTTATTTTCATTATGTATATCTATTTTTAACGTATTCTCTTATTCTTTTTTATTATTATAAATGTTATTATTTTTGTCATTTGTTTTTTTTCCATCATCCACTATGTTCGTATCATCAGACTGCAATAAACAAAATTATGTACACAACAGGTTTGCTCAGAAGTGTTGTTAATAATGTAAGAACACCTCGTACCGTTCTCAGTGTGTCTTTCCTCTTCAGCTTGCTCTCTGAGTGGATCTCCAGCCTCCCCGAAATGGTTCTTCGCTATTCAAGCCACCCACGGCTCAACACAGGTCAGATTTTCACCTCGTACTACCATGATCATTTATTTATTTCAGATTTTATCATATTTTAAGGATGTTCAATTAGTGTAAATCCAAGGAGAACAATTAAAGTCTTAGATGGTTAGCGTTATTTGCACCTAATCTCTATGGAGATTGCTAGAAATGGACAATCTTAATGCCGATGCTCATTTTTACTAATACAGTGAACCTGACAAATATAATGATGATAACGTCTTTATCAATGGCAGTAAAATAAGTGTATGATTTCCAGTCTATTTATTTATTTTAATTATTATAATTAATATTTTAAATATACCCTGAGCACATCTGCAATCCACCACCCAGTCTGTTAGGAATCAATATATGAAGGAAACATAGTAAAACTAGAATACACTCTGGTAGCCCCTTTTCCAATATATTACAGCTCTATATAAACTTTAATTGTTTTTTTTTAAAAGACCTACATGTCCCTTTTGTCCATATGCAGCAATCTAGGTCATTTAAAGGTATGGTTTTAATTAGACCAAACACACACATTAATGTTGAAGCAGATGTTAAACTTTTATTAATATTCATTAAATATTCATATTCCTTCATTAATTACAGCTTTACACATTCTTGGCATTCATACAGTTAGTTTCACCAAAAGTTTAGGAGAAACACTTTGCCAGGCCTTTTGTGAAACCTGCAAAGGTGTTCTTCACTAGTTTGATAGTTCTTTTTAACCTTGTGATCCTGTTCCACCTCCACGATTGACTGTTTGATTGTGTTCTGTATTGTTTAAAGACTATTATCACACTCTTGATGTCACCCAAATGACGATGGGTTCCCTTTTGAGTCTGGTTCCTCTCAAGGTTTCTCCCTCAGAACATTTAAGGGAGTTTGTCCTAGTAACAGCGCCCCCTGGCTGCTCATCAGGGATAAATATTGACTCTTAAATTCTGCTATAGAAATAAACTTGACTCGACTTGACTGTGGGGGTGAGGCAGTCTGAAAACACCACCTCTCCTGTTCTCTGGCTTATATTATCTTTTCCATTAGCGTTCGTCAAAACATTTTGTCCAAAAGTTTGCACTCTCCTGTCTGCAAAATGTCCTTTTAATCATTCACTGTCGAATTCTTGTGCTTTTACCCTGTTTGTTGCATCTAAACAAAAGGTACGTTTATGTGTCTAAAAATGATAAAATATTAGGTGTTTCCAAACTTTGGACAGACACTCACTCTGATGCTTTTCTGCTCAGCCCAGATGCAGAGTGGTCATTTGAGTTACTGTGGATTTTATGCATTGTGTTGCTGCAGCACGATCGCCCGATTAGTTCACTGCGCGATTGTGCAGATGTTCTGTTTTAAAGGTCCATTCTGCACTGTTTACACAAGTCAATCATTTTTCCCCTCTGGTTGTGTCTGGCAGTTCTGTAGCTCCGAGTGGGATGAGGTGTGTGTGCAGCCAGGTGATGATGATGAGCGTGTGCTTTCTCCTGTGGACAGCTGTGCCAGCGCCCTGCAAGAGCAAGAGGAGCAGAGCCAGCTTGATGAGATCCCCTCACACATGGAGTGTGTCCTCAGTATTTCATTTCCTATTCCATTTCACACATGAGCCAAGAGTCAATATTCAGTGCAGGCATGGGGCAGAAGTGTAAATTCACCTTGGCTTTTCTTCTTAGGCTTTTCGAGGAAGCAGCTGAGACTCTTCATCAGTTAGCAGACAAACTTCCTCCTCCAGGTCACAAATAAAAATAATCACCAAGAATTCTGATAATGGGTCGTATGCAATTGCCAGTTCTTTGGATAGTAAGTGGTTGTTTTAGAAAATGTGTGTGCAATTCACAGGAAGGTTCCTGTTGGATGTGATTCTGCTGTGTGAGGGTGAAGTAGGAATGAAGGACCTGCTGCCGGCGATCGGCTCCCTGAAGCACATGCAGGCTTGGCACTCCGCACAGATGACGGTCATCATGGAGCACAGTGCAGGGTAACAGATCCATGTTTTACTTTTAGGATCGTCGCTGTGACCTCGACGTACGCACGTGCAGTGCTATGAACACGTTTGTTGGTAAACAAATAACAGCGTGATAAAACAGAAACAAGTCATTTTACATTGAACAGAGAAGACACAAATATTGCTATTGGGATTGATGCTTAAATAAACTATGCACCATTTATTTTACGCCTTTCAGAAAAAGCGTCAGACTTTCCTGTGTCCTTTCTCTTTTCATGCTTCTCAGTCACAAGCAAAGTTAAAGCTTTTAAAAGTCAGAATTCAGACATTTGCCAGTATCCAGGTGCATTGTTGTGTTTTTCCCAGACTGTCACACAGTTCTAGTTTAAACACTTGCCGTGACACTGAAGTATCAGATTCAAGTTCTATTTCATGTCACATTGAGAACACTGATCTCTACAAGTATATCATGGTTTAAGAAGTTTCTTTTAAATATGAATAGAAACTATTTATAGGAGCAGAAGTGTCAGTGTCAGTCTTTCTTGTTCAGATGGCAAACAGCAGCCTCGTACCTGTCGGGCCGAGCGCGTTCTCTCTCTGATGTAGAGAGCTGCATCGATGCCGGTGAGCTTTGGAGAGGGGGGCTGCTGATCCGAGAGAAGAAGGTAACATCATCATCTGTTAATTTAAAATCCCAATCACTTCACTATTAACCCATTGTAATTTTACATTTCCTACTTACTGTGGCATGCAGGGTGACCCAGTGCCCTAAAGATTTCTACAGAAAGAATGCAAATAATGAAGCTTGTTCTAGGATAAGTGGGAGATGCACGATCATCTGAACTCCTCTAGTTTGATTTTGCACCCAGTGTGACACGCTAAGCTTTTCTAATGACAGAGGGTCGATGCTCACAAATAGTACCGGTCGTACATTGAGGAATTGCTCTTAGTTAACCCTAAAAATCTCCGCCCAATCTTCGGCAAATATCTTCACGGTTAATGAAAAAAAAAACCCTTATTCTCTATTTTGAGTGTTTGTCCACCAGAGGGCGCTCATGGAATAATCATAATTGGCCACTGGTACAACATTTTTATCGTGTTTAATGATGCAAGTAGTGCTGAGTTTATATTAGAATTGTTCCGTTTTAATATCAAGTAGTTTTATACAGTATATATTTTTACCAGGCATGCACACTTATGCAGTATTCCGACAGATTTTCGATGTATTTAAACTGAGTATTCCTTTGTCTCAAATATCTCTAAAGGAAACCATAATCCCCTGTAGAGCTTCTGTCCCTTTTTTATTTTAACTTTAACCTTAAAAAAAAATGTGTATACATTTTTCATTTCAGTAAACATACACATTTTAAACAGATAATAAAATCTAGATCAGTACAAGTTTTTACAAAAATGAAGCAATGAGATCTAAGGAAAGACGAGGATTTGTGAACTAGCACTTTTTCTGGTTTGTTTTGTCTTTTGTTTATATTTATTAAACAAACAAACAAATTCACTCAACAGAGTTGTAGGCTGATGGAGTCTTAAGTTTGTAATCTAGCGAACCAGTGTTGATTTATTTATTCATGGTGACTCAAAGCACTTTTGTGCGTCGCTCTTAATAAGGGCCTCTGCTAAATGCTGCTGCTGTAAATGTAAACGATGCTCAAATTACAGTTGAAAAAATAAACAGTTCGACATGGTGGAATGCTTCAAACACACATGAATGAATGAAAGGTCTGATCGTTTGAAGGTCAGTCTTTCAGGCGTTTGTAGACTTCTTTCTGCACCCAGAGTGTGTATACACTGACATTAACTTAAATGCAGATGAAAAAGCCCCATTTCCAAAAGCCTGGATGATTTTAAGTGGTTTAAAGTTTCTTGTAAAGCATTAGTTAGTAATTGCAGTTTTGTCTTCATACATGCACATTTTGCATAAATACATTATATGTTAAGGCAAACTCTGTGCTCCTGTTTTGCATTAAAAACAAGAAAATGTGATTAATGCGAGTGCCGTTTCACTAATGGATCTCTGAGGACGGAGGGGAAACTCTTCAATTTGTGTGAGGCTGCAAGTTTTAGATTTATACTCTCGTTCGGCTGGAAGAGCCGAAAGAACCAAACCGAAAAAAAAATGTTTACACGCTCCATGTTTACTTTTTAAAAGCCTTTTAAGGCAAAATCAAGCTGATCGAACATAAGACGTTGTGTATTAGATAGAAAATCTCTTTTTTTTGTGTCTGTCCGACTGGTGAAATTAATTATTTGTGTGTGTGTGTGTGTGTGTGTGTGTGTGTGTGTGTGTGTGTGTGTGTGTGTGTGTGTGTGTGTGTGTGTGTGTGTGTGTGTGTGTGTGTGTGTGTGTGTGTGTGTGTGTGTGTGTGTGTGTGTGTGTGTGTGTTCACCTGTTTGCTGCAGCTGGTCTCTGAGCTGCTGTTTGAGGGTTTCAGTTTGAAGCGTCAGAGCAGTGGTGGCTGGAGCCGAATGATCTGCCCACACTCGGACCCCTGCTGCTTCACTGACCACATGATTCAGCCTGAGGTAAGTGGTCTGCCTTTCTCTTCTTCATTACTGAAACCACACACATTTTTAAACACTCAACAAGGTCAAATAGCCGTAGGGGATGGGGTTTATTCAAACAGAATTATAAAGGTGTTTTTTTGTTGTTTTTTTTAAATAAAATTATACTTCTCTCACTGTTCTAAATGTAAATACAACAACAAAAAAGTGTGTGCAGTACTCTGCCTTATGTCTCAAGCATTGTAGATATTCATTGTAGCTAGAATCCCCCCACCCCCTGCCCCCTTTGGTACAGTATTTATTTATTATTTATATATTTTTTTAATTTGATTAGATTTTTTTAATTGTAATATATTTAGTCCACTTAAATACTTTGCTGGGGTTAGTGGGTTGCTGTTCACTAGTTCATGGCTCATGACCTGTATTTAAAACTGCTCTGGAGATAAAGAACTGAAAGTGAATCAGTAAATCAGTAAATCCTGCATGTTTTGCCGTCTCATAACAGTTGATTATCTGTGCTGTTCTTATTGCTCTTGTACATGTGCAGCATGTCTTCAGTTGCTCATATTTGATTGTCCTAGACCTCTTACGTGGAAGCTTTTTCTCTTCCTCTGTTTCTCTCTTCGGTCTGCTTGCTGTCTCTGTTATTCTCTTGCACTTTCGTTCTCTTCACTCGTCTCTATCTCTTTCTGTTTCTCGCCCTGTCATAAAAGCGAGAGTGTGGAATGTAGCAGTAATGAGTTTTTCCGCTGTGGATGAATCAGGGGGGCCACGGACTCTGACGGAGCAGATTGCACCCCGTGGGCTGTTTACCTAGGGCTCGCCTTGTGCACGTGAAGATTTACTGCCCTCCTCACTGATTAGTGTCATTAACTTCCCCTGCTGCTCCCGCCATCTTTATGAGCGTTATTAGTGCGACATGCATTAAGAACTAATTCTTCCATGTATTTCTGTGTTTGAGTTTGAGGCATTACCTTCTATATGCTGCTGAGATCACATTGTACGAGATGGTTTCATACGGAGAGAAGAGAGAGCAGGCGCCGGTCTACAAATTGCAGACAATGACACTTCAGTTTGATGAAATCTGGAAGGAGAGCATTTTGTTTTTTGTTTTTTCTTCTTCTATAATCTGGTTTTCTTTTTGTGGTGGGGGGGAGACTTAATTTCAATAGAATAATAGTATGAGATGTAGCCGTAGGTGGAACGCAACAAGCTCTTTGCTGTAATTCAGTTCTATTGTTATGCGCTCTGTTAAATTAAACCGCAGAAACACACATTTTTATTTCTGCTTGCTGTTAGGTTTTTGCAGGAGTCTCCAGTCAGTGAAGCATTTCCATTTGGCTGAAGCATTACCATTATTTACTGCTATTATCTTTTATCGTTTTACATTTCCACTAATGTCTTTTTTTTTTTTTTGGTCAACATTCATTTCCAGCTCCTTTTGTATTCACACAGTTATCCAATCAGCCAGTGTATAATAAGAGCAGCGTAATGCATAAAATCATGCAGCTGGAGGTCAGTTAACACTCGCATTAAATATTGGAATAGGAAAGAAAAAAAGGGGTTTGGATGCCTTTGACTGTAGCCTGGATGTGTTGGTACCATGTTTCAGTGTTTCCAGAAATGATTGATCTTCTGGTACTGTTGTACAAAACAGTCTCAGTTTACAATAAATGGTGCACAAAATCCAAAAAGCGGAAGGTTTGTAAATTGGGAACCGTATACATTTTATACATTTTATATATTGCATAGTATCGTATTGATCGACTTGATTGAATAACAGCACGAACATCCTGCCATTCAGGCTTTTCTTTTAAACTCGCCAGTAAAAAGTTGTGGCGTCTCATCAGGGTTTTTTTTTTCTGTTATTGTTTTTGTTTGTTTTCCCTTTTTCCTCTTTCTTTTCTATTCCTTTCAGTATTCTGCATTTACCCAGCTATCCATGTTTTGTTTCCCCTCTAGAAATGCTGAATACTGTTTGTTTCTCACATTTTAAATCTGCTTATCTTCACTCCTCCCTGCCTGCAGCCTGCATCAATGTTTGGATCTAAATGAAGGTTTATTGAAGGATGAGGCAATACTCGCTTATTAAACCCATCAAATGGCATGAGCGTTTAGAGCGGCGCTAAAACGGCGCTGATCTTTTTGAGGGATTTCAGCAGTACAGACAGAATGCAGGAAGAGAAGGAGGAGGAGGCGTAGGATCACGTCTGAGAGCCAGCCGAGGGGGCAGACACTAAAGCACATCAATCACCATGTTTCTAGTTTCAGAACATGCCACATACAGTATCACTTTCTTTTGTCGGCCGCTTTCATGGTGGTTATTTGAACCCGGTTTCCCTTCTCTTTGTGTTTTCCGGCTGGACTTTCTCCCCGCATATGAAAGCAAACACCTCTGCATTTATTAGCAATTTAATACTAATTATTTCCGATAGATAAAATCGAATGGGATTTTCATAATGATTATATATCATAATGTACTTGGTCTCCCACACAGGTGTTTCAGTATTACCAACCAGTGCTGGAGCTGATCCAGTTAGTACGAGTGGCAGATCTTCCTGTGATCTTTCTTTCCTCCACTGAATTTGAGCTGTATCCTTTATCTGCTTTGCCTTGTATTCTTCTTCCAAAAAAATGTCGAGTTACTTTTTTTTTTTTTTTTTTAGCTATTTATAGTTATTTCTGTCTTTCTATATTGATGGTATGAGCTTATATTTAAAAGTATGAGTTATTGTCTGTTTGCGAACTGTCTAGGAATCACTGATCATTTATTTAGTGACTTGCAGTAAGACTCTTTCATGGGTGTCAGTTTTCCAGATTTAGTATATCCTAGCTTTGAGAAATTGCCAAATTTTGTCTTGACTTTTAAATATCCAGTGCGTTGTCCAGCATATCCGCCAAAGCCAAGCTTTTGTTTGAGCAGCTCCGAGCTCTACGCGGAGAGGTAACTATAAATATAAAAATATACACACAGCCTATTTTTCTATCCAGCTTGTTATTCTGCATCCAATCACTGAATAATGTGTGTGTGATTTGTGTGTTAGCAAGTTTTTTTGTTTTGTTGTTGTTTTTTGGCAGGTCGGGGCTCTGTTCTCTCTTTCCTGTGTGGTGAGCGTTGAAGCCTTTCCTCCAGCTTCTCAGCTCAGTGCCTCCAAATGGAGGGATTTTGTGGCCAAATGCCCAAAAACCCTTTCTGGTATGAACCTGCACCTTTTTTTTTTTTTTATTAAATTTTTTATCTGGATCATATATATTTACCTTTTTCTGCAGTCTAAATTGCTTTGTTTTAAAAACAAAAATAACCCATACATAATCATCAGTCATACACTGCACGCAACCATAAATTATATTCCATTAATGCACACTCCCAACCGCCTTATGACAATGGTGCTTATTGTAAATCTCCTGCTGGTTGAACAGTGTAATTGAATGCAGAGTGAAACTGTGATTGAACCTTTGTATTACTGCAGCATGCTGTGATTTACATATTATAACCGTTCTAATGAATCTGAATGAATCGACATGGTGAATCTGCATAAATACTCCCTGGACAGTGTGTTTCTGATCAACTCTGATTCCGATTCTCTCAGCTCCTGATGTCAAGGTGAAAGGAGAGAAAGGCCACTATCTTCTCTTGGTTCAGGGCTCTGAGACAGGCGGCTGCAAAGCACGATTGATACACTCCGCCAGTCAGATTAATGGCGCAGTTACACTGAAAAGGATCAGCAGACTTGTACAGGATAAAGGTTCATTATCCTCAGGTAAGATTCAGTGTAGTTTAACATGTGAGCATGTCACCATGTAAACACATTTCCCATAGATTAAACATATATTTTGAAATAAAGCAATCGTTTGTAGATATGTACAGTAATATCCAATTCTTTGTATTTACCTACTTAAACTTGACCTCACTGAGCAAACTGATTTGAGCTGGAAGGTTAGAGAAAATCTAATCTTTACAAAAAGAGCAAAAAAAGCATCTCAACATCGTCTGGTCTAAAGCACAAGTTCACTGTAATCCTGTGCATACTATACGATTGCTACAAATTCCTAGTTTTAGTGATTTGCTGCTTAAGCTTGAGATGGCAATCCTCTGAAAAATTCAGAAACGAGAAAACATTGTATCTGAATTGAATTTGAAAAAGGTTTCTCGTTTCTCATATTTTTACTCTATACCTTATTCCTTAGCTGTTTTTTTTTTAGGGATTTTTTTTGTTAAACCGTGCTTCAGTTCAAAAACTTTCATTTTCTTAAAAAAAATAATAATAATCCTTTTGTGATGGAAGAGTATCTGTAAGAGTGAAAGGGAAAGTTTATAGGACTGTGGGGAGACCTGTGATGTTTTATGGTTTAGAGACAGTGGAGGTGGAGCAGGAGGTAGCAGAGCTGAAGATGTTTTTGAGGTTTTTGTTGGGAGTGACGACGATGGACAGGATTAGAAATGAGTTTATTTGAGGGACAGTGCATGTAGGACATTTTAGGGGACAAGGTGAGGGAGGCGAGATTGAGATGGTTTGGACATGTGCAGAGGAGGGACATGGGGTACATTGGTAGAAGAATGCAGAGGATGGAGCCACTAGGAAGGAGCAAAGAGGAAGACCAAGGAGGAGGTTTATGGATGTGGTGAAGGAAGACATGCAGGTAGTTGGTGCGACAGAGGCAGATGTAGAGGCAGATGTGGGGGGGCCAAAAGAAGAAGATATCTTTTGTATTGGTATAAGAAAATTGTATTTTGTGGCTGTAGTCCATATGCCTCAAGGTTTGACGCGTTGCACATTTTTAGATGCTTTTCTGCTTATCAGGGGTGTAAACTTCGTCAGCTCAACCCATTCTAGGCTTTTTCCGCTGGCCTTCCTCATCCGCAAGGTGTTTCTCCGTGCAGAACTGTCACCCACTGAATTCTTTTTAAGGGCATCTAAAATCTGTTGTGTGAGAATCCCAGGAGATTCACAGTGTCTAAAACTTTCAAACCGTTCCGTCTGCCATCAACATGTCAAAGGCACTGACATTGCTATTCTTCTTCCTCTTCTGTTGCAGTTTCAGCTTGTAACAATACAAAACATTAAAGTTTAAGCAGGGTGAGGGCGTGGGATTGTTAAGTAGTGGCTGCTCTTCAATTTGTATGTTGCAACACTTGCATAATTGCAGCTTGCTTCCTCATTAGAGCTGGATTTAAATCCCTCCACAATCCGGCAGCACATGAGGTCAGCTGGACCTTAGCAAACACATAAATACTTATTTTCATGGTGTGCACCAAAACTTGATGGAGACTAGTTTTTCTTCAGTGGGACTGAAGTATTTCTTATAAAACAAGGTCTGAAATGAGCACCGTACCGATGTAACTAAATCTGACTTAAAATATCATTAGACATGTGTGGAGAGAATTGAAGGCGTGTGTGGGCGTGCAGTTTTTTTTCTTCGTTGATTAACGTGTAATGGCAATGCGCTGGTTTTGGGTTCAGTAAAGCACTGAAAAGCACTTTGTGCTCTTGATGTGTGTAAGTGTTAAGATCGCTGCTGGAGACGTTTGTCGAGGTAACGCTGTTCTGTTCTTCAGTGGAGGCGTGGGTTCGCTCGTAGTTTCCTACTGTAATCAAGAGATTGTGCCAGTCACTAATGCTACTATAACCAGAAGTGTATTTGGATATAGAAATACCAGATTTTATTATTTTTAAATTGTTTACCTCTCACTTTATATTTCTCTCATACACACCAAAATAGATACAGGGGCTTGCCAGTGTGGATTATAATGATTTAATAACAGGATATTAATATGTTGATGCTCCTTATTACATATGAAACCTTACTTTACTTCTAAAAATGTTTAAGAAATAAATCAGCAGTACCATTTTTTTTAAATGAAGAGATGTAGAGTGATACACACAGGCACATCTACACTGACACCTAGTGATGTCTTTCTCTGAAGCACTGATTTGGGTTACATTAAGAGAGATGTAGCCAGGTTTCAGCCAGTTGTATTATATTTTGACCTTTAATTCAAAGCACAGTTATTCTACAACCAAACTGATGTATGACTGATGGACTGAGGATTGGCTGAGGATTGACTGATATATGACTGAGGATTGACTGATCTATGACTGATTGGATGATCTATGACTGATCTATGACTGATATATGACTGAGGATTGACTGATGTAAGACTGACTGACTGATTATATGAATGATTGACTGATTATATGACTGATTTGACTGATTATATGACTGATTTGACTAATATATGACTGTATGACTAATTAACTGATAAGACTAAGAATACACTGACATTTACTATTATCCAGATTCTGAACTATAATAATCCTCAGTTTAGTATTTTTCTAGCAGGCAATGTTTCACTCTCTGCCTTACTGAGATCTATAATGACTGTTGTGAATCAGAAGCTAGACAGATATATATATTTTTTTTTTTTTTTTTTAAAAGTACACAGAACAAACTCGCTGCTTCTATGAATTTGTCTGCGAGAACATGACTGGGAAGGTTGCGAACTCCATTACCTTCTCACTCTCTTAACAGGCACCGAGATTGCTGATTGGCTACAGTCTTTGCCCCGTCTCTGTGGAGATGACCTCTTGCGGCGGGAGAGGAGGCTGGCCAAGGTCCAGCATCAGGTCGTCCAGGAATGTGCCCGTAAGTGGTTACCTGAGCAACCGAAGACCTCTCACATGAACTCTTTCTTGTTTTCATAGAATTTTCAGCACAAGCAATTGCATGTAAACACGTACACCTACGCACCTTTAGTCCTATGAATACGTTTTGTTCTCTTAGTAATTGTGTAGATATATGATCGGATTGATTGATTTGTTACACACCAATTTTTTTTTTTCTTTATTAATTTTTTAATGCTGGACTGCAAACTTCTAAGGCATCATTATAAATGAACGTGGTGTGAAAGATATACCTGCTGTCATGAATCATTTAAAGAAATTTCAGCAAGGCTGTAGTAATACACCTGGGGCTGGGTCATATTAGGACACTGGCTGAGTATGTAGTACAAGAGAATGACAAACAATAATTTTCTCAAAGTCTGCTGCTTTAGTGTTTTCAGATCTTTTTTTTTTTTTTTGTCAGATGTTACTATGCTCTACTGAAGTATATTTACAAGCATTTCATACGTGTCAAAGGCTTTCTTTTTTGACAATTACATAAAGTTTGTGCAAAGAGTGCATATTTGCAGTGTTAACCTCCTTTTTTAAGCAATTTGTCCTGGCAGGTTGCCAATGTCTGAGCCACATCCTGACCCATAGCAGCCCATTCTTGTATAATCAAGGCTTGGAGTTTGTCAGAATATGTGGGTTTTTGGTTGTCAACCACCTCTTGAGGATTGACCATTGGGGAGTTTCCTGGCCATGGACCCATGTTTTGTTCCCTGAGCCATTTGGTTATCATTTTTGCCTCATGTCCACGTGCTCCATCACTCTGAAAAAGGCATTGTTCGTCACCAAACTGTTCTGGGATGGTTGGGAGACGTTGCTCTTGGAGGATGTATTTGGACCATTCTTTATTCATGACTGTATTCTTAGGCAAAATTGACAGTGAGCTTACCATCTTGGCTGAGAAATAACCCCACACATGAAAGGTCTCAGAATGCTTTACTGTTGGCATGACACAGGACTAATGCTAGCGCTCACCTTTTTTTTTTTTTTGTCTGCACAAACCTTTCTCTGAATGCCCCAAACAATCGAAAAGAGAACATGACTTTACTCTAATCCTCAGCAGTCCAATCCCTGTACCATTTGCAGAAAAGTGGTGCCCTCAATTCCCCAGCTGATTCAACTTTAGGAGACCAGGTCCTGGCCCTAACCCTTGCTGGACTTTCTTCGGTGACCTGAAGCCTTCTTCACAACAATTGAACCTCTCTCCTTGAAGTTCTTGATGATCCGATAAAGGTTGATTTAGGTGCAATCTTACTAGCATTGCCTGTAACTCCCTTTTTGTGCAACGTAAGGATGACTGGTAACCATGTTTAACAGAGGCAGAACAATGATTTCAAGCACCACGCTTCTTTTTAAAGCTTCCAGTCTGTTATTCTAACTCTATCAGTATGACTGAGTGATCTCCAGCCTCGTCCTCGTCAACACTCTCACCCGTGTTAATAAGAGAATCACTGATATGACGTCAGCTGGTCTTTTTGTGGCAGAGCTGAAATGCAGTGGAAACGTTTTTTTTTTTTTTTTTGGAGATTAAGTTCATTTTGCATGGCAAAGAAAGACTTCGCAATTAACTTTGCTCCTACTTGCAATTCGTCTGATCACTCTTCATAACATTGTAGAGTACATGCAAATTGCCCTCATAAAAACCGAGGCAACAGACTTTATGAAAACTCATATTTGTGCCATGGCTGTATGTTGGACAGTGTAATGGTTGAATATGTAGTATTATAGACTGGAATGTGATTTACCGGTCTGTGTGCACAGGAAGAAGAGAGGAGGCACAGAAGCCTGCAGCTGTGCCGCTAAATGACCTGAGGGTTCTGCTGCGTCTGGCCAGAGAACAATATCTGAAGATGCAGCCCAGAGTTTTATGTGCGCCAGGAGAGAAGGAGAACCACGCTTCAGTTATAGGAGGTAATCATCAGCGTTCTGGCAGTAACCGAATCACCTGCTCTTATGCTTGCGTGTTCAGATTTCAAGGTGTCTGGTTTTGTTGTCCTGTAGCAGACAATAAGCACAGCGCACACTCGGAACCGCCAGAGAGAAGTGTTCTTCGAAACTATGAAAACGCACAGAAGATCCGGCACAAAAACAGGTAAAACTCCATTGTTCGCTTGACACCACTTCAAGTTCATGAAACGTGTGTCTTATGTCCTTATCTGTATTTCTCAGCCTCAACGTTTTACAATCTCAGATTTTTCATGAGCATGTGCAATACATTTCTTTCTAGAAGCTGTTCTAGTCCAATATGTAAATATTTATAGTGCTCTTTTCCAATATTAGAACTAGAACATTTTGTTCTGGAGGCTTTCGTGGCGACGCTGGTAGGTTTTTCCACTTGGTTCGTAGGAAAGATTGTTTGTTCTGACAAATTTTTCAAATATTCTCAAATTTATTTTTGTTTTTAATTATCTTTGTCCTAAAAATTCCCTTGAGGTTTAAGTATTAGGATGCACAGAAGAATGTCATCTATAAAAAATGACTTTTGTTCATTCCAGTGAGCTAAATCAAAGAACTTAACACAGAGTTGAACCATCCTGCAAGCCTGTGGTCTGATTTATGAAAAGGTGTGTCCATATGCTTAAATGCAAGAATTTAAAGGAAATACATTTTTTGCCAGGAGGAAGATGGCGGTTCCCTTTTGTATCTGGTTTCTCGTCAAGTGTCTTCCTCATGTGGTCTCTGGAATTTTTTTTTTCTTTTTCTTTTCTGCCTCTGGACTGCTCGTTAGGGATAAATTTAACTCTATATCCAGGTTCCTGTTCCGGCTTTGTGACAATATCCATTGTTAAAAGCTCCACATGAATAGCAATTCATTTAATAAATTGTAAGTGCAGCAAATGTTAGAACTCTGCTTTGGCAAGAAAGATGTGTTACTAAAAAAAACTTTGTTTTCAAGAAAAGTAAAAAAGGTTTCAATATAGAATAGAGTAGAGTAGTGTTGTAATATATATACATTACAGCACAGTAAAAATCCTTTCTTTACATAGCTTGTTTAGGAGCTGGGGTCAGAGCACAGGGTCAGTCATGTTACAGTGCCCCTGGAGCACAGAGGGTAAAGGGCCTTGCTCAAGGACCCAAGAGTGGCAGCTTTGCAGTCGCGGGGCTTAAACCCTGACCTTCCGATCAGAAACCCAGAGCCTTAAACACTGTTTTTTTGTGTCACTCTTTATCACACTGCCACCTGAGTTACACTGTTTTTCATTTTTGCGGCTGTGCCTGTGTGCTGGTTTTGATTAACTACGTTCATGTGAAAAAGAAAGTACACCCTTTCTGAATTCTGTGGTTTTAAGTATCAGGACATCATAAGCTGGTCCTTATTGGGTTTTAGAATTATGCAAACACAAACTCAGGTGAACAACATTCACATTATGTATTTTCCCAAAATAAGGCCAAAATGGAGAAGCCATGTGTAAAAAAAAAAAAAAAAAAAAAAAAAAAAAAATACTCTATGATTCATTAGTTTGTAGAACCACCTTTTAAGATAAATAACTTTCTTAAAGTAATCAGGTTCTTTATTCATGTATTGACCTCATCAGACTCTTACAGCATAGTGGAGGAATTTTGGCTCACATTTCTTTCAGGTTCATGGAGGTTTGCGAGCGTTTGTTTATACACCGCTGTGTTAATGCCCAACCATAGCATTTTAAACAGGATGAGGTCTGGACATTAACTGAGAACGTGCAACACCTTGATTCTTTTCTTTTGAAGCCGTTCTGTTGTCAGTTTTATGGTGTTCATTGGATCATTGTCCTGTTGCATGACCCTATTTCGGGCAAACTTTAGATTTCGGAAACATGGCCTCACTTTTAACTCTAGAATACTTTGGAGTTCATGGTCATCTTAATGACTGGAAGTTGTCCAGGTCCTTAATCCCCCCTAGTGAGGTGGTGATCATCACAAACACCACCCCTCAGACAGACGTGTTTGGTTTTCACCAAAAATGGTGTTATGCATTATTCCCAAACATCTCCACTTTGGTCTTGTCTGTCCAAAGAACATTGATCTAGAAGTCTTGTAGTTTGTTGAGATGCAATTTTGTAAAAATGCTCTCATTTTCTTCTTTAAAAGAAGCTTTCTCCTGGCAACCCTAACCATATTTGTTCTTTTTCTTTTTTTGCAAACGGTACTGTCATGAACTTTCACATTTACCATGCTAATGGATGCCTGTAGAGTTTTCGATATAATTCAGGGTTTTTTTGCAGTTTCTCTGAGCACTGCACAGTCCCACCTCGGGGTGAACTTGCTCGGTCGTGAATGTTTTCTCCTTGTGAATGATGCTCCTCTCTGTAGAATGATGAGCTTTAAATTGTTTGGAAATGGCCTTATATATATGTAAATATATCTATGCACTTCTGGTTAGATGCTAACTGCATTTCATTGGCTCTGTACATGTACCTTGGACAATGACAAAGTTGAATCTAACCTAATCTAATTTAATCTAACCCTTGGTTAAGGTGGTCACACTTGCTGATATTCAGTTAGTCAAGGGTATTTGGCTGCCTCTTAATTGTTAGAAAAGCAGCAATGGTGTACTTAGTTTTTTACACATGGATTCTTCATGTAGGTTTTCGTAAAAATAAATGTGATGTGTTGTTCATCTGAGGTTGTACTTACCTAGTTTTAAAACCTATGATTCTATTATAATATGTAAAACCATAGAATTCATGATTAATTAAATGTAAAAAAAAAAAAATTCCAGATATTTCTGCTTTTAAGGTGCTGAAGTAGTGTCTGATTGTTGTCAGGTTGTTCAGAGCACATGTTTTTGCAACCTCTCCAGGTCTAGTCTCTTCAGCACTGGCTCTTCAGACTGTCTCATGGGCCCTAAAGATGCCCAGAAGAGTGTTTCTGCTCCACTGGATGCACGAGAGCTGCTTAAGCACTTCACTGCTGATGGCCTACCAAGTGGAGAACTCCAACCTCTCTCTGTCCTCAGAGGGTAAGTTCCACATAAACACTGAAACGTGCCAAATATCACACCAGAAGGCAAGTGGCTGTGTTGCAGCTGAGGACTGGTGATAATTGGGTGGTGCAGTTGGAACATAACTGCAGAGATTCTCTCAACACAACTCTGATTCTCTCAAGAATCTAAATAGCATTCGGATCATTTTAACATGTATAAATAACACTTTTATACCCGTTGGTGCAATCCTGAGTGGAGCGCTTAAGCATTTTCAATAGCATTACTCTAGAGTTATGTTTGATGCAGCTTTCAGTGAGCACTTTATAAATAAGCGAAGGTTCGGCAAATCGTTTAAGCATAATTAATGAAGCTTCAGGCTGCAGCCTCTGTAAGTGTTGTATATTTGTGGGTTAACACAGTGTCAGGACCAGTTCTTCATTATTCCGATAATCCAATAAGAGGAGCGTGTAGAAATCTCTTAATTAGGAATTTGATAAACAAGCTCCATGGGCTGCATGATCTTTACAGATCGTTTCATAACTCAGGATCATCAGTGTTCATCTGCTTAGTCCTTTTGTTTTTCACTGATCTTGTTTTTATGTTTTTTTGTCTGTGTGAGTGAGTGAGTGAAGGGATGACATCAGGGTGACACGTATGTCAAAAAGTCTGGCAAAAAATGGTTTTGATTATTTACCGCTATGAATACACATCTCTTTGTATTTCAGAGCTTTTTTTCCCCCTCAGATCCTTTAAAAATATACTGTTTGGTTTTTTTTTTTTAAAAGTTAAAGTGCAAATTTGCAATGTCAAAACAGTCTGACGATGATTTTTCAGCACAAGCTCGATTTAAAGTGTATCAGAATGGAGGGAGGCATACAGCATGCTCAAAAAAGACAAAAATCAATAAATCTGAATTTTTATTATTTATTTATTTTTCTTATGCAAGGGTTCCCTGGTGGTCTACTGGTTAGGATGCGGCGCTCTCACCGATGCAGCCCGGGTTCAATCCCCAGTCAGGGAACCAACCCCAGCCATTAGGGTTGCACAAGCCAGTGCACTCTTAGTGCCGGTCCCAAGCCCGGATAAATGAGGAGGGTTGCGTTAGGAAGGACATCCAGCTTAAAACGTGCCAAATCAAACATGCGGATCACGAATACGGATGATCCGCTGTGGCGACCCCTAATGGGAGAAGCTGAAAGTTTTCATTTATTTATTTTTCTTATACACTTGATATATAGCAAATATGTCAAATAGTCAGATTTATACCTAACAAAAAAAGTATGAATTACATTTTATTCGATGATCGGTCAATTAGTGCATAATACAATAATTCTGTTATGATATATAATGAAAGCTATGCATCATCAGACTATAACTACTTCTAAAATAGTATATCTGTTGATCACAACTTTTTTAAGTAAATTTTGCATTAAAAGTATCGGTTGGTAAAACTGCACAGATACATGGTGGTGCAAAAAGAATGCCGGTTTTTGAAGTGGGTAGCAGTTGGAAAGGGGGAGTTCGGTGACCACCCCACACCGCCTGTGAGTAGTTCAGAGGGTTCGGCTTTAGTAGCCATGGTGCAGTGTCTCTACATGGATTCCACAAGCTATTAAGATTCTGGTCCATGTTGACATGATCGCATCACACGTTTGTCAGATTTGATCAGGTGCACGAAGTTCTTGTTCTACCACATCACATGATTTAGAACTGGGGATTGTGAAGGCCACTGAATAGGTGCTCATTCTAAAGGTTAAGACCTTTTTAAATAAACTCAGTACATGAATGTGTCTAACTAGCAGTCCAGATCTTGTATCTCAGCCAGATGGCATTGCGGCACAAAATGTACCACGTCTAGACTAATCTGTTCTTGTTCTATAAGTCAAAAGGATTCAGCGGGCACCTTTTAAACATCCACTTAATACCTCCATCTGGCTGCCTGCATATCCCCCTCACTCGACACATTTTATGGCCCCTTCGCTGATCTGCCTTTCGTCGTCGTTTCCTTAACAGACTGTCGATGTGCAATTGCAATCAATTCCCTGTGATTTACTGAAGGCTTGCTGTAAGTGACTCTTATATAAGTGTTTTATGGCTGTGTTTTTGTTAACTGCAGCGAAGTCTGAATTGGATGCCTTATTCTTGATATTTTCATACAATGTGCGTAGGGATGGTGCGTTCCAGCTGTCGCCTGATCTCACTCCCAGAAAAGTGACCAGGCTCCAGTTCAGGCAAGCAGCTAACGCCCACTACCATGGCATAGAGTGAGTGTAAACCCACGCATATATCATCAGCCATTCGTTCACTTCATTAGCGAGTGTTTTTTTTTTTTTTTTATTCCTAATCCTCCCTCTTTGTGCGTCTGTTCAGGTTTTGCTTGGACGAGCGAAAGGCTCTGGAGAGAGACTGTGGATTTGCACGCCTGCAATCGCGGCTAATACGCTTCGAGACCCAGACTACGTGCTGTAAGGAGCCATGCCCGGTGCTGATGGCTTTGAGCCCCATGCCCGCACCTACTCCCTCGCCCTCTGAACCCGCCAGCGCCCCGGACGGAGAAGCCGCACACAGCGAACAACTGCGTCTCAAACGGCGCTCCCGTGAACCAGACACACGCACACACCAGCAGAAAAGGTTCGCGCTTTCAGCATGGATCACTCTCTTACTTAAATGATGAATTAACCATTGACCTCATTAATCACTCGTTGAGCCGTTTGGTATTTTGTGGGGGCGATTCTATTAAACCGCACGGTTTAATAGAACTTGCTCGTTTTATTTTTAGACTTTGCGGGTGCTGAAAAATAGATCAAAGCAGTGACTCTATTAGGGGATGTTCCATAACGGATGATAAATTCTCCTCATTTGTTTCCTGCTGAAAGTGGTCTGCTTGGAGCACATTTGAGTGCTGTCTCAATATCACCCTCCAGATGTTTTGCAAGCACTAGCCTCTCCATTGAACTCCTCAACAGTGTGTGGAGACATTATTCTGCCTTATTTCACACTTTGCTTCACCTATTTTCGCCTTTATGATATGACCGAGTGCAGGTATGTATTGGATGCATTTAGTGAATGGAGACCGCAACATCAAATGACGCGCGTTTGTGTCTTCGCGAATCTGCTTTCTTTGTAAACGCCATATGCACGACTTCTCGCATCCGGTCTGTGCTCGGTTTATTGATGCGTTTATAAAGCAGCTTATATGCCTCTTGTGTTCCGATTATAGTTTGCATTGATGTCTTGAAATGCTGTGGTAATTAAGTAAACATTAAGGCAAGGCCAGTAACGCTCGTGCTGACGCGTTTCAAGGCCAATTGAATTGGTTTAATAACTACAGTTGCTCATTAGGCTGAAGTTTGAATCCAAAGTGACGTGCAGCTGAAACTGTAAATGGGGGAAAGTTTAAGAGTTGCTAAAATTAATTAATTTTTATTTTTTTTTTTTAATTGAAGAAATGCATATTAAAAAGTATCTGCATAATAAACAGGCATAACAACCCAAGATTTCTTTCTTTCATCTGTTTCACTATGAAGTATTTATTTATTTATTTTTATATATTTAATTTTAAACACAGGTTGGCCAGGTCGGAGAGCAGTGAGTCTCTGGGCTCTCAGTGCAGTGGAGGTAGTGGTAGACATCCAGCTGTGAGAGCTCTACAGCAACATTCAGGCCGTTCTCTCTCCTCCTCCTCCTCCACCTCAACCAGACGCTCTGCTTTAGGAGCTGAAAGTTCCAAAGAGCCTCCAGCCAGCCAGAAAGCTATCCAGGGCCAGACGGAGTCACGCTCACAAAAACACAATCGAGTGAGAAAACACACACACACCACTTCAGGAATAATATTTGGTTTTAATCACACTGATTATTACTGAGGCTGCATTTAGACGGCTGAATTGTCACTACATTATCAGTGCTGATCAGAATACTACAGTGTAATCACATTGGTGTTCTCAGTGATAAGTGGGTGTGTGAGGCTCTTCCTGTACAGCAGGTATGCAGTCTTTGTTGCGCGGTTTGTGCGTGTGTATCTTATGTATGTGTCTTTTGGCTTTTATTTTTATTCCCCCAGATGCTAAAGGAGGTGGTTGCAAAGACACTGAAGCACTATGGCATCACCAGCGAGCACAAGTGCTTCAAGGCCTGTAGTCAAAGACTGTTTGATGTATCAAAGCTTTATCTGAAGGTATGTGATGAGTAGAATTTGAGGTTGCAGGCTGGATTTATACGCGACACATGAAACACGATTATTAGTAACATTAATCAGCGCTGTGAGTCAAAGTTTATCCACTGTTGAAGTTTATCATCATTGAAGGTTGTTCTGTGATGCACAGTTTCCATTCTCCTTTAGAATTATGGGAAATTACAACCGAGTTACAGTATTTGCATCATTTACACTACCTACACTAACAAAAACACATCTCTGTACTTAATGCTTTGAATAAAGTTAGTCTTAATCCTGTATGCTAATTCACTGTTTTAAATTCACTGTTTTTATGTTTGATCTAAACAGTGATTAAATTATGTGGCATTAAAAATTTATTTTCTAAATGCTATTTCAGATACATACAGTTTTTACACACTAGTCTGTCATTCAGTTTCTATATCCTTTGTCATGATGTATGCTAAGACATTACTTACACAAGCTTGACTTCTAACTGTGGTCTATTATAAAACAGGACCTGAAAACATCACGGGGTCTTCACGACGAAATGAAAAAAGCAGCTGGTCGAAATGCCAAGCAGGTAAAGTGTCCATCAGCTTCACACTTAAACATTTACTAATCAGCACGGTGGTGTTGTTTCTACCCCCCCCCCCTTCCAAAATCTTAACAGTCCTGTGAATTTATTTAATCATTTTTATATAGTCATAACACGGTCATTTACTTCAGTCCTCTCTGACTCTACAGGTGATCGACTGGGTTCTGGAGAAAGACAAAAAATGATGTGCACATGACTGGTGTTTACACACAATGCGTTTACCCAAACTGTATATAAATTATATATTATAGTGTCTGAAGGATTTGTCTCTGTATATTAAAGTATTATATTTTACATCCCTGTTTCTTTGTCATACAATCAGTAATGTACTTCTGAAACTATATAGTCCTGTCCAGCTTTATTATTTTTATTTTTTTATTCTTGAAGGCTCAGATTAGATGCTGGACATCTAATTTTCACAACTAGTCCAATACCAGACGCATACATACACGCATACAGTGTGTACAGTGTATTAACTAGAGCATTAGAGCTCCTTTTTTCCAACCTATACACTTATTAAAACTATGCATAGTGCTGTAAAAAAAAATTCCATTTTCAGTACCAATTCTCTTGAACCCCAAAGGTAATTTTGGTTACTCATCAATTTCCACTCATTCAAAAAAAAAAAAAAAAAAAAAACCTGTGACAAATGGCATCCTACATTATTTCATAATGAGCAACTAAAACGATGGAACTGATGATTACATTTGAGAAGTGTGCTGATGGCAGTACAACAGATTAGTTTTCTGCTACCACAAAACAGTGAAGAAGTTAAAAACAATGTAAATCAAGTCACCAAGGGCTGGAAATTTCCATGATCAATGCCCAAATATTTTTTTTTATAGTAGTGGTTTCTTTTTGAATTTTAGAAAATTCTAATAGGGAGTGTTGATCTTCTTTACCCTCAGCCTCATTTCAAGCAGCTCAGGCATTCATTTTAAAGCACCAGCCAACCTTGAAATTGGCAACACACAAGAGCAGTGTAATGAAAAGTAAAAACACTTTAGCTGCACTTCCACTTGATCTCCCTGTTGGTTTAGCTTGGACGAACTCATCTCTCTGGTTTAGTGTTCATCCCTCACTTCACAAGACAGGTTAGCCAAAACACTTTGTGTATATATTTGTGTGTGTGTGTGTGTGTGTGTGTGTGTGTGTGTGTGTGTGTGTGTGTGTACATGAGATGTGTGTGTAATATATAATGATTTTACAACAGGTTGGATGCATCCTGGATGCAGTAAAGAGGAGGACTGTACCTTACTAAACACTGTTTAGTGCTTTGTGACGATTGTTGGGATTTAATAACTAGAGCTGCGTTTGATATTTTTTCACCGGCTTTATCCAGCAGATTTGGTGTTCACGAGTTATACTTAAGAAGTTGCATGCATTCAGTTCATAGTCATCTTTTGCCCTAATGTACTGTAGGCCCAACTGCTGAAAACCAGCCTCTAATGGCCTTTCCAATCTTACAGCAAAGGTAATATGCATCCTCTTGAAGCAATGCGCTTTTATCAGCTGCCCGTTGGCATCGCTTGTCCAGTGTGGGCTGAGAGGGCGCTTACTTTTGGCAGTTCTACAGCCTGCATTCCAGCCTCACAGAGGCGTATTGTTCTCTCCCCGGGTGCCCAATGGGCTGGTGGTAAATGGGGAGTTGTACAACGTGTTGGCAACTTCAACAGCTCTCAAAAACAGATTGCGAGATGAGCTTACAGGCTGTGGGAGCAGAAACTGTTGCTCTAGTTCAAGTGTTGGTTTATATACCAGCTGGCTTTCTTTTAAGACTGTTTCGAAAAATTCATTTTGTAATTTTGCATTTTGTAATTTATTCAGCGAGGGCCAGGGTAGTGTTCAATCTGCAACTCGTTTCTGATATTTAAATCAGATTACAAAATGTGATGCCAGCTTCTGCTGAAATAACAACTATCATTGATTCTGAAGTATTTCTCATCTGAAACCTTGCTTTCTTTGGACCTGTGTATTTTCTAAAACCTCATACATTAAGTATGTGTGAGTGTAGACAGGCACTGTTCAGTTTTACTCAAATACAACAGGAAATTGAGTAAACTGATACTTCCTAAAGCAATGCAAATAGAGACTCTTGTACCATTTCCACTCGGCCTTTTCTAACATCATAAGCAAGGGCCTGTTTTGTCTTCTTGTCGTGACAGTATACACAGTTTAATCAGAGTCATCATACTAGAGCCTCAAAACCTGCTATTTAACTCAGAAGCTGCTTTGAGTTTGTCATCTGCATGCTAATGTACAATACTGGCTTTTAGAGTGAGCAGAGTTTGACTATAAAATAGCTTCAGTGAACATTCAGAACAGATAAAGCTGCCTGAAATTGACAGGAAAATTTCAGATAATTAACAGGACTGATGCACTTTGTGATGTTTTAGTCACATTGGTTTTTCTGATCATGCAGAATGGTGAAATTGAAATCATTTTTTATGACACAGCAGGCAATCCCAGTCACTTCTGGCCAGTCTCACGAACCCAGTGGACTCTGTTGAAATGTTGCTGATGATTAATGCTCAGATTGTCCTTTGACTCAAATCCCCAGAGGCTCAAACCAAAAAGCACCACGCACAGAAACGAGACGTTTTAACACTTCGAAACTTTATATATATTTATATATAGGAATTTACAGGGTTTAGAACAGGTCATTCTCTAATCAGAATTAGCTGCCAGAATCATAAGACAGATCTATTTCGACATTTCTCATACAGATAAGTCTCATTATCCGTTCTGTTAAGTGCTTAATACTGCTTAATCGGATGAACTCTAAAGCAATATGTAATACATTGTGTACGACTGATCACAAGTTAGTGTTCATTCTGAGTTTGATCATTGTGTCTTAGCATAATCACTGTGTGTAAAACTGATTCTATTTCACTCTAAAATAGACAAGTCAGATCATAACTTTAAAAAACAAAACAAAAAAAGGATTTCTTTTTCTCAGTTCTCTTTTATCCTGGGCGTACATTTAGAAATACCAACCCCTGCTTTGGGACTAACCGAGTCCTCGTTTGAGAGTTTCATTAAAGAAGTTCATTTCAGTTCACTAAACCCAGTCTGCTGATCTTCGCTGAAAGGAAGGAGTGAAGAATGAAGACAATTGGCTTGGGACACGAGTGCAGGTCCAGTTGCTGTGAATAAAACAAACAACAAGACGTTGACCTTCACAAGGAAGTTACTAATGAAACAACCATGTGGTAAATGACACAGACTTGACCCCAAATATTTTCTACAGAAGTAGGCAATATGTTTCTTTTACTCACAATTTCACCCTCTTTGCCTCCGAAATCCAAATAAAGCATCCGCACCCCGTCATCTGAGGACATTCGGAGTTTCTCAAATGGGTAGCTAAATAGAGGATGACCGTGAGGAGGCTCTCCTTCAGGCAGCACGGAGAAGCCCAGCTCATAGTGAATGACCAGCCTGCAGTCCTGACCCTTATACATGCAGCCTGAAACAAGGAGAGAGACTTCATTAAAGACCTGAACACAAGGTGTGTTTTCCAAGTGGCTCATTATTAAGGAAAGATCACACAAGAGGTGCTGAGTGATGTGATCTCTTAGGGAAAATAGTGTGGGTTTAACATTTGCCATTACTACAGTTGCAAAACTACATGGACCGGACATTTTTTCGTTTTTATTGAAGACTTAGTTGAGGTTTTAACTTTTAAAATAAAGGGAGAAAAGTAAAGGAACATTTTCTGGTTTTGTTTCGACCTTGTCATTCTTTGGTAATAATTCTACAATATACTACAATAAGAACTTGGTAATTAACACTGTAATGCATTTAGGAAACTCCATGTTTGTTAAACACAAATGCTGAAGCTACCAAAAAACAACTCATGTCTGATGTCACAGAGTGAAAAGGCGAGATATATTGTGCATGGGCTATGCAATAATGCAACAACACTGAGTAACTGATCAGCTCTGGTAACCACGAGCCAATCCGTCTCATCATGTCTCATCACTTTTCCCCTGCTTCAGTTGCCTCGTCTTTTTATCAAAAGTGTTAAAAGCTTAGAATGATCGATTTTATCGACTTCCTTTTGATTTGCGTTTAGGAATTCGGTTAGTTCTGAATATAAACACGGGGTTTAGACACAATAAAAGGGTCATGCAGCGAAGCAGCTTAGCCCCCGCTTTCACTATTTCAACCTCAACTAAGGAGGAAGATGCCTGATGAGCTAGATCACCAAACAAATTGAGTATACCAGACAGAAGGGTCAAACCACATGTATGCTAAATGAAAGCAAGTGGTGACACAGGCAATGTGCAAAAACGAGGGTTGATATTGACTCTGCGAGAGACATTATGGAACCTGAATCGGATGTACTTGTATTGATTAGACGTAAATGTGGTAAATGGGCCACTAATGGACACTAAACAATAAAGTAAGTGAATTACTATTAGATTAGCAGAGCCTGATGCTGAAATTACAAACTAGCGTTTTCCTGTGTTCTCGGGAACTGATTAGAACAGTGGCGAATGGTAATAACATTTTATATTATCTAGAATAATAGTGTAACTAAGTTCATCTGTTTTAGTGTGTTCGATTGACTTCATATCGACAGTATTGTATAATTAATATATTTCTGTGTCTCACTACCAATCATCAACCGTGTTTTCAAGAAAAAAAAAAGACAAAGGTAATAGACCCAGTAATGCTTTGAGTCTGGACTGTAACACTATTCCAGAGATTAGGGGCAATGCAAGAGAAATATCTTCTGTTGGCTGAGCTGTGACTAATCCTCAGGACCAATAGTAGTGTCCAAAAAGTGTTGAGTTAAGGCAGTGAACAGCATCGGCTCAGGCTTACAGATTTTTGCGCGGATTTAATCAGCCTTAACCAGAGTCGGGCTCCTAATGAAATTAGACAATTCATTTGTGATGACAAGAAGCAAAAAAAAGGAATTGTGTCTCAAACGTCACGAGTCGTAACACAACAAAAGCGGTTAATTAATTAGTAGCCTGAATTCAACTCGCTTATTCAAAACGTTTAGCCTGCCAAGTCGAGGTCATGTTTCTCGTTGAGTCTGCGTTCCAGACAGCTTCCTTGTGTGGGACGTTTTGCTGTAAAGGGATTTAACATACGTTTAACCTACTGGTTTGACGGCCATCTTTATCAACAAGGTGCCAAGAACTTATTACTGGAGGCAGTCAGAATGCAATTTAAATCTCCTCTTGCCAAAATGCACCAAGTGTGAACCTATTTATATCCAGCACTGAAAGTATTAAATGTTACATCAAATCATATTGAAATTACTGTATATTCCACTTTAATACACTGTGCTATTAAAGATACAGTGTACAGTTATGTGTAAAGAAGACAAATACCTAAAACTCACACCCTTTTGTGTAACTTCGACCAATTGTGTGTGTACAGTCCTGTGACAATTCTACCTTTATATAAAGCTTAACATTCCTTCCTTAGCAGAGTGGATTCCTGAGATCATACCTAACATTAGTAGTAAAGCAGCAGATTACATATCACTATATAAAGCACTTTGAATTGATCGGCTAATTGTGATGCTTGTATAGCCCTTCAGCTAAAATCCTTTCAGCTATTGTTTTGGACTTTATAGTAGACTTAAAGGCAGAGAAACCTTTTTTTTTTTTTTTTTTTTTTTTTTAAAAAAGGTTTAACCTACATATAAAGTATGGAAGTTAAAATAGCTAAAAATAGCATTCTTTGGTTATTATAAACTAAAAGGCTCTTCAGTAAGACATTCAGTATGGTTTAAAAATAGGTTCCCGGTGTTCCCAAGCCGATTTATTTACTACACACTTGAGATAGTATTTTCCGTGTAATAAATCAAAATGCCTCTTTTGTGGTCGGTGCTTAAGATGGAAAAATGGAAACTTTTGAAAAGACATGGAGGTTCATGTTCTTCACTCTCATTCATCCCGTTCTATTTAACAATACTGTAACCTTACTCCTGACCTAAAAGGTTGACTGTGGCTTTCCCACACACTGGATTCACACACTGTTGCTTTCATTCATGCACAAAGAGACTCCACTGAGCCCCCAGTCAGAGCAAAGGAATCTCCTTCGTCCAGCCGGAGCAGGTTTTTTAAATAACCCAGCTTTGCAGTAATGCCAGGAATTTATGGCCCCAGACATTTGTTATGTTCAAGTCTGAACCACTATTTAGAGTTAAGTTCATGTTGACAAAGTGCAGTTTTTTTTTACCCTGCTTATAATGTAGAAGGCGTGTACGTGGAGGATAAGTGTCACATTAATATTTTTCTCAATACCTTCTCTCTACAATAAACACAAGTTACACAATACCTCTAATCAACGATGTATCATTATGCAATTTGTTCAGTATGGGTAAATACACGAAGGAAGAATTTCACCGTGCTTTCAAGCACATGTGACGTGTATAAAGCACCAGCTACACTTCCAAACTTAATATTAGTTAGTCATTATTTAGACTGGGTCACAAAAATGATTAAAGTATAAGCAGTTTAATGGTCTTTCTCTGAGCAAACAGAAATTAGTCTTGCATAAAAACTAACACTAAATCATTCAAAATAGATTACTGAGCTAAAACTCTCAGTTTGGAATATGGATAAAAAACTTAAAAAAAAATAAAGAAAAACGACAAACATAACTTTCAGCCATAGAAGTCTTAGATGACAGGAAGTAAATTGAATTCCTCTTCTTGGTTGAGAGAAGTGGAGCTTGATGTGATATACACATATATCTTCTCATCACCATGTTTTTAAAAACAGAAACACATCTCAAAGCACACAGTGCAGATCACATCAAGTTCCACTTCTCTCAACCAAGAAGAGGAATCTGATTCTACAATGGGGACAAAGGTCTCACTGGAACTGGAGAGTTGGTAGAGATGGTGGAATGGTGTGTGAATGTGTCCTGGGTCCACTTATTAAACTTTACTTGAAAGCCACAGCAGTATTGTTGTGTATTTGAGTATTGTTGCTGACCATGTGCATCTCAGACCGGTTCCATGAGCATGACCATGAGTTCAGTGTACTTCAGTGACCTCTCCCGGGCACCACTTTATGTATGTTTTACAGTACAGCAGTCACTGCAGCAGCACGCTGTGTACTAAAGTTACAGCTGCACAAGTTGCTGATTTGGTCACTCACTGATAAGTCATGATTAAAGGCCTGCGTTGAAATCTACTTTTGTAGCAAACGTAGGAAAAATGTTGCTGAATTTAGTTTCAGATTTACTATTTCAAGTGCAGCTGTGTTATATTTCTTGTTCCCTTATTCTTCAAAGAACTACTAAAAAAGGAGGTGGAAAATAAAACAAGAAAACACGTTGAAAAAGACCCTAACGTTATGATGATCTCCATAGTCTCACATGCTTTTAATCACTCCGAGCTTAGGGACTGCTCCAGTGCTTTATTTCCCAGAATGCGGTGGCCTGTACCCGCTGCCAACCAGACTAAGACCACACAGGAACTCGGCCCCTCTAAAAATACTTGTGTTCTCTTTTATGTTTTTGATATGAATGACTCACGTTATCCAGCTACTAAATGACCCGTCGTGCTTTGGGGAATTTCTGTGGTCGTCTCTGTAGGACACCACCAATCAAATCCTTTTTTTCACTTCTTCTATAAACTCCAACAAAATCAAGTAGTTTATGCCAATAAAAAGACACTCAAGGTCACTAAATAGGATACAGAGTTTTATGTCGATGTGATCGTTTCTTAAAAAAACATTTTTACTACATAGTGTTTTAGAAACATGCATATATTGTGCAACAATGCTGATAAACTGGACTTATAAATCCAAATAATTGAAATATGAGGTATATCTTTAAAGGAAAAAAAAAAAAATGACCCAACCCACATGTCTTTGCTAACAAGCAGAATGGAGTAAATCCTCCAGCGAGTCCTGCACATTATGTGGATTTGAATTTGAGCTGAATAAACTGAGAAAATTGTTTCTCAGGCACAAAATCTGAAATGTACAGCAAAATGCTGGGTGGAGCAGCACTGAAAGGGCAAGTTTAACTTTTTTTTATTTCACCTCGAACAATATAAGAACTGAATGAAGCATCGTCCCATCAGGGCTGTACTTACTGGTAGTCACTTCTTTGATCATTTCAGCAGCAGTGTGGCAGCCAGTGACAATGTGTCTGGTCCACAGTGACAGGTCTTTACAAGTCTCAGCGCGAAATACATGAGTCTCTATGCCCAGTCTCGTGCCTGTGCGTGTAGCGAAGGATAATTCCCCCCCTGGCTGCGGAGACCCTCTATCTGGACCAGAGTGTACCAACCTGAAAGGCAGAAAAGGCAAAAAAATTCATAAATAAATAAAAGATTCAGAAGATCAGCCAGGAACAGGCCACACACTTAGTGCTGGAAGTGGAACAGGAAAAGAAACAAAAATCTAGAAAATATAATCAGGTTTAGTTTAGTATTATACAATAGGGAGTCATGTAACTTGATTCTTCACCAGCATTCCAAAGCTGTGATATGAAATTCTTAAAACAAGATCGAATACTCTATCAAAAATTCAAATAAAATAATTTAGTTATAAATAAAGTTAAAGTTTTGTGACTGACCATATTATGTAATACTGCTGTACTCCCCCCTATACAACACCATATTCCACTTTGTCACTGTTCCACTTACAGTTCATTCCACCCATACCAAGTATCCATCTTAAATCCCTGAAACTCTTCCTTGAAGCATATCATTCACTAACCTCTAACTTTAGCAAAGCTATGAGGAAATGCATTCAGTTCGAAGAGTAAGGAATTTTAACTTTAGACTTATTGAACATGTTCATGTCCTTCAAAATCAATCTTTAATTACAGAAATATGATTTGGTGACCACGACCTCACATCCAGATTCTTGTTTCGAGTTCTCAATAGTAAATAGGTCACACTACTGTATTCTTGTCCTATTATTACAAGTGCAAGTCCAGAGGAACTTCCTCATTCAGAGTAGCAAGCAATGATGCTTTAGGTTCAGGTTATTTAAGGCTAGATGGACTCAAAAAAACCATGTGGTCTTAGTATTACCAGGTTCTATCTGGGTGAAGAGCTATTTTGAGATATGGGACATTCCAGCTAGCAAATCTCAAAGTAGTGAAATTTACAGTTACAGCTCAGTAAGGCCAACACTTTTAAACATGATTAAAATAATGAGGCAGTTTGAAAGTTAATTTTGACACAAGGCAAAAACTGTTTGGTTTCTGACTGTGCGATGTTCAGAATCTTTTAATTTCACAAATAATAAATGTTGAATAACAGACTATCAACTCCATATTACATAACATTTAATATAACATGTTTTGGATTTTAACTACAGGCAGGATTTCTGTAGGTTTCACCAAGTCACAGTTAATATTTAAGACCTTTTTAAGACCATTAAGAGTGAAATTTAAGACCTATAATCACGACATCAAAAACACAGACATACAAATGTATTGTTAGCAACTGGCCTTAAGCAATCCCAACATTTTTTTTTTCAAGCCAATGTATCGCTAAACTTGCACTTCCCCATAGCTTATGAATAAAATCTGTTTTAATCTATTTTATGGGTGAGTCTGTACTTCTGGATAAAGTGTGTAAGAAAGTGAGTGATGCCACTGGACAAACAAAATCTGAACTGTTCTAGTGAAATCTGTTTGGCTGCATGTCTGTTCTTGGGGAATTATGGTGATGTGTGCTTCCATATAGGAAATCTTGCAGAATATTTCATGTGTGTGTTTGTGTGTGTAATACCGTGTTGAAAGTAGAGGATATGTGTGTGCTGGGTTCGGCCAGTTCTCCTTCAGACGCATCATGCTGTCATAGAGCATCAAGTCTTTGTCCGTCACCGCGACCACCACCGGCTTCCAGCGTGGCCTCTCACTCTCCGTCTGAAACACAAACACAGCCACATTGATGGGAATGATTCATTATTTCACTCATCTGTCATTTGGACAAAAAAAATGGTGCCACAAAACGTCTGGTGGAAGAATCTCTGCTGGATTTATGCTTTTTTTTTTTTTAAATCAGCCTGATGCTTACAACGACTATTCTATAACAGTTTCTCAAAGCCAGGGATGTGGTGGTTCCTGACAGCCCTGGACACTACATAGCAGTGCACACTAGATGGATATTTAATATGAAATATGAACGTAATGTGATTGATTCATTCATGAGTGAGAGATCCTAACAGTGATTCTGAGTCAGAACAGCTCGAGGCGAATCACCAGATGTGCCACTACTCATTTTCCAACAAAGTGAAGCCACAGACTGTGATCGTTCTTTTTCATGGCCGCTATGATGAGTAAATTATTTCTCTAAATGCTTGTCTAATGACACATTTAAAAGAACACGCATGGTACCAACAGTAAATATACAGGATTGCAAAGACAGTGAATGACTCACCCTATCAAAAAAATAAAGGTGAAACATCACCCACTGCCCTGGGAATAAAAAAGTTCACCAGCGTCGCTGTAAATGCTTGGGGCACAGAATGAAACTTGGTCTGGTGCAAATGGGGGGAAAAATCCATGAGCACAATTTAATGCTTTGAAAAATGGCCTGACACAGCATGGCCTGCTCAAATCACCACAAATCACCAGTGCGCTCTTCACACAGCAAAGCTAAAAAGAGACGCTGGCAGGGTCACACGCGCACACACAAGTTGCAAAGGCAACTAGGTTACAGTCTTCAGGCCCTTGACGCACTGGAGACTTTTCTTCCCTTATATTTATTCATCAAGAGCCTGACAGCTGGGTAATAAGAGATGGTAAGAAGGAGCTCATTAAAATGGAGTGAGAGGAGAGGTGGTTAGCCAGTCTGCTTAGAACATGCTGAAGACCCTAGCATTATATTAACTACCTCGGTCAGGCCACAGTTAAGAGTTAAAAGAGGAGGCAAGAATGGAGCCAAACTTGCCGCACACTGCGGTTAAAACAGACTGCTGAGAATGACAGAAAGCTGTGCGTCCACAGTGCCATAGAAGAAAGAAAGCACGTGATTTTGACTATGATCAATAAATAGTGAATGATCTGATTTTCTTGTCCATGCAGAGTCTATTCAAAACCAAGCACTGTCCCAGCAAAACACCACAACATTTACATGACATCGCATAAATTTTGCATTTTCTCCCTACAGCTTTGTAGAATGCAGCCAATAAGTTTCAATCAGGGTTTTGAACTTTGCCTATTTCTCTAGAACACTACATTCCTGATTCATACTGATGAGTCAAACTCTGTCTGTAATCTGTAAAAGCCAGTGGGATACGAGTTAAAGAAAAGCTAGGAGACTTCTAATAAGCACATCAAAATGCAGTACTGGTGCAGTTTTCTTATATTTTTTTCCCCCTCACAAAAACCTTCAGTTTGGGTTTTTTTAGGGGTAAAATTGTACCTTTTTCCTATCAAAGCATAACCCACAAACTAATTTACTTCTTGTGTGTTAATTTCTATTAATTTCTCTCTTCTTTATGTTTTAACATCAGTCACGGCGAAGGACACAGATCCCCTTACTCATTAAAAGCAGCATTTTATTTTTAATTTTTTGCAATTAAACTCAAACTATGTGGACTGAAACGAATCCCACTGTACACAATCAAAACAGCTTTAAATCACATCAATATATGAAACTGTTAGCTGTCCCTGACTGTTAGCTGCTCTGCACAGCCCTAACAGAGGGTCCACATAATAGAATGTATAGAACTGTCAAAAACTGACTGCTATGAATAGAAGGCTATTCTCCTTCACATATCTAGAATCTCTTTGCACACAATGCAAACACTAACCTTCTCTGCCAGCCAGCCGAGGTGGCGTATCTCATGACTCGCCCCGATTCCGTTCCTGCCAGCTGCGCTGAGCTCAGACGTCACTTTCATCATGAGGTTATAGGTAGCAGACTGCATGGACTCGAACCACACTTGAGCTGAGCTGGAGTCCGAACACCGCAACACCACTGTGTGCTTTGCGTCGGGAGAGTGTAGCTCTAAATGCCTGAAGAACAAAAAGGATATGAAACACAGCCTACCACTGCACCTGTTCGCTCACTATATGTTTATTACATGTGCAGTGTGACCATTTTTACTTTTCAGTTCATTAACACACACTGAATAGATGCTTCTAGTGTTTACATTTAAAATGAAGAATGAAAAAAAGTTATATTAGGCACATTATTTCCGATTTCGAGTCCGGGAGTGTTCCAGAAATCAGAGAAAAATGGCCTGGGGTTTGCGTGAACCAAATCATGGAGAGGTCTACATCATGTGTGGCAACTATTTGCATTCTTCACTGTTTTCTGAGCAATATGATCTATTCAAATGGACACATTTTCCTATTATAATAACCTTCACTTTTCTGGGTAGGTTTTCCACTTGCTTTTGCTGAGTTGGACTGGGGAGATCATTCAACCACAAGAGAACACACAAGAGTGTGAGAGCAGACACTGGTTTTGGGGGCTAGAGAGCACTCAGTGTTCCAGTTCATCCCCAGGTTCAATGAGGTTGAGGAGCACAGCTTTGTGCAGGTGATTTTTCTTTTTTTTTCACTGTCATGCTGGAACAGGTTTGTGCCTCAGTTCCAGTCAGGGGAGATTGTAAAGTTACAGCATGTTAATGTTACAACAGTATGATGAATACAAACATATAGCTGTGACGGTCAGGTCTCTACAAACTTTGCAACATGTGTGGTGCAAGTTTTAGTACTTATTGCATTATGAAAATTGCAATGTCTAAAAAGTGTGTGTGGGCAATGGATAAAACTAATACATGTTTATACATTTACCACCAATGTGTTGGTACCACAACAATGTAAAAAAAAAAAAAAAAATCAAAAGAAAAAACACTGAAAAGTCTCCACATGGTTTGCCAGGTTTCCTCCCACTGTTTCAACCAGGGCAGCAGGTGTTAAACACTACTCTAGTTGAAAATGCATTCATATAAATATATATTCACACATATCTACAAGTGAACATATTGCTTAAAAACTTAGCAAGACTTTGCAAACTGGACACTGAACATTAAAGTTTACTTCTGCTTAAAAGAACACCGAGGTATTAGTCTATTCGTGATATGCAGTAAAATCAGAGGCATACAATGATCCATGCCTTACTCATACATTATATCTCACTTGGTTGGTTAACCTCCTACAAGCTGCATTATCATTTCCAGCTGTCCAATGCTGGTTAAAAATAGTTCTGATTTATTAAGATGGAGAGTTGGGAAGCTGGGTGGAAACAGAAGCCAAAAAAAACTGAACACAGTGTTTTGCGTCTGTCTGTCTGAGAGCAGCTCTTGGACCAGGGCCCAAGGAGTTCTCTTCCATCCAACAATGATGTGGGAACTCTCAGCAGCAATCAATGGTAATGCTTGTTTAATGCCTCTCATGGTTGCGGAAGAGGTTTGCTTTTGCTAAAACATGTTCAAGGAGTAGAAGACAGATCTAATTATGTAAGTCACCTCTATCCCATCTTTCTGCAATAATGCTAACAGATCAGTAAGGATAAGACAGAGGCTTGTAAAAGCCAGACATCATGGATAAAAAAGCTTGGGGAAAAACCATAGTTGATGGTGTAACTTTTATGAGGGTGGGAGTCAAATTATCCATCATTATCTCAAACCCTGAAGTAATATTCAATGGGTTTAAATATAAGCAAAGCTATTTTTAGTTGAATTCTAAACATGCCATTTCCCAACCAAACAAGGGCTACAGACACAAGCAGGAAGAGGACGCCTGTGATAAATATGTCAGCTAGAACTCCTCCTGTCCCATCTCCTGTCCCAATTCATCTCTCCTACACAAAACAGCTGTGTAAATTTCCACATCAGCTCCGCGGCACACGTCAAGAGGAGAAACTCGGATGAAGCATATGGTGACAACAAGTAGGTCATGTTCAAGCTGTATTATTCCAGATGGGTCTGATGCCAAAATGTTTTATAGCAATGCTCATGTAACCTGTAAAAGGAGGAGGGTCTTGTCACAGCAATGATGCATCCAGGCAAGAATGTTGATAGATGTACTGTCAGTCTTGGGATGGAGCTACATAAATGAGTACACTAAAATAAGACAGGATGAGTGTGGTAGGGCCTGCTGTCATTTGCAATGAGAGGAAGATGGATGGCATAGTTTGGTGGGGAAAAAGTTCTTTTTTTTATCCATTACTATAAGGAAGTACACTCATTCAGGGCAGTATGGTTCATATATTCATATTTAGTTAACCTAATCCAGGTTACAGAAACACACACTAATTAAGCTGTCAGCTACCAGAGAGCACTATTAGTGCACACATTCACACACCTAAAGGCAAGTGTTTGCTAGGGCGGAAACTGAATAAACCTGAAGGAAAACCCACATGAGTAAGACGAAACAAAGTAAGACGACCTCAGGATTGAACCCAGGACACTGGGTATGGGAAACAGAAATACAGTATTCTCAATTGTGTTTTATATAAGCTGGATGGTTTCCAGACCAATGCGACTATAGGGTTAGAATGTGTCACAGCACTGAACTATGTGTCAATTGTAATAAAAGAGTTAGAGATGCTATGAATGATTACAGAAGTAGCTGACTATGAGAATGGAATCTTGCGGTGAGAAGCTTTTTCCCCCCACAATAGGTGAGAAATACTGCTGTAACAGAAAGATCTTTTTAATCAGCTCAGCTGTGGAACATCACTTCCTTCCAGACTTCCTGTGCACCTTCGGGTCGATCCGAAAATACCACAAGGTACATTTTCCTAACAAACACGTCACTGAAATCAAAACATGTTTTGGTGACTGTGGTTGTACAGTCTACTGGGCAGAAAGTAGCAGTCGTGATCCCTGAGCCGACTGCAAATGGTGTCAAACTTTGAAGCTGTTCTCCATTACGGTCAGTGTGGTGATGGCTGACTTTGAAATATGAACACATGACTACTTTGTTCAGTTTACTTTTGTGGGTGGAAGAGAGATAAAAGTAAAGATAAGAGTTGCAAGTCGGCCTGCAGTCAGTAATCATATATTCACCTTGACAGTAATTACAGCATATTGTTAATATTGACACAGCGGCACAAAGATACTGAGGAAAGATTCGCTTATCGATGCTGATCCACTTTGAAAACTACAACTAGCAGAAATATGGATCATATGATCAAGCTCAAAACTTTGACGCTTTGAATCAAACCTAATACAACTTACAGTTTCACTTTGACTGTATGAAAGCATCAGGCTTCAACCCCACCTTGAAACATTACAAGATTGATACCAGTTTTCTAAATTGATGGTGTTTCTAAATGCCATTTGCATTTACCTGTTTTCAGGATCAGGGGTGGACATAGCCCACGAGACGTAGCACATTTTCAGCGGGATGAATCTGCAGTCCCCCTGCGGTGACAGTGAAGGCGGGCTGGGAGGAACCTCACAGTGGGGGTTGCCAGGTCGAGGAGATTCTGGTGGAGGCGTCTCCCATCCGATCTCTGCCACCGGAGACCCCTTTTTCACATACGGCGTGGCTTCTCTCATGTACTTTACTGTGAAGGAATAGAAAAAAAGAGAACAGCATTGATTGGTTCTGTCTTTACTTTGTATAACAAAGCACCGGTGTGATATTAAGCGATCACAGCCTGACACAATCGCTTACAACATGTGACGCATGCCTCATCTGAGTTCAATCCGGTTTCAAGCCTGGAATGTAAATCTCCATGTGCTTTATATATCCATTAATGTCAGGTTTCGGATAAATGGCTGAGCGATAAGAAAGGTTTCTATCAAAAGGCCTGAGGAGTAACAAACGCCCGAAGTTATAAAAAGACTCTAAACCAGGATCAACACCTGAGGGGAGCATCCTAACTTTTACAGAAAAGAATCAAAAATACGCAGGGAATGAAAAGTTATAAAATAAAAATAATCACTTGGCACACAGCTCTATGAGACATTGCTGTATTGCGAGCATTGAGGTTTGCAGATTTTGCATTTTGATATGGGTAGAAGACATTTCTGGAAATATATGAGGTGTATTTATAAAAAAGGAGGCTAGGCATGGTCTAATCCATAATATAAGATAAAAACCTTTAGACCACAGAGATTTATTCAAACACCAGGGCACAACTCCTTATTATCTTATAAACAGCAAAAAAAAGGAGAAATTTAAAAATTTTGTCATGAAAGGAAACAGTAGTAATATAAAGGGGTTTTTTTGTTTTGTTTTTTTGCTTGAGGTAATAACTTAACATTTTAACAATTTTTTTATTCATACATTTTAAATGGACAATGTTTTAGGGATTCCAGAGCACTCTTATGAGCACATGTCCTTTATATACAGTCTAATGACTTTAGAGTCAATAAGTAGGTTTTGACAAAGCAAACAACTTTCCTCACTGCCACAAATGGGACTTAGTGACATGAGTTTACATTTACCAAGCCCATTCAAGAAAATGATCAAGAACTGACAGCTGGGGAGAGCAGCAAACGTGCCCCCAATGAGTGATTAAACTGTTTTTTTATCACAGGCGAGGCAGTGGAACTTTTAAATGACATAGTTGAAGTAATTCTAACACGGTCAGTGTGACTGCATACGCAAAAAGCTCAATGCATTCTTTATGCAGAGTTGACCTGTGCAAAACCCACTGAACCAAACGCTCATAATTATGTTATATATGTAACATTATAGATTTCTGCAAGTCACAGTGTATAAAGGTGTCTAATGCTGTAGACCCAGATATATATAGACAAATTAGACATAGGCAATGCTAATTATGAATATTAGATGTATGCAAAGGAATCTAATGACTCACTCCTATTTCAGATCATATCTCTGAACCACACATCGTATTTTTTTCAGATTGTAAGTTTTTTCGATAACCCACATTATATTTTTCTTTCCATGATCAGCACTTTCTGTATTAAAAATTTAATAGGAGTTTCACTTATTATTGAAAACATTAGCCTCAACACTTTTCCACTGGGATGAGAACAACAAATTTCACAGTTTGAATTTACATACTTAATTGTTATTAAATTACATAATTTACAAATTGACACGTTTTGTATTCTGATGTTGACAAGGGGACGGGGGATGGATAGATGAATAAATAAATAAATAGGACATGCCTTAGAGGTGATCATAGACTAAACATAAATACTTTTATTATGTCAGTTACAATGTTCCGAATTGCAAAAGGGGCTCTGTCACGCATTTACTGCACTACACAAGTACATATACTTATCACTAATAAATAGGGAACTAATTGAGTGAATTATTCCTGTTTCAGCAAGTGAGTGAAAACACTGGGCAAATCTTTTCGAAAAGAAAGTTTATCATATAATCTAGTGCTAATATTTGCTTTATCTTTGGTAGTGTAGAATTAGAGGCTAATCTAAATTTATTGCATTTGGCAGATGCCCTTATCCAGAGCAACTTACAGTTATCTTAATTATACAAACGAGCAGTTGAGGGTTAAGGGGCTTATCCAGATGCCCAGAAGTGGGAGTTTGTTGGTGCTGGGATTTGAACTTATGATCTTCCTAGCCAAAGTCCAATCTCTTAACCAATGTATTATTTTTGTTTTGGTTATATATTTATTGCTTTTGACTGCTAAACCTTTTGGGTAATTCTAAATGTTATTTTTAATTATTTTTTTATTTTAGAAAACAAAGCATTATCAACATTGATGGCTGTTTTTCTAAAAAAAATAAATAAATAAAAAAATTAAAAGAAAGGAAAAAACAGAGAATTGCTGCAAAATTGTTCAAGAACCATATTGCACCAAATTTTCAGTTCTTTATCTAATTCCATTATTTTCCCCTAGTTAACCATAAATGCTGCACACTCGGTTCTCAGAATAAAACACACTGAGAAATACAAAGAACCAGCTAGTGCAGGCTAAAATTGTGTGCTTTTAAGCTTGCACTTAAACCCGAACCACATGAAACCGTGGCCACAGCCACACTGCTGGAAGTGAGAACATCATCAATGCACGCACTAATGTGTTCTGCACAGAGGTCTGGACTGTACAGTTAGCAAAGTAGCTACAGGTTTAATTTCTGTTAGGGCTTTTTTATGTTTGTCTAAACGTTTGAGGCTGAAGAACCTGTTGATCAGTATGTTAAAAAGACAAACTAAACTCAGGGTGGGAGGGGAAGCTGTAAGCTTAACAGCATAGGGACAGAGTAAACAGAACTGGTTTTATCTGATAGTAGCTTTAAACAGTGGTAAAATGTTTTACCTCCCTAAGTAGAGATAAGTTGGACAATACTTCCTCAGTGCTTCAACAGGAAATAAAGTACAGTTTCATACATATGTGTTAAAAAACATCATCTTGATATAATGTACAGGTGTTTAAGTGGGAAAATATATACCTACTGTATTACTGTGATCTACATTAGCATGCATTTTAAAGTATATTAAGTCTAATTCTATGGAAAAGCCAATTACTAATTTTCTGTATACCAGCATGTTCTGCTGTGATGTACGTCTGGACATCCCATCATGGGGTGTCCAATGATGCTTCAGATCCTTTTTACTGAATATATGAAATGAATAATATGCTAATTAAAGAGAAATGTACATACCAATACATTATACTAAATAATACATTCTAAATACAAACCTGGTACACTCTAGTAAGTTTTAGAGATATTTTTTTTCTTAGTCATTATGGCTACTACTTTATTTATATACTGTAGATTAAAAAAAAAAAAAAAAAAAGAACCGTTACCCTAAATATGTTTGAAAATATCGAATATCTAATTATAATCCAACAATCTAATAATAATATCCAATATCTAAAAACTGTGTTAAAAAAATAAAATAAAAACACTACTCCTGCCCATTGCTCACAAGTAATTAGAAATTGAGAAACTGTCCAGGCCAGAAGTCTTCTGGTTTAGGGCACACCCATTTTGGCTTTATGTCCGAAAAGTCATTGCATTACACATCAAGTACAAGCACAAAAAGATAAGCCGAGCAAAAATCTGGTCTTTTAACATTTGTTTACATTGCTATAAACTAACAACTGCAATAAAGCATGGTAATAGCTTCAGCTGCTGAAATTTTACAGAATAAATAATATATCTTCATGCATCAATCAACATCAGTGTGGGCAGTGCAGAAATAAAAGTTCTAAGTTATTGTGAATTGCAAATCCAGTTTTGTCACTGATGCATCACTTGTCATTTTGTGACAAAAAACAAAACAAACAAATATTAAATTGCTGTACAACATGCCAACATAATCCTATCAATGAATCACTTAAACTGTTATGTTGGATTCCATTTTTAACATCTACATACTTGTTTCATACATCCTTTGTAACAGTTTGTAATGTGAGTCAGAATGCAGCGGCCAATTTTTTTTTTAATTGTTGAGTGTTAATGGGAAATGGAAAAGTCAACATCTACTTTCCCTTGAGGAAAGTAAGCAAGCCTTCACTATCAGCACTCATTTATCTGTGGTATCCTGCCATGTCTGTCGAAATGAATGAAAGAGCAGAGGAAATCAAATGGCAAATAGTGGCTAAAGATCAAGCCATTGTGGCTTCTGTAGCAGGAAATCACAAGCATAATGTAAATCATATTACTAAGAGCAGATGATAAAGAACTTTTCAGACGTTTATTTTAATCATAGTGATTAGTAATGTGACGAAACAGCTTTTAAAAAACACAAAAACATGTTTAAAATGTTTAAAACAAACAAACAAACAAACAGGAATGATTGTGTTAAGTATTAAACAGCTGTGAACATACAGATCCAGAAGTGGTTACAAAAAAAATGGCACTATGAAAAAAAAAAAAAAAACAACCACACTAATGTTTAAGCATTAAAATCTTTTCACCATTCAGACATTTTTTGGGGCTTTTAATGTAGTTGCACCTTCATATGATTTATTCGAATACCCCTGGAATAGAGTATGATCATGTGTGTGCTGGTTTTTATACTTTGAAAGTTCTGCTGCAATTAGTAGATCTTTCCCATCATTCTCTTCTTCGTCTCTGAACATCTATTGTCCTGGCTTGGCCATTTGCAGATGATACAGACCGATCTTCTAACAGCTAAACATCTCTCTCTCAAACACACGCACTCAATAAACATTTAGCTGGCAATCGCATACAGAATGAATGAAATCCAATCCAATGTATCCTCCAGCTTTATCAAGCAGTACTTGCGGCCAATGCGTCACACTCCTATCACTACTATTATTACTGTGCATGTGCCAGGAGTTTCAATGTACAGCTCTATTTTACCGGTCCAGTGTCTGTGGTATGTTTTGTCTCAACACCAGAGATGAACATTTACTTCGAACGCCAGGTTTTAGGCACGAATCCACTATCCACATGCCCCAATTCTTCCGCTTTCTTTCTTGAAAGGAGTCCTGGACTGTGGTCCGATTAACCTCAGAGTAATTACTTATCGGACAATAGAGAGCATTGTAGCTGAGGACACACTGAATCCACTGGTCATCAAGTGTACCTATAACCGGTACTTTGTGTTCTTTTCATAATTGGTACTAGTCATTACTGTTGATTTGATTTGGCAGGCTTTGTCTGCGCAGGAAGAAAATGCACTCATCAAGCTCCGAATGGAAAACGCTAATTTGACAAATAGTGTGTTTGGATGCAGAGGATCTCAGAGTAACAAAAGGAGCATTGTGCCTGGCCCAGTTGAAGACCAAGATTCTTTCCCTCACTACAGAGAGAAATCAGCAACACTGGGATTGTGGATAATGGTACAAAACCTAACTGAGAGGGGGAAAAAAGAGATTGAAATAAGAGAGAACAAAACTTTTGGGTGTGGAAAAACACCAAAACCAATGTGCAAACACTGCTCACAGAAAACAACCCACTCATTCAAACGACCAGATCCTTTGGGTACAATTATTCTTCTATATTTTTGGCTCTTAATGTAGTTGCACCTTCATAAATTTCATTCAAATACCCCTGGGATAGAGTATGATTATGTGCGTGTGATGTGTACTGTGTTCTATGGAGCACAGTATAGAAAACAGTGAACGACTCATGCTTTTGCGTTCTATTGCATCCACAAGGTAAATCTTTCAGTTTGCTTTTAACCATATGGCAAATTTTCCATCCAAAAAGGACAATTTTAGAGGACTATTTCTTACATGAACATATTAAATAGATGATAACACTTCATAACATTTCATGCTTTTTTAACTCTGAAATTGTAAAAGTATTTCATTTAAACTAATTTGATGAATAATAATATATAAAGAACACTGAACATTACTATTTCAGTTGGGCCACTTATACTAAAACTATCCGTTCTAATTTAAAACTCTATATTACCTGGAGTAAAACTCTCAAACTGTTCAATGCAATATTTTTTGTCATTCAGGAATGTACACAAGCTTGGCCAAACAACCTTCCTTCCACAAAAATAATTATCACCTACCTAAAATAAATAAAAATGACTCGAGTAACCGGCATTACTCCAAGCGTCACTTCATTCTTGTTTCCTTACAGGCCGCTGTCATTGATGCATGAGGCATTGCTTTTACTCCATCAAAACTCAAAAATCATGAAAAAAAAATATTTTGATTTAAGTGTATTTAGGTTTTTATAATGTTATTATTTAGGTGTATTTTGACCATGGGTTTAAAGAGCGAGAAGTTTTGTACAGGTTGCCTTCAAAATCAGAGTTGACTAACTTCTGAGATAAAGGAGAACATTTAAATATCTAGAATGCACATTGTCAATCACATGCCTAAGCATACGTGTAGTGCGAGTTTACATAAACATACATCCAATCAATCAAATATGAGAGTAATCACCATGGCAACTAATCAAACTGAAGCGAAAAAAAGAAAGCTTTGTCCTCAGTTTATACGTGTACAATCCCTGATGTACACTTTCCCCAACAGTGCTCTCCCTGATGAATCACTCAGAACCAGACAGAAGCTCACAGTAAACGAATCTGGTGATCAGATTGTGACTAAACAATGAGCAGGACGCATCTGTGTTCAATGAACCGCACTGAACCACAAGACCAGGTGCGGAGAGACGCCGTTTTCTGCACACCGTTACACAGCTCAAGGCCAACAGCGGTCAACACGCAACAATACAGCAGAAAGACTGACAATGTGGAAATGATTAACTCAGTTACTGCATGCCTTTCATACACTGAACACTGACGTGCGCCAAAAAAAGGATAACATTTCTGAAAGTTGAAAAAGCTCACAAGGAGATCTAATTGCACTGTTTTGCACACAGCTGTAGAAAATATTTCAAATACAAGCCTCTCTAAATCACAGAGTAGCGAGAGATGGACATCGCCTCATTTTACTGCCAATAGAGATGAAAGCCACCTGAAGCACAGTGCAACCATGCAAACAATACAATCTGAGGCTGATTTCATGTGTTGCAATTGAGTCCAAGTAATCGAATCTAATTGCACCTTTTCATGAGAGAGATTTTTATCCTGCACATCACGGCGAAAACGACAAGCAGTTTTTCTGTAATGCTCTCAATTGCAAGATCTGTTGCAGATAAGCTGTAACTGCTCTAAGCCCCAGGGTTCATCTATTCTGTGCTCGATACACGAACCATAATTCAACACACGCAACTGACAAGCCAGTTCACCTGCAATGTCACAACATGTTTCCCAAATGATAGACGAGCTGAATTACGATTCCCATCACAAGGTTGCGTTCTGTCTTTATGAAGGGCTAGAGGATTCAGTCATACCTGACTCAGCTGTTAGGAACTGGACCAGCTGGGGATTCCTGTGGACGCAACTGTGCATCACTGTGCTGGAACACTTATGAGGTGATCAACTCTCAAATTCATGCAAACAAAAACCAACATGGCCACTCGAGATAAAGCTGCATAAGAGCTCATTCATTATTTAGTTCTTGTAATATTGCAGTACTGATATTGCAGCAGGTTGGTATATAGATATAAATGTGACCTAAAAGGATTTCATTCATCCAGAGAAATATTCCACAAAAGTACTGATGTGGGTGATCTCATACAGCATTTGTTTAAAAAAAAAAGTTGTAGGTGTTATTAATATAAAATAATCATATTTTTTTAGGATACATCAGATCGCAGACTTATGTAATGAGTAGAGAGATATTTAATGATCCAGATCGCAGCCCAAACTTGTTTAGAAATAAAGTTCCTTCATCCAGTTAAACTCCCGAGTGTCCCTCCTACCTTCCAGCGTGACCACACGGCCGGCTCTCTTTAAACCCTGTACCGCCTCGTCGTGCGTGGCGTCGCGCAGGTTCACGCCGTTCACCGACAGTATAGCGTCGCCGACGTAAAGCGCGTGCGTCTGGTCTGCGGCTAGCCCCTTGAAGATCTTGCTGATGAGTATCGGCATCTTGTTTTCCTTCCCACCTTTGATGCTGATGCCCAGGCCGCCCACGTCCTGCTTCACGACCCTTACGCACCGCTTCCTGTTGGCGATGGCCTCAGGGACGCGCTCGGGCGAGTCTGCCCCGGCGGTCCTCGCACCGGTGTCGGGACTGTCGGGGCTCGTTCGCGACCCGTTTGCCACGCCGTTCACGTCGCCGCTCCCGGCCGCGTCCTCGCAGCTCAGCGCGAGCGCCTCGTCGCTCAGCTCGGCCAGCACCCGGTGCCATCGCTCCCGCACCAGCACTTCCAAAACGCCACTTTTCTGCACGCGCATGCCGGAAGCCGCCGACGCTACCGCCATCTTTGGAGCATTTCTGACGATAAAACGAGTATGAGTGCGTGTGTGTGGTTTTTTTTATTAACGCACGCGGGACTTTGTCCTCGCGCCAAACTCACGAGCGCGTCGGAAAAGTTTGAGCGCGTCTCCGGTGCATGCCTGCTGGAGCGTCGCTCCACTCCGACACACACACCACATCCGTGTTGGGTGGAGCAGCAGCTGTATGGGATGTGTCCTATCGGGGTGAGAGGAGTGTGTGAGGCGCGTGAAGCTCCCGGTGTCCGGAAACCGATAGAAAAAAAACACGCGCTAACCTTCATTTAAAACACCCGGAGTAGACGGACGATTCACAAAAGACTCGATTCTCTGTACTCGACTCTCATGAGAGTCAAGTGAACCGATTCTCGAACACTATAATACTATAAACGACATATTATACTATATATAATATATATACTATATATATATATATATATATATATATATATATATATATATATATATATATATATATATATATATTCTATATACTATTTATTATATTATATACTATTCACATATACTATATAGCAGTGGTGGGCTGTCAGAGCCAGGAAAGGCCTATCAGAATCACTGTTAATGTTTTAATATAGTTTTTGTCCATGTATAAGTGTTAAAATTTTTTACCAATAGTCTATTCTCTTCATTAAATGGCGTTTCTCTTGTGTGCGCTGCTGAGTGTCTATATGTTGGAGTTTCTCTGAAAATCAGATTGCACACTGTGTTGCTGAGGTCAAAGGTATCTGTCATGACATAAGGCCTTCACAGTCAGCACCTGCAAACATTTTTATCATAAACTCCATGTTGCTTGAAGCTGTTGCCAATCATATTGCGATTTGGACACTCCAAAGCCTCCTGGAAGGCGATCCGATCAAGTCGGCATTTTCACATTCTTTAATTGGACAGTCAGAGCACGTGCGAGTCAGAGTTCACAAACCCCATCTATAGAAAACTGCACAAGCTTAAATATATTTATGTGGATTCATAGCTGTTTTCTATATTATATTGATAGTATAAGTATATAATAAATATAATAAGCTGTGTGGCACTTGAGCTGGATTGTGAATGTGATATGCCTTTATCATGCAAATGTTTCTCTGCTGCCACAAGAAAGCAGGTGATTTTATGACATGATATGAAACTGAATGTCGGGTGCGAAATTAAAAAGCCTGGGTCAATGACATGAATCAGTAAATCGTAAAGTGAGTCAATCTCATGGTATTATACTGTATAAACTTAGCAAACATGGGATTCCCCAGCCAGGGCTCACATGAATATCCGCTACTTTTTCTAAAACACTGTTTAAAAGTTGGACCATGTAAGGAAAAGTAAAGGCTGGAGAGCAGTGCAGGTCTACATGTGTTTGGACTTTACTTGGTAATTGTTTTGATGACTTTAATCCTTGTACACCTCGTAAGTTTTGGATTAACTTTGTGTTTCATTGTTTAAGTCAACTGCAAAATGAGTTGCTTTCAACATAAACTTAAATGATAGTCCACTTTTAAGCAGAAAAGTTTAGTTTTTTGATTCAACATTACACTCAAATTGTAAATATACTGCTCAGCTTTGTTGGCCTATGTAAGAACAGCTTTATTACTAATATTTGACTAGGACTACTTCTTTAAACACTAAAGGACCATGAGCCTAATCAATTATTTTCTTAATGCTTTAATTCTAAACCTTAAAATGCTTTTCACGCAGAAACTTTATGACTTATATATGCATAGAATAGGCTTTAAATTAACAAAACAAGCTGTACTTATCATTTACTGTTGTTTTATCTGCAGGCATATATCACACAGTGCAAATGCAAGCAGAGGGTGTGACAATTTCCTGCAATCATCATGACTGTAAGGTGTAAACTCTCACTAATGAAACATATAGGGTAAGTTTATAGTCACACACACACACACACACACACACACACACACACACACACACACATTCTCTCTCTCGCACACACACTCACACACACACACACACACACACACACATATATATATACATGTAAACACGTAAGCATTTCACAGTATTCTGTCATGCTGAGAAAACTGGCTCAAAAGTGACTGCCAAGTAAGATCCAGTATAGCAACTGACAAAGTGAATCAACAAAATACGGTTTTAGTGCCATCTAGTGTGTATTGTGAGCTCTTTATAGGTCTGTAATGCCAAATGCCAAACAAATGCAATAAAATCATTTAACTAGTGTCACATACAGTATATTTTGTACATACCTGTAGAATTAGCAATGCCATTTGAATAGAGCCTCTCTGTTATACACGCTGTTTTATACACCATGAACCCTTTCAAATCTTTTGCAGTTCTGCACACATTTGACCTAAGATGTGGTCATATCTGCAGCAACTCATAGAAAGTAATTAAAGGTGGCTAAAATATAAATTGTAGTACTGCGAGTACGTTATAGTTTTTACATGTATTTATTGACCAAAAATACCCACAAAATAGCATCTAGCACTATGTGTTAATTTAAAGGGGTTATTGAAGCCAGGTGTTTCAATCAATGGAATGCCAAACAGGCATTAGTTTAGTAGGCCCTCCGGTGTGTGAAGAACATAACTTGGGTCTTCACTATCAAAATCTGGTCTTCAACATACAGGTCTATGGGCGAGTGACAGATACTCAGGAAAAGTGTTATTGATGCTCACCAGGCTGGAAAAGGTTTTACATAATTTCTAAAAATTTTGGCATCCATCAATCCACTGTGAGGCAAATGATACACAAATAGAGGAAAGTCAGCAACACTGTTACTGTCCCAAGTAGGGATAGTCCAGCAAAAATCACTCCAAGGTACAGCAAAACATAATGGGGAGGCTCATAGGACCCCAGGGTAACATCTTTAGGACCTACAGGCTACTCTTGTATCAAGAAATGTCAATATTCATAAGTCCACCATCAGGCTAACATTGAACAAGAACAGTGCAAAAAAAAAAAAAAAAAACACTGCTTCCTGACTGAAGGTTGCACAAGATCATGTGGACTAGCCAGAAGCCTATTAGTATTTTTTTGTGTACAGAAGAATTCCGGGTTTTTAATTTTGTGCGGCAAAAAAAAAAATGCTTTTAACCTCATTCTAGATGTAAAGCATGGCGATAGTGGCATCATGGTTTGGGGCTGCTTTGGGCTGATGTGTAATTTGCTTAGGAGAGGAGCATGCTCAGTCGGCTCTCCTGCAATTTGACTGCTCACATTGTAGTCGTATGGCTATGTGCATTCTCCGCTTGCCAGATGTCGTGGAGAAAGCGGTGCCAGATGTAGTGGGGTTCACAAGCGGATCTGATAGAAGTCATGGAGACAGGCGCATCCCTTTCTCCCACCTCACCTTATAGGTCTAGCGCTCACTCCCTAGGGGAAGCATGTGCTTTGGCGGTTTCTTTCCCCTGCATGAGCAGCGTGGCGCTCCACATTTCCTCCTCCGAGGAGGGAGAGATTATGAAAGCTAGCGAGCCCACGGACTCCTCCCAGCCTGTGTTGTACGAGGCGCTCCTGGAGGTAGTGACGTGGGCCGTGTCCAAGCACGTGCTAGATTGGCTGGACGAGAAGTAAAAGCAGTGCACACCCAGCAAGCTGGATGAACGCTTCCTGCGCCCTGCATCTCAGCCTCCACGCTGTGGTCTGCCTTTTTTTTCCCGGATCTGCACACTGAGGTGTCCAGATCCTGGGATATCCCGTATGTGGCCCGCCTCTTCACCCCACAAACCTCGCTGCATTCAAACGCCGTGGGGACGAAGAAGTGTGGCTATGTGACGATGCCACGTGTGGAGGAGACGCTAGCTAGCTATCTCTCCCCGGGTGTAGTGTCGTCCTTAAAGACCCTGGAAGTCCTGGCTGACGAAGTGTCTAAGTGGGTCCTGCACACAGTAGAGAAGGGCTTCTCTATTCAGTTCGGGTCCTCTCTCCCCCGTTTTACGGGGCGTGTTCCACTCTGGTGGGTCCCGAGCAGCCTCTGGTCCTGGAAGTAAGCACTTTCCTTAGGAATGGGGGCCATAGAAATGGTCCCTCCTTTATTTAGCGAGTCTGGCTTCTACAGCCAGTACTTCGGTGTTCCAAAGAAGGTTGGGGGGTTGCATCAAATTCTAGATCTATGCTTTTTGACCACTTGCTATGAGGATCAGGTTCAGGATGCTCACTCCTAAGCAGGTCGTGTCTCAGATCAGGTACGAGGTTTGTCTCGATAGATCTAAAGCACGCATACTTCCACATATTCATTCTTCTTGTTCACAGGAGTTCCCTGAGGCTTGTTTTCAGGGGCGAAACTTACCAATATCGGGTCCTCCCATTCGGCTTGGCGCTTTCACCCCGCACCTACACAAATGCATGGATTTGGCTTTGACCCCGCTCAGGCTTTGGGGCATCCACATTCGGAACTAAATCGATGATTGGTTGACATTAGCTCGATCAGTCCAGCATCGAGATGCTGTTCATGCCTGTAAGAAGGAACTGGGGGTAAGACTAAACACCAAGAAGAGTGTGCTTTCTCCAGTGCAGAGAACCACCTTCTTATACATGGTGGGAGACTTAACCATAATGCGGGCACAGTTGTCTCCCGCTCGGATCAAAGCTATCCTCACGACAGTCAAGAGAAGGTCAGTCACTCATTGTGAAGCAGTTCCAGAGGCTGCTGGGACTCGTGGCAGCAGCATCCAGTGTGATTCCACTCGGTCTGCTGCACATGAAACCCCTCCAGTGGTGGCTCAGAGACAGAGGGTTCTCCTGAAAGGTTAATCCACTTCGTACTATCAAGGTCTCGCAGCAAGCCCTCCGAGCCTTAGAATTGTGGAAAGAACCTGCGTTCCTGTCTCAGGGCCCCATCCTGGGAGCTTCTTGTCATCACGTAATGCTAATGACGGGGTGGGTAGCGGTCATGAGTGGTCACTCCGCCCAAGGTCGGTGGAACAAGCTCCATCTCACATGGCCCATAAACTGCCTGGAGATGCTGGCCGTGTTTTTGGCTCTGAAACACTTCCTCCTAGACCTGAGGGGTTGCCATGTGCTGGTCCGTATGGACAGCACATCGGTGGTCTCTTACATCAACCACCAGGGGGTCTCCGATCTCGCCCCCTATACAGGCTGGCATGGCAGATCCTCCTGTCTTCTAATCAGGAAACAGACACCCTTTCGAGGCAAGGGCCGAGGCCTGGGGAATGGAAGCTCCACCCTGAGCTGGTGGAGCGGATATGGTGGAGGTCTTACAGAACACAGTTGGATCCGTTTGCGACTCAAGAGACATCACACTGTTCTCTCTGGTTCTCCCTCACTCACCCAGCCTCCTTGGGGCTGGACGCCATGGTACAGATGTGGCTGAGGCTACGCCTGTATCCCCTTTCCCCCTATCGCGCTGCTCATGGGAGTTCTGGAGAGAGTTTACTAGGAAGGAGTCTGTCTCCTTCTGGTGGCACCTCGATGGCCAGGCAGACCATGGTTTACGGACCTGGTGTCCCACCTCGAGGAACCTCTTGGGGAATCCCATGCCCAGAGTTATGAAGGCTGTGGCTGTGGACCCAGAGGGGGCACAGCTCAAAGCAGCTGGTATCTCTACTGAGGTTGTGGAGACCATCCTCTACGAGGAGACCATCCTCTACGAGGAGGTTGTATGTTGCTAAATGGCACTTGTTCTCTGTGTGGTGCGAGCACCAGCAATTATACCAAGTCAACTGCCTGGTTGGTTCAGTGCTGGAGTTCCCCTGCAGGAACAGCTTACAGCTTATTGTGCCCTGCTTGCTGGGCAGTCGCTGGGTAGACACCCTTGGTGACACGTTCCTGCATGGCACCCGTAGGCTGAGGCCTCGGACACGACCCAAAATGCCTGTGTGGTTCTTGGGCGCCGTGCTGGCGGGTCTGTCTGAGCCCCCCCCATCCGAGCCATTAGCCGAGGTGGCCCTTAGGCTACCCCAAACCAGGGTATGCACCTAATGTGCCTGCAGCTTTCCCATGACCTGTCGTGCTGCAGGCAGTCTACCCTCCTCCTTTTCAGCCCCTGACCAGGAGAAACAAATCGACTGTGTCCGTAGAAAAAGTCGGAGCAGCTGTTTGTCTGCTATGGCCCCTATAGGCAACAAGCAGACTCTTAGTATTTGGGTTATGGATGCTATTTAATGAGCCCTCTAGTCTCCCTGCTCTTTTTGGGGTCCTTCGTCAGGTTCTTACCTTGACCTTAGAGCCACTCCCGTTTCCTCTGTCCTGCACTCTGGATGTACTCTCACACACAAGTCAAGGACTGGTCAGTATGGCATGAATGGACACTCGTTCCCAAAGCGCTTTGCTGAAGTTCCTGAAAGGGAACGTCTCTAGGTTATGTATGTAACCTTAGTTCCCTGAGGGAACGAGAGCTGCATCTCCGAGCCATACTCCCTGCATCCCTGCTGCGTTTTCCCTTCTCATTTGCAGAAGCTAGTGTCGGCTCCACTGCATGCGCATTTTGTGCGCCTTGCCGTTGGCCAGATATCACACATGGTTCAGAGCGTGGAGGCGTTCCCAAAGCGTTTTGACGCAGCATCATGTTCCCGCAGGGAACTATGTTTACATAAGTAACTTAGAGATGTTGTTCATGCAGCCACACAGCAATACTAAGCACACAAGTCTACAAACAAATGAAGAAAAATGGGTCAAAAGTCCTCCAATTCTTTGATGTGAATTGATCACCAGTCACAGGATATGTTTGGTCGAAGTTATTGGTGCTTAAATAGATTGTACCAATTATTGAAAACAAAGGTTCACATACTCTTTCTGCCAGGTATTTAATGTTAGATAATTTTGCTCAGTAAGTTTAAAAACTGACCGTGCATGATATCTCACAACAATAGGTTTATTACAGATGTTAGCATTTATACATGTGATAGTAAAAAAGAACAATGGCTTCTTGCACAAGGACAAATTATCCTTATTATAATCCATTCCCTATTCCATTCCTTTAATATGCAAATGAGATACTTGAACACTAGCAGTCTTGTTTAAGCTTTTCAAAGCTCATGATCAAAGAAATGCTGATCTAATTAAAGTTACACATAGATAGTCTCAATAAGCTTGTTCTCTGATATGTTGGATGTGGCAAACAGTTTTTTCATCTCTTAATGAGAGTTCACTGCTGAAACACTGGTGTCTGTCATTTACATAAAGACAGCATGACAATTAGGGTTAACCTCTGATGTTATTGTTAGGTGATGGGCCGAATGCTCAGTGCTAGGCCTCTGCAATATATCAGAAAAAGTGTCACAGTCAGGCCAGGCAGTTCCTTTTACCAAAGTTAATCTTTACCGGAACCTTGAACTGTCAGTTAACTTTTAATTTGTTTACTATAAGCATCCATTAAGATGAGCCCTGCCCACACACATTTTATACATACATACATACATACATACATACATACATACATACATACATACATACATACATACATATATACATATGCTGATATACAAATGCTGATATTTTAATAAGTCTCTCTTCACCTTCTACATTATCTCTTAGAGGGCTTAAAACATTCTCTAGTTCTAAGCAAAACTATAAAAACAGATTTCACAAGAAAATGTGTACTATTAACAATCCAAATCCTCAAGGACCCTAAGACTCCAGCCAGCCTTTTTGTTCACTTTCTCTTGCTTCATTTTGATGTATGTTTTTGGACAACTCCATTTCTTGGTCTGTCTTGCAGTGTTTTTTAAATCTGCTGTTCTATATAAAATTCTGCACTTTGATCTTACTGCATGTTGCTCCATTGTTCTGGAAAGCATCTAAGAGTGAGAACTGAGTAACTAATGCAGCATTGATGCCAGGACATTTCATCTGAAGTTAATCAATCATATAAACCTCTGCCCATATGTTAATTCATAACAGAAGTGCTGAAGTTTATACATTTGATTAATGACTAGTGTATTCAGTTGTGATGTGAGAAAGATGCAGGACCACTGGCACAAAGTTCTCTTTTTAGCAAACATTTTTCATGTTGAATGAGGTCTCCAATAGAAAAAATATGTCCTCTGAAGATATTATGTTTTTACAACAGCAGTTTTTTTTTCTTTTCAGAAGCAGGCTTAGGGTAAAAAAAGAAAATTGCTATTGGTTTAGTCCGGTTTAAACCAGGTAGTTTAAACACAGTGACCAGTATTATTAATAGACAAACTTCCAATCATTAGCACAAAAACTGCCTCATGCCACATGGACCACAGACAAATACATAACTGATAATAAAAACTGTTCATGGAGCATTTTGTGTGTTAAGCATTTACTTCCTTATATTTTTAAATGATATAATAAATGGACAACACAGAAGTACAGAACATATTCCTGTAAGTTTCTAGCACCTCCCAAAAACATGCTAGTAGGTGTAATGTATACTTTCATTTTTCCCGAAAGGGATTGAGTCAATAAATAAATAATAAAATAATAAATGAAGAAATAATATTTACTTAAGCCAGAAAAGTAAAACATTTCAGACAAACTCCTAGTTCTAATGAATCCGAATACTGTTGTAATGTTGCATTTTCTGTTATAACTTGCATACACACTGTCATTCAGTTTTCTAATGAATTTTTGTTGGTGCCAGGAATGAGGAAATAAATCACAGGAAAGCTCAACAACAACAGATAGTATAAAGAGCCATTCAAATGAGTTAGAAACATTCTTATCCCCAATGATTCCCTGGTGACTCATGGTGAGATCTGAGAGTGCTTCCTCTCATTAAGAGATGTTCAAACATGCAAAAAAAAATCTGCTCATAATGACGATTAAGTATGATAAGTATTGCTTATACAGTTAACTTTCAGTGCTTTGGTTATCATATGATTCACAGTCGCAAAGTATTTCCACATCACAAAGTGGAGGTCTCTGCGTCAGTCCAAAGATAACATCTGCCCCAAGTAAAGCAAACTTGTGGTTTGTTGACATAAAAGCCACATAAATGGTGTGATTTTCCAGAACTCTCAATGGACTGCTGGAGAACTGTATTGAATACAAATTGTAAGCAAGCATGGCATGAGATGATTTAGCTGTTGCAAGGTGGGTGATCTGTTTCAACAAAATGGAAATAGATGAAACCCAGACGTCTCCCTATTGGTCATACAGTAATGCAATGTCATTATTTTGTTCCCTGTTGTGTCCATGTAGGGGGAGGGCAGTTAGGTGCTGGAGTTTGGCCAATACCATTTCCACACTGTATGGTTTTGGCTTATGATGGATTACACTTGAAAATGGAAGTTAACATGAAAGAAAAAAGAAAGAAAGACTGAAAAACTAGGAAAGGCTCAAAAATAATGAATGTTCTTTAAAGTTATGTAAAGTTATGCCATTTCTTGTAAAGTGTAGTAAATCCATGTATTAAAAAAGGCAAGTTTTATAACTTATAGAAATGACTGCTTTGCAATCCATTTAGAAGTGCAAGCTGCATTATTCCTATACTACTAAAAGACTGGGCAAATTAATGTCACATCATTATTAAGGTCTTGATCAAGCTTTCTACCTTTACTAAATGGCTAAGTATCAATAAATATAAAAAAAAAAAATTATTAATAAATAATGTAGGAAGGAAAGTCACTCCTCCCCCACCCCAAATGCCTCCTATATAAACCACTTGGGAGTGTTTGTGTGTATGGAAGTATATTCCAGACAATATTCAAAAGGAATTGCAAATTGTATGAGTATGTATTTGCAATTGCGTTTTCCATATGTGGACGCTTAAACTGTGACATAATCCAAACGCAATTTGAGAATAAGAGCGGTGTTTTTTATCCTCTGTGTGATTTCAAACACTGAACTAAACTATGCTTTATCTTATCATAATGATGCAGATGTACGTGAATGTGTGTGGATATGAAATGCTCCTATCACATAGTTACCTTAGTTTTACAGCAAGGTGAAACCATGCACTCTACAATTCAAGCGTCAGTGGCAGAAGTGATTCTTAGTCAGGCCTGAGGGTGGCACTGTGGTCCTTTATACATGCACCATGTTTTAAAAGACCAAATACACATAAGGAGTAAATTATTATCAGTGCTCGTTCAACATTACGAGTGTACTTGAGTAAGAAAGTTAGAAAGTGTTAGTGTTGTTTTTTCTTCCCCATGTGCTTTACATAAAGCTTAATACTTTTAACGTCTTAACATGCTGTATTGTTTGCTAATTGTCCACATCTCAGTAGACATGGCTCCAGGAGAATTCAGTGGCTGATTATATAGTGCGTAGAAACCGAAAAAAACACAACACATGAAAGCATTACAGTGTGCAGATTTGGAAAAGATCGAATGATGTCAGAAACTACTCTAACTTCACTCAAATAAAAAAGAAAAACACTAAGAATACACTGTCATTTCTCCACCCTTTTCATCTAATGTAGTATTCTTCCCCTTTTGCCAAGTTCTATCCCTCTTGAAGTTTGAAATCGTCCATCATTAAATAAGTAAGATATCTGTTGTTTATGTGAACATGAGATCACTAACTCTGACACTACACTGCTGCCATTTCCATATAAAATAATTCATTTTAGGTAGGAAAGAGATTCAATTCCTCCTTGAACTCTTCTCTGTTTCTCAGTCTGTGGCAAGTTTCAAATGAATCTGTCTTTCCTAATAAATTCTCTGCAGCTCACAAATCACAGACATGTTTACACATATCCCCAGGGTTGCCCCACACTCTCATCCTTTCCACTTTTTATTTATTTTTTGCTTGAAAAAGGCTACTCTTGTCTCCATGCACCTCCAGAGAGGCTCCTGTGCTTAAGTGATTGCAGGCTCTTGGTGTCCCACATGGTGCCCAGGCCCAAGTTTCCGTCACCGACCAGCAGGGAACCATTAAAGCTGCGATTGTGAAATAAAAGGCTTCTTGGGTTTGTGCTCATCTGGCGCAAAAACTTTCCTTCCAGTCAGATAGGACGGCTTGTAAGCTCACTCTCTCACCATTAGAGTCATTAATATTTGGCACATTTAACTGATCAGTTTTACAGAGTATTAACAATGAATCAACAATGCCTGGTCTCTTTAGATAACTCGTGCGGTAGTAGTGATGGTGTGCTTCTGTGTGAGTGTGCGTGTGTGTGTGTGTGTGTGTGTGTGTGTGTGTGTGTGTGTGTGTGTGTGTGTGTGTGTGTGTGTGTGTGTGTGTGTGTGTGTGTGTGTGTGTGTGTGTGTGCGTGCGTGTGTGTGTTCCAACACATGAAATGGCTGATTTATACATTTGTGTTGAATTATATTTGTGTCATGCTGCAGAGAGGAGGTTTATGGATAGGCACAGAGGTGTGTTTAGGCTTATCTGTGTGCTCCTCCAAGGTATGTTCTGCTTATGAATGACATCATAGCATATGAAGCATGAAACTAAACTAAGATATTTTTAATGGTCATACTATGGTCAAAAGAGTCCCTAATTAAAAATGAAGTTGATGAATATAAGCTAACATCATAAAGCGAGCGGAGAATGTTACAGTCATGTGCCTGGTCTCTCATTATTAAAACGAGTTTAATAGCCAAAGATGTGTGCTGAAAATCCAGCACTATTAAGTTACTTTTGGCCACGCGGCTGTTCTCGTTGAGCCAAAATAAGGATACGCAGGCTTGAAAGTCTGTTCCTGCCCATGGCTGTGTTCCAGATAAAACAGATATAAGCTTTATATAATTAATAAGGATTTTCTATAGCATCTTCATAATGAAGCACAATTTTATATTATTCACATACTATTTTTTATTGTTAGTTTATTTTTATGGTTAGTTAAGGTACCTGAAATATAGCTTTGGAGCTTTGTATAAGAACAACATTTTAGAGTTCCGATTAATTTACTGAAATGGTGTGAGGTTAACATACTGTAATGAAAGGAGTCTGCTATCTGTTGAGAATTATTAGAAAATATTCTTTCGTCTGATGACTAATAGTGTACATAGTGCAAATATGTGGCAAATACTCACTTTCTCACAATTATCACTCACATCCGAAAACTCATCATCCAGGAAACGTGGGAGGATTTCGTCACATTTTGCATAGTAAAAAGGCAGCTTTTACGCTTTTACACACCCTTCCTGTCTCCAAAGAAATAGCACCAGTATGTGCCAGAGTTGGCAGAGGATCAGCTCCAGATTATTGTAAATTCAGCGCTTTTTAAAAGCGTGCGGTCAGGGTAGGAGGTAAAAATTAGATGTCAGGGCTGAAATTTTAATATCTATCAATTAACTGACTATTAGAGCTGATTAGTGTGTTACAATTCATCAATTATAATAGTGTAATAAAAACGATGTGCCAGGTATCACACAATTCACAAAACTCAAGATCCTTTTGCGTCATTTAGTCTTTCATTGTGTAATATATGCTCCACTTCTCATTGAAATGTCCTTTGGGGTAAAAAATTTTATTGTACCAAACAATCACAAATGTATTTTAAATGTGTCTTCTCAATCACTGCTGAGTAGGGATTTGTATTCCCGATGTGTTTGCATCTTTTGGCTTAAAAATATTAGCCCTACTGGACACAAAATCTCAGTGTGTAAAATTCACAGTGTGTAATCTCATGACATGACTGACTGATAGGCTGCATTTGTTATTGGATAAATCATTTTGTTACTTTCTTTAGTGATTTCCTGCTAGCATACATTTTCACCACTAGATGTAGTAGCACACATTCTATCAGTCATCAGTTCTCACATACAGACGCAAAGCTGCGTTTCATCGTATCACAAGTAAAAAGCCACATTCCAATGCTACTACATAACAAATTAGTGATAATCATGAAAATGTAAGTGTGTTTATGAGAATACGGGAAAGTGGGGTGACACACAGTTACAATGGGTTGGAGATAGAATCGGGATTTAAAAAAAAAGAGAGATTTCACCCAATCAACAAAACAGAATAGAACAAAATTTCTGGTCATGCCAAACAGTGCTGGTACACACATTGAACTGTATTGTGCAGTACATTTAAAAAAGTGGCTTTTTCCCTCAGCCTAAAGTTTTCCTTAATATTTGGTCAGCTGTAAGGCATTGAGGTCAGTTTTGCTTTAAACACATTAACATTGATTCCGTTTTAATGACCGAATGGTTGCTTCTTACAAAATAGTTCAATGTGATGAGCACGTGAGGGACAGCTTGCGTTCTACTGCTCAAGATTTATGAAGTCACGTGATTTACTTTGTCACATCAATCAAATTGCTGCTGTTTTATTGTTGCCATTAGCACAGATGTGTAACACACATTATCCCAAACCAGCTGACAAAAAAAAGCTTAATTTCTGGTCTGATTGGGGGACCAATGTCATCTTGTCATCCATTTAAAAGTGCAAGAAACACAGAGCTTAGGTCAGGGTTTGAATTACAGAGGGTGTTTGCCATCAACCCCCCAAAAACGTAATAAAGACATAAGGCCAATGAGATAAATCAGAATATAAAAGTCAGATACAGTGGGGCAAAAAAGTATTTAGTCAGCCACCAATTGTGCAAGTTCTCCCACTTAAAAAGATGAGAGGGGCCTGTAATTTTTATCATAGGTACACTTCAACTATGAGAGACAAAATTAGAAAAAAAATCCAGAAAATCACATTGATTTTTAAAGAATTTATTTGCAAATTATGGTGGAAAATAAGTATTTGGTCACCTACAAAAAAACAAGATTTCTGGCTCTCACAGACCTGTAACTTCTTTTTTAAGAGGCTCCTCTGTCCTCCACTGGTTACCTGTATTAATGGCACCTGTTTGAACTCGTTATCAGTATAAAAGACACCTGTCCACAACCTCAAACAGTCAGACTCCAAACTTCACTATGGCCAAGACCAAAGAGCTGTCAAAAGACACCAGAAACAAAATTGTAGACCTGCACCAGGCTGGGAAGACTGAATCTGCAATGGGTAAGCAGCTCAGTGTGAAGAAATTAACTGTTGGAGCAATTATTAGAAAATGGAAGACATACAAGTCCACTGATAATCTCCTTCGTTCTGGGGCTCCACGCAAGCTCTCACCCTGTGGGGTTCAAAATAAACACATGAACACCACACTGTGGGACCTAGTGAATGACCTGCAGAGAGCTGGGACCAAAGTAACAAAGGCTACCATCAGTAACACACTATGCCGCCAGGGACTCAAATCCTGCAGTGCCAGACGTGTCCCCCTGCTTAAGCCAGTACATGTCCGGGCCCGTCTGAAGTTTGCTAGAGAGCATTTGGATGATCAAGAAGAGGATTGGGAGAATGTCATATGGTCAGATGAACCCAAAATAGAACTTCCTGGTAAAAACTCAACTTGTCGTGTTTGGAGGAGAAAGAATGCGGAGTTGCATCCAAAGAACACCATACCTACTGTGAAGCATGGGGGTGGAAACATCATGCTTTGGGGCTGTTTTTCTGCAAAGGGACCAGGACGACTGATCCGTGTAAAGGAAAGAATGAATGGGGCCATGTATTGTGAGATTTTGAGTGAAAACCTCCTTCCATCAGCAAGGGCATTGAAGATGAAACGTGGCTGGGTCTTTCAGCATGACAATGATCCCAAACACACCGCCCGGGCAACGAAGGAGTGGCTTCATAAGAAGCATTTCAAGGTCCTGGAGTGGCCTAGCCAGTCTCCAAATCTCAACCCTATAGAAAATCTTTGGAGGGAGTTGAAAATCTTTGTTGCCCAGCGACAGCGCCAAAACATCACTGCTCTAGAGATCTGCATGGAGGAATGGGCCAAACTACCAGCAACAGTGTGTAAAAACCTTGTGGAGACTTACAGAAAATGTTTGATCTCTGTCATTGCCATCAAAGGGTATATAACAAAGTATTGAGATGAACTTTTGTAATTGACCAAATATTTATTTTCCACCATCATTTGCAAATAAATTCTTTAAAAATCAATGTGATTTTCTGGATTTTTTTCCCATTTTGTCTCTCATAGTTGAAGTGTACCTATTATAAAAAATTACAGGCCTCTCTAATCTTTTTAAGTGGGAGAACTTGCACAATTGGTGGCTGACTAAATGCTTTTTTGCCCCACTGTATATGTGTAGCAGCTTTCTTCCATTGCTGTGTATGTTTGCTGTCAGGAAACATTATTTTTATTTTTGGCAAAACCTTTTGTGAATTAACAAAATAATTGCATCATAAAAAATATATTGTGTTAACTGGAATATAAATCATCCAAAAAATTATATTGTGATTATTGAGAAGGTTTACTTGCATAAACACAAGTACACGTTTTCTTTTCATTTTTATCTTTTTTTTTATTTTGGAACTGAATATATTCGCTGCTATTGTTGTCCTTTCTTGTTGTTTTGCCACTCTGCTGAAAGCTGGATAATGACAGTAATAGAAAGAATAATATTCGGATACACATTGGGGAAAGCCACATGAACTCCAATCGGTCACTCTCGTTCCTGTTGCATGGTCAAAAGTGGATTTTTTTGTAACTGGAAATTTACTTTTGTACAATGCCTCTGGTGTTTTACTTACAACATACAACAAATTCTGAAAAAATATAATATACACTTACTTGCCACTTTAATAGGAACCTCAACACCTGAACACCTGCTCATTAATACAAACAGCAATTATTTCAACCAATCATGTGGCAGCAGTACAACACATACAATCTGTGATCTCACTGGCCTTTCCTCTCACCTGGTTTCTGGTGCCAGACATGCTTATGTACTTGTTTACCTACACGTTTAAGTACTGAAAAAATGCTGATATCTTTACATTTTAATGCAAAATCTTTACTATTGTTTACACAGAGTGATCCAAAAACCCAGAGAATATAGTGTACGTGACAATCCTACAATTAAAAATGACTTCTTGTTGAGAGAAGTCAGAGAAGAATGGTCAAACAGACTGCAAGTCTACAGTAACTCGACTGCGTTTCATTGGCCCTGTATATACTTTGCACAATGACAATAAAGTTGAATCTAATCTAATAACCAATCTACAACCAAGGCAGCAGAAAACACCTCATAATGTAGAACACTTGATGTCGATGGGCTATAACATTTGACTCCTGTCAATCCAAGAACAGAAATTTGATGTTAGACTGGACACAGGCTCAATATAACTGGACAATTGAAAAAGAAAAAAAAGTTTTTTATTTTGCTGACAATGATGGTGACAATAAAACTGGGACTCTTGTGCCTGCACGGTTTTATGCATTGTGTTGCAATCACATGATTTGCAAAGATAAAGTGGCCAGTAAATGTAAATACAATGTATTACCAAGAGCTGTTTTTTTGCAGTTGGAAATATCTAAACTTCATCTAAACTAATTAACAAACACCCAAATATCACTGTATGAGTTACTCTGGCTCAGAGTACACATTACTTTGTGTGTGCATGAGCTCACATACTGACCTGTGGGAATGACATAGGGACTCAGACTGCACATCTGTAGGACATCAGTGTATAGAGGCATCATAGTGCAAATTAAAACACATTCACCGACACACGCTTACATACATACTCTTACTTTTCCATTAGCTCACCAGCTCCTGCTTTAGCTAGAGCAGACTAAATGGAGAGGGAGGGGAAATTCATGAGGCGTGTGCCCTCGTCGCTCTCCACAAAGATGCCCATTGTAACTATTCACATTCTGTTTTACCTCTGCATGGCTTGTGAAGTTTGGATCAAAAATGAAGTAATGAGCACACCAAAGTACCTGAAGTAACCAGTGTCAACAAATGTAGCCGATAAAAAGAACAGCAGTGCTGTCTATAGTGAACGAAAGATAAAAATGGACAAAATGGCATGCAAAACATGCAATAAATCTCAGCTTTTACTGTGCACTTAAAGATCACCTAGTAACAACAGATGATATTGTGTAAACAAATAATTCTGTGTTGTGCGGGATGTTAGAAAGGGATGAGGGACTTTGTCTGGGAATTTGTTGTTCGACCACCCAGCGTGTGTGTATGTGTGTATGCGCGCATGCGTGTGTTTGTGTGTATGTGGGTCATTAGAGTGCCTGCAGCTACTCCCAAATCTATGAGAAAGCACCAAATCTGTGCTAATGGACCACAAAGAAAAGTGTGTCAGAGTAAGATCTGAGAATTGAGTGTGTGTAAGGATGGTGAGTGCTGGCTGAGATGATCCAGCAGGGTGGTTTGGATGGTTGCTCTCTTACACCCCCCCAACCCCCACCTTCCTTTCTCTCTGCTCAATTCATAAGGCTGCTTGAGCCAGGGCTCAACTAGAACAGCTGTTTCTCTAACACAACAGCCTCCTCCTCGTCTCTGTCTGTCTGCCTCTTTTTGGCTCTCTCATTTTTAACGCCCATCCTTTCCTGCTCAAATCACTCCCACTTGCTCTCTCCATTCGCTTCTCATCTCTTGCCTCTGTCCACATCTTCCTCTTACCAAATTTACTGTTAAATAATCAAAGATAAATGCATTAGATTGCTCGCACAAAATGTATAAAGCAAGGCACTTTTCTCCTCCCATGTCTATAATATGGCTTTTCAGATCCCATTTTGTTTTGCTCCTCTGATCCCATCAATGTGGGTGTTCGCTAATGACCACTGAGCCCACAAGGAACAGGGTTCTGTACTGAAAACACATGCACAGCGATGGTGAATTTGCAGCTCTGTCATTAAGAGAGCACTGCAATATAGAATGTAATTCAGACATTAGCATTTCTTTTCATAACATCTCCTCATTCCTCTCATCATCTTTCGTCTCATTGGAAGAGTTGCTGTGAAGGGCAAGGTTTCTGTATATTCTGCAGTCAGCAGTCATGTACACTAGTAAATGTTCTTTTATGTCTTTCCAGCTCAATCTCCAGACAACACAAATTCTTCAACACTTTGCTCTGATATTCGCAGACATCCTTCATTTTCAGAGACACATATTACTCTGCATCAGCCAAGGCTTTGGCTTCTTGGCTATTAAGCTCCAAAATAAACTCTAATAATAAATCAGTTGCTGGAAAAGACTCATAAAGAATTATATGCTGAGAACTTTAAATAACTTATGCAGAAGCTGGATGTTTTGCACTTTTCTAGTGTAAAACATTTACAATACAGTAAAATATATGCAATTAAATTCTGTCATTTGTTCCAAATAAACCTAAAATAAAATGTAGGGAGAGGCAAGGGTGTATTTTAGTAAAATGAGTAAAATAAATAATAAGCAAGGGTGGAAGAGGTACTAGGAAATAATATGTAAATGACAATCTAGACAAAAATGTTGTAAAAAGGCATGTTTTCATGTAAAAACTAACCTCACCAGTGGTGGAAGAAGTTCACAAGCCATGTAGTTGAGTTAAAGTAGTGATACTCTGTAAAATATTACTCCAGTAAAAATAGTGTAAAAGTGCTTCCTTTAAACTTTCATTTAAGTAAAAAGTACATTTGCTACATTTTGATTTCACAATATTTAGTTGAGTAAGAAATATAATATTTGACTTTGAAATGTAGTGAAGTTAAAGTTAAAATCTCGATGGAAATTCTACAGTAAAGTACAGATATGCGAAAAAAGCTACTTAAGTACAATAACGAATTACATTTCATTTAATACTGTTCACCACTGATATTAGTCTAATTTGGCATTAGCTGAGAGCCAGGCACAAGCATCTTTAAGTTCTACACTGCAGTCTTGTGGCTTAATCCATATTCATCACACACATGTAGCTGTAAAGCTAAATATGTTGCATTGTATGTCACAAACCCAGCCATTAGGGTTGCACAAGCCAGTGCACAAGTGCTGGTCCGAAGCCCGGATAAATGGGGAGGGTTGCATTAGGAAGGGCATCCAGCGTAAAACATGTGCCAAATATCAAATATGCGGATCACGAATCAGAAATTCATACCGGATGGTCGAGGCCCGGATTACCAACGGCCGCCACAAGTATTGTTAGCCAACAGGGTACCGGTGGAAATTGGGCTACTGTTGGCCAAAGGAGGAGAAGAAGAGGAGGAAGACATCTATAGAAACGGCAGGAAAAGGAGAAGTGTAGGAGAGTGTAGGTTCGGGCTGGTACTTTAAATGTTTGTACTATGACCGGTAAAGGGAGAGATGTAGCAGGAGTACAAAGAGATGCAGCAGCAGGTAAAGAGGGATGTGGCAAAAGCCAAGAAAAAGGCATATGAGGAGCTTTATGAGAGGTTGGACACTAAGGAAGGAGAAAAGGATTTGTACCAATCGGCCAGGCAGAGGGACCGAGCTGGGAAGGATGTGCTGCAAGTTAGAGCAATAAAGGATACGGATGGAAATGTGTTGATTAGTGAGGAGAGTGTGTTGAAAAGATAGAGGAAGTATTTTGAGCAGCTGGTGAAAGAGGAAAAAGAGAAAGAGAAGGTTGGATGATGTGGAGATGGTAAAGCAGGAAGTGGATAGGATTAGTAAGGAGGAAGTGAGAGCAGCAATTAAGAGGATGAAGAGTGGAAAGTCGGTTGGACCAGATGGCATACCGGTAGAAGCATGGAGATGTTTAGGAGAGATGGCAGTGGAGTTTATAACCAGATTGTTTAACAGGATTCTGGAAGGTGAGAGGATGCCTGAGGAATGGAGAAAGAGTGTGCTGGTACCGATCTTTAAGAATAAGGGAGATGTGCAGACCTGCCGTAACTCCAGGGGAATAAAGTTGATTAGTCACACAATGACGTTATGGGAAAGAAAAGTGGAAGCCAGACTGAGAGAAGAGGTGACCATCTGTGAGTAACAGCTTGGTTTCATGCTGAGCCAGAGCACCACAGATGCCTTATTTGCTTTGAGAATGTTGATAGAGAAGTATAGAGAAGGACAGAAGGAATTACATTGTGTATTTGTGGATTTAGAGAAAGCTTACGACAGAGTGAGTTGTGGTATTGTATGAGGAAGTCAGGTGTGTCATAGAAGTATGTGAGGATGGTGCAGGACATGTATGAGGACAGTGTGACAGCAGTGAAGTGTGCAGTAGGAACGACAGACTGGTTAAAGGTGGAGAAGAGGAGGAGAAGCTGGAAGAGTTTAGGTACATGGGGTCAACAGTGCAAAGTAATGGCGAGTGTATTATAGAAGTGAATAAAAGAGTGCAGGCAGGGTGGAGTGGGTGGAGAAGAGTGACAGGAGTGATTTGTGATAGAAGAGTATCTGTGAGAGTGAAAGGGAAAGTTTATAGGACTGTAGTGAGACCTGTGATGTATGTTTTAGAAACAGTGGCATTGAGTTAAAGACAGGAGGTAGAGCTGGAGGTAGCAGAGCTGAAGATGTCGAGGTTTTCGTTGGGAGTGACGACGATGGGCAGAATTAGAGATGAGTTTATTAGAGTGACAGCACATGACATTTTGAAGACAAGGTGAGGGAGGTGAGATTCAGATGGTTTGGACATGTGAAGAGGAGGGACATGGGGTATATCGGTAGGAGATTGCTGACGATGGAGCCACTAAGAAGGAGGAAAAGATGAAGGCCAAGGAGGAGGTTTATGGATATGGTGAGAGAAGACATGCAGGTAGTTGATTAGAAAAAGCAGATATAGAGGAGAGGGGGGTATGGAGATGGATGATCCGCTGTGGCGACCCCTAATGGGAGAAGCTGAAAGAAGAAGAAGAAGAAGTGTGAAAAGGTCACTGCAGATGATGAACTGGCACAACTCCTAATTGAAGACTTCAATCAGAAATTTAGATAAAATGTGCAGGATCCCATTTTATATGGATAACATACAGCACAGTCATTTGCTTGATCTTGGAGATTTGTAATTATTACTTTGAATACAAATTTGTATTTAGAAATTCAAGAAATGGTAAAGAAAGTATTTAATGTCAACAGGCATGTATAATATAAATCTGAAAAACAAGAACGCTAAATGCAATTGAAAGTGTTATAAGTGAATAATAATAAGTGAATAATATCAAGTGTGAATAATCTTGAAATTCTACCATTTACCAATGCAAAACAGTGGAGTGCAGTGATTGAATGCAGTCATTCATCCTATTTCGGTAAATGCTTTTAACTGGACAGTGTTGTGGTGGATCCAGAGCCTGTCCCTCAATAGGAAAAGCAGCTGGTGCAAAACAGTAAAAATGCTGCACCGAATTTAATACGCTCTATGCAGCTGAACATAAAGACATTAGGATATGCTATAAATATGTTTTATAATGTGCTTTGTTTGAATAAAGAAGTAAGTACTTTCTAAAATTTAAGATTATATAGTAAAGATAAAAGAGGTAAAATTGAAACCTTCAATAAACTCCACCAAAAAATAATCACTTTTAATCACTTGACATTTGTTTTACTGTTGCACCAAGTCTTAAATCAAGCACCAAAATCAGCCATGATGGGACACAATCGGAGATTAAAACCGTTCCTATGGAAACATAGCAAACAATCCGTTTGGTGTCTTGATGATTTATATAATTTAAAACACTATGATTACTTTAGAACATTCACAAGAATATTTTGTCTTCATGCTTTATGTTGTGTATGGTTTCAATAATAATAAACATACATTTGCATAAAGCCTCCATATTTGTCCCTAAAAATGTTGATTAGAGTATTAAAAACTTGAAAATAATTAATTTAAATAAACTTTTAGATTACATTTTTTATCGATTGACAGCCCTAATTTTTATGTTTTGAAATAAAAATAATAATAATTGCCTCACTACAAAACATTTGCGTATTTAAATTTTTTTTTGTTTTAGGTATACTGATATTCTATGTACTTTTCATATTAAAACACAATTAAAATTCATATATCATGCAAATAAAAAATATGTATAATATAATAAGAATCTGAATAGACATCTAGCTTATGCACTGAATGGTTGGATAATTCTGCTTGATAGGCTTTTCATAATCTCTGTGTAATGGCTTTACTCACTGCTGTTTCTCCTGTGCCTCCTTTGCTTTGGAAATGATAGCACTTGATGTTTAATTGCCAGATGTTTCACTGTGGTCATATAAAGGTCCTACGTCTCTGTGGTAGACTTTGTATCGTGGGTTTGATGGATGTCTCTAGAATAATCCATGAAATTATCAAATTTCATGATGTGTTCTATGAACTAACACAGCAGAACTATTTAAGAGTCATAAAATAAGCAAAATCTGTATTAAGTGCCAGAAAACAATGTGACAGACCAATTTTAACTGCTGGTGTTTGAATCAGAATAACTTCTTTATATGTCAATGAATATGGCTTGTGGATATGTGACAGAACTCTGGCTGTGATCTATGCACCAGAAAGATAGATATAACCGTTTGCCATTTTGGCTGGCTTGGTTTGCCAGTTTTTGCACGTTAGACCTTCCATCAGAGGGCAGCACCCATTACACATCCTACCTATAGTTAGGTCCAACAATGTGTCCTCTATTACAGAGTGTATGTGCACCAGAGGGTGGGAGCTCAATGTGGCAGACTATGTATTGGCTCACTGGCAATTGGCTCCATCATTCCTACTGTCCCACAAAAATTTTCTGCAACAGAGCCGCAGTGTGCACCCTACAACAACCTGACTGTCTGCAAGCTCCACGCCGAACCACATCCAAATCCGCTCACTCTGATTTTCCCATCAACAGATGGAGCAGCACTTCAGTGTTCTTTTGCCTCTTAAAATATCTTCCCCTACTCTTGTGACATAATTTCTTCAGCATATATTACTGCATACTTGCTTTGCATTTTGTCGGGGCACATGCTGCAGTACTATTCTGTTTGAAAAGGGTGGTTTGTGTCCAGATTTTCCAGACCTTAGCCACTTGAGGTCATTTTTGGTTGTAAAGTCACATACTGATTTCCGTCTGTGGGTGGAAAGGTCATTCCAGTTCTGCATCTGTATTGTGTGTTTGTATGAAGCAGTGCATTCACTAGGAAGTGTGTGGTGTGGAAAAGGAATCCCGCAGTAAAATGAAACCAGCTACGATCTCTCAGTTGATACTGCTCACCTCTACATCCTGACTTAAAGGCTGTGCAGAGCTGACACATAATGGATAGGAGTGGTATTGCGGAAGGAAGTGTGAAACTTAAGAGGGGTTGGGGCAGAAACAACACTTCAAACATGTAGTCTCTCAAGTATTTAAATTAGGCAGACTCTAGAATACACTATTGGGTGGGATGCAAATTTGGTACAGCTGTTAAACTGTGGCATCTTTCACCATTATATTGAGACATTTCGGAACCATTTAAATGTGAAGCAACAAATGAGCAGAGAGCTTTAATCTCTGTGTTTATGATAGATTCGTCACCCAGGAATCAGATGACATAATGAGGATTAAAAAAAATCAACGTGTCAGTATAATTTCCACCTTTAGAGAAATCTGGAAGGCTCTCTTGATTACTCGAAAGAGAGAAATTATATCACTTTCTTCCAAAACAAAGTATCTTCTTTGTTTAATCCATCTCAAGCAGATTAGTCTTACTTGAGTTTTTACATGAAATACACTGATCCACCTTTCCAACCCTACAAGAGGTTGGAAGTGCAATCTTTCAGCCGACACATCTTTTTCTGTCATACATGCTCAAGCAAAATTTTGCAAAAATGTGTGCTTGTAGTATAGAAAGGAACACGTGCAATATGTATACCAAATTTGTCATTCTAAGCAGTGCAATTCACACAAGTGCTGACGTGAGCCTCCGGCTTCTCGTCTGAGTCCTCTAATCATGATGCCAGTTTCTTTTAGAGTATATACAGCTACAAATACAGCTTTTGTGTACAGTTTAAGCTAAACGGCTGTCAGCAGTTGAATACTAGAAGATGAAAAATTCAGACATGCCCATGCAAAGACAATAGTGAAGAACATACAGTGACTCATCAAAATCTGGCGATGGTTTGAAAAAAGAAAAAAAAAAAGCAATCAGGACCATCTGGATTCGTAGAAAAAGAATCAGGCAATATTGTGAAACTTTAAATCCTTTTCCAAAGTTAGGCTTCTTGTGTTTATTCTGTTTGTAATATTAATGTATTTGGCCTGCTTATTCTGCTTCTCCTAATACTACCATGTATATCCAGTATAAGTGAAGTGGTTATTTTTTAACACCAAAAGAGAATTGTCAACATACACTGGCATGAATTTGCTGTAGAATTGTATTAAAACATATATAATTGCAAAGCATACATATGTTTAGACTGATTCTTATGTTGTAATCATTTTATTTCAATATTAGTTCAGCCTTTAACATACTGCCAAAAAGCACATTTCATACTCCCTGTAAAGTCATCTATAATGCCTCAGCAGATTTCTAGGAAAGAGGCCCTCGCTCTTATGCACATGTTTAAGGTGGGTTTACAACCCTTAAAGACTTTTTCGTTCTTCACCAACAGTACTGCAGTGCTAAAACAATTGGAATGAGTGCGTAAGTGAAGGACCAAGGCGAGGCCAGAGAGTGCCGTACAGCTGCGTATCCCCATACGCCCTTAAACTGATGAGGGAATGACCTGAATAGCGACAGACGAGTCTCTCAGAAGCACTGCTGTGCTCCGGTACCCTTTACTGCCCAGCATCTGAAAAAGCTCTCTGTGATCATTCCTACACACGTAGAGCAATATGTTTAAAACAACGTAATCTGCACCAAGTGCGCACCATGTTCTGATAGCTTCAGCACAGATTTGTTTTGCCATACTGTGTGTAAGCTTGATTAGCCCTGAATGTGTTCTGAATGTGTTTTCTGTTTTGTGTCTTAATGGCACACTTTTGGCCAAAATGACGCAAAACTCCAATGTCATACGTAAACATATGGGAGTGCCCATTAAATCATGTGTTTTGAATCAAATACACTAAGCCTCACACAAAATCTGTAGCATGCATGTCGGATGTAGGTATGAGGTCACATGCTGTGTAAAGACAAATTCTAAGACTGAATCTGGCATTAGAGCTGGTTGGAACAGACGGCTGTTCTTCACCCTGCACTGAAGGCTCGTCTGTGTCCTGAGACCTATGCAGGAAGTCCTTGTGCTTGTGCAGCATCCGGACGAGAGAGCAATCCCTCAGGGGAAATTTTTAGCCCAGCTGTAAATCAGAAGCTTGTAGCATTCTCAGCCTTAAACACTGAATGAAAGATGACGTTACTTTGTCTGTTCTTGGCACAGCAGGCCCAGTTCATTACAGTTCTAAACATGGTGATATAAAGGAGTTGTAAAAAAAAAAGTGAATGAATTAGTCACATTGATCCTAAGTGTAGTGTCCACATTATTGTTTGCACATGAAAGGCTTTAAAGTCGTTGATAAAGGTAACTGTCATATGACACATTTTCAAAAGTCAACCAGCACTCTGCACTATGCCGACATTTGTTTTCTTTTGGTTAGAAGAACTTAATTTGGCAGCAGTTTCTACTCACAAGCTAACCCAGTTGTGTGTTTCCCTCCTGTCAGCACTGTATCTGGCTCTGTGTCTCAGACCATTAGACAATGTTTGTAACATATGGCACTGAGTTGTTAGACCAAAAAAAAACATATTGTGAAGCTGATGTATGGTTAGAAGGAAATTGCATTTATGAATACACAATGCATCAGAAATGAAAGTACTAAGAAAATATATACATGCGGTTTTATATTTCAGCAACATTAGTACTGCTCATAACAATGACTCATAACTGTTCAAACAAACAGACTAAATTAAATTGCACGTTCTTGGTAAAGCACATGCATGTGCAGAAGCACGTATGCACTGAGAGAGAGAGAGAGAGAGAGAGAGAGAGAGAGAGAGAGAGAGAGAGAGAGAGAGAGAGAGAGAGAGAGAGTTAAAAAAAGATAGAATATTAGTACAAAATACTAATAAAAATCACCCCTTCCTCCACTGGGATACACACACACACACACACACACACACACACACACACACACACACACACACACACACACACACACACTTCGTCTACAACCAACCACCCGCTTAGCCCGTGCACACGTAACCACATTCACACTTCCAGGATCACTGGAGTCTTTTAAAATAATATGAATGGGTCTCTTGGGGAGATTTTCCCTATAGATCTTCTGTAGTTAGTCCTTAGCTCTGACAGATCGGGATATGCCTACACTCTGAGAGGCATTGTGAGTTTTACATGCATGCTAAGGTCATGTTGCAGCTTTCCCGGCTCACTTGCAGCAGCACAGCAGAAGTTTACTATGTATAGGTATGACCACCTGCAACCTCCACCCACCTAGCCTTGTTTTACTTTATCTCGTTCAGTAAAGATCCTTCACACAGCAGGCACTTTTTTAGAAACTTTCTATATTCTACATTTGGTACACATCGATATTTTATAAGTTGGAAAATAGACTAAACAGTAATGGGAGGTTTAAACCAGAATGTAGCAAAAGTAATAAAAAGCAATGAGGCATAGTACCTTTGAGGATGAGCTTCAGAGAGTGTTTGAATCAAAAACTGATCTATGTGCAGTGCAGTGAAAGCAAAACATACTTGTACTCAATAGCTGTGCTTTTCCTGATCAAGAACGTGGCTATTTAGTTTCTTTGGTGTAAAAACATTTTCTAAGGAGGATCAATGTATGGAAGCTCAAATGTGTCATAGAGCAACATCAACAAATTTAATTAAAAAATATCAATAGAATCTTAACTTACTCAACACGGCCAAAAGCATTAGAACACCCAACTTTTCCCGCCATATGTGTTTCATTTCCAAACTGTTCTCACAAATTTGGAGACATACAGTTGTGTAGAATGTCTTTGTATACAGTAGCATTAGATTTTTTCTCCACCTGAATTACCCAAGGGAGACCCAGATCTGTTCCAACATAGCAATGCCAATGTGCACAAAGCGAGCTCCATTAAAGTGGCAATAGAGCTCAGACTTCAATTAGAATGCTGACTGCACCCCAAGCCTCCTCACTCTACATCAGTACATGATTTTAATAATGACCTTGTGACTGAATGAGATTGTTTATTGTGATAAAGTTTTAGTTTAAGCAAAGATTATTCTCTAAAACTAGAGTATTTCTCCCAAATGATGTATGGGTTAAGTTATTAGTCTGAAAAACAGAACATGATCTGCCTTTCTAACATCTTCCAATATTTTCCATAATAGTGGATTAGACTATTTTAAGATTGTATGTGCCAGACCTGTTCAAACATAATCACCATTAATAATTTAATTATGTAATCTTGTCCACTGCATTTAACTTTCTTCAATATTCTTTTTTTTTTAAATACACCATCTTCATGATGGGCAGAATCTCAAACAGCTTCCGATGTACTAGTTGCTCTCTATAATGTATACTCATAGTAAGAAATACCACTAGGGCACCTAGTGCATCTTCTGTACTTTTAATATAGATATAGGATTTTTTTTTTTTTTTAAAAGCTTCATGAATGGCCTGTAATTAGTTTTTAAGGACAAGGGTGCACTTCTATATCAAACATAATGGGGCTAGTGCTTGCAAAGCAGAGTATAATAGCATTTAGTTTTAGAAAATATACAGTATTTACTCAATTTTACTAATATTTTACTGGTAATGTTTTTTATTTGGGGTGGCACAGTGGCACAGTAGGGAATGAATGATTAATAGGCTGGTACCGAAGCATTGTAGTGCTTAATTGTGTGATGAATAGTTTTCAATGCTGCATTCATTTTAAACTGATATTCGCAAATCAAATCAGTGAAAAACAATCATTTTTATATTTACAGCTATTTAAAACGTCATTGGAAACCAGACTTTGTCATGTGGCTTGATAGAGAGATCCATAAATGAAAAAATCAGAAGAAAAAGAAAAACAATGGTAGATGCCATTTTTCCTCACAAAGGGCTCACCTATTCCCTCTCCCTTTTAATCTTCAGCCTTGACCATCCAACATTTTGTGGCCAACAACTTTCTGGATTGGGGAGTAAATCATATCTTGTGTTGCCAAACCAGGACTTGCAGTTTGAAATGAGTCAGTTTGGAAGAACATGCCATATAGCATGTGATTTCAGCAGGACCCTTTTGTTAGCCAATAGTAATCAATTATTTAGAATTAAAATACAGCATAATTAAAGAACCATTAGGAAAATGTAGAACACGATGTAAAAAGGTTACCATCAGTGTTTAATATCTATTTTCTATTTTTTTTTGGAGCTGAGTTTGTTAACTGAATCTCATGGCTTATGATCTCACTAAAGAGTAAATCTCTGTAATCATTCACAGAGGAATTCGGTTTAAATTTTAAATGCCCTGAGAGACAGAGGCCAGACTCACACATTGTAAAAATCAGCTTCCTCATACAGAAGCAATATAGGAAATGGTAAGTAATATTAGCACTATATTTGTACATTCTTTCCAAAACTACTTGAACCCTGCATCATCAATTTTATAGGAAATTGTGTAGTGTGATGCATCCACACACAAAACATATTCTTTTTCTAGTATCTACTGATGTATTTTATTCTTAAGTCTTTTTTTGTCTACAGCAATTTTGCAACAATTACATTTAGGATATTTATGAACAAATTCCACATCATGTGCATAACAATTTATTGTTTATTTTAATGGTGTGGAACCTCCTTTGGAACATCCAGATTAGTTAATGTTATGGCTTATATAAATCATCAGTAGCCTATCTTTTTTTTCCTTTAATAAATTTGATTGAAATAAAAACATCTTGCTAAGAAGGACAAGAGAAAGACATAACTTTTTTATTGTGACAGGAAACTTACTGACCAATAATGTTCAAATACCCAAGGATTCCTTCCCTAAATGTTCACCTAAATTAATGTCACTGTATTACATTATATGGTTGTTTTAGCTACAAAAAGAGGTTGATATTGTGTTATTAATCTGTCATACATTGTTAAAAGGCTTGTTTTTCTTTAGCTTTGGAAAAAAATCTTTATTTTGCCGCTTTCAGATTACAAACAAATTTATTATTGAGCCATGCGTGTGTAATAGTGCTAAAGGGAATGCTAGAGTCAATAATGCAGTATCGTATAAAATGATGTATGTAAAAGCTAACTTTATAAAACTTTTCAGTGAATAAGCATGTACACCTAAAGTACTGCACTTTTTTATATGGTACCTAATATGATAAGATCAATACCAGCCAAAAAAAAAAAAAAAAAAGAACATGGGTTGTATATCTGATAAAAAAAAATTATGAATTAAATTAAAAAATTGTAACAAATGATTTTTTTTTATTTTGACATTTGTGCTGGAAATGTTTACATGCAATCTAAAGAGACATATAGTATGTTTGCTTTTGATTGTTTATTATATTTATATTTATATTATATATTTTATGTGTGTGATATGAAAGAGTTTAAATGAATAAACAAAGTGCATTTTTGTTTGAATCGTGTATTTATCATGTATGTTTTTCTTCTTATTTAAGGTTTAATGTTTCAAGACATCATATTTGAAAGTTTAGCTATAGACTATATACTTAGTAATTTGTAAAGAAATGCATAAGGACAAATAACAAATATCCATTGACACTCAAGGTTTCAGTATTTTGGAAAAGAAAACAAGTGCCATTCAAATGAAAATACATTTTTATTCATGATGTGACTGACATTAACATCGTATTGTCAGGGTTATGACAGTCATGCAAATTTGCATTCGCTTATAACTAGATGGAACATTGTGAATGATTCATGTAAATGATAGATAATGAAACACAATAAGGTTACATTACTGAACATCAGCTGTTATGACAACATATTGCAGCATCAAGTATAACAGGTATGGTACACAGTTATGTCTGTATAATCACAAAGGGTTAGAGTAAGGAGTGTTTAGCAAATGTGCATAGCTTGCAAATACTGGCTTTAATTGTCTGCTTTAGTGGCAAGAGGCAAAACCAGAACAGTTATTCTGTCTGATTCTCTGAGCCTATGATGAAACATTTCTATGATGAAACAATTATATGGTATGGCTGTCACACTCAGATTTCAACACAGTTGAACACCTAGCTTGTCCGGACTGATACTTTATGCAGCACTCTCCACCATCATCATAATACTAACTGAGGAAATAACTGTCATCAGGTTAACATCTAGAGACACACACACACAACCACCCCGCCAGTCAACCAAGCACAGTCATTTGTTATTCACATGTGGGCTTTAAATGTATGTTTGTGCATGCTGGTCCTTTCCTTTTTAGCCCATGACAACATGTTTGCATTATCATCATAATTCTTCTCATAATTGATTAGTGGAAGTACAGTGCATTCACAGAATAAACACATCTGGGCAGTAGAGAGAACGCTCGGAGGTGACATTATAAGAGGTTTGTTGTACGGAGTGATTTATAACCAAGTGTCAAAGCTGTCAGCATTGAAAGTACAGATACGCTCTGGAGGTCTTGCAGTCCTGCAAATGCTGATTTGCATGTCTGGCCCTGGGTGGTTTTCCCTGGCTAATTTAACCCCCTCCTCATGTTACAGCTTCAGACACACTATATTTAACCCCTAATTACTCAATTTAACCTAATTGTGAAAAGAACCCCCTTGTCTGGCAGCATCAGGGAGACGTGTCTGCTTGATGAAGATTGAAAGAAGTCCCATCACCGTCAGGCACATTTGTTCGGCCACCTAAGCCTAAAAGACCACCCTGGCTTTCTATTGTGTCCAAGCCAGCACCTTTGGGTGTGAAAAGAGTGGCGCTTAATTTCACACACAGTACTTTATTGTTGCCTGCTTTGATGTACTATGTAGCTGAATAAAGTGTTAAACCAGAGACATAAAGCTTAATAGGAGAGGGGTGTGTGTTGTGAGTAACCCTATGGAAGGCTGTGACTCCTCACTCTTTCCCAGCTGTTGCAGACTTTGAATATATTTGTGTCTGTGTGTGTGTGTGTGTATGTGTGTGTGTGTGTGTGTGTGTGTGCATATTAGCACTTGAGGAAACCCTCACCCTCACCCTCACCCATTTCACTCTGTACTGCGTCAGCTATATATGGTTGAAATGACAATAAAAGCTTCTTGACTTGACTTACACCTGCTATTTTATCAACTGTGTTAAAATTTCTTTATACTTGATTCACAATGAATGGCCATTGATGAAAGCGAATGATTGCTGTGAGCAGGAAAGCAAAACGGGCGTCTCTGTGTGAGTCTATTACTGCTTGGCTAAACAATGAAACAATTAAAATTAAACACATGCACATGTTTAGTGATTAAAGGAGTACTCACTAACCATGACTGTGAATCATATAAAACCAGTGTCTGGGTCTGAGGGTGTGGGTTCATGCTGACATTGTCTCCTGTTGATTAAAGTATATTCTTACCTTATTTAATTAACACTAGGTTAATACATTTTACATGTCCACCAAAGTTTTCCATCAAGAGAGGGGACTATTAACCTTAAAGCATTAACCAAGACCTTCAAACAAATGTTTTGCAGCTGCCGGCGGATGTGAGACCTTTAACATTTACGGAAGTCTTGGGTGTCAGTGATTTGTAACAGTTAATACGTTTTCCTCCATGGATAATAGGAACTAAGCTGTTCCGCAACTTTTATTCTAACTTTAAACAGTAAAAATGTGTGGTGTACAATCGTAAGCAAACAGCTGTTATAAGAAGATGCACTAATGCAGGAAAATTTTATATATATATATATATATATATATATATATATATATATATATATATATATATATATATATATATATATATAAACGTTAAACGTTCATTACTAACTGATCATAAGCTTTTAAATGAATTTCAATCATCATAATTTCTCAGTTTTTAATTATTATTTCCAGGGGCAGTAATTCAATCAAACTTGGGTTATTTTTGAATAATTTCATTTGGATGGGCTCTGGATCCACAGTTGCCAGAAAAAGGATTAAACATTTACTAAGAATGTTACAAAAATTGTATGTACCTTACATGGAACATGTCATTGGATTTGCTCCTCCTCTAATATTTAAGAAAGAAATTAGACTCTAAGTGACACTAGGTCAGACATGACTCAAAATACTGTAAAGTACAACTGATGCATATAGTAATACCCAGCACATATGCTGATTATCATTCAGATCAAATATTTAAATATACATAAGTAGCTGTTTAATCTGCCAATGCATTATTTAATTTCATTTTATTTTACAAAAAAGACACCCTCTGCTTCTCTTCACTTTCAGACATTACAGTAAAACAGAACTATGGGTCTTGAATAACAAAAAAGAACTAAGTTAATAATAGTGTCCAAATCTAAAATTGAACTAAGCATGTAGGCATTCTCCATGAAATGGGAGATTGCTCCAAAATGCATCAGTACTAGCGTCATAGAAAAAGAAAAGCTGCCATCCCTCCTTCCAACATTTGATTACACAGTTGTGTTCCATTAAAAGCGCACAGCATTTAAACTACTAGGGTTATCTTTATGGCATCAGGCTTTTTTTTTTTTACATCACTAACAAATTGTACACTGCTGCATGATTCAGAGCTCCTTACGGCAAAGTACCACTGTGTCTGTTCATAAGATTGCCAACAGCACTGGGAACTCTGAGGAGAAAATGTTTTTTTTTTCACTGCAGCCTACCAATTGGCATTACGTTCAACAGTTAACAGTTCTTAGCCTGCTGTCAGAGTGGTGTTGTTTGACAGCCGGCAGTCGTGCCTTCTCACAGGAGAAAACACAAATAATTTGCAGGAAATATGTTGTTAGTTTTGTTTGTGTTTAGTTAGTGCTCTTCCTCTAATGTTCAATAACACTGCAACAGTTGTCAAAAGGTTGTAAGAAAGCGCTAGATCCTAAACCCATCTGCTCCAGACACTGTAAGAGCCTAGGCTGTTTTATTTTAAAAGTATGAGAAGTGGCAAGGTGAAATGAAATAAGATTAAATCTCTATAATAATACAAAAAAAAAAAATGAAATCCTTGCTTTACTTTCTCTGATCACTTCCACTCCACGAGTCCTGTTCTACCTGGGGCTGCTTGTAGAAGTCTTAGAGTGGAGACAGTGTCCTTGCCAAGATTATAAATGTTCTGGGAAAAAGATTCTGCTGAATGCGGAATTAGACAGCTTCCTAAATTTAGCAGCTTCCAGATACAAGTCACAGTTGTGGAGGACACATTGTTAGGTTACTTTTTTATAGAACTATACTATACATTGAATTACAATGTAAAATAAATAATTTATTTCCGGGTTCCTGGTTTGTAAACAATATAATATGACAGGACTTATTTATATTAGAAAATAATTGATTATCGGGGTGGTGTAATATGCCCAAGCCAAGTTCAAACATCTTTATACATACATTTTTATTTTGTAAAGAATTGATAGTTACACCTCATTCATTTATAATTATTCTTACTTTTTTTATTATTTGCAAGTTAATTCTTATCTTTTCCATTCTTCTTGAAGTTAAACCAAATAAAGTGCACCCTGATACTGAGAAACCTCTGAGTACAAATCCCGCTGCTTAAAGTAATGCTTAAAGAAATGGTTTTAATTCTGACTGTTACAAAATCCTGATATGCAACTCCTTTCAAAACTGCTTTTTCAACACCCTGGAAAAGCATTTCAGCAATTAAATACATAGTTTAATTCGTTTTTAATGTGAAACATCTGCCATACAATTCCCAGTGTATGCTGTTAATATAAAAACAATGATAGGATAGAATGAGTGCATTAATATAAACCATGCAACCACAACTACTTTAAAGCCATGCAGTTCTAGAAAGTATCAAAAAATAAATAAATAAATAAATGAACCAATCAGAATTTAGCATTTAACAGAATTGCATTATAAGAAAATCTAATATAGTTGATGTCCTGACCCATTTTCTAGTTTCTCCCACCCCACCCTCTTTGTATATTGCAAACACACTTCACCATGGAAATGTTTTGTGAGATAAAGCTCTCTGTTCCCCCTCTCATCACTGATGAAATCACAAGGTCCTGGTGTGTAACACACAGGCTAACATTAGTGAAAACCCCCTTCATGCTGGCCAAATACTTTCCTTCAAAATACCAGTGTTTTATTCTGCTTTATACAAAGATCTTACTTTCTATAAACGGACATCTTGTCATTCCAAAAAAAGAAAGAAAAAAGAAATCGGTCACCATCAAGTCATCAAATCTATTTTATTAGATTTTTTTCAAAAACATAATGTTTACAAAAAAAAAAAATAACAAAAAAAAAAAAAACTATGTATACATAGTAACAAACAATGTTTTCAATTTGGCACAAACACAAAAAGTGCTTTATAATAATACTGCCTACATAACATTTGGTATAATTAAACTGCAAAAAAAAAATACTTTCATAGTCAACTTTTTATTCCAGCCATCAGTCGATTCATTTGCTTTTGAGCTTAAAAATTTTGAAACAAGCCTGTAATTGGGTTTACAGGTCAGTTACTTTGACATCACATCTAGTATTCATATGTCTCAAATCAGCATCAGCATTATTAGATACTTGTCAATAGGCTCATTTAAATCATAAATAAAATAAAACATATCACATTGAAGAAGTCATGGTGTGACCACAAAGTAAAGTTATGGCATTGGACTTTGAAATGATTTAGACATCCATCTGTGTATATCTGTGTGCAAATACTTTTTTTGTCTGAAATGTTATAAATTTTTGATCAGTCCTCATAACAGTTTACAGGCCAAATATAAAATATGTACAAAAATACAATAAATCAGATACAAACAAACAATGAACCACAGAGTGTTTTTTATATAAATATGCTGGTATTCCTGTCAGGTAATACTTTGATTTGATAACACAGGTTAGTCTTCTTCCTAGAATTGCATTTTCTTGCCATCAATGCAAACACAAAACCCAGCTTCACATTTTTTTGGTCGGATGCACAATTCATTGTAATAACAGTTAAATGCACAATGCATTTTCTCAAATATTTATGACTGAAAATAAAGAATCTTTCATGGATAAGAAAAAATAAACTTGTCTATATAAAAGGAGAAGAAATACAATATGCACATACAAAATACAGCATGGTCAACACATTCTGGTTGGCCTTCATTTAAAAAAAGTTTATATTTATATATAAAACAAGGTTTAAAAAAAAACAACAATAAATTATTTTAAATGAATGAGCCTTGACTGCATCCCAGTCAATCACACAATGCAAACATCACCATGAGGTATTTGTTCATTGAGTTCTATGTCAAGCATTATGTCTGATGAAAGAGAGAAAGATATAAAAGTGCATAGAAAAAACAGTCTCATGGATAAAAAGGAAAAGAAAGTTTAGTTGGTGGTTTTGGGGAAAAAAAATAGAGTATAAAATTCAGAACAGTCCAAGTCCAAGGTTTGAACCTCGTTTCTGGTTTTGGTGTTTTCTTATTAATTTTAAAGAAATGTCCTTGGTATCAAGTCACAGCAGCAATAGTAGCTCTCTTTGATTGAGTCATTTGATTGTCACCTATAAAGAACATAGTCTGTTCACAATGTAAACTTTGAAAGAGGAGGGACAACACAGTGAGAAAGATCAGACATCGAGCACCATGTCATACTGCTGATCCTTCTTCCTTTTGCCACACTTTGCTATAAGAACCATGTACAAAGTCAAAAACACCGCCCAGTAGCTGGCATACACTATTGCACCTATTATTAAGACTATCTTTTCAGAATTTGGAAAAGGCTTTCGCGTCTCTTGGGCAATGGTATACAGGATGCCGATAAATAGAATTGTGAACCAGAATGAGATCGGGATGAGGCCAATAAAGTTGGTGACTATTGTCTTCCTTCCCGAAGTACCCCAACCGGACTTGTTTATTGTGGCTATCGCGAACATCTTTGCTGGTAGAAGACTGGACATGTATAACACTGAGTAGAAAGACATGAAGACCATGACAATGTTGCCTCGCAAAAAGCTGGCAAAGGTGGACTTGATAAGCGCCACAGCCTGTACAATCAGTAGAAAGAGAAGAATGTTCCAGATGCGACCATGGTAGAAGAGCTGAATGGCTGTGGCAATGAGGAAAAAAGGGAAGAAGCCAGTTATAACAGCTTCATAGGTCATCCACAGATGATGCTTGTGGAACCACAAAGAGTTGTAGAGCCACTCTCGGAAGTACGACTTGCTCCAGCGTGTCTGCTGATTGAGCCAGCGCAGGTATGTGATAGGTGTCTCGGTCAGGCACTTGGAGCGTGCTGTGTATTTAGTAGCATAGCCAAGGCTTAGCACGCGATTTGTGAGATGTCGGTCATCACCAAAGCTGCAATGGCTGCCCATGAACGTCTGATTGTACCAGTCCTCCAGAAACTCATGGAGAAGAGAGTTCCTGTACATTCCCAAAGGCCCGCTGATGCACTGCACGCAGCCGAAGTAGGACTGGCAGGCTCGTTCAATGTTAAAGGCCATCCAGTACCGCACGCTGCTCAGGAAGGACACCCAAGATTCATATTTATTCAGAATCTATAGAGAGAAACAAAACCATGCATTAGTAAATATTACTGGTACCAAGTTTAGTTTAAATTGAGTTATTATATGAGATCCCTGATTATACTTCACAAATGGAAATACAGTACATGGAAATCAAATACGGACAGTCACAGCAGAGAACCTGCAGGATTGTGGGAATTATTATAAGACTGTATGGGATGCTCATCAATATAGGTATAAGTGTACATAGAAAAAGGTTGTGGTGTGGAGTGTGCGACAGATATTTCCAGATGTCTAGAAGCCATCAAACCAAATCCACCCACTAACCTTTTACAACTACAACAACATCCACATCAAAATATTCCTGAATTGTATTATTATGTGTGATTTTAAGTTATCATCTAACCATTTCTGGTTATATGTAATAGAAGATGTAGGACATGAAATAAATATAGAAGTTGGAAAATACCTGAACATCTCCCCCAACTCCTCCCACCATGGTGTCTTCCTCTAGAACCTTCGCCATCTCCACTGAACAGGCAGGATCCAGCATGGTATCTGAGTCACACACCTAGAAGCACATCAAACCATATGCACCTTTTAGAAAACACACAAACACTGAACATTCATTTATTTATCATTATCATGATTTAATATCATAATCTATTTTCATCATCAATGTACATAGATAGATATAAGATCTTTGCTTCCTGTACTGGTTACTCTGTTACTATGGCTGTTAATTAACTTCACCTGTTGTGTGCTAGTCCTGACATGTTTGTGTAATAAAAGTGTGTTTTAGTAGACAAAGAGAATCTCAGCAGTTGTTCCTTATTACGTTTAGATTGTTTTTTGGTTATTTCCTGTATTTTGTCCCTGGCTTGCTGTAAGAACTACATTTATTTCTAACAAACACACTTTGATGATACCTGCATCTACCACCTCACCAACACACACATACACATGGAATTATATAGTCATATGTCTATAGTAATATTCAATAACTTTTCTAATGACATTTTAGCTGTTGTGTAACGATATAAAAGGTTATATACAGGACAAGATTCATACATGGTTAAAACATTGGGTAAAAATAGCAATTATGATATGAAGGTTTTTTTTTCTGCCAAGCAGCTTTTCTGAGATTCTGTTATATACTGATACCCTTTGTGTGCTGCTAAAAGACTCCCTTTCATGCCTTTATTGGGCATGATTATGTTTGTAGCCCACTGAAAATGGACTGACCATGAATTGGCATGCAGGGATGTTGGTGTTTTGTTGGCACGGGTCTTCAGAAGCCTGCAGTATTTTTTTATTACTACAGGTATCTAATTAATTGACATTTTTAAAAGCAGGATATTTGCTGTAACTTTGTTTTTTTTCTATTTAAGAAATGTTTTTTTCCAACATACATGATTAAAAAGCATGTATGCTAATATATTAGAACGCATTTACCCAGTCACTATGGAACTGTCCAAAAATAAGTGACAAATTCCACCTTTTTATAATATAACTGTCAGTGGGAAAACACTCTGGAACATCAATGATTCATTTTTCAGAATAATTTTTTTTAACTAGTTATTAAACTGTTATCTGTCCTGGATTATGATGCCTTGCAGCACATTTGTTACTTAAATCACTTGATGTCGTAATGCATTATGTTTCATCACCAGTGACCGGTCTCATTTTTGTTGAGTTAGAAGTTAGAAAAATGTCTCAATTTGCAAATACTCTCTCTTGTTGATAATGGTAGGTTTTGTATTGTTGTTCGTTCATCTAGATTTCTATAAATGTTGGATCTGTAGTCAAAGATTAAAAGTGATACAACCCAGTTTGCCCAATGCCCTATTCAACAAGCAAGCCATTATGCAAAGACTGTATCCTGTTGAAACTCAAAGTCAGATCATCTACCCAGACCCCACAGTTAGGAAAAAGCTCACTTTGGTAGTCAGCTATGACAGATTGGTGATATACTAAATGCAATTATGCCTGTCTCCATGGAGCAAAGGTCAGGTATTTCATTAGAACCAGGTGGCGAGTAGACAAAAATCACACCATTAAAAAAAAAGTTTCCCAAGATTCCCAGCCATGATTACCTGTGTAGGAAAGCAACAGTGTTGGTTCGAAAAAAGCAAGGAAATATATTTTTTCGCTATGTCAATTTTCCTGTTGAATGAAATGGTTTTCAGGACGCATTACAGCTAGAATCAGATGCTTGCTTCACTACAGTGGGTTTCCTTGAACACAAATACCTTGGTTTTGTCTTCACAGTTATAACCTTATGGCATATTTTTGTAATCCTTAAGAATTTCTTTTTACAGCATGCCACAAAGAGGTTCTTAAACAAACTGAAAAAAATCACCTATGAAACCCTGAATATTTCATAAATAAATTATTAATGTTCTAAGGGGAGACATTCTAAACTAAGACAAGACAAAAAAAACCCCTTGAAGGTCATTAAACTGTACTGTGTATTTGTACCATTTGTACATCAACTGTAAATCATCCTGAAAAGACTAAAGTTGTGTCTGAAAAGACCCAAGTGGCAGCTCATGGCGATTCCTAATAAAGAGCATCAATGTTAAATACACAGCCACTTCCCTTAGCCCTCCATACTACAAACATTAAACCGACACATTTTTAACCATGCACAAAAGTGCCATTGTGTTCCACAGCTGCTTTATTTAACTTGGCAAGACCAAGTTCAGAGACTCACCTGCACATAGTCGACACTCTTCCCAAGGGCTTTAAAGGCTGTGTACATGACTTCCCTCTTTCCTCCCCACTTCTGCATAATGCACACACACTTATTGTTGAGCACCAGCTGAGAGACATGCTGCAGACTCTCCGTGTATGACTCCTCGGTCTCGTTCGGCCCTAGCTGGTGGTAGTTACTTTTCCAGACATAGGTAGCTGCCTTTTCCCGGCCCATTATTTCCCGAAAAATGTCCATCATGTAGCCGTCATCTTCATTATTCCCATCAATCACCATGATGACCTTGATGTTTGGATAGGTGAGCCTTTTAACTGATATCAAACACTTTCTCAAGTAATTGGGGTCTTCCTGGTAGGCAGCGATGCAAAGTGCCAGTGATTTGTTGAGTTTGATTGGTGTCTCCATGGACCGCCGCATGTTTCTGTGTTCTAACAGAGCAAACAAACTCTGGATGATGAGGTGAATGACCAAAATGGCTCCATAAAGACCAAAGGACAGGTAATTGCCCGTAGTCGTGAAGAACTGGTAGCCCATGATGTAGGCAGTAGAGATTCCCACTAGCAGCGCGACACCGAACAGTGTTGTTCCAATAATCCTTAGGTAGGTGATCAGATTATCACATTTCATCTGAAAATGATAAAAGATTTATGGTTAGCTTATTTTACTACGAATTTATAAAAACTGTTGAGGAAGCTAGCTCCAATTGGATGATTGGGCTCATGTTTTGCCTTGCCCATCATGCATCTTTAAAGTATGTCCATCTACAAAAATCAGCAATATATTTTAACCAGTTGGACATTTCTCCCATTAGCCCCCTCATTTCTCTGTTTCAAAACTTGAACATGTTCCATGGCCATTTGTTCCAAGTTTCCAAATTAATGCAGTTTCCCATCTGCTTGGCAGACACTGTTGCAGGGCACCACCCTCCTGACATCATCTGTTTATATCTCTGTGGGAAGACACGAGCAGTGAATATCAGATTATTTAAATGCTTAAGGCCCGCTGTATTATTATTGCAGGGGAAGACCCCTCTTTCTAACAAATGCTGTTTGAATTATTCACTCTTAACACCCAAATCTGGATATTTTATCACTTGTCAATTAAGTGACACCGCTAGCTTTGCAGAGGTGGAACTGTTAGGCAGCAATGTAGTACGTAGTTAGCATAACTGGCACACTGCCTTGTACGTCATCATGTTTACAAGACTTTGGGTGTTGACGCTCTAGACCTTCCAAACTCCACCTTAGACTGTGACACGTGCAGTGTTAATGTCTGAAAAAGCGAGAGCTGCCATGTTTCTGTTTCCATCGTAAACTCTGGGTGAACCTCTGTGCTCATTTTAAAAGTGCCTCAGCTACCTGCATAATAAACCAGGTCCCATGCTTACAGAGATTAATCTAGGGATTAAGTGATATTGAAAGTAACACATCTGGAATATGAACTCATTGTTGATGTTGATTAACTGTGACTGATTGGCATGTCCTATTGACCTGGATGGTGCAGTACTCTCACTGAAATTGTATTCAATTAAGTGACCAGAAAGCAACATTGTGAAAAGATCATTTGAGAAAACTTTTGGTTCCCTCTACCCCTAGTGCATCAAAACCAAACACATTACCCTATATTAAATCCACTACTTTCCAAATTGCAAGATGTAACAATGTTACAGTCATTTTCATCCCCTGTAAGTGCACATGTGTAGCATTGCCTTCCCAGAGCTGGCAGCATTCCAGCAGAGCTAAAGACCCTTAAGGGAGGGGTCTCAAAGCAAGAGAGCTGGAAAGTTGAATCATTCTCAGTGGGGAAAACTTAAACACCGGCTTCAAACGTGGATGAAATACTACCCTGAAGCTACAGTAAAGCTGCGCTGCACAACTCAAACTCTTGTCACTTTTTCTTTTCTTTTTTTTTTTTTTTTTACCTAGAGCTGTAGAAAGGAGGAGGACTGTTCTGATCCATCAGTGCATGGTCAAAAGGTGCTCTTCAGACTGATAAATACACAAGTATATTGCTTCATTGTGATTTTGTTCCTTGAAGAAAAACTAGCAGGTTTACAGACATGGTGGATGCAAGGAAAATTACTGTCTGTGGAATTTCTTTCAGACTTACAACAGTCTCTTTGGGATATTGTTATATTTAAGAAACATTAACACACAGCTGTAACTAATGTCTGGAAATATGTGGGAAAGAATAAGGGGAATCCCAGTGGCAGAGGATAATTATTCAGCAGCAATTCTTTACAACTTTTGCTTTCTCTAAAACAGCACATGTAAATCTCAGGGCTATGAAGTGCAGCACTGTGTAACAATTTTACCTGAGAAATGCTTTACTCACACAAAATATCACTATATATATTTATTTCATACATATATCATATGTATGTTTGTGGCTTATCTTGTAAACCTCATGGACATTTTTAAGACCTCTTTTCCCAGACTATTTAATGCTGAGGTTGGATATCATATGCCACCAATTTAATATTCTAAATGCCTCGTCTAACTTCCAGTCCAAGTAGGCTTTAATCGTGTTTACATCATGTTTGAGTGGCTGTTATCATGTTTAAAGTGTAGCTTTACCAGACAGTCATTTATCATTCTTCTCACTCATCTTTTTCACTGCGTTCGACCAGATTCCCAGGTTGGAAAAAAGGTATGTGAGTGACACAGCAAGCAGCCAGCATTGTGTTTCTCGGCAAAATAAATCAGAAATAAAGTTTTTTATACAGAAAATCACACCCACAGTCAGTTTTTGGTCTGTCCTATCCTGTTCTCTCCTCAGTCTGAACAGTTTCATCAAAATTCATCCAAAGCCCAGGTGACGTTGCTGACTGACAGCAATTTTGTTGATATTAAAAAAAATCAACAACCAGATTTACATTTCTGACAGTGTGTTCAGATTTGCTTAGACATTTTTTCACTATCAAGTTAAATCAATTGTAATAGAATAAATTAAATTGTGAAAGTAGCGATAGCGCCATAGGCACATTTTAAATGAATTCTCAGATTACAAGCACATGCTTCATTTGTCTAACTTTGGAACTTTGCCCAGTCATTGACTTCCCCTGTCTGGCTTAGTGTTTCTCTCACCTATGTTCTCCCTGAAACTGCTTCTACTGTACTAATAAGGAACAGACATGCTGCATTTTTCAGAAGCACTTTCAACTCACTCAAACACCTATAAAACATCTGGTGCATGTGTAAACAATGATCTGTAATGGTGCTATTGCTTCCTTACATCTTGAGAGATCATGGTTAAAGTTGATTGATGATATGACCTAATCACAAGCAAATTAATTGTGATGGCTCAAGGACTATTGTATGTTGCCACCCAAATTACTTTGATGAAGTGATAGTGGGGGTGTTAGATCACAGACTAATACCCATCTCTGTTCTTTAGGATTCCTGCCACACATTTTGATCACACATAATGAGCACCACTTTGATATCTATTGGGGTTAAGGATTTGAAATGGTTTAGGATTTTCTTTTAAATCGAATCCACTAGCAAAAATTATTTAACTTTAATGGGAAATGATCTAAACATGGATTATAAGTGCCCGAGTCAAAGAAAATCCCCACAAAAAAACTTTGTCGGTGTGTGACAGCATTAATCAGACAGTGATATTAAGATTTCCAGTTGCAGTTCAGTAGATCTTTAAAGGCTGAAGACAGAAATCCACTAATATCTGAGATTAATACAGTGTAAACGCCTTCCTGTCTGAAGCCTTTCCTGTGGCTTCTTTCATCTTATTGCTATGTAAACTTACTACTTCAGAAATGAACTGGGGAAAAAAAAAATCAGAAGCAAGTCCATGACGTCACACATTTGAGCTATTTTAAATTACATCACACACAGTTTTCTGTATATATGCATTTAGTGGTTAAAAATTAATTTAGAATAAAACTATAACACTCTAACTCTGACTTAGAAATCTACGCATGGACACCGGTCCCATATTAACCCACGCCATACCCATTTTCACGTCTGAACGAAACGTCATCAAGAAACCGTGTTGCCAGATTTATATATATTCTAGTATATATATATATATATAGTTTAAGATTGTTAGAATGGTGGGATTTTTTTTTTGTCTAAGCAATGTTATAGGTTGCCATCGTTTACTGAGTCTACGCAAAAATGAAATGTTTAAAAGACTTTGTACTAAATGAACTATTAAAGTTTTAAATGAGGATTACTTGCATTGATATAAAACAATACTAACTAAAAATGAAAATGTAGTTCAAAAAACTTTTTTTTAGTTCACTTTTGATTCAAGATGTTCAATTTTTAATTACACAATTCACTTTTATTCTCTAATTAGCTAAACGTGTTGTAGGTCAAAATCTGGCAACCCTGTTGCTACAGTTAAACGGGCTGGCGCGCAACATCAGTTGTAGATGTTCAGCTGGAGCGCTTTGTGGAGCTGTAGTGTGTATAGAGTAAAGAAACGGTACTGTAATTTATACAGGAATCAATGACACGGTTTATAATGTATTATGAGGTATAAGGTTTTTTTTGTTTGTTTTTTTGTATTAATTCAGTCTGTATGATTCAGTGGGATAAAGCCTGACGTCGACTCCATTCATTCTGCAGCTGAACGCTTTTAGATCACTACAGTGAGGAACAGATCTGAATACAAAAAGAGGATTTCTTAACCCTACCTTGGAGCAGCTTCTTGATGACATCTTGGTGGTCTTGGAGGATGGATGCAGATCAGAGCAGGCTCCGTGGGCAGGGCAGCAGCTGCAGGAAACTTTGTGAGCACGAGCTTCTTTTGGAATCTTGAGAGAAAACGTGCATGAAGTCTCCAAACGTTAACAGGTGAAGGTTTGCAAACAGTCTTCCTCCTCAGTCAATACACTTGGCAGAACTTGTCACATCGTCCTGATTGTCATTTCTTTTGTCAGATGATAAAAGGGATGGTTTAAAAATGTATCCAAACGTGGGGTCAAAAAAAAAAAAAAGTTAGTGGCAAACTGTACTGCTGCTTCAAGTTTCTTCAGGTATCAATGGGGTACAACTGTGAGATGATGCGTTAAAGTTGTAATTTGTAGTATGCGACCACCCCTTGCAGCTTCCTGTACCGTGTCCATTTGGAAGAGGCTTTTAAAACCGGCAGGCTTTTTGGGAGTTGTTATAATGAGGGGGAAGGTTCGGGGGGGCGAGGAGGAGCAAATTTGTTGGAGGAGGCAAAAAAGTGCTTCTTATTGAAACTCCCGAACTGGTAGCACTAACCTCTTGCCTCAAGCTTAAATAGGCTTAAAACTGTTAAACTTCAGCAATTTTTGAACATTATTTCACAGGTTTAACTATTAATGCACAGAAACTAAACATCCCCTAATATAAAGACTATATATTTTCAAGATGCTTAGCCTTCTATGTATTTAATATGTGTGAATATATAAGCCCTATGTCAGTATAATTACCATATAATAAACTTTTGTTGAGATCCTGTTGGTTTTTGTGTGTCTTCTTTTTTTCAGCCAATAGCCATCCCTGGTCAATTAGTTCATTCGCCACCAAGTGGATTAAATTCAATGCTTCTATACACCAGCAGGGGGCGCCACGGATATACCTCCAAATCTGTTGAAAATGGCGCGCGTAAAAAGAAACTTCATGGGGATATTACTGGCTTTGACGCACGTTTCTGCCGTGGAAATACATTAATGAATGCATGAATGATTAGTTACTCTTATAAGCTCAAATTTAATGTCTATTTTTGAGCAAGTGTTGCTGAAACAGTACTCTGTACTTTCCTGGGCTAAAAAAAATAAAAAAATGGCAAGACATTAAGCTTTTAATCATCTTAAAAACAAATTAAAAAAATGAGCAATAATGAAACAAGTAGATAAAGAAGCTCATTATGGAATAGCGTTTCAACTTTTCTTGAAATGTTTAAGTTTTGTAGGTAAACCTGCAGACAGCATTTTACAGAAAGAAGAGCATGTTCTGTAAACCCAGTGTTGATGGCTTCAAACAATTGAATAGTTTCAAAAATGTTGTGAAACCTGATATGGTTGAATTTGACGGCAAATTTTTGAATCTTTATCAGCTTTACTCTTTTTCCCTGTTTGTACAAGAATAATATATAAATAGAATTTCTAGTTTTTTCATGAACAGTTCACTGGATCAAAAATGAAAACAATCAAATGATGGCACAGGAGTGAATTTCTCAGATCTCAGGAATGAGTTTGCTTTATTCTTGCTTGTTTCCTGACAAATCATTTGGGGTTTTTTCAGACTTTTAAAAGCTTGATATGCCATTTGCTATTTGTTTTCTTTGCTGAGGGTGTACATAGAGTGTCTACAACCACCGTGATGTTAACATAAACCTCTGTTAACATGGTTGGATTTGGACCAATTTCACAAAACAATTATGATTGTTAACTGCATTAATAACGCTAGGTACAACTTTAGGATCCTAATATACAGTAATTGTCAGAACGGGCCCATATTCTCCAAAACAATATATGAATCTAAAATGCTGCAGGAGTAAGCTGTTTGCTGATCTTGTCCACTTGATTTTAAACAAATCCCAACTAATCACCAAAGAGATTTTCTGCCCCCTGGGGGATAGCACTGGAGCCCATTCTGGCAGTCCTCCATTCATCGGAAGACACAGTTCCTCATGTGTTAATTTGGCTTGCTGTTTATTTGAGAAAGGATACACAATGACAGCCAGAGAAAATAGCCAGGGTTTGAGGCCTACAGGGTCGCCTGAGGGGAAGGGCAACCCCGTGTTACGTTCCGCTACGTAGGAGAAACTCCCAGGGAAGCGTGCTGAACATGAATGCTCTGTCTTCTGCTAGTAGTCCGGAGTGGCGCCGAGGGCTAGATGTTGATGAGTTTAAAGCCTAGAGGCTGGTTTATACCCCTAGCTGACTGTAATGAACAGCAACCATATGTTTTTGCTGACTTACTTGAAGCTTTTGGATCACATCACCCAAATCTGGCTTGCACAGAACTGCGCATTGTGCTCTGCGCGTATGGATCCCATCCCTCACTTCCAAACCACCCTAAATACCACCTAGGGGTCCGGGCTGTGTATTCTGGCCAAGGCACAAGAGAGAGTTTACTTTAGTGCTGTGGACTTGTAAGGATCTTTTTTGAATTCACTCTGAACAATGGCATCATTGAGAGTCTATGTGTTGCCTATTTTTCTTTTTGTTTTTAATCAAAGACACTAATGTAGTCATTGTTTCACTCCCAGGAACTCCCATGGAGTTTCCAAAAAGTATAGCAAGAGCAAGAGAAGTGAGGTTTCACTTTGGGCAATGGTTTGTTGAGATTACTCAAGTGTGCTTAAGACTTCCAAGTACCATCTCCTTTCTTTGTTTGCTGCTAATGTTTAAAGCAAACAGTGTTTATGCCATGCCTAAACAACAGTTAATGCAGAAGAGCTTTGATATATGACACACTGTGCAAAGAAAGATTTTTACTGAGATTGTTCAGTTGAAATAATGGGAGGCTGAATAATTCTCAGCAGACATCCACAGCAAGACATTTATCTGTGCATACTGACTTTATCTGAGGAACAGAAAGCTGGACATTCTTGTGCAATGTAGGACTATCGAATATTATAATTAGTTGGGTCCCCAGATGTTGTGTAATTCACATTTTTTTTACTTGTCATGGATCGTCCCTAATGCCATATGGTGGTCCCGGATCCCCCCCAGCCCCCCTCAATTCAAGCACTGATTCGGTTGCCTCCAAAACTTTTGGCCTCTTTAAGGTAAAGGGTTCCTTCATTCTTTCATTGATCTTCAGTAAGTACTTTATCCTTGTCGGTATTGTAGGTGATCCAGAGGCTGTGGCTGGTGTATTCCCACCCACTACTCCCGGAAAAGGCTCCAGATTCACCACAACCTGATCAGGATAAAGCCCTTACTGAAGATGAATGATGACAATATGTCTGGGGTATGAGTAATAGAGGGGATCATCCTGTTAAACTCCCAAGGAAAGCACCTTGCTGAATGATAGTCATGGCTCAGATTTTCCACAACTGCATCCGGTGGCTATCATTAGTGGTCAGCAGACCTCAACAATAACTGGTTCTTTCAGTGAGCAATGATTATCCGCAGACAAACAGGCGGTGAATGAGTGTGCTGCGCTTAGAGTGTGAGAGCATTTACAAAGTGTGGAGTGTGCCTGTTTCCATAGGAACTCTGACATGTGTTTCTTGGGCTTTTGTGTGTGTGTAGAAAGAGAGAGAGAGAGAGAGAGAGAGAGAGAGAGAGAGAGAGAGAGAGAGAGAGAGAGAGAGACCAAGCAAGAAAAAAGAGTCATGCTCATGCTCCACCCTTTTGTTTTCATTATTACCATAGAGAGTGCTTTAAACACAGGAGTTTACAGAATAGAAACAACTCAATTTTTGCTTTTACTTTTCTTTCTTTTTGGTGTCTGCCTTTTGCGGTTATTGGCATGTTGTAAAAGTCATTTCCTTTGCATATAAAAAGAAATATGTGAAAAAATGTTAATAGCAAATGTCCTCATTGATTTTTTTACACTTATTACTTTACTGAAGATTCCATCACCATTATCAATTGCATCTTATTGTATTCATTTTTATAACTCTTTTGATTATCCTGCTATAGTCTTATAGTTTGATATTTATTCAATTATGGGCCAAAATGAAATGTGTTCTGTTAGTAGACCCAGAAATAAGTTTAGCTTAGTCTTAGACTGAGGATTAGTTTATGTTTTGATATGAAAAGTTCAATGAAATTATTATGCTTAAATCATTGACTTCCATTGCACTGACTAAAAAAAGATGAAATAAGGTGCTGGAGTTGTGTCCTCATTATAGATGTAATAGAGCTAAGGAGGTCAGAATGTTAAGCAGTCCAGCTTCGGCTGCTTTTTATGGTCTCACTTCCACAGTGAAACACTTCGGCCGGCTTCAAAGCAGCTTTACGGTTTCAACAAGGTTCTGTGGGGCTAAAACTCTCATGGTTTGGATCCCTGCCAGAGGGTGCATTTAGATTCTCCTCAAAGAGCAATGGGAAACGATTTTGTACTGAGTCTTTACTGACTCAGGCACCACAGACGTTCCTGGGATAGCGGTCATTGCAGAAATTCATCCAGAACATTTTGGTATGCTGAAGCATCGGCCTAACTGAATTACAATCAGCCTGCTTTATGTGTATACCTTTAATTTATTTGGAAAAGTCTCCAGTCACTTTATAGCATTAGGCCTTTTTTAGGCACATCAAGATTTCTTTCTATGTTTAAGTTAAACAGACACTCCACATGGTTAACTTTCTATGGCACAATGGAGGTAGTAGTCAGCCTGTAATTCCCAAATGTACTCTCTATTTCACGTTGCTTTAATTATTCAAGGAAAGGCTCAGCATTCTTCCTGCTACTCGTTTGGCATTACTTTTTTTTTAGACAACTGATTTAATGTGAATTGGTGAGCGGCAAATGGTTTCAGGCACATGGGTTTGGAGAACTTATTTATTGTTATAGTGGTAAATTACACCAATTAAAGGAATAAAATGTCACTAATAGTTCTTGCTGTTCTTCCTGTGAAGTACTGACTTTTAGATCTGACCCTAAATCTCAACGATATGCAGTCGATAATGAATACAAAAACGAAGAAGAGTACATCACTTAATCCTGTCCCCAATGTGAGCCTTGGGGCCTGTTGCATCAGTATTGGGTGAGAGGTTATGTTTGGAGCAGCAGGGAGTTCCTCCAAGCCTCCCCTCCATCCCCGGTAATCTGGAATCAGACTTGTCGGTCCCTCGACATTTACTTAGATCAAGCTGCCAGATACATGCTGATTTGGCTGCAATCAAAAAAGAACACGCAATTAAAGATTAGGATTTTTAAAGAGGTATTGTCTAATAAAAAAGAAAGTAAATGCCAGATTTGCACAGACAACAATATCATTTTAAGTCCATTTATCATTTGCAACCAGAGGAGGGAAATAACGAAGTACAAATACTTCATTACTGTATTTAAGTAGATTGTTTTGGTATCAGTACTTTACTTCACTATTTATTTTTTAGACTTTTTACTTTCACCCATTAAATCTTTACACAAATATATGTACTTTCTACTTGTTACTTTTAGTATTATTTCTCCTCATTCAGCGCTGTTTCCAGCCTATCAACCTGTCATTGCACATCTTTTTCACCATATCACTGGTGTATTTTTCCTGGCTATCAGACGTAGGTGTAGGCATAGGCTAGCGGAGCTAACAATGAGCAAGGCAACAAGAGGAATGGTTAATGTGAATTCAGAGGGAGCCACCGATGTGAAAATAAATAAAAACAAAGACATTCCTCAACACCCATGGCCATATATAAGGGAAATGTTCGAAATGATTGGTGTCAAAAAGTACTGGCTTATAAGAATTTGCCGTCAAATTTGATAAAGCACATACTGGTAATCTAACATTTTATTGTTATAGCTTTCTTGTCATGAGCCATTTTAATGTTTAAAGTTTTATAGCAGGCCACTCAAGATCTTCCTCTCCAAAGCATGTAAACCAGATCAGGGCATTGCTATGCTGGAACAGGTTTGTGTTTCCAAGTTCAAGTGAATGCAAAATGTAATTATAGTGTATCATAAAACGTCTTGTACAATTGTGTGCCTCCAGATTTGTCGTAACAGTTTGGGAAAGAACTACATATAGCAGTAAAGGCCAGGTATATATCATTTATTTATTTATTTGCCATCACCAGGCCATAGCCCAGATTGTTTTGTGATATATAAATAGATAAATAAATAAATAAATAAATAAATAAATAAATAAATAAACAAACATATTTATTTTGTTTATATCTTAGTCTTTTCTCTGTTTGAATTCTATATGGTGGTTGCTCAGTTTTTTATTTATACATTGGTATAATGTGAGGTGCAGTTACCAGCGTGACACTAAAACAGGTAGTAGTAATGGCTACTTTTTACTTAAGTACATGTCAGAGCCCAAATATCTTTACTTTAACTTGAGTAAAAAAGTGAAGTCAGTACTTCAACTTGTACTGGAGTCTTTTAAAACATGAGTATCTGTACTATTACTTAAGTAAAAGATGTGTGTACTTTTGCCACTTCTGCTTGCAACACATATATCACTTGCAACAGATTTTGAATCATTGACCAGAAATAGATGAAGTGTGTGGTTCTTCTCCTAAATATGACAAATCCTCATTGTGACAAAAACAACTCCACCTCAAAAAGCATGAGGGAATCTCTGATGATGTTAACTAGAAAAACACCCAATGTATGCGCTGTCACCTTCGTAATCTTTGGCCTTCCTTAGGTCACCTCCGCCTTCAGAGCTGGTGTTAGTAATGTAATCGGAGAGCATGTAACGCTCATTAATAACTAATGAAAATGACATTAAAAACTTTTTATTAGTTAAAAGGAAAAACCTTTTTAAGGGATTCAGATCTGCCAATCTCCCACTTTAATATGAGGGTTTTTAGTCCGAGAGCAATGGGTCCACACTACAGTATCCCTTGTTAGTTTCCTAAATGAACACAAAGTTAAACTCTTTAAAACAATTGAAAGAATAGTTCACTCCAGCCAGACCTAAATGTTTAGACCCAACAACTTAAATATGAACACGAGACGTCCTTCTTCTTCCACTAAATGTTTGTTCTTGAGAAGACTGCTCTTTTAGGCACAAGAGCAAGGGAAATCAGTTTAGCAGAACAAAAATAAACACTAATTAGTATTTATTTATCCTGGAATTGCTGGCAATTACACAGTCTGAAGAGGGAAGTGAAACATTTACCTTTTTAACAGCACTTTCAGAAGAGCTGAAATTTTCTGACTATGCAGTGTGCATTTGTCTTGTAAAAAGTTTCTATTTTGTAAAGTAATACTAGTATTAAGTAGTCATTTAAATCATTGACTTCCTTTGCCTGATTTTTTTTTTACCAATTGTCTTCCAAGGTATCTTGATTAATTGCTGCAAAACATTCTTAAAGAAAGCACGGTTGGGGAAAAAAAGAGTTACGAAAAATATTTAACATATTAGTGTCTGTGGCCTAAATACGTATAATGAACTGGTTTTAAAACTGTGAAAATGATATTTCCTGTATTAGTCTGCTGTAGGTCCTGAGGATATTGTGAATCAAAAAGGAGACAAGAGAGGTCAAGGTCACAAACAGAATTAAGATAGATGACTCATAGGAGATCTGCACAGGCGCAAGTCATTTAATCATCCCATATGCACTCAGGTTAATCCATCTGACCAGTAGTATAGATTAAAAGCAAATAAATCTTGTCTGCTGATATCTGTTTTTTTGTCCTAGACATACAGTATATTTAAAAATAAGATACTGACACTAGTTTTAAAAGACCATATAATATTTGAAGGAGTAGAGAATGAATACACTTTTTTAAAGAATTAAAATATTATTACCTGAACTTCATAATTCTTTGAAAAACTGCCCACAGTGACGCTTTCAGTTTGGGATTTAGTTTGTAAAATACTGTAATTGTTAAATCCATTTTTAAAACTGCAGCATCCCTACAGAATTACAGCTCAGGTTAGAAAATAATTGTTCCTTTGAGACACATTTTTTGTCATGTGTGTGTTTGTGTGTGTGTGTGTGTGTGTGTGTGTGTGTGTGTGTGTGTGTGTGTGTGTGTGTATGTGTGTGTGTGTGTGTGTGTGTATAGCCATCATATCCAAGGGCATGCCACCCCAGGCCAGCTGGAACCATTTACCCTCTGATATACAGGCCTGTCTTGAGTGCAGATTCAAACTGCGAAAAGAAAGCTCCTTCTGTTTTCTACCCATGACAATCACTTCCTGACTGCAAGCTGAACCCCTGTAAAATCATAGCCTTTTTTCCCTATATGATTGATCTAATGGTTTTGGGGGCGAAGAAGCAATAGAAAAATGAAGAATTGTGGGGAAACACTGAAACAATATTGTGCAATTTAGACAATAGAGTAGAAGTATAAATGACATATAATGCAATGTATATGCCCTTTGGTTAGTCATAGCATGTGGTGGACATGCCAGGATTTGCCTGCAGATGGGCTTTTGCTCATCAAAGAACCCAATCTTCAGTGGGGGCAAGTAGGATTAGCTCGTATACCCAGAGGCGTCTGCATTGTGTCATTTCCCGAACCTGTGGAAATGGGGAACACATTAGAAATCCAAAGTGATTCTCATACATCCTGGGAACATCTGGGTGCATTGGTTATTATGCCATAACACAAAGAATGGAGCCATTGTTTTAGCCAATTACACAACCATATACTGCCAAGCATATCCTGCAGCAGAGGGAATGGTCTGTAGATAGTGTTGTGGTAGTAATTTGCATGGTTTCTTTATGAAAAGGCTCTTATGTTGCTATTGAAAACACAACACATCTCATGTAGTCTGCTCCTAATCACCTCATAAATACACTTCTGGAGGGGATCCACTGACGGAAAAGCCATAGTAAAGTTGATATTGTAGAAACGATAACCATTTCCTTACGATCTTCAAGAAAAAGAAACAGATCAAATGTGCTGATTTTAGGCAGATCAACCAAAAACAATAGAAAAAATATACAGCGTGTCTCAAAAGTCTCCATAAATGAGAAAATAACTTATTTTTTAGCAAGATTTCCTATATAAAATATGCCTTTTAATAATAATAACATGTTGTGTTCGCTTGAACTTGGAAAGCCAAACCTGTTCAAGCATTGCAATGCCCCGGTGCCCAAAGTGAACTCCTTGAAGATATGGTTTGCATGGTTTGTAGAGAAAGATCTTGAGTGGCTTGCTATAATCTCAACCCGATTAAACACCTTAGGGATGAACTGGAATACTGACTGCACTCCAGGCCTTCACACCCTACAATGGTACCTGACTTTAATAACACCCATGAAGTGGATGAAACAAATGTTCCCAAGCACAGTCAAAAATCTAGTGGAACATCTTCCCAGAGGAGTGGAGGGAATTATAAGAGCAAACTGGGATTAAATGTGCCATGTGATGCTCAAAAAGCACATACCACACTTGGTGCCTGCAAACTTTTGGCAACATAGTATGTTGAGAAACAAAATATAGATCCACTATGTGCAACCTGAATGGCATGGCATGTACCTAAAAAATATTGTGGTAGTCATAGTGGTAAAATGTACACTGGGTTTTGACTAAATCACCAACAGTGCCAACAACAAAAAATATATTTTTATATACATACATACATACACATACCATGTGTGTGTGTGTGTGTGTGTGTGTGTGTGTGTGTGTGTGTGTGTGTGTGTGTGTGTGTGTGTGTGTGTTTGGACACACTTTCTTGTTCAGCAGTTTATCTATTTTTGTTATTGTAATGTTGTCACACTCATGACATTCTCTCATCAGATTCTCAAGGTAGTCACCTGTAATGGTTTTCAGTTCACATATGTGCCTTGTTAAATTTGGACATTTTTTGCTTCCTTAATGTGCTTTAGGCCATCAGTTACCTTTTGCAGAGGAAATGAGGAAGTACAGAATCAATAGCCATATTACTGCTGCTACAGCTACTGTACAAATCAATCTTATAGCAAGAAATCTTGTGTTTAGAGAAACAAATGATCCACTTAGTTCATTTAAAGAAAGATTTCAAGAACTTCAAATGTATCCCCAAGTGCAGTGTACCAAACTATCAAATACTATGATGAAACAGGTTCTAATGAGGACCATCCGAGAAATGTAAGACCAAAAGCTACCTCTGCTGCAAAGTATAAGTTTATTAGAATACCAGCCTCAGAAACCACTGATTTACATTAATGTTTTTCAGTTTTGAGTTCAAGTGCCAGATTCTGTATATTTCAACATCCACACTTCAGAGGAGACTGCATAAATCAGACCTTGCGAATTGTGGCAAAGAACTATTAATTCGGGAAAACAAAAAGCAGAAGAGAACTGTTGGGGCCAAGAGACACAAAAAAATGGACAGTGATCAGTGGAAAACCATCTTGTGGTCTGATGAGTTCAAATTTAAGATTTTTGGGTTTAACTGCTGAGTTTTTGTTAAATGTGCAAAGGGTGAACTGTTGGTTCCTAAATGTATGGCTTCTACTTTGAAGCATGGAGGAGGAGGTATGATGCTGTGGTGATGTTTTGCTGATGACACTGTTGGGGATTTTGTCAAAACCACCATGAATTCCTTAGCATTTTGCAGGTCCATCCCTTTTTCCATCCCATCCAGTTTGCTCTCAGTGGAACCATTATTTGTTTTTCAAAAGGACAATGACCCCAAACACACCTGTCGGTTATGAGTTATTTGTTCAAGAATGAGAATGATGGAGTGCTTCATCAGATTTCCTGGCCTCCTCAATCGCCTGATCTATATCCAGCTGAGATTGTTTGGCATGAGTTGGACCAGAGAGTGAAGGTAAAGCAGCAAATACTCAACAAGTCGGGAAACTTGTCAGAGAACCTGGAAAACCAATCTTGGTGGCTACCTCATAAGACTGACTGAGAGAATGCCAAGAGTGTGCAAAGTTGTCATCAAAGCAAAAATATGCTACTTTGAAGAATCAAAAACATAAAACATTCTGGGCTATTTAACATTTTGTTTGCTACATAATGTTATTTCATAGTTTGGATGTTGTCAATATTAATGTACAATGTTGAAAATAACAAAAAAAAAATTAAACTCTACCTCCTTCAAACAGCAACCAGGGTTCTCAAGTGGCACAATAGAAAAACATTTGTTCTATGATTGGAGATCACAAGTGAATCCTGATGATGCCACAACCATGGTTATCGAGCCAAAAATGGCATTAATGTCTCAGCTGTCTCTTACAGAATTACTAGATGGTATTGGGGACTTTTCTCTGTGTGCTCCCTTTACTGTTCTGTTATGCAGCTTGAATACATTTCAAAAGAGTGGTTATTGCGTGCACAGTAAGTTGGAATCGGATGAATGGCAATTGGCGGGTGATCAAATTGAGGAGAAAATAGGGAGAAATTAAACCATAAGTGTACCAGTGACCTTGAAGCTGTGAGGCTGTTCAATACTCATTCTCATTGTGATTGAATCTTTGCTTCTATTTTGAAGTCAGATTTCAAACTAAGAGAGCTTCTGTGTTTCTTACAACAATGTCTACAAATGGAGTTGACAACATAGTAAATGCATGGTGATCACAGTTCTTCAGTGGTTCCTTTACACTCAGCTCTGAGTTGTCTGTGATTACCTGTGTGCTGACGCATTTTCCCTAAACATGACATCACTAAGGGAGATCCTGGAACACCCTATTAGAAGCTGTGGGACTGTTTCCAATACCTCACTGGGTTATTCTGTAATAACCTGAGATTTTAGGCATAGTTTGTTTAAAGTAGCACACATATACAGTTGTATTCAGTTTTACTGGGCATGGTAGCGTTTGTGATTATTGACAACACAATCTACAATCTAAACTACAAAAGTACCCTTTGTTGATAGAAATTAGTTTTTAATTTGCGAAATACAAGACATAATTGCACTTGATTATCTGCAGCATGTCAGATCATTCTGTAAACGTGACCACTTAAATCAATATAGTGTGCAGCCTAACCCACTTTGTCATTAATCATGCTAATCTATGAGGTTAACATATGGATACCACTGAAACCCAGTCTGTTCAGAAAGAGCCAGTGAAAACAAAATGGGTGTGTTTCTGTAGTAGAATGATGCTTAGAGTGTGCTGGGTATGAAGTTCTGCAGTCTAATATTTAAACATGCAGTAGGCTGCCATCATATTCCATTATCCAATGATAATTATTGTTAACAGCCCACATGAGTTCACTGAGTGGCTGCCGGCTGGGAAATGTCTGGCTACGACAAGTTTCCAGTAAGCAACTGAGACAGACTTGAAGGTGGTTTGTTACTGGTGTCGTTTGTACTTGTGTGGGCTTTGGCTTTTATGCACCTGTGTTGCCTATAGTATTGAGAACGTCATGCCTAAAATGAATCAATATTGGTACATGAAAACCAACAGTCTTGACAGAAAACTATCTTAACAAAAAGTACGAAATGATACTATAATGGCAAGATAAAAGAAGTACAAGTACAAACAAGTACAAAGTTGAGGCCGAAAACCTGACATTTTTCCCCACCACACTCCCTCTTCAGGTCAATATCACAAGACACACAAATATGTTTTGTTATGCTGTATATTCGGTATCTTGAACATTATATTGTGTAAAGTCATGCTAAATGCATTAAGAATATTGAGAAAGTAATCCACCTCATTTGTGTTTATTACTTATTTGCGTTTTCTGTGGTTATGCGACTTACTATTGCCCACTGGACACCAAAAGCATTAAGTAATTTATTCTGTGTAATAGCCAGCTTTTTCTTTTCTTTTCTTTTCTTTTCTTTTCTTTTCTTTTCTTTTCTTTTCTTTTCTTTTCTTTTCTTTTCTTTTCTTTTCTTTTCTTTTCTTTTCTTTTTACAGCTGATGATAATGCAATTGTTCCTGGTAAACACAAAACAGCAAACACAATCCACAACCATTAATACTAGCCACTCATAATACTGTGCATAGCCACTACATGTAACATTTCAGCTCAGCTTTTTCTATACTGGACAAGCAAAAAAGCCCACAAATTACACCTATGAGGCCTAAGTTACTATTTTACTTATAGTGAGCAATACATCCTCACCCACCTAGGGGTGTGGAAATGAGATCACACTCAGTTCAGCCCCAGAATCTGTCTCGCTGTCTCCCCCAACCCCCCCACTCACCACCACCCAAAGATTTATAAGGTCACAAAATGACGAATGACAGCTGATTTATGTCATGTGACTTTAAAAATTTGCACCATCCTGAATGAATGGTACCACTGTGACATTTAGTGCACTGACCTTCCCCTAACTGTCAAAAGATTCTACAGAATCCTCTAAGGAGCCTTTAGTGAAACTAATTAACTAATAGGATTTGGTCATGTTTCACAGGTTAAAACATCCAACAAGCCATGAAGACATATTCAGGTTATTGGCAACAAATGTATCTAGAATGGTGACTTTTATCCCAGATGTGCGAGTTTCTACTAAGTAGTATGACGGTGCAAAGAAAACTAAATTCTGTGAAAACTCTGAAGGGGGTGGGGTGGTTACCCCCCACAAGGACATCTGCCTTCACTCTTCAACCTTAAATTCTCTGCAATAGGACTTGTATGTCATTAGAAGAAAATAGGGTTGGAAGGAGGCTGTGGGGCATGTAGTTCTGCTCAGTGGAGTTTTACTTTTCCCCTGCACTTAGCTCTAACCTTGATATTATGAACATGTTATTGAAGACCCACCTGGCAGGGATTTGAAGTAGTGTGTGATTTCAGCCAAGAACACTGACTTCCAGGCCATTAAACAGACTTGTATGATAAAAAAAGAAAACCCCTTTAAAACATTGACCTGTAAGGTTTATTTGTGGTGAGTTACAGTAAGCCTGTGGATTTTATGCCATTTTAAATTCTACACCTTGATGCCAAGTCATTCTCATAGGATTCAATCTACACATCTCTCCTTCTATAGGCTTCTTTTAATGTTTTGTCCTCGTGTTCTTGTATATACACATTTCACTTTATTGGCAACACTTGTACACCTGTGAATTCAAGCATTTGTTCAATCAGTCAATTATGCACAACAGAGCAATGCATTAAATCCTGCAGATACAGGTCAAGGGCTTCAGTTAATGTTCACATAAAAAAGTGATCTTAGTGACCCTGGCATAGTTAGTGGTGCCATATGGGCTAGTTTGTGTTTTTAGAAACTGCTGATCTCCGGGGATTTTCACGCATAACTGTCCCTAGAGTTTACACAGGATTGTGCAAAAAACTAAAAACATCCAGCGAGCGGAAGTTCTACAGGCAGAAACGTCCTGTTGATTAGGAAGGTCAGAGGACAATGGCCAGACTGGTTCCAGCTGACAGGAAGGCAGCAGTAATTCAAATCACCACTTATTACAATTGTGGTAAGCAGAAGAGCATCACAGATGCAAAACATGTTTTGTTTTTAGGTGGGTGGGCTACAATAGTAGAAGATCCAAGAGGTTTTGCTCGTGTCAGCGGAGAAATGGAATTTGCAACCTCATAAACACATTATTGGGCATTGGAAAAATGTCAGACAATGTCATTTTTATTATAAAATGCAATTGTATATCTTTTGATGCCATCCTTGCTGATCTTATTTCCCTGAACATCACACATGAAGTCTCCTCTTATTTAAAACTGTCTTACAAAATGAAAGTTTGTTTTGGCATATTTGAAAGTACAGCTGTAAGGGTGTGTAGCCTGTAATTATGTCCATTGTTATGTCAATATATTAGTTATTATTACTTTGTTTGAATTATTTTAACTAGCAGGAGAAGGTTTATGGATGTGGTGAGGGAAGACATGCAGGTAGTGGGTTTGAAAGATGCAGATGTAGAGAACAGGGGGTATGGAGACGGATGATCCGCTGTGACAACCGCTTATGGGAGCAGCCAAAAGAAGAAGAGTTTTTAAGTAATTTTTTATATATTGTATGTAGGCATTAATTAAACTAATTTAATATGTCTTCCTAAAACTCCTAATATGATGACATGCTACTCAGATCTCTCAGATTTAGTGGTTGTGAAACCTACTGTGGAGGAGCAGAGTGTATATTTAACCTTATTTCCCTGTGGTGGGCTATGTGATTGTCTGCAACCCAGACTCTAGCTGTCACACCATGGTGTCTCCTGTGGTTTAACCTGCAGACCTTTTCTAGCTGGGTTTGTTATGTTAGAGAGTGGTTAATTTCCTGTCACTATCCTCCAGAACAATCTTATACTCAAAAGAGTGCACTATAGGGATTGCTGTTTTTTATTATGCACAAAGTCAATATTATTTCATTAACTATGAAAACAAAAGGACACGTGTGATAAAATGGTTTTAATTCGTTAATTCATTCAAACGGAACCAATTATTAGCATTACTATAGTGCAATATCATTCACTGGTGTCTATTTTGATTTTGAAAGTAGGTTTTAATAAACAGTGTGTGACTGCCAACTGCAGTCATAATCAAGTATTTTGATAAAACAAACACTTATCAGATAATTTGGTATTTTTAGCTCGATGGCTATCTTATGATTTAATAAGTCATGTGTTTCCTGTGGTGACTCCCACAGCTCAGAAATGCTATGTCGCATTTTGAACGTGATTATCTGTTGATTAAGCCTCTTGCTGTTACTGAACTAACAAGACATTGTTTCTTGCTTCTTCTTATTTTTGCTGGAAAGCCTTCTGTGTAGATGTTTTTTTTGAACATTGTTCTATGATCAAATTATTTTGCTGATGTAGAGGCTGAAGCTTTACTTTTTGGCAAAGATCAGACATGATTCCAAAGAATTATCTGCCAGGCCACAGCTCAGTCTTCAATTACAAACCTTTGACGCTGCAGTTTTCCAGTGACTTGAGCAATATAACTGAAATACAGCTTTTGAAATATAGAAGAAACATTGAAACTAAGACATAAGTGAGTGCCACAGTGAAATATGACTGTGAATGTTATGCAAAAAATATTTTAATAGTATGTTTATTAAAACTGTAATTGTTTAAATTGATTTGTAGTTTTACAGGTATGTTATCATTGTATCTGTATTAACTATTAGAGACACGATGATGTAGCCCACAATAATACTAATTAAGTTATACAATTATATTTCAGGTAAACCTCACTAAAATCAACTGCATGGTTCTGTCTTTAAGACGAGTATTGAGTATATATTAATGTTCAGTGAAAATTAGCAGAAAGCCCAAAGTTTACATCTGCCAATGAATCTAGGTTACTGGTCTCTTTAAAGGGTCCAATACTTCATTCCAGTATGTTAAAGGGTACATACCAACTACATTTCAAGGGTCATTAACTATTGATTAAACCACTTGCTGTTAGTAAATGAACAAGACATAATATACATTTTTCATGAATGTTTCCCTATGGTCATATCACATTTCTCAATGTAGAGGCTGTAGCTTTAATTCTTGCCAAAGCTCAGCCATGATTCCACATAATCATCTGCCAGACCACAAAGAACCCGGTCTTCAATTATATTCTCTTCGACGCAGCAGTTTTTCACCGGCTTTGTTAAAATTACTTGTAATCCTAATTAGGATTTTATGCCTGGTCTATAGCATGTGTGAGGAGTTGAAATATTTGTCTGTCATGTTAACATTAGCTCTGGATGGCCTCTTGTGAATAATGTGTTGATATTCTTTTTGCCAAATGGAATTTTTTGTGTCAAGGGAACGTTGCTTTGCAAATCAGTTCATCTGTGAAAACGTGCATGGGGAGCTTCCACTGGGTCCCTGGGACCACTGCTAGAGGATAAGTTTTTTTTGGACATTAGCCCAGTTGTCTCACCCATTTTCCTCTTGCTATATGAATCTCCTCTGTTCGTACAACACTCAATAATATTTAAGGATGAAGGTAAGCATGTGCTTCATTCAAGACATCTGAAGACATTTAGTTGCCCCATTTGGGAGCCCCAGGGGGATGTCTGATTTGGGCATTGACTTGTTGCCATGGTCACACTTCATTTTAATTCATGAAACAAATTTAATATAAGACACCACAGGGTTTAATGCTAAAATGTTTAATGGTGGCTAAAGCTATTAACCCCCCCATCAGCCTGTCCCTACTACAAAAAATATTAATGAAGATTTCAACACAGACCCATAGGCGTGTTCTGATCAGTGCTTAGTTTTCACATTGTACTCTCGACCTTTGGGCAAATCTGATTAGTCTCCCCAGGTACATGACTAGTTCACTGACAATGGCCCAGGGACTTATGCAGCTGATTCATGAAATGAAGTTAAACAGAGGGCTTACTGGGCAGATTCAGTGTATATTCCTTTGGGGCATCTCTATTGCACACTTAATCAGCTCTTCCCCTACACGGTGTATAACACACTATAGATATAGAAGCTTTAGTAGTATAAATATGGTATGGTCATCCAAACCTGCTTGAATATATTGTATATTATTCCCGGAATTAAGCTAAAAGTTGTTCTAATTTGAACGCTACACTTATTCTCCAAGATGTAAACTAGCTGCTCATCAAATTACTTTTGGATTTGGAATAGGGTTATGACAGTCAATATGTTTCCAAAAACATGCTTTCTAAGAAAATGAAAAATCTTCTGAATACAATACTTTGTGGAGCTGGTATTAACCAACAAACTGTGAATGTACTTATTTTAATGCATTTGATTTTAATACAGCTGATTTAAAACATCTTTCAGTCTGCGAAAGTGTGATTTTTTACCAGATATCACAAATTTTATTATTATTTATCCATTGGTGTCATAGTGACCACAAAGACTCAACATAGGGAAATTCATATCCCGTTTATCTTCAACACTCCATTAAATGTAAAACCGACTGTGTGATATAAAATTAAATAAAATGGGAAGAAAGTTTAATTCTGCAGTAAAGTTTTATAGTTGGCAATTTGAGCAACATTTTGACTTTAGGGGTCTTAAAAGTGGGCCAGGAAATTTTATATGCAGTATATATATATGCAATTTAGATGTAATCAGACGAAAAAGAATCCCTTGCAAAGAAGCTATGTAGTGTTCAGGACCCTACTTTCAGCTGTTTCAGGGTCTTTATTATGACTTAAGCTGTCACTATATGATTATAAATAGACTGTAATTGAGTTCTTAAATGATATTATTTTGATTTTCCTGGAGAGCAGAATATGATCTGTTATTCTTCAAAATAGCACCATGGAAGCATATTTTAAAGAAGTTATCTACACTAGGGACACAATTTCTTATTTAAATAAATCTATAAAAACAATGCAATGTGCCAAATGTTAAAGTTATTTTGCCTACATGGGAAAAAAAGCAAACAGTTAAACTGGTTATAATTTGCATTATTACATTTTTCTGTTGTCTTTACTTCTGAGTACATGAGGGCCTTCTTAGATGTATTCTCCATCATCATTGTGTTTAATAAAAGACAGCTGGTGTTACATATAGTGGGGTGAGAAGACACCGAGACAATTCATTTCCATGCACCCTGGGAATCCTGGTGGGTGATCAATTTGTTGCAGTCTCCAAACCCTAGACCTATCTCAGCAAACAATCAGACCACCTACATGCCTTTTGGTTTCCCCTGCCTGCTGAGAGTAAATACCATCAGCCACCTTCCCACTGTCGCAGCAACGCCTGTACTAACACACAGCCCATTTGGTCATGCAGGTCACATGACTGTCTCACTTACTAACTCGCTTGGCATTTGAAACACCACTGCTGTTATATGTGCTCTTCGTCACACGCTGCGACTGGCCCGGCTGTCAATCACTTTCCTCCAGAATGCAGCTGGCTGGGGAAAGTAACTGTCACACATGCTGCTTCTGTTTGAGCCTGCTTTCTCATTTTATAGATTGTCTTCATACCTCTAGTAAAAGCTTTTAATGGTGCCTCACACATTAACAGCATGTGTAACCAGGAGCCGATCCCAAAAGAAATCACGGCTCATTTTTTATAAAAATCGGTAATGTCACTGGCAGCAGTCTAGACACAAGACATGTGATCCCCAGACTCACAACCTGAGCATTCCGTCAGGGAAATTCTGATATTGTGTTTCTATGGAATACTAAAGACACAGAAAAGGGAGTGAAAGTCAGAGCCAAACATATGGCACTAATAATATTAACAGTCTAACTGTATAGCAAAAAAAAAGGAATGAAATAGGGGAAGCTGTGGCAGAAGTTGCCACACAACCTTATATTTTATATTCAGGCAGATACTTGAGGTGCCACATATGGTGACTATTAAACAGCAAAAGAGCTGGGTTAAAGGGCCAGGTACATGATCTCATACTGTATGAAATCAGCCTGTGGAAATTTTCTGCATTTGAAACACACTGAACTTTACAGTATTTATCAGTGCTGTCATTGCATTTGATTTTTTTTTTAACATCAAAATAGGTTTGGTTTATGTTAAGCTGAGCACAGCTTCTACACAGTAATAGAGATGATTTCTAAAATAATCTTTGTTTGCAACACAATCTTCATGTTCTATGTGGTAAACGAGGCAATCCCTAGACAGCACCCATCAACACCAATGACTCCAAGTCTATCCCGTCTAATGTTCCATGATCGTATAAGTACTTGACTGTGCTTCAGGCGGCATATGATATTACAGCTGTAGCTTTCATGCTGCTGATTTTCACAATCAAGTAAGTCCTCAATCTTGCCTGGTTTCGTAATATTTCAACATTTCAGAATGATGTTTAAAATTTTAAGTAGCCTAGCTTTTTTTTGTTGCAGTTTTGCATGTGTTTTTCGTCTGCGATCAAAGAATTCAAAGTATATTCCAAATCTTACTCACTTTGCATAGCCAGATAAAATAAGTAATATTGCAAAAAGAGAGAAGGACACTTTTGCTAATTTTGTTAGTTGAACAAGTTACGAATTTTGCATCTTTGCCAGACAGGAGACAAATAACATTATCATTTAACAGGAAAAAAAAGATTTGGTTTGAAAGAGGCAGATATAGAGGACAGAGTATTATGGAGACGGATGATCCGCTGTGCCGACCCCTAATGGAAGCAGACAAAAGAAGACGATTTAACAGGAAAAAAGATAGTATATGGACACCTTAAAGACAGACCAGCTGATTTTTCCTGGAATTAAATAAAATCTTCTTTTAATTAAGAATATTTGTGTGATATCACTGTTAAACTCTTCATATAATACATAGAGCAAACAATTCTGTTTCCACATGGTTAAAAGAACTCATAAATTCTTAATGTATAAAACTGCCAAAAACTAAAAAATGTTGATTGTTTCATAACTGCTTTGTACTAAAGGTGTTCATAAAAAGTTTCCATAAAAAGCCTCTTCAAAGTTAAACCAATGTCAGTATTGATTTTAATGATATTGTGTATTAATGTAATGATCCATGCAAATTACAACCTTAATATAAATATAACTCTTGAATTCTCTCTTGAATATGATATGATATATGATGTGATGTAAGATATGATATGTTTTTCATTAGAAAAGAAAAAATATTTCTGTGTTCTTTAATCCTGTCCGTCTAGACAGCAGAAACAGATCTGATCTTGATAATTTTAATTAATTAACAAGATTGCTGATAAAGCAAGGAGCAGTTTTTGCGAGAGATTAACTTATAACAGCTCATTTTTGCAATCAGCTTTTGACTGTTTTATTGCATGTATAATATTTATAAAGTATTTCTTTCTTCTATTTATTGTATTCAGGTTGCAAATGGACAAACCACTGTTTGTTTCTATAAGAAAAAATAGCACAGTAGTCTTATAAACAATAATATATTTACAGGAATACTGTAATACAACAGCATCTACTCCAGAACATGAGGAAGAAGTTTGACTCCAGTTTCATTTTGCTGTATCTCCAGTTGTTATATTTCTTTTCAGATCTTGTTTGATCTACCAAGCACCAAACTGGGTGAATGTAGGATGGTCTTAGTAAACTCTTTTTTCATCATTACTGTGACGATATTACACTACACAGTGCGTCAGAGCAACGGGGGTTCTAGCACGGGCTGCAACATTGAGCATGGCAGCTCTGCAAATGATTTACACTTGAATGCAAGTGAGGATAAAGTCACAGATGTTTGTTTGGATTGACAGGTCCCAGCCGAGTGAGTCCCACACAGGCTTGCCCTTCGGCTACAATTGGCCCCTGCGCCAACACTTCTGATCTCAGGTCACTCCCAAACATGTTCGCTTGGGGAAAGTGATCTCATCCTTTGCTTGGCTTTAAAGGGCTTTTCAGCGAACTTTCTCTTTGCTTCCCACAGCCCAAGAAAAACTGTGAACTTTGTTGAACTTATTTTATTAATGTGTGCGTAAAAAAAACTCTAATTCTGAATACACAATAATAGTGCAATTTATCATAAGTGCATAAACACAGCTGTATTGATAAATCCCACAACTTCTGAATTGCTCTGCTTGTGCATGCCCATGCTCAATTACATATTGTATTACAGTATTACCCCCAAAATGACAATTATATTGTAAACAAACATTCTTTAAAAAGCCAACCTTCATGGAACGCATGCCAGAAAAAAGCAGATGTCACCAACAGTGAAGTTTGTGAGCAACAGTGAACTAATGGTTTGTTGTTATACATAAATTAAAAATATATAGCAAGCCAGAAATCTTCGATGCCACCTTGATGAAGTTTAGGTCATGATATGTTGTTTTGCAAAATGGAATAATCATGTATTTCAACTTGCCACTTAGTGCCAGCATTCAAGCAATTTAACTAGGCATCTCTTCTTATCTTACATAACTACATAGCATTTCCTGTACACATATGTGAAATCTTCAACAAGTTGAGTGAATTATTTTTATTAGTTGGCTGTTTTTAAATCTATGTGTATGTAATCCGTTGCATGAGTTGCATTTGTTTGAATGAAAAAAAATATTCTGCCAGATTTGAAAATGTAATATGTAATATGTGGTGCTGGTGATGTGAATGCATGTATTGTATTATGTTGGCATGTTCCATGGGTTTGCTGGCAGAGATCTACACCCACTCATCACTTTATGTTCTTTGCCTACAGTTGTGCATGTTAAATAATTTAAATGGGCAAGATTTGTCAATGTCTGCAATCAATCTTTTAATCTTTCATACCATTTTATGTATCTGTATCTGTATTATCTATATGTCTGCACCCAGCATCAAATGAAACTTTTTCATTGCAAGAGGGATTTGCACCCCCATATATAGTTGATAAATAACATTCCATGAAACGAGTACATGCTGGAATCATCCACATACAGTATATGGTTGATAAATAAGTTATACTGTATGCATCCTGGTGTACACCATGACAGTTTTCATTTGTTTTAATCCATGGAAATGGAAAGGAGCTGAAGTTCCTGCCACTCTACAGGATTTCATTTTTTTCTCGCTGGCTTCATGCAGTGGGATCACAGACTAAATGTTGAATTCTCCCAAAGATATGAAATGTTCATGGTCCATTAATGGAATCTGCTAGAGCACACTTTCTAAGCCTGGAAATAAATAATGAGGTGAATCAGGTGTCTTTGAGCTGAGAGCACATTAAAAGCACATCAGAAATGCAGGATTACAGTCCTCCTGGACATTCAGACCTTGGTGTAAGTAAAATGTGAAGTTTGAATGAAGAATTTAGCATGCAGTGCTAAGTGTTAATGATGGCGCTTGTGGCTGAAGTACACTTGAGGAAGTGACTAAAGCTCATAGATTGTAAAAGCATGAATTGAATGAAAATGTCCTTGTGGTTGGCAAAAGAGAGAACCCACACATTTACTCAAGTGGTTCCCCACCTTGTTGCTCATATTCTCCATTTAATCTTGTCCACCCTTTTCCAGTGTCACTTCATCAGTCTCTTTTCTGAGCCTCCCTTCTCAGGGTGATCAGCCAAGTCTGTGGAAACTTGCATATTGTACACCAGAGTTGTGACGCCTATTTCTGTGGGATATGTATTTTAATGAAAGAATAGTACAAGTGCTGTATGAGAAAATATCATTATGAATGGGCAATAAAAGCATATCTTCACTCTCAGCATCTCTACATCCTGGATCATGGTCTCAGGTCATTCAAATTATAACTAGCTACAGCTACTGTATATCTACAGGTAAATACTTAAAGTATGCCATTAATTAGAACATTTCCTTCTTATTGCCTACTGCAAGTAATGTCTGTGAGGCATGAAATCCATATCCAATTAATGAATGAATACTATATCATCATGGGTTGGTGGAATTGTTGGGATTCCAGTAATTGGACTATTAACCATCACTTGCTTATTCTTATCAAAAGAATGGCAACATATTTCATCCTGCCTTTCATACATTGTTGGCCACATAACATTTGAAGTATGAAACCTAATAGGTGTACTACCTTGTCAACAGCATCATGGTGTCTAATATCAATCAGTTGTTTTGGGAAATGTTTTTGTGTGTACAGTGAGATACCAGGTGTGACTAAAACACATGAGTTCAATAATATTCATTTAGCAGTTTGGCAATTTATTAAGGAGTTTATATATATATATATAAAAACACACTTCCTCAGCCCAACAGCATCTAAGGCCATAAGAGCAGTATAAGATATTAAACAAAGCCACTTTTCACAACAAAATGACTAACAGCCCTTGAGCCAATTAGCTGGCACCTGGATACCATTAACACTACCACATGTAATTGAAGAGTGTGACACTGCCCAATGTCAGTGCAAATACTGTAAACACATATGAACATCTATAATGATGTGAAAACAGCATGTTTATGAATTTTGTTTGTGGTTGTATACATGAATGAAATGTACACAATCGGTTTCATCTGCAGCCTTATCATAGAAAACATGTGATCCATGTTCAGATATAAAGAAGGACATGGCTCATATGTGAAATCCCTGTTATATGCACTGATGGTAATGTGAACCAACTCCTTTGAGCTTGATATCTCAGTAATTAGAAAGAGATACTTGTATGTGTTTCTCTCTCAGACTTTTGTTATCTGCAGACTCATGTGGTAATTCCTTTAGCTTCATGTCCTGGATCTTTCAAAGTACTGTGAAGCTATGGGGATAGTTGTTACGGTTTTGATATCCAGGACATAAATAAAGAGCTGGTCAAATAAAGAACAGCTGCAAAGGAAGAGATCATGTTTGGTGTACTCTGTGTGTGTCTGATAGAGAGAGACACAGAGAGAGAGAAAGAGAGAAAGAGAGAGAGAGAGAGAGACAGAGAGATACAGATGTTTAACTTAATAAATTGTTCACTAAAGGTTTTTAACAGATTTCGTGCAATTTTGTGGTGGATGCGCAGGATTGAGTCAAAGGCCCTGAAGCTGAAAGGTGGTAATTCTATATGCTGTTTCATATAAACTCGAAATATTTAAATATTTCCTTGATTTCTGTACCAGTGTTTATTTGCCTTTTACTATTTCAAAATGGATGATAAATATTAAAGATTACAATGACTTCAATAAGTTTTATTATTTGGTGAATAACAGTTAGTGAAGAATGTTCATATCAGTTCCAACTGAAGTTTTTGATTAATTTAGCTCTGACAATAGTTTAACCTGCACTATTTAGATTACTATTATATAATGATTAAACTATAATGTTATAGTAACAATTTACACAGAAACCTGATTAAGATGCCCTCTGCATAAAAACACTGAAATTGATATGATTTCTTTGAGGACTGTCCATTGTCCATGCTTTGTAAGAGTCAAAGATAAGGCTAATTGAATATTTATAGCTGGGTACGTAACAGTGATGTTTCACAACATTCAGAATAATGAATGAAAAAAAAACCCATGATGTTTTTTATTTATAATTATTAAATAATCCTTGGTAATCCTTCTGCACTTACAATCTTTTTGTGAGTGAACATTTTCCTTTGTCATTTTTCTATGTGTGCATTTCTGAACGTGCTGTAGATTCCCTGTTGCTTTAAATCCCACTACAGTAGGGGGTAAGGCAAACAGAAACCCATTCCCCCACTCTCTCTGGTTTGGATTGGAGGTATCAGCCACCCACAGTGCTGCATGCTCACACCCCTCTCTGCTCATTGGCTGAGTTTTTATAGCAGGCTCTGGTGGCTGACACTGTAATGCATTTTGGGGCTCCTGGGAAAAGGCCTGTGCAGTCTACGTTCCCGAAAACCTGTAATATTACTGCTGAGACATCTCAAATGGAAAGTTACTTCTAACTTCAGACTCTTGTTAGTCAGCACCAGTGAAAGTCTGGATTATGGATCATCAAGATATTACACATATTAGATACTATCAATATCACAAAAGTAGATATGATATTAAAAATTGTTAATGACATTTGTGTAAGTGAGAGAGAGAGAGAGAGAGAGAGAGAGAGATGTTAAAGTGCAAGAGGAATATACCACATTTAATTAGAAATGGTCAAGAAATGATTGCTCTCTATTCATTTGTTGTAAGGACAAGTCAAACAAGTCGTAATGAAAAACATTCTTTGCATTTGTGTTGATGCTTGCAATCAAGTAGTTACACACATCATTGGGATCTCTAGGAAGAGTTGGAGAATTCTCAGAATCTTGCCATCTGCTGCTCGGTAGTGTTACCTTGAGGAGCAAAAAATCCTGCCACTGTAAGCTGACAACAGAGAGCAAAGAGCCAAAATCAACAGAATGTGTGATGCTTGGTGCGTTTATGTGTGTGCATTCTATATGTGTGTTTACATTTTGTAAAAATGGTAGCTGTCCAAAATCTTTACAGACACATTAACTCTAATTATATACACAAAAAAAAGTGTTTCCAATAACAAACAAGACAAAGAACCCTAGTGTAAAGAAAAGTTAAAAAATATACAATGTTTGTTGTTGTTTTTTTTTTAAGAGTAAAGCCATTTAACTATATGCTTAAAATAGAGTAGATTAAGAAGCTGTGCAGTGATGTAAACTATAAATTCCTTAGTGAGGTTGAAGCTCTACTGCATGCTCCTGATCAGCATGACAATCACCAGGGATATGACCCAGCATGCACTACTGCCTGGTTCACAGTTTTCATTCCAAACAAACTCAGCTACTATTCTAAACATTCTGTGTTGATTCTGGAAGGACAATTAAGTGCTATATTTGGGTGGCACCCCTGACTAAACTTTGTTTATTATTAATTATGGCATCTTTAAAAGTTTGGATAACTTTCCACTTTTCCAGAATTTATGCCTTAATTAGACACTGTGCTAAGGTCAAGAAGTATCATTGTCATCGATCAATAACCATGAGCTCCTGTATACTGCTGACTGAGGAGCTGAAAATTAATCTTATAGTTTCACTGACCAAAATGCCAAAGTCAGGACAAACCTGGAAGACCAAAAAAGTCTCAGATAGAACTGCCTGTATCCTCTACAGAAAGACAGAAACAATACATGCAACCACATCACATTCAAAGTCAGATGCATGCAAAAAACGTCTAGAGAAGAGATTTTAGATGTGCTATGGACTCTTTGGCAACTATCACTTAACATGTGTTTGAAGAAAAAAGAAGTAGCATTTGATCTACAGGGTGTTTAAACTGGAACTGAGCTACAGGAACACAGAATGATGTGAAAATCAAAAAACATTAAGTGAGAGACAGCTGTGGGTGAAAACAACTTCTTGCTGAGGGAGGTCAGGGGAGAATTAGTAGTGGTTTTATCTGCCCGGAGGTCTGTAGTTTAAATAATCAGTCTTTACAACCACAGTGAACAGAAAAGCATTTCAGAGCACACAACACATCAAACCTTGAAGTGGATGGGCTAAAACATAAAAAGACCACAATGGGTTCCATTCCTGTCAGCCAAGAACTAGAATCTGAGGTTCAACTAAAGAGAATCACCGAAGTTGAGTATGTGATGTAAAAAGTGCCAATACAGAATCAAAGGTTGTTTTCTTGTTTTCAGCACCATTACGTATAAACTCTAGGTACTATTGAGTGTACAATTCCCAGATCATCAGTTTCTGAAATATTTCAAATAGCTAATCTGGAACGAACACCCACGCCAAAGTCATAGAGATCACAATTTCTCCCATTCTGATGTTTGATGTGAACATTACATAGGTATGTATTCCCAACATGTTGTTTATTCTTGCTAATCCAGGAGTATATTGCTGAAGTCAGAGGAATTGGCAGGCAAAAACAAACAAGCACAATAAACAGATAAACAGGGAGATAAACAAACAGATTAACAAACATGAGCATAGACAGGCAGACATGAACAGGACAAAAACACAAGCACTGGTCTAACAAAGACAACAGGGATAAGAATGTAACAAAGCAAAATGTACAATAAGACTAAATAAATAGATAGCAGGATATAAGTAGACAAACTAATTTACACCACCTGACAAACTCAAAGCAAAACTACCAGATGAGCTTAAAACAAAAAATACAACAAAAGAAACTCTTATAGCACATTGAATGCAGTTAAAGGGGTAATCAGTTTATTGCTCGAATTGTGTTAGGTACAGAGAGTTTTTTTTAAAGCTTATAATTCCTAACATTGTAAATACTTACAGTAAATAGTCCATCAGATCAATCTACCCTTGACACCACCCAGGAGCTTAAAATGTCATTTTTCATGTTTATATACATATTATTATTACAATAGTCTCCAATTATCCTTTAAAAATACATATTGCAGCTTTAAATAAAATGTCAACTTACCTTGTTACCAAATCATTTGCAAATATTCCCAAACACTTTCTGTCAATCCCTATCTATTAATCACTAACACCTTTTCTGTTTATCTGATTCAAACAGTGAAGCCCATTTGTTATGTCTATAATAAAATTAATTTAATCTCTAATTTAGTTGTATCATTGCATTCTGAGATGCTTTTTTGTTCACCACAGTTGTAAACATTTGACTATTTGAGTTATGATTGACTTTCTGGCACTTAAAATCAGGCTAGTAATTCTCCTGTATCTTCTCATCATGGTATGGTATGGTATATGGACATGGTATTTTAGCCGGCAAAGCATTTTTCGCCAGAATGTTTATTGTTTTGTTCTTTTTACACTACTCTGTGTAAACTTTGGGTTACAGAGTTTTTTTTTTTATTTTGATCTTTGATGTGAATAGCAATTGAGACTCTTTATGATTCATGCTTTGGGCTGCTGCCAAATAGTTAGATGATTAGAAAACTTGATAAATGAGCATGTGAACAGGTGTTCCTAGTAAAGTGGATGGTGAATGTATCTTCAGAGATTTTGCAGAGCCTGTTGAATAATCACCTTTTTCACCATTACATGTTAATTCTGGTAGACTGTGTGTATTTTCCTATGTAAGAGATGATGCTGTAGATACCACATACATATGATTACACCTACACTTATATTTAGTATCTATCTATCTATCTATCTATCTATCTATCTATCTATCTATCTATCTATCTATCTATCTATCTATCTATCTATCTATCTATCTATCTATCTATCTATCTATCTATCTATCTATCTATCTAAAATTACATTGTGTATAAACCAGTAATATAATCAGTTAGCTGTACATACAAATAGCATGGAAGGAAAAGAGATTAGTTAAGTAAAGTTATAAAGTTAAAAGAATACTGTTGTATTTTCAATACAGTTAACTTACAGTAAAGTATTATAATATATTTATAGGCAATTACTTTTTTATTCTACTCTTACAGTATAAGTTTATATATATATCTGTTCTAAATAAACATATATCTCAAAAGTTCCAATCAGTGTCCTGATGATTTACATAATTTAAACATTTACAAGAATATTTTGTCTTCATGCGCTATTTTGGGTCTGGTTTCACTAATAATAAACATAATGCATTTGCATAAAGCATCTATATTTGTTCATGCCCAGGTTGATTAGAGTATTCAAAACTTGAAAAGTATTAATTGAAGGTACATTTAGAACATATATATATATATATATATATATATATATATATATATATATATATATATATATATATATATATATCTGTTCTAAATATACATATGTTGAGGAGATTTTACAGTAATTTACTAACAACAAATTCTTTGGAATATATTTACTGCATACTCTAAAAATACATAGTACATGTGAAAACGTAATTCACTATGTCTCTTTATTTGGCTATGCTTTTGCTTTGTAACCAAGGCATGTTAAAAGTTGCACATCTGGTTTCAGACATATGACAGTTTAGCAGTGTTGGGAATTGAACTTTCAACTATCTGATTGTTTGTTTTAAAGCCTCAAACACTTTGAACTGATTCACATCTATCATCAAATTAATTACCAATACAAGGCAAGTTTCCCAGTATAATCCTATTCAAGAAAAAATAATGTAAGTCAAGTCAAGTCAAGTCAAGAAGTTTTTATTGCTATTGTTAATTGCTTAATTATTACCAGGCTGTCATATACCCAGTAAAACAGGTCGTGACACCGACAGGAAAGTTCTCACTCTCTTTCTGTCCAATAAATCACAGATACTGTCCAGATAGTGTTAAAAATGTTTGAAGATTATACTGAGGAGTACGATATAGATGTGTGAGAGATTACACTCCTGTTGCTTTGGATGAAATGAAAGATGCTACATTTAATAATATTGGTTCTTGACTTTAATTTCTGGTTGCAGGATCATAAATAAGCTGAATTGTGGTTACTTCTGTAATAGATAATATTGTGGGCTCTCCTGGTGACGTAAATGATCTCTAGTAATGAGAAGGTCTGAAGGAGATCAGTTCAGCTGATATGGCAAATTTCTTTAGGTTTTTGAGGAAATACAGACACTGCTGTGACTTGTATTTCCCTTTTAGGAACTCAAACTTTAGTTTTAGCAGTTAGCGAGCCCAAGAGTGAGGAGCTCATGGAGGTTGTGACACCTGCCATAGAGTAGCTGGATCTAGCTTGGCCGGCTGATGAGCGTAAAGCCCCTCTGTCTAGTAAGTTTGACAAGTGCTTCTGCTCCTGGTGTCGCAACCTCCGTTACAGGGGCTGTCGTTTTTCCCTGACCTGCAGGGCCGAAGCTTATCAATATTTGGTTCTTCCATTTGGCCTTGCCCTATCACCCTTCACAAAGTTTGTGGATGCGGCTCTGGTTCCCCTGAGACTTCAGAGCATCCGCATTCTCATATATATATATATATATATATATATATATATATATATATATATATATATATATATATATATATATATATATATATATATATATATATATATATATATACAAATGAAGGAGCTGGGGTTTTAGCTGAAAACCAAGAAGAGTGTGCTTTCTTCATTACAGAGAACCACTTATCTAGTTGTCAAATGGGATTCGACTGCTATGCACATGCAGCTTTCTCCAACCCGCATTGCGTTCCTCCTTATGGCCATTTGGAAGGTCAGAGAGGGGCATTCACTCACTGTCAAGCAGTTCCAGAAACTGCTTGGGCTTATGGCAGCAGCATCCTCAGAGGTGAGCGTCTTCGATTGGAGGCCACTCTGGGCAGCTTGGGATGTTTTCTCATCAATGCCTTGGGTGGTTCCATGAAATTCCGGAGTAAGAACGGGAGCTTTGAGAATGGATTGGACTGTAGTTAATGTCAACAGACTGCTACATTCACTGTACCCCGCAACATTGTATATCTGCTATAAATGGACGTTCGCTGCAACCCAGATGAGGAGGGGTTCCCTCTTGAGTCTGGTTCCTCTCAAAGTTTCTTCCTTATGCCATCTCTGGGAGATTTTCCTTGCCACAGTTGCCACCGGCATGCTCATCAGGGACAAACTTACACCAATAAAGGACATACTCACTTTTAATCACCACATTATCTGTGTAAAGCTGCTTTGAGACAATGTTCATTGTTAAAAGTGCTATAAAAATAAAAATGAATTGAATTGAATTGAGATGAGGTGAGGACTCATGGTGACCTAAGAGTTGATCCAATCGGAAAACACCTCGATGGTTTTGTACATCAACCACCAGGGGGTTCTGGTTCACACCCCCTGTGCAGGCTGGCAGAACATATTTATTCAATTCAATTCATTTTTATTTTTATATCGCTTTTAACAATGAACATATCCTCCTGTGGGCCTGGGTAAATGAAGCAGCAGACACCCTGTTGAGAAAGGGGTTGAGAACCGGGGCATGGCAGCATCACCATCATGTGGTGGAGCAAATCTGGGAGAAATTCAGCAAAGCCCAGGTGGACCTGTTCGTGTCTCGAGAGATGTCGCACTGTCCACTATGGTTCTTCCTGACCCTCCCAGCCTGTTTAGGGCTGAATGTTAGCCAAGGCTGCGTCTGTACGCCTTCCCACCTCTAAGGAGGGATCCCCTCTCTCAAGCAGGGGGCACAATTATCCCCCCCACCGAGAGCTATGGAGGTTGTGGCACAGCCCTAAGGGTCAGACCTCTCCAACGAGGTGGTAGAGACCATTCTCCATTCCAGAGCCCCCTGCACGAGGAGGTTGTATGCCATGAGATGGCATCTGTTCACTGTGTGATGTGCTCAGCACCAATTTGACCCAGTCCACTGCCTGGTTGGTTCAGTGCTGGAGTTCCTGTAGAAAGGGTTGCCTCCATCCACCCTCAAAGTCTATGCATCCGCCGTTTCGGCGTATCATGCCCTGTGGTGGGGCAATTACTAGGCAGAGACCTGCTTTTGATGCATTTTTTCCACAACACCTGGAGGCTGAAGCCTCTAGTGCAACCTGGAGTACCTGAATGGCCAGTGTGCTGGAGGGTCTATTTGAGCCCCTATTCAAGCCACTGGCCGAGGTCAAGACTGTGCTTCTGCTGGGTATCTGCCATCTAAGGAAAGTAGGTAATTTACAGGCCCTACATGTGGCCCCCCACTTTATTGGAGTTTCCAATTCCTTCCTGCACCCTAGAGCGGGTTATGTCCACAAGGTGCCCTCGGTCGTTCCATGACCTGAGGCTCCAGGCATTCTATCCTCCTCTGTTTCAGGCTCCAGACCAGGAGAAGCTGAACCAGCTGTGTCCGGTACAAGCACTGGACACTTACATCCATAGGATGAGTCCCTGGAGTGAGTCAGAACAACTATTAATCTGCTACAGCTCTCAGAGGAGAGGCCTCCCTGCTAATAAGCAGACACACAGCAAACGCTATTGCATCTTTCTACGAGTCCTCTGGTCTCCCTGCTCCGTACGGGGTCAGAGGTGGCAGCCTCTAAGGCTTGGTCCTCTGAACTGGTCAGTTTGGCAGTATTGGACTCTCATGCCCAAAGCGTTGTGATGCAGCTCGAGTTCCTGAAAGGGAACATCTATGGTAAGGGTTACACTTTACTATAAATAGCCTCCTGGTAATGACATCACCCAGCCAGTGACAGCTTACACACCATGGTGGCATTGCTTACATGCCTTCCATTGGACAGATTACACACATGATTCAGAGTGTGGACAATGCAGAAGCGTTCCCAAAGTGCTGCAACACAGCGTCTCATTTCCACATGGTACTAGGGTTACATGAATAACCTAGAGATGACACAGAGAATTTTGAAAGTCTGGCACCATGGAACCTCACCAACCCCCTCTCTTCTATACATTGCCCTGCAGTGATCAGTCTTGTGACTTTTGTGTCACTGGTGAATTCTGATGTTGATCTGGGAAGAACACAGTTGTATGTGAAGAAAAAGAGGGCTTGTGTTAAGCCAAAACAGGAGAAACAGCTATTTATATAGAGCTAGAACTACATTCAGTTATATTTGGTAGAATTCTTAAAAGCATGGAAACCCACTTCCTTAGGGAAAAAATGACAACCCATGGAGAAATGTATGATCAAATACCGTGTCGTGGCATGCCTATAATAAGATGACACAGAGAAAACCTCTGTAGGAGGACCATGACTATTAGACCACAATAATGAAAATCAGTATAAACAATTAAACCAGTGGTTTTTGTAGGGTCTTTCCAGATGATTATTAAAAGGAAGCTTCCATTAGAGATAATGTATTCTTCTTGTGTTTACTGAAAACTGACAAACGGTTAGTACAGGAAATAGCCCTTATCAGATGATTACATTACAGTGTTGTTTTAGTTTTCATTTCCACTGAATGTTAAATCTGTTTTAAGAATGTTGCCCTGGCCTACACCAACTCTAAGTCAGTACTGAAAACAAAGATTGTAAGATGACATAAAATATTGAAAAATGTGATAACAGATTTGTTTTTATTGGCTTCTTGGAATAGGTTGCAAATCAGGTTCAGGGCCTGAGGAGAATAACTTACTTCTGTTACAGAGGCATTTCCATTCTTCCTGATGCTTGTTATATGGCGAGGGGCAGATACAAATCTTTTGTCCATACTAACACATCTGAGCAAAAGAGTTTTGTTTTAGACTGACCCTGGCTTTAATAGCTCTCATGGGAGTAATAATGTAGGTAGCATATTTAACTTGTGAGCCACCATGAACACAGTGTAAACTGTCTCTCTGGGAAGCGTGTAAAAACTCTTTGAGCTAAAAGCTAACTGTGACATTCTTTTAAAAAGCTTTAATTAAATGAGAATTCTTCATTATTACTGTAATAAAAACTAACATGAATCTGTTAACCTTAAATATGACACTAATACAGACTGGACTAAAAAATGTCCTGACAGATAGTGTTATTCTCAAAACCAGTTAATTCTTTCTCGCACAATCCCTAGGAATTATCACAGCCAACATGGCTTCACTCTCAAATGTTATCTTTCTGCTAGCTAACTAATGTCATCTATCCCTGTGCTACCACTTATAAAGAAGGCATTTACAATTAAAGTGCTCATTCGCTCATTTACATAATGTAAATTATTATCTATCTATCTATCTATCTATCTATCTATCTATCTATCTATCTATCTATCTATCTATCTATCTATCTATCTATCTATCTATCTATCTATCTATCTATCTATTTTTATTTATTTTTTTGGGAGAAAACTAAAGATCTGGATCTAGTATGAATTTCATCTAAATGTCAAATGACAACAGTGAATGGAAGCCAGAACTGGTACTTTTACAGTAATGCAAGCCAGTGATCATATTCTCACTGAACCCTCTCATTCTCTTCCCCGAATCTCTTCTGGGCTAAGAGAATAGCCTGGTCCAAAGACAGATGTTTTTAATTGTCTTACGCAGCTCTAGAAAAGTGAAAACTGGCACTAACTTTGTTAGGGAAAATTGATACTGTGCTTGTCTCTAATAAAGCATCACTCCAAACAAAGCAGCAGAGCTTTAAAAGTAGCTCTTACATCTGCACACAAGAAGAAAAGGACCTGAAGCAAATCATGAGAAAATGTGTTTCAGTTCTACATTAACCACTCCCAAGTTCATTCATTTTACCTGCTTTGAATATAACAGTCATCTTATGTTAATTCCCTTTAGGCTGAATAATGCAAGGTCATCTCACTATTATGACTGCAACTGACCAAACAGTTTTGTGTTTTTAGGGTAGCCTAGAAACACCCAGATATAATAGATCTTCTCATGGTTACTTCTCTGATACTCCCTGCTTTGTTTGCCATCATCATATACTGAAGTTTTTATTACGTTAAATCTGTAATACAGTTTTAATTCCTAAAAATGTAAAACATGATTTTTCTCTAGGTCACTGAAAGATATTACTTGTGAAGGACACACTTTCCCAGACATATTTGTACTGTTTTACTCTTCACACTCTTTCATTTTCTGGCATCTGCAATACTGGCAGTCTTACTCATTATCATTTGCCAGAATTACACTCTTGGACGATCATTCATACTCTTATCTGTCTGATTCACATGCAGACATCCTTGTTACTAAAACCTTTCGACAGAAAAATTCCTATTTATTTTACATGCAAAAGTAGGTTTTTGATTTTTTTAAAGATTGGGGTATCCAGACATTGTAATCACTGAAATATTCATTTACTGAATTTAATTTACTGATTTATTGATTTAATATCTGTCTGGGCAGTTTTAAACAGGCTCCCAAAAATAATTGTTCAAACTTGTAACTTCATTGTGTGTGTGTACTGTAAAGTGAGAACTATTTCAGACTGCATGACACCAAAAGAGTATATAAATTAGAAACATTAAAAAAATGTACACGACTGATTTTGACCTGGACAAAACAACTTATGATAAACATATTGTTGAAATAGAGGCATCCGTGACTTAGAAAAAAGAAAATTTTCTTACATATATATATATGTGTATTTCTGAAAATTACAGGAATTCCTAAACTGAAATTTTTTTTTTTGTATGTACTCTATTATGCTGTTATAATACCCTCCACTTGTCGTGTGAGACTGTGGGGATTTGACCATTCTGCTAGAAGAACAATTTTGAGGTCAGGCACTGATGTGTGAGGTGGCCTGAGGTACAGTTACCTTTCAAATTCATCCTAAGTGAGTTCTGTGGGGTTGAGGTCAGGGTTCTGTGCAGATCATTCAGATTCTTCTACTCCAACCATGGTAAACCACTGACACCTTAATTCAAATAAAGATCAGACAAAGTCATATTAGACAACTTTGTGCTATATATGTAGGCATTTTCAGGTGTCTATATAAATTTGGCCATATAATGTATTTCCATGTTAATCTTCTGATATTATATTTATATATATATTTATGGGTTTATTTGAAAATAAGGTGTCAATACAGGTTATTGTCAGAGAGCCACCAGTCATGCCTCCCTCCAACGCTCAAAACACTCGCTCAGCCTCTCCCTCCTACTAAATCACCTACACCTGTTTTTCATTTACCTGTCTTCTTTAAAAGGTCCCTCTTCCCCTTCACTCATGGTTTACCATAAACTTACCTTAGATCATCTGGACTACTGAGATGCCTATGCTCCTTGCTACGCTTCTTGTGAAGCACGCCTCAGTTAAGTCTATTGTTTCCTGTTTCATGTTTCTTACTCTATTGTGTTTATCCTGTTGAAGATCAATAAACAACACCTTGTTTTACTCCCGGTTCCTGATGCCTGGTGTATTCGTGACAGTTACAGACAGAAAAATTAAATTTTGGCCAAAACCAGATTGATCTTCATTATGGCCTAGTTGTTGGAAAGCAAACAAGTGTCAAGTCAAGAAACTTTGATTGTCATTTTAACCAAATATAGCTGACACAGTACACATTGAAATTAGACAACGTTCCTACAGAACCCTGGTGTTACAAAAAACAACATAGAACTACATCACACAACATAGAGCTACATTACAGAACACCAGTTTAGATCCGGAGAGGCCGCTGCGTGCTATTGCCATGCCACCATCTTGGATCAGAACGTGTAATTCAGTTGAATATTCTTTGGAGTTTTTCCGTTTAATTTTTAGACTGTTTACAAGTTTAGAAACCAAGCATTGTCACAATTTATTTTCAGAACATTTCGAAAATTGTATTTCTAGAAAGTTTCCACTTTACTGTCATAGAATATGTAGAACACCAGACTTAATATTCAGATAATTCAGACTGTATTTTAGCAAAGGCTAACCTTTTAGCGAATAAAATGATGTTTCATTGTTTCATCTAATATAACAGTTGACACGCTTGATGTTTTCCCTGTTTAAAAACAGCTGCAGCTTTGGTATGATTGTGCCTCTCTGCCTTAATGAAATTTAATGCAAATTTAAACACAATGCTGCTGTGGACTTTGTATCTTTTGCACACTTGGCCAGGTTTGCTGGGGCTTATTCGAGGGAGTACACTTGTATGAACCTTAGCCATGACAACTCTTGCCACTGAGGGCCAAGCACATCTGGCACTGCTTATCTGAGCCAGTGATAAACAATACAGGCAACATAAACGTGGGTCATCGGGAAAAGAGGTGAAATGCTTGGTGATCAAGTTAATGGTAACCCAACCAAGGCAATAAAGATGTGTTCTCTGTAATCTTTCTGTTCTTTACACTTCTTATTCAGACATGGAGCGCAGTCACCAGACACATAGTGACCATTAAAGATCAAAGTGACTGGACTAAAGAAATGGAGGATTAAAAATGATGCAACCTTATACTGTCACTGTTTAACTTAGTGATCAAATAAAGAAATTATTATTTCAATAGAAAGCCATTCAACATCTTGAGAAATTGCATCAAAATTTCCTTGCTGCAACCTTTGAGAAATCCCATGGATACAGTAGTAAAACAGTATTGTATTGCATTGTATTACCAGGAACGCTAAATCTCAAAAGGATAAAATAATCCCTCCTTTGGGATGACCTGCGTCAGACCCCACCAACATATTTGCTCAGGAGACACATTTCTCCGATTCATGACTTATACTTTTCTTTTCATTATTTACCATCAATGAGTCAATCTGATTTATGTTTGGTAAGCACCAATCTTTCCTTTCAAGCACAGTTGCCTGAGCTTTGCTGTGGGAATACAATGAAACCAGTCCATTCTGAACCAATTAATAGCAGGGTGGGGGTTAGTGAAACTACAGTATAGCACATCTGCTGTCAATACAGTCACAACTATAGTAAATGAATGCAAGCATTCTCTTGTTCTGCAGACATTTATTTTGTTTAAAAAGATCTGTGCAGCTCCCTGCCAAGAAGCAGTGAGGAACTACAGTAACTGTGGCAGGACTTTATACATGTTAATTACAATGAGTGATAAATTATATATTTATATCAAGAGCTTAAATGATGACCACTGAGTTAAGCATACACAGTCATCAATAATGTAGGCTACTGCATGAGTAGACTGTAGACTATAGGTCCAAAATGATCCACCATTTGGCCTATGAACCCATGGAACATACAGTAGACTTAAGATCCATATCGTAACTCTAATTTAGTATTTTTTGTAATTTTCCTGTGTTAAGTTTCTTCACCCTAAAAAGGAAAGATTACATTCCAGTTTGCTTCATTTCTGGATAAATTAGTTTGTACATCAATATCATGACCACTCATAACTGCCATCTGTGTAAATCTTTCACCATCTGAGAGCATGTTGTTTTTTTTTTAGTAAATGACCTTGTATAGAGATTGAATCTCTGAGGTCCACTTTAACATAGTCATATGCTATTATGGAGTAATTGAATTTAGGCAGTCAATACAGAGTCAGAGTTAAGCTCCAGGACAAGCTGACTTTTAGGAGCATTAATCCTTAATCTAAGTTTAATCTAAATTATATATTTAGAAAGTATATTAGGCAAAAAAGTCACTCAGTGGGCCCATATTTTCAAAAATCTAATTATATTTAGAATGTGACTTTCAAACCAGCTGAGTTTTAATGTATACCTTATGAGTAAAGGTCAACATAAGCCCTCAAACAGAGAAAGGCACTATTACATTAATGGCATAGTAATTGCATGGATAAATTGTCTAAAGAAGCAACATTGTGGTAAAGCAACAGCCAGACGCAGAGGCAACATCCACTGGGACTCTGAGGAAATTCATGCCTCTAGGAGACATTAAATATAAATAGGTATTATTAAGGAAATATATAAGAAGTATAAATAAAAGAGTTGCCATTTTCTAATTGTTGAGCTTCATGCCTGAATTTTCACCATTAGAATTTTTGGTAGATAGATTGTCTACTGGATAGATTATAAACCAATTAAGGAAAAACAATATGTATCTATAATTCTTATCCTCTACTAATATTAATGTAGCATAACGTGTAGCATGTTTCTGGTTAAAATTCTGGATATGATCTGTGTTGTTCAATTCTTCCACTGCATGTAACAGGCATTACTTCGTTTCAAATGTGAGGTAACTGCTTGGTGTACTTATATGTCAGTTTTTGATCAGTTTTGGAACATCATTTTTTAATCAGTATTGGAACAATCGCTACGATCAATAGCTGAAATGTTTGGGATCTGAACACTTGTATCAGGCCAAATGCATACTACATGATTTTAGTCCAGATTTTCCTGTTGCCAAGTCATTTTTGTGATCAGTGACAACTCGTAGTGTTAGCAGTTTGGCAATGCAATTTTCTATGATTCACTGCCAGATGTCAAAGTTGCGCCAATATTCCAAGCAAGTTTGATCTTCTCTGCAATGAACATTATAGTGTGAATAAATTTGTATTGATAATAGAAATAGTGATAAACAGCCAATGAGAGGATTTATTTACTCATTAATTTACTGCAGCAGATGAACCAATAAACGTCTGTAGGTTACGTATGTAACCCTAGTTCCACGAGGGAACAAGATGTTGCTTCTCAATGCTTTGGGAACACTTCCACGTTGTCCAAGCTCTGAATCACGTGTGTAATCAGTCCAATGAAAAACACGGCATCACCGGTGGGGTGATGTCATGACCAGGAAGCTATAAAAAGCACATAGAGTAAAGCCGGTGCTAGTTTCTGTGAAAGAGAAGGAAGCGCCCAGGGACCCCAGCAGTGTGGCACAGAAATGCATCTTCTCGTTCCCTCAGGAAACGAATCTAGAGAAGTTCCCTTTTAGGAACTTGCCCTGCGTCGCAACACTTTGGGAGCGAGAGTCCAATCACGCCAGACTGAACAGTCCCTGACTAGCGTGTATGCGCACAGCTAGGTCGAAGGACGTAGGGCCCAGGAGTGGCATTAAGGTCAAGGTTACAGAACCTGACAAAGGTCAGCGGGGTGGACCAGCCCGCAACATTGCAGATGTCTTGGAGGGACACTCCAAAGGACCAAGCCTTAGAGGCTGCCACATTCCGGGTCAAGTGAGCTCTGACCCCAAATGAAGCAGGGAGACCAGAAGACTTATAAGAGGATGCAATAGCATAAAAAATCCACCTGCTCAAGGTCTGCTTGTTTGCAGGGAGGCCTCTCCTCAGAGGGCCGTAGAAGATGAGCAGCTAATCAGACTTCCTCCACAGACTCGTCCTGTGGGTGGAAGTTTCCAGTGCTCATAACGGCCATAGCCAGTTTGGTTTCTGCTGGTCTGAGGCCTGACACGGAGAAAAGATAGAATGCCTGTAGCATTCTGTCGTGGGATGACTGAGGGCACCTTAGAGATGTAACCCGTTCTGGGGTACAAAAAGGCACTGGCCATACCTGAAGTAAACTTCAGAAAGGAGGGGACCACAGAGAGGGCCTGTAAATCTCCTAATCTATTCAGAGAGCAAATAGCCAAAAACACAGTCTGTGCCTCCAAAATGCCTCGGCCAATTTCTTGAACGGGGGCTCAGATAGAGCCTCCAGCACAACGGCCGGGTCCCGGCCCTCAGCCTCCGGGTGCCACGGAGAAAATGCGTTACTAGAGGGTCTCTGCCCAGAGATTTCCATGCCACGGGGGCATAATACGTCGAAATAGCGGACGTGTACACTTTTAGGGTGGACAAGGCCAACTCTTTGGCAAACTGTCCCTGAATGAATTCCAGCAGTGAGCTGGATCCAAATTGAACAGACGCTATCTTGCGGCATATGACCTCCTCGTGAGCTCTGGATTGGATCAACATCGTAAGCATTACCTGACGACCGGGAACTCCCAACACGTGGCCTTGAGATAGGAAGCTGGGGTCTCTCCCAACATCGAAGGCGTGTAGGCATTGCCATGTGACCTTGATAAAAAAAAATCTAATTCTAATTTTATTTGTCACATACATATTCATACAGACTATGACATATAGTGAAATGCTTTTTACGAATGAAATTGATGCTGTGCTAGTCCAGTACAGTTAATGCAAGTAATACAAATAAAAGTAAATATTTGTATTCACTATTAATGTGAATAATAATGTGCAGCGAAGGAAGTGAGACAAAGAGAAGTCCAGGTACTAGTTGCTGGGTGTCTCCTGGTTTAAACTCTGAATGGCCTGCAGGAAGAAGCTCCTTCTCATTCTCTCTGTGTTTGTTTTCACGGAAGTGCTTCCCTGAATGCAACAAAGAAAAGAGTCCATTGTTAGGATGGCTGAGTATGGAGGGGATAGCCCTTCTGTGAGAACCCACAGATCCTATGCCATTACTGAAGGGGTCCTAGTGCAGGAGGCCAAGTGGAATCACATTGGACAGTGCTGCTATAAGCCCAAGCAGTTTCTCGAACTGCCTGACAGTGAGTGACTGCCCTTCTTTGACTCTCCTGATTGCCTTAAGAATGCGGGCAGGGGAAGCTGCACGCGCATAAGGTTTGAATCCCATACAATGCCTAAATAAGTAGTTCTCTGTAATGGAGAAAGCACACACTTGCCGTTCAGCCCGAAACCCCAGAGCCTTCATGTGAGCGAGAACAACACCTCAGTGCCAGACCGCTACTTGCTCTGATCGAGCTAATATCCACCGATCGTTGATATAGTTCAGGATATGGATGTCCTGAAGTCTCAGGTGCGAGGTGAGAGGGCAAGCCCAAATGGAAGAACCCAATATTTGTGCATCTGTTATAAACATCGGATCTGATCTGAGGCACGACCTGCTTGAGGGTCAGCATTCTGAACCTGAATCTCATAAGTGAGCAGTTTAGTTGATGTAGATCTAGAATAGGTCGCAACCTACTGGTTTTTTTTTTGGGAACTATGAAGTACCGGCTGTAGAACCCAGATTATCTGTCTGACGGAGGGAGCACCTCGATGGCCGCCTTCCTCAGGAGAGTCTCTACTTCTTGTTCCATGACCAGAGCCTGCTCAGTTTCCACCAGGGTCGGACACAACCAATCGAAACGGGGTGGACAAGACACAAACTGAACAGGGCCGTGCCCTGAAACACATTTTGTGTCATATTGAAATGACAGTTCTCAGATCTGTCATCTCACTGGTCTTCGGCCCAGAGCATCGAAAGGCGTGCCTACAACTTGCAAGCGAGTGCTGGACCAGGCAGGTAAGGAAGGAGAAATGGGCAAGCCTGTCTCAAATCTCTCTGCCGGGTCCATATGTGAACCTCAGGAACCAGCACACCGTTCCGCCTCAGTGAGTGGGGTCAGAACTACGAGGAGTCGAGCGTTTGCATAGACATGCAGCCACAATGTGCGTGGCGCAAAGAGCAAGAACGCATTATGCGCAGATTATGCACAGAATGTTCGGAGAATATGCGCCGAATGTGCGTGGAGTATGTGTGGAAAAAGCACAGAATGCGCAGAGAATATTCGCCTAATGAGTGTCAAATATGTAAATTTTAAAATGGTAAAAATAGCCTCATTACCACAAGACTTGCAAGTCTGTTATTTATTTTTTTATTTTCAGAAAAAAGATTCATGATTACAGTAGGTCTAATAATATCTCATAAATTATTCTTATAAACCTGATAAATATTAGGCGATGCTCAATATGTTTTAAGACATTTTTAATTATATTTTAAACATTTCTCTTGTTTAAAAACCATGGTAGTAGAGACTAGATGGGTAAAATATGTTGTGCAAAATTTCATACAGTTCATTTGTGGGAATGTTTGATTTGTAACGTGTGCTTGTGCCAGAATGTGGATGCACATATGGAAAGTGCTGAAAATAGGTTACATGTGAACTTTTTGATGCACAGCTCAGATGGGAGAAGCAGTTCACAGGAAAACCATAGCATTGAGATCCCCACAACACTGGGGATTTTTGGAAGTGGTGAGAAGAGATAAGAAAGCAATGTGAGGCCCAAAGATTGTCTGGTCTGATGAGATCAAAACTGATTTTTAGAATTTTGGCACAAAGCTACATTACTTTTGGTGTAAACATGTTCATCAACCTTAAGAAACTATCTAAAGAGTGAAAAATAGTTGTAGTATGGTAAGATCATATTGTGGGAATTATTTTTATCCATAGGGGCTGGGAAATTCACCATCATTATGAACAAGAATTCTAGGCATGCTGCCAAAGCTAGACAGGAGGGGTTCTAAAGCAAGAATCTGAATGTGTTAAAATGGTCTAATCAAAGCCCAGATCTGAATCTGGTTGAGAATCTGTGGCAGAACTTGCAAATTTCTTTTCCTCAATTGTCTCCAACCAATCTGACAGAGCGATTTTGCCCCAAAAAATGTTCATCATATCAGGTATGTGAATCAAATATCCCAGAAGACTTGCAGCTGCAATTTACACTGCCTTTAAAAAAAATACAGTTGTGTAACAATAAAACATATCTGCACCTTCAAAAGTTAGAAATATGTAAATCAAATGGTAAAAATCCTAATTATGCCCATTTTAATTCCAGGTTATAATGCTACAGAATGTTGGCAGATTCAAGGTATGAAATATTTATGAAAGACTGTCCACTTTCTATGTTTGGCAGGGTTCTTGACAGCTACTACTCGAATAGTTAAACTGGTTAAACCTCATGTCGTTTCAATCTTGGCTGAATGCTCAGCCACTGTCAGACATATTGCAAAAGCATGTGTCAGTACTGGCGAGAAGAGCATGCATATTCACTCTGAATTGTTGGTCCAGAGTGCATTTTCTCCTTTGAGATATTCTCTTAGGTGTCTATCTAATAGTAATATTAATAATAAATGCCTCTCAGCAAAACTGAAGGTTTGTGGGAAAACCTGAACGTATAACGAAAATGTAAAAACCAGTCACAGTGTCAGTGTATAAACATTCTTGAAAAAGAAAAACTGTAAAGCTAAAACGGCAACATTTCTAGGAACCGTTAAAAGGATCAAATATATTAGCATGGACCTATACCACCACAGTTTTTACATACTTCACCAGAAAGGCATAGACTACCAGAAAACTCCACCAGTGCATTACTCATTAGACTAAACACAGATAAATGTTAAAAAACTAGACATTTCAGACCCTTATTCGAAACAGTGATTCCACTAAAGGACTGACAGTGAGAGGGAGGGAGGCTGATCAAATGGTTCTGTTCTACAAGGAGCACCCAAAAAGGGACTTTATTGTCTAAGACTATGTAAAGGAATTGATTGTACAAGAATACTTATATAATAATGCAGGTCAAGAAGTCCCATTTCCATTATAAACTATTTAAGTTATATAATTACCTTCAAAGGCTGCCAATTGCAGGCACTTGTAAAGCAGTAACATGAAGTTTACATCTACCTTTATCAGATTTCCCAGAGCTTCTGTCCTCACACTTAGTAAAATGCAGCATTCATACATGGAGAGACTGTTATCCTTAAAAAAACAGATTGCAACTCAATCACCTTGATAAATTTTAACCCTAATCTGAGTGCACTATTGAAATGTTGGGTAATTCATTTTAATAAAAACAGTAGCATTTGAGATATTTTTTAATACTCCAAAATCACAATGTAAGCAGCTTGATTGATATTCCTCCTCAGTGGGAAGAAGTATTATCACACTGAATGATGCTCTCCCTTAACACTTCAGCAATTCTTGTCTTTATAAGAAAGCAGTATTAACATGAATAATTTCTGTCCTAGGATGCAGTCTTAATACTAAGTACTGCTCAAGTTCAGTAAAGCATCTGGCAAAGTACATCAGGTACATGGCCTCCACTAGTTTTGAAAGAAACCACCTGGGAACACAATGATGTAGGACAGAAGGTTACATATGCAGACATGTTCTTACAATTGTGTGGATTATTGCCAGGGCAAAGTGGGTCACTTAGGCTGACCAGAATGGGCAAAAACAATATGCTGCACATGCAAAGCCCCTTTTATAGTAACAAGGTCACAGCTATTGATATTAGGACTCGGCAAGGAGCCAATAGGAAAACTCAACTAGTTATGTGGGAAAACAATGTGGTGGTCCTCTACCCATTCGTATAACTACAGGTACATTAAACTTTAAATTTTGCAAATGTGAATAGGAAGCATGTTGTTGTTTTCCTTTTTAAGGTTGTTGGATAATAGGAAGAAAAATTGCAAGAAACCATGTGTGTTGAGCATTCAATTCCAAAAATTACCTACATAAGTTTTCAGACCTATTCAGCTTTTCAAGTAGTTGTGCAAGAACTGCATGCATCAGAGTTTCCCTAATAGAGAATTCAGTTTAATTAGTCACCCAGATGTGTGTTATGGGATGTAAATACACCCAAATAACTGTACAATGTCAACAATAATAACATGCATACTATACATTATAAAATAGAATTGTACTTACTAACTTGTGGCTATTTTGTTGTGCACACAATTAATTGTCTGTGAATAAAATTAATTTCATGTGATGTTGAAAAAGGGCTTACTTTATAATTACATTAATAATGAGTGTGAGAGCTATATTGTTCAATGAAAACAAATTGGCAGTGTTGATGTGATCGGTACAACAGGTTCTGAGTTGGATGTTAAAGATTATTATTTTTTTCTAACTTTAAAATGCTTGTGTTCTGAGAGAACATGGTTAAGGTGCTCAGCTTAACAAAAATCTCTCAACCTGAAATGAGAGATCTCTCGTTCATTTGCTTAATCTATGTAAATAGGGGAGTGTAGTGAAAGCATTTCTTTACTCAATTCTTGACTAAATTTACCATACCTTAATATATCCCTATTGTAGCAATTAGTTTGCCAGCCAAAGTGGCCAGTCCCTGTTCACTGTGATTAAGTTAACTGTTAACTATGCAGGAGCATTTACTCTTTCTAAAAAACACATGTGATTAGTGCTTGGTTAATGACACAATGCATATGAGGATTTAAACAAGTAAGAGGTAAGAGTCTTAACATGATCCAGAGCAGGATGTGTGTTGTGTCTAATATACTGTATGTATAATGTAGGCTATTAGCCTTAAAGCCCTTACATGTCATGCAGTCACCAGAATTTAGCTCTGAACTCACAGCCAGCTCAATAACTGAGCTGTGCAACTTTTAGACTGTGACGTCAAAGCATGTTAGTCACAGCCCTGGATATGTAGTGGGAGGACCACCACAGCGCCACATTTGGTTCGTAACTAATGATTTAGTTTAGCAGACATGGTGTAATGCATGCCTCCCTTCTTTATTTTATCTGGGTGTTTCCTAATGGAGCCTGTTCATGTCTCTTCATGATGCTTTGCCCTGTTTCTTCAACTCATAGACAGTGGTGTTAGTCTTATATTCCTCACTCTGGCAACTATTTTCTTTCATTGTAGCTACTAAATAATGGTTCACTAGATTATAAATTGAGATTGAGAATCATAGTTCTAAATGTTAATGGAGATTAATCTGTCCATCTTTATTTTAATACACTATCGAAATTTTAGATGAAGTTAACACATTTTTTGCTGCTACAATATACCAAGAAAGCCCTTATGTTTATGTTATGTTCACACAAATTTTATTCTCTTTTAAGTTTTTTTAACAAAAGTAGAAAACTTGAGCAGGAAGTGGAGCAGGACTAAGACGATGTAAGTATGTCCACGTTTCTCTCACATCCTGTGTTTAGTCCCATGTGGACGGCATAAACCAGGCTTGCCCTGACCCTGAACACTCACAGCAGTTTCTCAGGAGGGCTCCCATTACTCACAATCACTTGCTGACGGCGTGTGCCCCCTTTCCCTGCTTCTGACATGCCTGCAGTCTCGAAGTAATCATAAAGAAGCCAGGCTATATTCTTTCTTTCTTTCTTTCTTTCTTTCTTTCTTTCTTTCTTTCTTTCTTTCTTTCTTTCTTTCTTTCTTTCTTCCTTCCTTCCTTCCTTCCTTCCTTCCTTCCTTTCTTCCTTCCTTCGTTCCTTCCTTCCTTCCTTCCGACTGATTGTGGTCATAACAACTTTGTTACAGACTCTGTGTTTGAAGCTTGCTGTTAATTCCACAGACAAGGATAAGAATTTGCAGAATATTCTTGTAGGTATACAGACAGTTCTTTTGTTTAAATACAGTGAGGTGCTTTTAGAACTTCAGAACATGCCTGTTAAAGCCACATGTGAGATGGAATTCAGTGGCAATAAAGCCAGTGGGCTTGAATTTCTACGTTCTATCATTGTGAATCATTCAGTGCAAAAACCTTCTTCCATGTGCACCTTTGTTTAATTTGGCGTAGAATATCTCACCATCACTCTCGAGTAAATTTGTTTAAGAGATACTGGCTGTAGTCAAAATAGTTTCACTCCCACAGCTACTCACTGTTTGTCTAGCACTCATTCAGTGTTTGGTTGCATAACTGTTCATAGGAACAGACTGGACCCTTTTTTTTGTGTCACTAATAACAGTGTAGTTATAGATTGTATGTGGTAAGTTCTATTGTAAAATTACATTTATAAATTCTTAGGATTGCTTACATGAAGACACATTATCAAAATTTTTTAACACAGTGGCCACAACAGCAGGGTACACGAGATTACTTTCATTAGGCTTCCATAGTGGAAGATCTATAACCTCCAGCTGCATGAGCAGCTGTCCTTCATGGATGTCTTTAATGCTGGGCTCCATACACATCAGAGTGGCAAGTTGCCAGGGATGGATTCAGAATTCTATGTTTTTTCCCAGGTGTGGCCAGAGAAAACATCTTGTGTGATGTAGATGAAATCTTGTAACCCAATAGACAGGACAGATTTATTTCACAGCCCTGTACAGATCCAGATATGTGTATTTCAGTGGTGGACAAAGTATACAAAGCATGTACTTGCGTTAAAGTAGACATACAGTAGGTAAAACTTTCACTTGAGTAAAAGTACAAAAGTATTTGCCTTCAAAAGTATTTAAGTATCAAAGTATTATGATTTATTATAGCTATAATGTTCCTATTGATTTTTGTCACAAGACTGTTTAACTGCTTAATCAACTCAATTTAGGTGAAAATACTCTAATGTTACTTTTAGCACACCAATCAGTTAATAGAATAATGTTAATTAGTTAAAACTAATTGATATGTAATAAATTATCATTAACCCAAAACCTTCTTTTCAACAATATTTGATGAAAAATCAAGCAAATAAGGCAAACGGGTGCCATGGCAATTTAGAGTCAGGGAATTCTTTCATAATTTATTACTTTCAAAATGTTCTGCTTGATGTTGAACTGATGATATTCATGCTAAATAAATACCATCAACTGGCAATCAAAACAAGTCTAAAACGGAGCGATTTACCCTGTTTGGTCGCTTGCTGCGTGCATGACCAGTTAAGTTTTTACCCACTTATAAATAAAAAGGAACAACTGATTTTGTGTAATGTAGTTGAATATTAAGATATTTGAATTTAAAATGAGGTAAAGTTAAAGTAAATCTCACCCCATATGTAAATATTTGAGTAAAGTACACACAAAAAAACACTACTTAAGTACAGGAAAAATTTACATTTACTTTGTTACTGTCCACCACTGGTATATGTCAAATACAACCTCAATTCCAAAAAATCTGGATACTGTGCAATATGTAAATAAAAACAGAACTATTTGCAAATCTAATAAATCTATATTCTATTTGCCATGAAACAAAAATACAATAAAATGTTTAAACTTGGAATACATACAATTATAATGAAAGAATAAGGTAATTTTGAATGTTCACCACTGTGAAGCATCATGTCTTCTGTCTGTATACATCTGGGAATCAAGGAGATCACTTGCTATTTTGCTGAGAGATGTTATCCCATATGTGTCCTATAAAGCATTCTAGCTGCTCAACATTTCTGGGTGTCCTTTGTTGTATTTTTCATTTCATGATCTGCCAAATGTTTTTAAATGGTGACTGCAGGCAGGCCAGTTCAGCACCTGGACTCTTCTACTGCAAAGTCATACTATTGTAATTGATGCAGTATGCAGTTAGCATTGTCTTGCTCAAATATAAAAAGCCTTTCATGAAAATGACATTTTCTGGATGGAAGCATTTGTTGCTCTAAAACCTAAATATACATTACTGTTCAGCAATGATGGAGGTTTTCTAAATGTGCAAGCTGCCCATTACACTTTAGTCGATTCGTCTGACCATAGAACAGTTTTCCACTTTGCCTCACTACATTTTAAATTAGCTTTGTCCCAGGAAGGAGTGTTTCTGGATCATGATCATGCTTGCCTTCTTCTTTTCATAATAGAGACCAGCATTTGTAAATGAAACTTTAGCAGACACTGATTTCTGGAGGTGTTAATAAGCCTATGCAGTGATTTTATTACAGAATCATAACTGTTTTAATGCAGCACCACCTAAGGGGCCTGAAGATCACGGACATACAATATTTATTTTCGCCCTTGTTCCTTGTGCACAAATATATCTGCAGATTCTGTAAAACTTTGATGATATTATGTAGTCTAAATGATGAGATGTTTAACTGTTCTGAAATTTTATGTTGAAGAACATTATTCTAAAATTGTTCCACAATTTGTAGAAACAGTCTTTCACAGATTGGTAAAGCTCTGCCCATCTTTACTTCTGAGAGACTCTTCCTCTCTAAGATACACAATTTATACCCAATCATCTCACTGACCTGCAACATGTTTCTGCAACTGTTTTATTTTAATAACATTTTTCCATACTTTTGTTGGTCCATCCTAAATTGTTTTATGTGGTGCAGCCTTCAAATTCCACATTACCTAATTTATTCCATTCATTTCTTCAGTTTGATATGTTTTCTATGTTCTGTTGTGAATAAAATATGTTTATGAGTTTCATGAGATTTGCACATCATTGCATTCTGTTTTTTTTTTTTGTTTTTTACACAGTGTACAAACTTTTTTGGAATTGAGTTGTATAATGGATATAGTCTCTATCAGATTTTGTTTGTCAAATTATGCATTTTATTTTACTTATTGTTTTATTCCAGCATTTTAATTTAAAATAAATTATCAAATAAATCGAAGATAGGCCTCATAATAAAATCCATCAATATTTAATTGACTGAATATATAATTTAACTGACTTTCTGATATAAGTGACAGTTCAGTTTTTTTATGACATGTATGCAGTATCCAATATTGAAGATACTCGACTAGATGTTGGAGCATGGTTGCAAAGATTTGGGGGTTCTGGTAGGGTGAAGAGGCCTGGGGTGCAGTCAGCATTCCAATTCATCTCAAAAGTGTTCATTAGGACTGAGGTCAGAGCTTTATAGCAGGCCATTGGCTTTGTGCATAGGGACATTGCCATGCTAGAAGAGGTTTGGGTCTCCTAGTTAAAGTAAAGGGAAAATGTCATGCTACCACATCCATAGACATTGTGTGCTTCTAAATTTGTGGGTGATAAAAGTTTAAATTTACTTTTTAAAGAATGTTAATATTCTAAAGTGTTCTGTTTATTTCCAAATTTAAATGAAAATAAATCCCAGATTTACAATGTAGTCTCAGTCTTTTGGACCCCACTTTAGGTGCTAGAACAAATTGTTTAAATGTTCAATGTAATGCCAGTACACATTGGAATCAACATTTGTAATATATCATGAAACCCAAATGTACCGTGACAAAAGAAAATGCATTATTATTATTATTATTATTATTATTATTATTATTATTATTATTATTATTATTATTATACAACATTAAATGATACATATCATACAAAGTTAAATTAAACAAAGGGAACTACATAAACTTTCTAAATACTCTGTAATGCTTGTAGTAAATCAGTAGTACACAGAAGGCAGATTGACAATATCTTAAATGTCATGTCCCCAGGAACTGAACAGTTCATAGGTTTTTGCTGTATTCTGCCAAAACTGCCAAAGGTTGATACATACAGTATGTGCAATCCATATGTAACAGCTCATACATCTGCAGCAATATCCACGGTGTATTTGTGTGTATAATTTATGTATAACTGCTGTATATAGGCATTAGGGACACTCAATATAAAGTGGTACATCCTTTAAAGACTTTTGAAACATCCAGGGTGTATAAAAGTTACATTTTATTACAGAAACAGACAGGACAAAGCCAACAACAAAGCTGGCACATTAATAGACAGAGTTCCAGTTTGCTGCTCTTAGACTAGTGGCTCAAAATACAAACCCTACATAATACAAATCTCATAAACTTATATTTTATTTACAATAGAATATAGATAACATATCAAATGTTGAAAGTGAGACATTTCGAAATGTCATGCCAAATATTGGCTCATTTTGGATTTTATGAGAGCTACACATTCTAAAAAGGTTCGGACAGGTAGCAGTAAGAGGCCGGAAAAGTTGTACATATAAGGAACAGCTGGAGGACCAATTTGCAACTTATTAGGTCAATTGGCAACATGATTGGGTAAAACAAGAGAGCCTCTCAGAGTGGCAGTGTCTCTCAAAAGTCAAGATGGGCAGAGGATCACCAATTCCCCCAAAGCAGCGGCGAAAAATAGTGGAGCGATATCAGAAAGGAATTTTTCCGAAAAAAATTGCAAAGAGTTTGGTTATCATAATCTACAGTACATAATATCATCCAAAGATTCAGAGAATCTGGAACAATCTCTGTGCGTAAGGGTCAAGGCCGGGAAACCATACTGGATGCAGGTGATCTTTGGGCCCTTAGACGCCACTGCATCATATACAGGAATGCTACTGTAATGGAAATCACAACATGGGCTCAGGAATACTTCCAGAAAACACTGTTGATGAACACAATCCACCGTGCCATTTGCCGTTGCCACTTAAAACTCTATAGGTAAAAAAAAGAAGCCATATCTAAACATGATCCAGAAGCGCAGGCGTTTTTTCTGGGCCAAGGCTGATTTAAATGGACTGTGGCAAAGTGGAAAACTGTTCTGTGGTCAGATGACCCAAAATTTAAAGTTCTTTTTTGAAAACTTGGACGCCATGTCATCCGGACTAAAGAGGATAAGGACAACCCAAGTTGTTATCAGCGCTCAGTTCAGAAGCCTGTATCTCTGATGGTATGGGGTTGCATGAGTGCATGTGGCATGGGCAGCTTACACATCTGGAAAGGCACCATCAATGCTAAAAGGTATATCCAAGTTCTAGAACAACATATGCTCCCATCCAAATGTCGTCTCTTTCAGTGAAAACCTTGCGTTTTCCAACATGACAATGGCAGACCAAATACTGCATCAATTACAACATCATGGCTGCGTAGAAGAAGGATCCAGGTACTGAAATTTCCAGCCTGTAGTCCAGATCTTTCACCCATAGAAAACATTTAGCGCATCATAAAGAGGAAGATGAGACAAAGAAGACCTAAGACAGTTGAACAAGTAGAAGCCTGTTTTAGACAAGAATGGGACAACATTCCTATTCCTAAACTTGAGCAACTTGTCTCCTCAGTCCCCAGACATTTGTAGACTGTTTTAAAAAGAAGAGTGGATGTCACACAGTGGTAAACATGGCCTTGTCCCAACTTTTTTGAGATGTGTTGATGGCATGAAATTTGAAATCAACGTATTTTTCCCTCAGAATGATACATTTTCTTAGTTCAAACATTTGATATGTCATCTATGTTGTATAATGAATAAAATATTGAAATTTTAAACTTCCACATCATTGCATTCTGTTTTTATTTGGATATATGTTTTTTTGGATTCGGGTTTGTATATATAATATATTAAAGCTTTGAAAAATACTAAAAAATTGTATTCAATGTTATAAAAAATGTTTTGCAGGCTATAGGGAGAATTTGAGAAGATGTCTGTGAGACATAAAAATCCACCGACATTCTTCAGTTTATAGCTAGCATTTCCCAAATTTGGAAATCATGATCTAAGGCTGAAAAATGTTATTGTTTCTCATAAACAATTGACATGGTGGCATACAAAAACACATTGGCACCTTACAATGTCAGGGGCCTTGGGTTGACCATAAGCACTTTTTACTGTCTATACAGTGTTTTGCATGTTTTTCTCGTATTTGTCCAAATACAAGCAGAAACTTTGCCTTTAAGCTTGAAAAAAAGATATCAAGGAATAGTAAATGCTGACTGTATTTGCAGACAGTATTTTTTTTTTTGGCATTTTGTGGTAACATCTAACTTTAAAAAAAGTGACAGCATTCAGATGCAACTTACTTGAGCCAATTCTATCTATTTATCATCATTAGACCAACTGAAAGTGAATATTCTATGTTTTTACTCTCCATAACAATGAGGAGCTGTAACAGTACAGTATTTGTAATATAATTCTAACTCTACTGTCAATTTATTGCTGCATGACACATATTCTGATGTTCTCCAACATGTAGAATACCATGGATTTGTTCTGCAGTGGTCTGTTTGATAATTAGGGACACATTTTCTCACGCTGCTCTGGAGCCATTTAGAGATGCTCCCGGCACCGATGGTTAGATACAGTAATGACGTTCATGACTGATCTGCCAAAACAAACATTTGACCACACTGTATGGCTGCATGCTGCACAATAGGTACTTTTTCTTCTCCCTGTTCACTTCTGCCATGATAATTGATAGAGTGAGAATCCTCAGCAGGATCTGTTCTTCAGCCTGGCCATCATGTTTATTTCTCACAAATGAGTAATTGAGTGTGGGTGTGTAAACCTTTCTCATGCTTGCACATGCCCAGCCAGTGTATAGCTAGAAAGATCTGCATTTTTTTTTGTCTTTTATAAGCCTCTAAAGCTGATTCACATGAAAACCAACAGGCTCTGAAGTTAAAAGCACCAGTATTTTGGGTGGGGCGTGATGTTAAGGACCTGAAATAAAGGACTGACGTCAGACAGGTAAAAACTTTCAACATCTGGAAAACTCCAATGGGCCCAGTATTGGCTGCATGCAGGCTTAGTTAGCCTCTGGGGAAGTTGTGGAAATATGAGTCGTCTTTCAAAGTCTCAGGCTTGTCTTTGATAAATCAGAGCAGCTTCCTCTGTTCATCTGAGCTCTCAGTGATGCAGGACTGATGAGCAGAATTTATCTAGCTCTATACAGTATAGATTAGCACTAAATTTGAGAATGGCCTGTATTCATTTAAGAAATATGCTTGCATTGGTATAACTACACCTACCTATTCTCTTGATATTGAACACTTCGTTTCATACCCTGATGATGCACGACTGCTGTAGTGTGTATTTCTAACAGCAAGGTTTACATGACAGTCCAGTGAGATCTGATGTGGTTTATGGGCTCAGAGATTTCAGTGATGAGACTAATGACTGTAAGCTTTGTGCCATAATGATGATATAAGGCTGTGCTTGTGTTAATATACAGTATGTGTCTACTTCGGTGTGACTTATGATAGGATTTTTATGAGTCTTTCTAGAAATTTATGATTTGTTCTACAGACTCTCAACATTTAACAGATCTGCTGTGGCTCAGTAAATTGTTAGATTTGACAGCAAATCCTAGGTGTGTGCGCATTAACAACAGCTGTTTGTACTGTATTGTTGAACAATTTAATATTCATGTTCAAGTTTAATCATTGTTACAGATGGATTTTCTAGATGATTTCTATATATACACACAGCTCTAGCTAAAAGAAAGTTACTCTACATTCTTCAGTGTTCACAATTCACAACTTGCCATGGCAATCAATCCTAACTATAGAAGTTTCCACCAGTGTTTCCCTGATCTCCCACACTGCCTGTTAGTATGCCAAAATGAAATTAGAGCAGAAATAGATAGAATAAATAGCAGGCTTCACTTCACAGAGCTGAAAAAGAATATGCCTGTAGAATGCTTGTTCCCTTCTAAATATGCAAATGCAATTCCATAACCTTTTAAATAAGATAGGGAAAAATTACAAATAATCCTATAACAACACAATAAAGTCCAGTACTTTCCATCATTACTGAATGGCTCTCTTCTGACATGAGTCATCAGTTCATTCAATTCATTCATTGCAATCAATACACTTAATTGTTATATTCTTTTCCAGTGGTTCTGTCTATAAACCTAAATGCATTTCCTTAGACAGTTTCATGACTATGTAGAAGATAAAGACCTCTGACTGTGTGTGTGTGTGTGTGTGTGTGTGTGTGTGTGTGTGTGTGTGTGTGTGTCAGAGCTGCAGCTGGGGACACACCACACCATCTGGGCCTCCCTCTGGTTACACTCATCTTGTCCCTTTGCGCACACACACACACACACACACACACACACACACACACACACACACACACACACAGCTGGTAAAGGCTAAGCCCAAAGCAACTAATCCAGTCAGGCCTCGAAGTGGAGCAGGGCCCCCATGTTCTCACAATTTCAACTCCACCTATATCCGGCCATGTTTGACTTATTTAATGTGTCATCCACAATGCTTCTAGTGACACATGCTCAGTAATGAACTGAATCTTTTGAATAATGTTTAAGAAATTCTCCTCTCAGTGTGCTTTTTTTTGTCTTTTTTGTCAATGGATGGATGTAAATGTTGCAGTGAGGCATCTGTTTAATTAAACTGAAGAAAGTGGTCATTTCAAATCGTGGTCTTAACACTCAGTACAGACGTGATGTTTCAGCTTAAGGAGCTCCTTCTCTCCAATAAGCAATTTCCTCTCAAAACAAGCATCTGTTTCCCACTTAATCATTGAAAGCCATTTTGCTCTTTGAACTGTCCTCAGGTAGAAATAACAAGAACAGATCATCCTGCATAATAGCTTCCTGTAAGCTTTAAACTTTAGCTTAAAAGTGTTTGCCTGGCATTGCTATTAGATCAGGTTATTTTGTCCATATCCATATTGATTGATGATATAATGTGTCAGGCCACTGGCCTTGCAGAAATTCCTATCACTTTCTAATATATAAGGAGTACACCATTTAATCACAAGTGTCTGTGTCTGTGAGAGAGAAGATAGTGTTTTACTTTCCAAGTGTGATATGATACCCCATGACCCTGTGATGTGAAGATACTATGGCCGGCTTACATGTCTCGAAGGAAGCACCAAATAGTGTCCAACTCTTCACAGTTGGTTATTGTTGTGAGCGGGCCAGTGGGTAGGAAATGACAGATGACCAAATTGAGGAGAAAATGGAGAAAATTCTAAATATAGTTTAAGTTAAAACAACATGGAACCCATAGTTAAGACAGATACAATGACAGATAAATGTTGAAAAAACATGCAAAACTCCACACAAACAGTGAATCAAGCTCAGGATTGTACCATAGAGCTGTATGGCAGCACAGGGCTGTGATTGGACAACGGCTACATCTAAACTTTGATCTTTGGAGTAACTGCGTGTCATTTTAAATGATTTGTATATGTGACAATGAATCTTAAATCATTTGCACTTAATATACATTTTTTGTCATTTTTAATTTTGACTGACTGACACTCTAACTTGTGCAAGTAATAGAAGACTTCAACCCTTTTTATTTGCAAAGTCTCCCTTACACTTAGTTTTGGACAGTTAATAAAAGCGCAGTGTTTTGGCAATCTTATTCATATGGATTATATTCGACAATGAACTGTAGTTTTCACATTATTGATTAAAGGTTATTGAATTACTTTCCTTTACTATAACCTTGTTGTAAAAAAAAAAACTACACCTATAAAGTATATTATGGTAGATTGTTATTCTCTCATGCGAACTGAACAGATGGTTGTGTCATTTACAGTATACACAGCATGATGTGGAAACAGTAGTAGCGTACCCTTGTCATCAGAGTCCAAACAGTTGTGGTGATGTCATGTGTGTAAAAGTCACATTGATAACAATGGCTCGTATGGCTACCAGAGTGGAAAACACAGACTATCAACAGATAAAGAATCAACGTGGAGGCTGCAAGGGTCTAGGGGCCTGGTGGCCTTTGCTATGTGGAATTTCCTTTGCTTGATATGTCCTTTTGGAAGCTCAGTGATATAACAAGCCATGGAAAAAAATGGCACAATAGCATTGATTACAAACAATGTATAGCTCTTATTAGACAGGCATGTCATTCCTGAAATGAGAGGCTAAGCAAGGCTCAGGTCACCTTTTGCCTAGTTCTCCTTTTTCTCTCTGAGCATCTGCACACAATTTTATTCACTCTAGAACACCAGCCAGGATCAAGAGCAGAAAGCACAGTGTGCTGTTCGGTTGTAATGCAAAACACTACACATATCTATTTATCCTTTGCCAGGCATTGTTGTTAGGGGATATGCTGTCCTGATTATGCAGGGGGCCTGTCTTCTGATGTAGTACACAGAGTTGATACATGCTTTCTTCATTTATATTATGGACCTGAATTGTGGCTAAAGAACCATGGAAAGTGGTAGCTCATTGGCTAAGTTGGTGGACTTCTGATCAGAAAGTTGTGAATTTAAATACTAGCACCACCAAGCCACCATTACTGGTTTCAGCTGCCATTACTGTTTCGGCCACATTCAAAATTAGGCCTGTAGGTAAATGGGATTCAACTGCCTGAATAAAGCCAGATAATGTCAGCTATCGCTGTAGTATTAGCTTGAATGTTTGGGGTTGCATTTGACTAAGAGCCATGGACCACAAAGACTTGCTAAAAAAAACCTCAGACTTAATTTATGGATATAAAAGAATATAAAATGCATTGATAATACCATGAAACACTGTCAAAACCATCATCAATAAAATGTGTCACCACAGAGACAATACAAAGGTCAGGACGATCCTCTATAATTGATGCGAGGATGAGCAGAAAACATATCAGGGAGCCTACCAAGAAGCCAACAGAAAAACTAAAGAACTAAAGGAATTTTTGGCAAGTACTGGTCACTCTTTGCATGTGATTACTATCTCCTGTATTCTGCACAAAAAAAATATTCATAAAAAAATATGCAAGCCGATCTGACTTATGCCAAAAGATTAATGTGGCATGAATGTGGTATGGTCTGACAAGAAAAATACCAAGCATTATCCAAGAAAACAATATTACAAATAGTGAAGCATGGTGCGGGTAGCATAATGCTTTGGGGCTGCTTCTTTACAGCTGGGACTGGGATATTTTTCAAGATAGATGGGAAATGAATCGCTCCAAATACGAAAATATTTCGACACAAAACCTTCTGTCCAATACTTAAAATGAAGAGAATTTCACCTTTCACCATAATAATGACCCAAGGCACACATCAAATCAACAAAGAGGCTTTAGAAAAGGATAATCAAAGTCCTGGGCCCCAGATCTTAATGGAATCATAGCAATTTGAAGGAACTTTTGTTGCAAAGAAGATTGGGATACAATTCCAAAGCCTAGATGTGAACAGTTAAAAGAGACTTATTCACAAAAATAATTATTATTAATTACTAACTATTCAGAATATTTTAAATAAGAAAAAACACAGCTTGATTGCATAATTCTTTGCACCTCTCCTAACTAATACTTTGCGGAAGCACTTTTTGCCCTTATTTAAAAAATGCATTATTATTATTATTATTATTATTATTATTATTATTATTATTATTATTATTATTATTATTGTTGTTGTTGTTGTTGTACACAATTTTCCGCAAAAAAAAAAAATCACATTTTGCAGTGCAATTTTGAAAATAATATCAGTTGATGATTTGACAGCTAGAAAGTAATATTTGAAAGCTAATTTTACAATCCATGAAAGTAACAATATTATAAGCAAGTGATAAATATGTATGGATTAATTTGAACAATATGCTTTTGAAGATATATTGAAATATTTAATAACATTTACAACATTAAAGCTGATATATTTGCATTGAATAAAGTAGAAATACCGCCAAAAGATAATTGACAACAATGATGAGGTGTAGCTAATTTATTATACAATACTGTATAATGAACTGACAAATAAAGACACATAGGTGTCTTTTATATATGTGACACATATATAAAATATATAATTTTTTAAAAAATATAAATGTTGTGTAAATGACACATGGAAGAACAATGCAGTGGTTCTTGGTCATAGTTCTTTGGTACTTCATTTGATCTTATTGTATTTTGTCTGTTCTGGGTTAACATTATCAGTTGAATTTTTTTACAGTTATCCTTACTGGCTCACAAATGTGGAATGTGCTGCTATTTATTATGCATGATTGATGAAACAATCACTAGGGACATTAAGATTGAAAGAACTATGTCTATTTGATTTTCCACTGATAGCAGTTTCGCCTAGAAACAATTGGTATACAGTAGATCCAGATGTAAAATGGAGCCCAGAAAATCTGCTAATACAGTCTTCTCTGTTCTCCAGAGCACAAGGATGAGACCAGGACAATTACTAAATACACCAAGCAAATGATTTTCATCTCAAGAGACAGGTTGCAATCAAGAATCAGTAATGACACAAGTGATGGAAAAGTTAAGGGGTAATCATTATTGGCAGCCTTAAATCACATACATTAGTGTATGTACTCCAGTCTTCTGAGAATCTTTTAATTGAAATGATGGTGCGTTCTATTTTACTGAGCATTTGCCTAATTTTTAAATTCAATTTTCAGATTGTGTTGCTTGATATGGAAGGAATAACACACTGGACCAGGCTGTTATACATAATACATTAATACAATACAATTAGATACAAGCGTATTCAATAGAGAGTGTATTATTCTCTACATGCCAGGGTGATTTCCCAGTGATTTTAATTTATCATTCAATGATTAACTGTGCTTTTATTTGCATGTAATATTTTTAAACTGCTTGTTTTTACATTTAAGACCAAAGCACAGTGACTGAGAAACCAGAAAATGCAAACCTCTCTGTCCTGAAGACTTTTCCATGTTAAGAAAACCTAAAACTATATACCCAAGTGTGTCCCTTCAACATAGACATAGACACATACATACAACAACACACTTCTTTTCAAGAATTCAGATTTCAGGGAATTTAGAATTCAGGGCTCTGGTACCTATAATATAGCTTTTTCATTTACTAGTAAAATGCCTAATTGGAGAAGGGTGGGAATTCTATGCTCTATTTTCTGTTCTCTATCTACGTGTGGGTTTGGGGGGCCATAAAAATAGAAATACCTGACAGTTTTGACCTCTGACAGATTTGACCTTTGGCTGCTCCCCATGAAGAAATTAGTTGTTTTCATTTTTCTTTAATGAAAAATCTAAGACTTAATTTTGTTCACTGTAGTTAGATTTACATGCATGCGTAGGATTAATTAGCTGCATTATTATTTGAAGGTACTTATCAGGATTTTAAGACAAATGTGTGTGTGTGTGTGTGTGTGTGTGTGTGTGTGTGTGTGTGTGTGTGTGTGTGTGTGTGTGGTCACCACACAAGTGCAAGCAGTGTGAGACACAGGCAGGAGGCTGACACTCTCCTCTGGAGGTGTCAGAGCCAGAGTGAAGAGGCAAAGGTCAGTTAGGGCCAACATGCTAAATGCTGACAGCAACATCACTGTCTTGTGGGGCTGTTGAAAAAAATGCTGAAACTCTGGAAACAGATAAAAGAATAAAAAACCAACAATTTTACAAAAACAATACACAACAAATAAGACCACATCATTACAAAGGATGCAGAAAAGAAAATTGTAGCTGCCAAAAGATGCAATCACAAGCCTGATTTGTTGCCAACTACTACACATTTCTTGTCTCTTTTTAAAATAGAAAATAGACACTATCAACTGCTTATCTAACACTGTCATTACAGTCTCAAAATTAGGACAGCTCTAGACTTGGATTTAGACCACAGATATGTTCCTTCAAAAAGCTACCCCTTGCCCTTAAAGGGATGTTCTTTAACATTTTTATTTCAACTCATCCACAAGAAAAGTTCAACGATTATCCATGACATTGTTTTTTTTTTTTTTTTGCTTTTGTACATTCATCATTGTCATTTACATATATGAGCATTTGTAAGCAAACCCATACACTAGATAGTCACAATGCTCAGATGACTCTTAAGTTTCCAATATCTTTACAGAGAACTCATGTTTAATCACAGGAGGACCCAGTCACTGCAGGCTTATCTTGTTCCTGAGCTGGCTACTGTACAAAGCTTTTGTTATCAGTGGTTGTAAGCCGTGGTTGACTTGGGTTCTAATTCCCATGGTGGTTATCAGGTAAAGTGGGTGACAGGAATGGCTGCTATAGCAGATAATGCAAAACAAGGAGATAGAGTCATAAGTTTAGATACATCTTGTATCCTGTTGTCCCGTCTGTTGACGCCCAATTAGCTGTCAGAGATTGGACAAGACAAACAGAGACAGAGGAGAAAGTGTATTGTTTTTTTGTAGTAATGCAGTCAGAGAAATAACTCAACAGAGCCCAGAAAGAAAGCACAGAATTTCTATTTAATAAATAAGACAGTTTATAAAATTTATGAAAAAAAAGACTTACAGTAAGAGGAGAATCCAGCATGAAGTGAACGTATGACTTTATGGCATATCTGAATCTATGACAGAGCATTTGATTTAGAAATCACTGGCCTGTGAATTTAGCGTCCTGGCTCATGTAGGCATCATAGGCACCATATTAATCTGCAAGGCACAATGTCCATTATGGTATTATTTACTGACAGCTTTTGAGAGGTAATGTTTACACAGGGAATTGTGGGAAAACAAGACTTTCCGAGTTTGAATAAAAAAAAAAACCCTTAATGTTCTTTTCTTTGAAAATGGCTGGAAATAAAGTTCTATCTCCAGTGACCAATAAAAATACAATCAAGAGTGGTCTAAATGTAGCCAGTAATCTTTTCTGGCATTTATTTACTGTCTTTCCAATGCATTTTCCTTTTTTCCTTTTTGCTTTTTACTCATGTTGAAATGTTAAATAGATACTTTAAGGGAAAATGAAATACTGCATGCTGAAAATAGCCCAAACTCCAATCATATCTCTCCATCCCCTCTCCCACGACTACAGTTGTGCAACTCAATGGCTCACCAAGCCACAGACCACAAATTTTTATTTAATTTTTGGAGCAAAAAGTTGAAATTTGTCAGACCAAAAGAAAAAAGACTAGCTAGAAATTTCATTACTTCTAAGAATTTAGAAGAAACTCTTTCCAGTGTTGCTATTGGCTAACATGTATGGGGTGGTTCATACCTGCATTAACAAGACTTGAACATTTCTGGTAAAGAGAGCTTTGGGTTTCTGAAGGCAAAGCTATAAAACAATAATATCCATTCAGGAATAGACACTATCACTCTAATCCTCTGATCTAATATTATTTCCCTCAACTCTAAAATCTGTACAGTTAAGGAAACCAAAACAAAGAGTAAGAAACACACAGCCATTGAATATTTTAATTACATTAAATCCTAAGAAGTAGGAATAGGAATATACAAGCTTTCTTTGACCAAGTTTTTAGGCTAGAAGAATTTTAGCTCTTGTGTCCACAAAAGCCCTGTTTGCAATTATGTGGCATGAAGTGGCTTCCTTGTTTATTGGCAAGATTTACTGTAGCACATCCTGCAGTGTTCATTCTGGGGAAACCAATTTTTATCCTGCCCAAGTCCACTTATGTCCAAAAATCATTTCTCTAAAGTTTTAAAGTCCCTGTCTGTGTCACACACAGCATCCAGTAGATCCCAAAATATCCTAAAGAGCTTTGGTTTTACTGTTACAATATATTCCATTATAAGAGGGATATCATATGAGATGTATTCATGTATTTTTGTTTACCTTCCTTTAAAAAAAAGATGAGATACATTATTCCTGGTCTTAAAAAATGATTGTCACTTGTGTGTTCATAAGAGTAAAAGTGTAAAAGTTACACAGTTGTACAGTCTTTCATTTATAAAACAGCTATGGAATCTCCACTTGTCTTTAGAGGTCAATTTAACACTGGGTACAGCATAGCACTTTTCCCAATTTAGCCAAGACCTAAGCTGATGCAAAGAGTCAATCCAGGTTGTCTAGTTTTAAATGTATAGCAGCTGTAATAGCATGGAGGCTTGCCTAAGAGTGGAAGCAACTCTCTCATTCTGTAAATGGGTGTCAGACATAAGCTCATTTAACACTGTTCTTTACATTAGCATTACAGGGTTCACCAAGCATTAATCATATAGTGTAAGCTGTAATTAAAAAACTATTAGCCTCAGTGGAGTTTGGAAAATAATGATTTTAGCTTGTAGTGTGAAAAGATTAGAGTTGATGTTAATGTACAGCTTGTAGGCTTAGGAGAGTTTGATTATCATGGGTTCCTGTACCCTTGTTTGTTATAGAAGACTGCTCAATTATCCTTATATAAATGATCCACATCATTATTTTTAATAGTAAAAATCTTTACAACAGTAGACAAAAAAAACATTTGTCCAATCTGATTATTAAAGATAAAAAGATATATCTTTTATAATTAGGAAACAATAGACATGTCTGACAAACAAAAATATAATTCAATATTTATTTAAAAAAAAAATCTCTGTTCAAATTTCAGATTCTCAGTTAAATGATATGTTGTATAATGTCTTTGTTCTGAAATGCTATAGCTCATTTTTCAGCTCAATTTTCTCTCATTTGTCAGTTTGACCAGTTGATAACCTAAACACTGATAGAACCATAATAAAAGAATATGTTACCCAATAAGAGATGGATTATCTTTTGAGTCTGGTTCCTCTGGAGGTTTCTTCCTTATAATGTCTCAGGAGGTCTTTTCTTTGCCACCACTGTCTCTGGATTGCTCATTAATAAACTCAGAAATTTCCCCACTGTGGGACGAATAAAGGTATATCTTATTTTAGGGATAAACTTATAGGCACAAATCTACAAATCAAAACATTTTATTTTGTATTTATTTATTTATGTATAGAAATTAATTTGAATTGAATAAAAGTAACAATGACTTGTTATCATATGCTCCATAAAATCAAATCAAAGAGAAAACATGTCTACATTATGAGCCTTCAGTGTCAGTGTAAACTCAAAGCCAAAGCTATGACTTTCAGATTTTTTTCCATAGGAAAGAATGGAGGAGACACCTGATCATGAATCCCACATGTGACCAGAAAACACTGATAAATTGGAACACTGGCTAAACCCCAGGCCTCCTTGCCAGACAACAGTGTCTGACCTCACTAATGTTCTTGTAGTTGAATGAGCACCAATCCCCATAGCAACACTCCCTTCTAGTGGAAACTCTTCCCGAAACTAGTGAAGGTTATTATAACGGCAAAGAGCAGGGAGAAATTTGGAGTAAGATATATAAGTTCAATGGCACATATTTTTGGCTATAGTGTAATTTATATCATGAATTAGTGGATCCAGGTTTTAAGTATGTTCCACAACATCAACTGTTCTGTAACTGAACTGTACTGTAACTATAAACTTATTTAATTAGAAAATGTATGATACATCATTCTTCAATAAATACAAATTAGAGATATTGGTAGAAAAATGCTGTTTTACAGAGACATAAAACACTCCCATCCTGTGAACCCTCAATGCATGCATACGATCTTCGTCCAGGCTTGTTCTGTTCTGTGTGTAATGCCTTTCCCATGAAACTCAAAATTTTTAAATTATATCTGTGAATCAAAAGTCTTAATAATTTTCTGTTAGATTGCATCTAAGGAGTGGCCTTTTGAATGAATTGTGCTTATTAGTCATCAACTTGCTGTTGTCTAGTCAGCGCTTGTAATTTATAGCATGACCAACTTAATGCAATAAAACAGGAGATTGCAAAATACAAGTCAAGCAAAAAATGTCATTGCTAAGTGTATCCACTAAGTGATCAGAAACAAGAGCACAATATCAGGGATATTTTCCTCACATAGACCTCGGGAAAATAAATGTGAAACTGTTATACATTCACTAATTTCTCTTAATGGTATAGCTTTATAATAACAATGAGTATACAAAACTGCACAGATTTCAGTTTTCACCCTCAAAAGATCTGGTCTTTCAAGCATTCTTTGTAATTACTGAAACAAGGGGAAAAAAAGCAAGGTAAATCCTTACTCTGCAGAACTGTTGCTTTTTCTGTGTTATCTCTGTATACACATTTTTTGATGTGATCATTAACTGAAGCTCTTGACCTGTTATCTGCATGATTTTTTTAGGCTTTCTGCTGATAGCTTATATCTTCACACATGTTGCTAATTTGTTTTTTGTTTTTTTTTGTTTTGTTCTTATATGTTGAGATGCGCAATTAAATTCTTGTGTATTGTAAATATTGTGCCTCTGAATCTGATGTCAATAATGGAAATAGATATATCATTGTCTGTGATGTAGGACAGATACAGTATGAAGTAGTGAGATGAATAAGGCATAGGTTTGCAAGTTATACTAGATCAAAGGCTTCCATGATGCAAACATCATAAGCAATGGCTTTGAAGCAAGCGCTATAGTAACACAATTACTAACACTTGTGTTGCGGTTCAATTGTGCAAACTTCTACACGAGCTCTCTCATTTCTTGCAGCTTTCCTAACAGTCTCAGGTTTATACTTCCAAAAATGGCATGAAGTTAGTCTTTAGAGAACTCTATAAACAGTCTTTTCATTCATCATATAGGATATTTTCTTTACAAGCACTAAATGAATTGTCTTTCCATACCATCTTCAGACAGAGGATTTGCTAATTGGCTGCAATAACAGATGTAGTAAACTCAGTCTCCATAAACTGTATAAGAGTTTAGATAAATACAGCTGGTCTTAAGATGGTAATTTTGCCTTGCAGCATTTCCTTTTCCTGTGTTCTCTTTTAAACTGTAAGAAGGTATCATATAGCAGTATCACACGTACATTTTAGGTGGTTGTAAGTCATTTCAAGCAACATGTTTTAAGAAATGTTTGTATGTAAGCCTGTTGGTACAAGAGTAAAACTTTGTGTTACTGTAATTTTAAAGTTATTTAGCTAAACCTGGATATTTAGTTTCCATAGCTCTTCACAGAAAAGTGAAATGTGTTTTTAAACATATATTTTAAAATATAAATATTTTTTGTGGCTTTTTCTGAAGTCAGTTAAAAGTATGGCTTAGGAAAGATGCTACAGAATTCATAGTAGATTTTATTATCATTTAACCTAAAAGGCTGTTTCTGATTGCCAAATGCACCTCTTATTAACAGGCTGCATTTTCAACTGGGAACATGAAACAAGTGTACAAGTGTAAAGTATATGGCTTATTTGCAAAACATCATTAATAATTATAAACATAAAACATCTGACGCAAAGTATGTCCGATTAATTAACCTCATAATTAAAAGGAGGACTGACTTTGTGCCATCGAGAACTTTATCATTACAGAGCCTCCAGCTGTGTGGTTTGTTCAGCAGTGAAAAATTCATTCTGATTAGTGGCATTAGGGCAAGAATTTCTTCTGTAATTTGACATTGATGTAAATTGGCCCTCACTTCATCCTCGTTTTACTCGTTGACTCTTCATGCCATTAGAGCTAAGGGCAGAGAAGTGAAGACCTGATTCATATAATTACCCCTGTCCTGCTGTCCCAGACAAAATTCCCAGCACGTGCCTTCTTTAATTAAGAGAATAGCATCATTATCGGTGGCATCAAGCTGTTCAGAGTAGCTGAATAATGTTGCTGAAATACAAAAATTGCAATAAATAATAAAATTTTTTTACATGGCTGTTTTGCAAAGTGGCATGTTGACCTTGAGAACAAGGCTTGTATTTACAGAAGAGTTAAACTTTTGTGTACTAAGCTCAAATTATAGGTGTCAGGAGCACTAGATGAAATATGCAGTATGATGATAGATTGCTATGATCTTCATGCAGTGAGTGGGGGGTATACTCCGCTCTGTAACTGGTTTGTTTCCAGTTCAAAAATGTACAAGGGATGTATTTTGCAGAAGCTAGTGTTTCTGCAAAGTACTACATTCTACCTCTTGAATGTTAAAAACATTCTATTGTTGTTTTACTTCCCAATCTTCCTGTGTGTTTTGCAAGGCAGAGATCTCAAAAGATCTTTGTGTGGGTCTCAAGTTGTTAATTTCAGAAAACCTTTTTTGAGAATTTGAAATGCCCAATGCTAATATTCTATTCTCAATATGGCATGAGTTTTTTTTTTTTTTTTTAAACAAAGTCGCAGGGCTCCAATCCAATAAATAACCCTTTGAATGAATGTTGAAGTGCTGGCAATTGTCAGGTTGTCTCCCTCTGTAAACACTCCATTTCACAGAATCCTTTAGTAAATAACAGATTTTCAGTCTTGCTGGATGTTTAATCATCAGTGATGGGCAGAGTACTAAGAAAATATTAAGTAAAGTAAGTGAAAGTATAGTAATTAATAAAAAAATAAAAAAAAATAAATACAACAATAATGATCTCAAGCTGAAGTAAATTGTGGCTGCTTTTAAATATGCACAAGTAAAAAGAAAATTGTCAGTAAAACTGATGCAATTATGTAAATGATAGTTTTCATAGGAAACCTAACATTTATTGCTTTTTGAAACTGCTAGCAACTGATTCACTCTCTTTTGGTTTAAGTGTAGAGCGACTGACTAGTGCTATGTATATTCTGATGAATTAATGTTTTGTAAATAGCCAATACTTACCATTTACTTGAATTTGACTTGCTGCCTGCCCAGTTTCCTTGCTACACTGGAATTGATGCCAGTCAGCATTAGCAAAGAAAGTAGTCATTTAGTTAAATATATAGCCAGTGAGTTGTAACAAATTATCCAAACATACCACAACATGCTTTGTTCAAATTAGATCCAGTTCATGCCTTCTAAGGATGTAAAGGAGACAGCTCATTTCACTTGAGTCTTTGCTTATAAAACCTGTAGCTCTACCTACATCAGAACTGTGGTAAGGTCCAGGTGGTGCTCATTATCAAGGACCACACTTTAATCTGATGCCCTATCTGATGTATAGTCAGATGTGTTAGTGCAAACCTTGTATCTACAACGTACAAAATTATTCTGTTGTAGGACATAATACTTAAAATAATAAAATTGGCAAAGTGAAAGGGGGGTTTTGGAATGGATATTGTCCGCATAGTCAGATAGTAAATGCGGCTATACTGTATATGACATGCTGTTCTAGTTTAACCCGGTACAGTTTTGATTGATCAAATTATTTAATTTCTTTCTATTTGTAAATCACCTGATCCATTGTATGTTTAAAACTTTTACTTTGCATCCAAGCCCTATTTAAGTCCTGGTAAACATATAAATTAATCGGCTATCCCTTATCCCTTCTCAATAAGTGCAGGGTAATGAGTCTATGCTTTGATGCAGATCGATGCTGAATGTTTTTTGATGCAGAAACTTTCATTACATTAAGAGCTCAAGTTAATCTCACCTAAGGAGTGTGGGCCACTGGATAACACCTGTGCTATATTAAAAGGGACACTGACACATGTCCAACTACAACATCCTGGCTTGTAGAGTAGTGCAATTTGTTTCTATAAGCACTGGGACCATAGAAACTCTGACCTAAATTCTTTACAAAAAAAAGAAGGCCAGATCTCCAGCTTTTCTATATATTTTTTTCTGTGTGCAAGCAGCAGGCCCCTTGCAGAGGCCAAATCTGCCTGATGTTCCCCAGGGGAGAGTTCAGTGGCTAGGTGTCATTAACTGTGTTTCAAACATCTACGCTTTCTTTCCAGGAACTGCAGCAGTATCTACGGTTGGAGTGAGCTGTTTTGAACTGATGTTACTTCTGGTGTTGAGACAATTATGAGCATGATTTGGAAATGACACAGAGATTCCAAATAAACAGATTAATATTTCAACATGCAGAGAAGGCAATAAAGTCAGGGAGCAAGACCAACAATTATTAGCTCATAATATATAGTTTCCAGAAACTATTATCTTTTGACATAAATGTAATGATTTAATCGATAAAAATACAACATAGTCTGACAATATGTATTACACTAAAACACTGTAGGTACAGGTACAGTACCTAATATCATTTAATTATTATTTTGACTGAAGATTTAACATTCCAAAATCTTAATTCAAATAAAAAAATTTAAATCTAAAAATAGGATTTACATATGTACTGAAATACCAACCTAAAACTTGCATTTCAGGCATGCTTCTGTGTGTTGTGAGATTGTAAGTTGTTTAAACAAAATAGTCTGATGACTTGCACTATTTTCACTGATCAAGAATTTTTCCCATGGCAGACTGAAGACATTAATGTTAGATGGTTAGTGTTGCAAACATTTTTATCTTACAGTTACCATTTAAGTTCCGAACCCTACAATCAGCATCACTTAAAGCAATACTTAGCTCAATGTTTCAGTGTAATAAATGGGAATCTGTCTGTTTATACATGAATCATGAATCCGCTGCTGTTTTGCAAAGCTTAGATAAAAGCTGTTGGGACAGGGCTATGATGATGCATAATGTAGGGTGGTGGCCTACATACAATAAAATGGGTGCTCCGCAACACTGACAGATCATTTTGTGACTGCCAAAAACAACAAAGTTTGAGACACTGAAAGTTGTGAAAAGAGCATGGCCAAATACCCAAATAAGACAACCAGCCATACAGCACTAAAACATCTCCATAGCACATAATTACAGTATATATATATATATATATATATATATATATATATATATATATATATATATATATATATATATATATATATAATTTTTTTTTTTTTTATACCCTGACTTATACTTTTATGTTTACAGCAGTAAGTAAACCGCCAATTTGCAACATTTTACTTACTGCAAGGACCGGTGTTATGTGTTTTTACTGTTTTCAAGTGGCCGACATAATTTGTGCTCAGAACAAAAGGACTACATGATCATAAGCGTTATCATTATTAAAAAAAAACAGCTGGCTTGGATAATACACTCTTGCAAAGTGTATACACTCAGATTGAATAACATACCAATGCTAACAAGGATGGCACTCATGCAGTGCTACTTTAAATACAATTAACACACTACAGTATATTAAGGATGGTTTGCTGGATTTTTTAGCTAAAAAACTCCCAAATACCACACTGTAAGAGGTAGACAGGTTAACTACTATTTATATCATTATTTAAATGTATTAAATCCAATACGAGCATATACTATTTAAAATAACATTTTGATATATCAAATATGATATTTAAGTTTAGCTTATCTGAAAATTTCAGATTAAAACTTAATATGGTGAATGAGGTTTAAATAGAGGTACATGAGAAATTAACTTTTGGGCAACTAACAAAGCCAATGCTGGCATTATGTATGCTTTGGATCTTCTCATATCAATGCTTTTTTCTGGACCCTTGGCATATTTAAAGCTGACTCTGGAGCTTTCAGTACATAATTATGCATTTAGAATAAATCCATGGTCTTAATGTTCTGTATATTTTCAGACACCAGTTCATCCTTAAAATCCCTTTAGACGGGGCTTTTACGTCTTGCCCACTCAAGTCGTTATTCAAATTCCAGCACTCTGGCCAAAAGTAATGTTACACACTAGTGATTTCAGCCCCCACCCCCTTCCGCAAACATTGACTCAGTTCTGAGTGTGCATTTTCTGGGAACCATACTGAATCACGTGTACATCTTGACAGTAAGCTTCATAATTATTTTATGCATGTAGAACATAGATTAAGGCCGGCTATTCTAGACAATTATAGGCTTGTTTATACCATCTGAGTGTTATTTTCATGTTTTCTTTTTTGTTTTTGACAACCCTGGCAGTTCTAAGCAGCACTGCATCAAGGATAGATCAAACAAACATTTTAATAACTGGTAAAAGCTCCACAGCAATCACTTCCAGCACGGGAATTCTGTTGAGGTTTGTGCTATTTGAAAAACACCTGAGTGGTTATCCGGTTTGCTTATCCAAGCTCAATGTGTCGGCCTTTAATATCAGCACCAATACACAAACATCTGATGCTGTGCTCTTAAGTCGAGCCACATTCATCAATGACAAATGAACCTAAAGCTTGTTGTCTCAGTCTGACTTTTTATATCATCCACTTCCTAGAGAGACCCATATATGGAAATGTACCAAATTAGCCTCTAAGGATGCTAACTTAGGATTTACTGGTTGTTCAAAACCATCTTTATCACATTGCAGACAATGAAGTAATCGTTGCTTTTCTCCTGCAGAAGGGGACATGAAAAGTTTAAATGCTGGCTGGGTGTTTAGACTATTTCACAGCTGGTTTAAATCTAACAACGTTCTGTTCAGAGCATCAGATCTGTGGTCATCCACACCCTTTCAGGAATTTTATTTATGTAATTGATATACATAGTCAGCAAGTGACTCTTCTGTTGTGTAAATTGGATGAGCCATCCTATTAGGGTCAATGGTCCTGAGTAAAAATATATCGAAATTAGAGGCACAGAGTGATTTCTTTTGAGCCCAGACTTTAGATTCAAAGAGCCAATTGTTACCAGTCATTAAAAATGCAAAAACTTGGTAAAAAATTAATTGGGAGCACCAACACCTCCAGCACCACCACACTGAACAACAACACTCCCCAAGACTGCAAGCTAACTTGTGACTGTGCTGCTTATGACACTTTAGCTGTGGCCCTCATCAGCAACAATACACAGAGGAGGTGGAGCAGTGTAAAGCAATGGTATAGAGACAATGATCTATCTCTTAATGATGATAATGCAAAAGAGATGATTGTTGGCTTCAGGAAAACTTGAGTGGGCTACAAATAATTAAAGCTCAACTGTGGTGAGGAGATAAAAACCTCCACATTTCTTGGTGTGCACATGACAGAGGACCTCTCTTGGATTCTCTGTAACAGCTTGGGGATGACTCCTCTCACATATCTTGTGGCTCTTCAGCCCCTGACATCTTGCTGAAGGTATAGAAGCATCCTGCGACTTCACCAAGGCAGTCAGATTAACACCCTGCTACCTCTAAATGCTCACCTGGGCTAGTCAAACAGCTAACCAAGCCGTCAATATACTACTGCAATACTACAATACTACTGAATACCTTCACTTTTCAAAGCTTTTCAGAACCTTTCTATTTAGGAGACACATTTTTTGGTCACTAAATGTTCTTTGACAATGTTTCCAACAATTCTGCTGCACATTTTGCTGCTGCACATCTCAGTACTTTACAGTCTCTCAATCTTTTTAATAGCTTTTCCACACAACAGTGCTCCTTCTGTGTGTCTTTTTCTACTCTGAGAATTTTGTACTGTGTACATAGACTCTACCATTCAACAATTTTGATAAAGGTTTAACTTAAATGTACCGTAAATAATGTAACACAAAAACGGTTTGCATAGAACCCAGTGTGTATGTGTGTGGAAAAGATTCTGGATACAGACAAATTCTAACAGTGGTTTGGATTTTGGTTATCATTCTCTTTTTATCAAGTGTGTTTCCCATAAACATTACAAACAAAGAACAACAGGCCAAACAAGTGTCTGTCTAACTCAATCTGACACAGAGCTGAATTCCCCCAGCAAGAGGAGAAATCTGCCACCATCTTTGCCCCTGGCCTGTGGACCACCTCATACGTAAGTGCCAAATACCAATGAGTTTTCCAGACATTGGCATCCTTCATGTGGCGGAGATATTGGAGTGGGGCTGGCTGTTGTAAGCAGAGCACTGTGTCCTCCTTCCACTCCATCACCTGGGACAAAAAAGCAAAAACCCTGTGTCTGATGCCTCAGTCTGCCAAACAAAAAGCAGAGAGCAGTTTGGCAAATTCAACTGTGCCTCCACCCATGAACTGAACTGATTTTACCTGGTAAAAACTTAGCTCTGTCCATTGAACCAGATATGGCTCTCCTTTTTAGTGAGGTCAATGAGTAAGATGGTAACATCTGAATATATAGTTTTACACACAAATACTGTATATAGTCAGCCAGGCACAAGGTTTACCTCACACCTTTTTAGGGATTGGGTGTCAGGCAGGTAATAATTGCTGCTTCTCTCTTAGTGTGGGAATGGACCTGCCTATGGCACAAGTGGAGGGCTATATACTAAAATGTGACTTGTCCAATTGCACAATTCTTTGCCTTTGATTTAAAATAAATTTTAGATGGCGCTTATTTGTTTTTTGTATGTTGCCAATCTAGAACACATAAATGACTAATTAATTTAATTTGTAAATAAACTAAGAAGGATTTCATTGTTTAAACAAGCAATGGCATACGTACTCTGCAGGCAGGCTGTTAGTCCACGAGACATTGAAACATGGCATGAAACATGAAAGCAAGCATTACAGTTTTGTGTAACCCAAACAGACTGCAATAGACTGCTTTGTTTCCAGGGACATCGAAGTCAAGTAAATGTGCCAATAGCTCTTTGATAAATCTGATGTCAGTTCAATCCATAATAATTTGTATAGCTAATGTTGTGTCTGCAAGTAAACATAGTGACTTAGTCTGTCAGAACCTCTTTTGGGATTCGAGTTTAGAAGATTTCTCTAAGATGTTGCATTGCTAAGGCATTGCTTTTGGATATCGTCACATAATCTAACAGACGTAATACAAAGCGATACCTCTATTTGCTTCTCTATAAATGTTCTACATAAGCAGAACATTAAACAGATGATGATTAGGATGCAGCTGCTAAAAATTAGTCAGATTTTTTATTTTTGTGTGATTGTCCTGCATCACTTGCTGTAATTTATTGTACTGTAAAATACTGTATTTATTTAATGCATTCTGGCTAGGATATTTTACTCTTAATGACCTTTGAAGACCCACTGCGATTGTTTGCTTCAGACAGCATTCACAGTTAAAGTAAAATTAACATTGAACAAATATTAATCTTAGCATTTGCATGTTGGGTGATTTAGAAAAAAAAGATTCTGACACTTTTATCAGGAATGGAACTGCAAAATGAGGTATTTTCATAATTGCATGGAAGCCAATAGAAGAAAAATGAATAGGAGAAAAATGCAATAAACCAGAAAGAGAAGACAATAAGAGTAAAGAGGCTAAATCAGCAAGAAATGCAGTTTCTTTTTGGTGGAGCTGGTTAACAAGAGCACTAGTGCAAACTGGCTTGAGTTCACAGAATTGTTTGACTTGCCATTTGAGCTGAGCTCATAAGTGCAGAGTGACTGGAGGCAGATTTACAGAACTGACAAATTCAATGTGCACAGAGATGCTGGTTTTCTCTATGTGTGTACAGTATGTGTCCTAGCAGCAAGCAACAGGAAATGAAATCTCACATTTCTTATGATCTGACACCATCTATTATAATCTGTGCTGCATTTGTTTTATTCGTTCAGTTAAGTAATTGAATTGACTACTTTATCTTATTGGTTGTATGTAAACAGATATTTCAAAAAGTCTGCTTGGGCTATATATGACAATTAAACAAACATTAAACAAACTAAGGTGTGGAATGAACGTCCCCTAAATGTCCGAACAGCTGAGTCACCGCCTATCTTGAAACGATGGATGAAGACCCACGTCTTCCTAAAACACTTAATCTAGCACCTTTTTTCACTGTTTGCTTTGTCTTTGTTTATTTAAAAAAGTGTGCTATAATTCCTGTCAATAGAGTTTTATAAATCTGATATATAAGTCTGTAAGCTGGTATACAGTGTTAATTTATTCATTGATGGAGACTCAAAGCACTTCTGTACATCGCTCTGGATAAGGGATTCTGCTAATTGCTGTAAATATAAATGTAAGCAAAGAAAAAGCATCCTGTGTGGTACACATGAATTGTCTCACCAGATTTAGTGTAGTCCACACCAACTAGTCCTTCCAAAATGTCTCTGCTTCAACAACAGCCTGAATGAAGTGGCTATTGTACACACATCTGTCCTGTCACTCAGAGCTATCCCTAAAGACACAAAGTCGGATTAAGGAACTAGTGGTCAAGCTGCAAAGTCTGGGATAACACTGAGAAAAGAGATATTGTCAGAGCCAAATGGCAGAAAACAACATGAGCTTCACCTCCTGAGAAATCCATTCTTTATTGGCAGTTCAGAAAACTCAGTTGCCAAACGTGTATGTGTTCCTGGACTACTCTATAATGTAATGTTTTTAAATACAAATGAAGAGAAATCTGAATCTATCCATTATCCTGTAACATTGCACAGATGATAAGTCATGTCTGTCTTTTTTCTATCAAATGTTCACAGAAACCTAATAAATATACTTTGTAAGTTGCTGACATACTTTGATTTTGCCTGACCCAAGATATCAGCAAGATAGAAAGCCTATTTATTAGGTTACTGTGAACATTTTGCAAGCAAAAAGACAAACATGACTATCTTCTGAATCAAGTGATCACTTTCCTTAAAATTGTATACACATGATAATCATGTTTGTTTTTTTCTCTGTCCAATAGTCACAGCAATATTACTAATAAAATTAAATAAAAATCTAATTTGCTGGCTAAATATGTTCCTGTTCACCTGAGGCAAATGAAATCAGAAACAAATCACTTCAGCCAACACGTCCATGGAGTTCATTTGGCTTCCAGCCAGTTCAAAGTCTAATCCTAGGATCATGATGATGGTAAAGGTCAATCATGCAAGGAAATTTTATACATATATAATCTTGACTTTTCTCATGGCACATGCTAGCCATACTTTAGCCATCTTTGTTCAGTGAAATGTATTCTCTTAAAACATTCTCAAAACTAAAACCTAATGCCAGAATGCAAATTGGCACAATTAGACCTCAGAAATGGTTGGATTAGGTATATCTGTTTGGAGCTGTGTCTAAGAAATATGGAATTGCTATTGTGTGTGTACTGTTCCAGATATGTTTGGGGAAAGTTAATTAGTTTCAATGGAATCTTCAATTTCTCCAAGCCCTGTGTTTATTTACCAAGTTTTGCCTTTCCTGGCCACTGCAGTAAAGATGTCATTGGTTAAACTCTGTGATGTTCTCGTGGGTAAAGATTTTGTGTTCCTTTTGAAAGCTCTGTCACCATGACTAATAACAAAGCCAGATGATGACTTAACCATCAGTGCATTAGAAAAACAAAATAATTATGCCCTGATTTAAATGAATTTTGTTTAAACTGAACCCCTCTAAGGACGATTCAGTTTTATTTAAACAAAATAACACATTTATAAGCCTTTTATAAATCAGTCCTGGAAAATTTTTGAAAGGTCTCAAGCGGTTACGTTAGAGAATTTATGTAGCAAGACATTGTCCTTAAATCTTGCTTTTGTTAAAGATTTATTCATACAAATATAATATTATATCAAAATAAATCAGTGTTACCTAACATAACAGGTACTTTTTTTTTTAAATCATATGAACTTCAGCTGAAAATCAAACTTTTGGTTTATAAACAATGAAAATGGTGCCTGGGATTAAGTTACACTTGCACAACTATTCTCTCATTTTTGTTCCAGAATACTCAGCCAAATCAGCGACAATGGCACAACATCAACCTCACAACAGTGATCCCTAAGCCTTTTTTTCAATTAAATTTTTTAATCCATACAGTCCAGAAAAAGTGACATGTCAGAGAGCTTGATAATAACATGAGGTAGAGTTTCTCTTACACTGTATTAACATCCTCTAGCTGTAATGTCCTTTCTACTATTTCTCCATTCTTATCGCTTAAAGCACATCACCCGTTACTCGTTGATTTTGCAACATTTAATCATATCATTAAATCACTAGGAGGGAACGCCTGCTGCTTTGATTTCAATAGGGACAGTTTACAGAACAGAGCAAATGGGTTTCAACACAATTCTCTGTTGGGAAGATAGTAAAATGTGTGTATCAGGTGAAAATCAGGATCCTCGGTGTAAAGACAGTATGGAACCAAATAATAAACTTTATTGCATATGTTTCATCTTGGCTTAAGCAGTAACAACAACTCTGATAGCACATACACAATATTCTATCTCACAAAAGTGAGTACACCTTTCATATTTCAGCAACCATTTTAGTATATCTTATCAAGGTACAATACTGTAGAAATAAAACTTGGATATATTATTGTCAATGTGCAGCTTGTATAGAAGGACAGATTTAAGGTCCTCTAAAAAGAACTCAACATACAGCCATTATTGTCTAAATAGCTGGCAACAAAAACGAGTACACCCTAAGTGATAATAGCTGTATGTCGTTTAACGATGCAAAGCCACTTGTCCTGAGCAGTTAAAATTTGGTGCTTTGAGTACAAGTCCCTCATACTGACCACTGGGTGTTCAACATGGCACCTCATGCCAAAAACTCCATGATGGTTTAAAAATTGGAATTTTTGCTCTGCACAAAGATGGCCTAGGCCATATTAGAAAGAAAATCGGTAACACCCTGAAACAAATTTACAGTACAGTGGTAAGGGTCATACAGAGGTTTTCCAAGACGGGTTCCACTCAGAAGCTGAGTCCTGGTGCTGTGCATCAGGTGCAGAATCTGGCTTCAAAAAAGATGCATGAGTGCTGCAGCATTTCTTTAAAGGTTGCAGAAGCCGAAGGTCCACTTGTCAGTGCTCAGACTACACAGTGCACACTGCAACAAGCTGGTTTGCATGGCCGTCATCCCAGGAGGAATCTTCTTCTGAAGCTGGCTCTCAAGAAAGCTCGCAAATGGTTTGCTGAACAGGTCCTGTCCAAGAGTATGAATTACTGAAAAAATGCCCTGTGATAAACTTATTTGGCTCAGATAGTGTTCAGCATGTGTGACAATGCCCTGGTGAGGATTTCCAAGAAAATTGTGTCTTGCCTACAATGTCCTACAAAGCATGGTGGTGGTATCATCATGATCTGGGGCTGCATACGTGCTGCTGGTACTGGAGAGCTGATATAATTGAGGGAAACACGGATTCCAACATGTACTGTGACTTTCTGAAGCAGAACATGATGCCCTCTTTTTAGAAACTGGGCCAAACAGCAGTTTTCCAACATAATATCGCCCCAAACACTGCGAAGATGGCAAGTGCCTTGCTGAAGGTGATGGAGTGGCCAAGTATGTCTCCAGACCTGAACCACCTGTGGGACATCATCCAGCAGGAGGTGGAAAAGTGCCTTGTGTCTAACATCCAGCAGATCCTTGATGTCATTATGGGGAAGTGGAAGAGGATCCCAGCAACAACCTGTGCAGCTCTGGTAAATCCCATGCCCAGGAGGATTAAGCTTACACAAAATATTAACACTTTGCATGGAATTTTGACATGTTCACTTAGAGTGTACTCACATTTGTTGTCAGTTATTTTGACCAGAATTACTGTACATTGAGTTATTTTCAGGGGACAGTAAATCTGTACTGTTATACAAGTTGCTTATTGACTTCTATAAAAAAATCACATTTACTTTTCTATATTATTGCCCCCTGAGAAGATATACTAAAATGGTTGCTGAAATGTGAGGGGTGTACTCACTTTTGTAAGATACTGTAACCTACCACATATATACTGCTACATTACAGTAATTCTGAGTATTACTGTTTGCATGTGTTATTACACATATAGATCACCCTGTCTTGCAACAGTAAAAAAACAGGTCTAGGTGGCCCCAAAGTTTAGAAACACTTTTTCTGTTGTGAAACTGAAATTCATGAGATCAATGCTATGAGGAAAGCCTGTGCTGGGGATCCTAAAGTAAGAAATTTAATGTCTTACATTAAAACCAAACAACTGTTTTATGATGGACTGATCATGCTGTGAGTCGACAGCCTAAAAATTGAAACCAAACATTACAACAGGCAGTGATTCCGTGAGACAATAATGTATTGTTAAGTTATTTTCTGCAGTTCTCGTCATTTTGTTTTTAGAGTAGTTAGTAATAAATCATTTATTACTGTAATTTTCTTCCTGTCTCCCTGTATTTAAACAACATTTTAAGTTTAATAAGTTAAATAAATGTATAAGGTTCTTACTATCAAAATATTGAAGTTACATAATTTTAAGAAATGCATTCACATTGTCAACATCTATATATTTTTTTGTTTGTTTACTAATAAATACATTTTTGAACAAGTAAGTAAATTAATAGATTACATTTGTGTGAACAAAAATGTCAGTTAAAACACACTTTCTATGTCATGAGCAACATAGAAAAAGAAGGAAGCTGTGGTATGAGTGCAGCATCTGCCAGGATAAGCATCCTTGGAGCAGAAAAGATTAAGGGCACAACAGATCTTTCTAGGTGTTGCTGAAGCTTGAACCCAAATCTCTCTGATAATAAATCCTAGCACCCAGCTTCACTCGAACATCCACAATTGTTAAAAAACGTATAAAATATATTCTGATATTAAAGAGAATGAAGTTAAGATATAGCTAACATTTAATTGTTATTGGTCCAATATAATTTAAAAAGTTACTGGTATAGTAGCTAAACTGAATATATAAAAGATTTTGCATTGAGTCAAAAGATTTGACTGAAACTCTGAGTTAGATTAGCAATTCTGCTGTTGCGGTCTGATGAATCTGGATTTCTGCTGAGGCACAAAGATGGTATGGTCAGAATTTGACAGTCCAGACTGATGGAGGTGGTGTAACGGTGTGAGGAATGTTTTCCCCGGCACACTTGGTCCTGGTAATATAAATTAATCCTGCTTAAATGACACAGACATTGTTGCTGACCATGTGCATCCCTTACTGGCCATAATTTACCATCTTCTAATTGCTAGTTCCAGCATAAAAATGCACCATAACAAAATGCAAATATCTTAAACTGTTTTTGTAAACATGATGTTGAGTACACTTATTCAGTGGCCTTTCCAGTCACTGGATCTGAATCCAGTTGAACACTTTTGGAATGTAGTAGAACAGGAGATTTGCAACATGAAAATGCACCTGAAAAACTTTACTGAGGAAAAATATGTTATGAAGATAGAATGTATACATTTAGTGCCTATACAATAAGTTTGTTCCTTTTAAGTTTATTCCTAATGAGCAAGCCAGGGCAACTATGGCAATGAAAAACCCCTTGCGATAGTCTGAGAAATAACCTTAAGAGGAACCCTATCCTCATTTGAGTGGCACTGAATATCTATTAAATATAGTTCCATCATGTTGAGGTGTACTGTTCAGTGATGGACACTTAAATGCAGAGTTGTTCACGCAAACTGCCGTCCTAAGCCATTGTAGCAAGATATTGATATAAATTACAGTCCAAATCCTTATAGATATTGGAAATGTGTGATGTGAACATGGACCAGAATCTCAAAGAAACATCTTGTAAAAACCATGAAGAATTAAATGAAAGGCAAGGCCCTACCTAATATTAGTATAGTATACCTAATAAAACCAAATATACACATACACTGCATATAGAAAGAGACACATACAGGTACAGGTACAGATACATTCACTGAATTATGTCCCTACAAAAAATTCTCCTTTTCCAAGTTTACAATTTTTATTATTTAATATTGTATACCTGGAAATCAACTGAGATAATTGAAAAACATGGCCATCAAAAGCCAGCTCTATTTGAGAGATACTTAGAATGGAGGGAGGCCCTCATTTCCAGTCATTTCCAGAAAATTGATGTCTGTGAGTTCATTAGAAAAAAGGTGTAAAAGATGGGGGAAAAGCATCTCACTGTTGTTACCCAGTTAGAAATAGCAGTTTATGATTAGTAAATTCCTGTGGACAATGAGGAGACTATGCATTTGTTCACAGAGCTTGGAGAATAGAAAAGAAGGCCAGGGCTATTAAGCTCACAGTACAAATGTACCAATGACGTTTGATCCACATCTAAGAAAATCCATGGACTAGACAGTGGACTAGACAGTGTAAAACAAAAAGGCTTGGTGTGCTTAGCATAATGCAATGTGAATTGGCAATAACGAGAGTGTGATTGTCTTCCCCCCTCCCCCAACCCCCCAAGGGATCATGATGGACAGTTCACCTAAAGCACCATTAACTGTATAGAAGAAGAGTGAGAGAAGATTTACGATGTGTACAATGCCCATATCCTACACAGATGTGGAAAAAAATTAATTCTGTGATGAATGAATGACTTACCTAAAAAGATTGGTAACGGGAAGAGGTTGACATTCAAGGTCCAGCTTTTTTGTAGAAACACTAAGAACGGGTGTTACACTCCAGGGATCCTAGCTCCCAATGACTGTAGAATAACCTAAAGATAAATTACAGAAGGGGTTTTGGGAACTACCCCAGACTCTCCTATGAGGTATTATACTAAATTTAAGAAATATGTATAAAGACCTTGGACCATTGTTTCCAGTCACATAACATGCATTTGTGTTTAATTTAATCAGAAATATTTTGCATTTAGATAATTTAATGTATTGTTCACACGTGATTGAATGTGAATGCATAATAGTTAATAGCTGGTTACCATATTAAAAGATATTAATAAAAAAGGCCACAACAGTGGCATCATATTGTAATGTACATTTTACCAAGTTTTACCCAATTCAACTGAACCAGCCTATTTGGAAGTATTTTTTCACTGTGTAGTTCTCAACATAAGCAAGATCCAAGAGCAACACATATGCAATGAATAACATTTGCTTTTCCTACTTTTATAAAACAATAAGCATTAAAAACAGTAGACTGGACTCCTGCCAAATGTTGGAAGTAAGCTTTGAGAGAATAATGTGCATGTAACATCTTCCACATGCTTACTTTTTGAACTGGAAGTGAAGTTCAAGACTGTCATTTTGAGCAGGTGAAGTCTTTTAATCTCAATTTATCTTGCCTTTAACAAAAACAGCTCTTCATAATCCTAAATGTACTGAAATATTATTTTCATATGTGCCTTTTACTGTATTAGGGGAATCACAGAGTTCCATCAACATCTGTATATCTGTATCTTTGTCTCTCTCCCTCTCTTTCTCTCTTTTGTTGAATTGCAGCCTGACAACTTATCCCTGGACCACATGGGGTAAAAAGCCTTGTGAAAATTACAGACCATTTCTATTTGAATGTTATATATATATATATATATATATATATATATATATATATATATATATATATATATATATATATATATATATTTTATATATAATTTTTTTTTTCAATGTCACCTGAACATTTCAGTTCACTGCAATTATTTTAAGTTAAATGCACTGTGCCACCAAAAGCAAATATTTTTAGATCTAATTCCTGATTAGTTTATAAATGTGGTTTATTTGCTGACTTGGTTTCTTTGTTCAATATTTTAAACCAAGCAACCACCAAGAATGCTACAAGGGATTTATTTTTGGCCTAGTCTTGTGGTAGGTGTCTGTGTGACCAACAACAACACAACAGTGAAATATTATACAATGTTCAGCATAGAGAGGGTTTATGGTGATCTTTGTTTTCATGCCCAGTCTGTCATTTAATCGGTAAAGCTGGACTCTTAGGGAACCAGACAGTGTAATGGGTCCAGCTAAACTCAACCCTTTTTTGTAAGCAGTCGGTTTTTTTGCAGTAGAAGGGGCTCTGATGGGAGCCCTTCAGGATTTGTTCCAAATCTGCGACACTGATGAGGCTAGGAGCACTTTAAGATGCAAAGCCTTTAGAATGAATTAAGACAGGATACTGACTATATTAGAGCTACTTTCTAATAAATGCTGCTGGTGTATTTCTGGATCTGTGTTTATTACATCATCCCTATACAAAAACAAAATAATTTACAAGGACCACCTTATAATCACAGTAAAAGCAGAGATTTAGAGCAAAATAGCAATTTTGATTTTATATGTACAATTCTATTTATTATTATTATTATTTTATAATAAATATATATATTATTATTTTTTTCACTGAACTTCCCTAGTTCTCAATATGTAAATTCAAAACATAGGACGTTCGGTTAACATAGCCTAAGCTTACCCCCCACCCCTAAAAGAAACATTGCAGTATTATTAATGCAATATTAATGGCTGATAATGCCTAAAATATAAACACAAAATAATTATCTGCATGACACAAACATGGCAATAAACCGTATGTCACATTAAATAGTTTCCCCTAGCATTTCACCACCTCAGTGCCATAGAAATAATTACAACAAATAAGTTGTGTCAGCCACATAATTGGTTAGAAACAAAACATCATTCAAAACAAGAGAAAACACTTGGGTTTTGGAACACTCAAAATGAAAAATAAAAAAATGGCCTAAAATCATGTTGAGCAACTAGGAAATACATGAAACACAGAAACACCCATGAGAACACCCCTCTTATACGCAGAAAATGCGCAAAATTGCACTTTTACACACACCCTCATGAATGCTACTCCGTTTCCAAAACAACTGTTGCGTTCCACTTTTACAAACACCGAACAGCATCAGAGGATTTGGAGCACTTTGTTTCTTAAATGGATCAACCCATGAGACAAATTCTTGCCAGAAATAATCTAATCAAAACTGTCAATATGGCAACCATGACCTTAAACAAATATCATATTTCTGACCACCTACCAAGGTTTTCTTTCCCACATGTTGGCTTGCAGTTGGGATTGTTGGGGGGCATTTTTATTTGTTTCCTGGAAGATTGCCTTTTTTGACATTCCAAAGAACAACCTAGCAGCTAATGGTCGAACATATAACTTTAATATTGCAATGTATAGTAATAAATAGCGAGTTATGTGTATTCTTTGATTTTTGCTTCACAAAATTGCAGATACTGTCTCCAGGTGTGTGTTAGAAACATACTGTACTGAATATACTGTATGAACTTGTGATAACACACTGATAATGCACAAAATAATCAGCATGCACATATTTTGGACAATTATAGGTGCGCAGTTTTTCATATTTTAAATACTATTTGCAGACTATTTTGACATCACGGTGGTACAAGCATGCTAGCTTGTTAATCCTGGATCCTATTAGCAGCTTAATTAATGAGTGCTCAGCAGCCCTGCCGGTTAGCCACACAGCTTTAATTTAATGTTTGATGACATGTTAGCTCATTCAAATTGGATCAGAAAACTTTTGGACATTTTTTAATTTCACATTGCTCATTAGCTGAGTGTTTTGTTCCACAATGGAGAACAATAAGCCTGTGGATGTGGTCAGTGGAGGCAGCTCTAATTTTAGCTATTACAGAAGTCAGGGCTTATTACAAAAGAAAAGCATTGGTAAAATCTGTTTTCCTATAGTGACAAAACCAAAACAAAATAATTTGCACCCCCTTTTTATTTTTTTTTTCCAAAGGTTATTTGTCAAAAATTCACTATTTATCTTACTAGACATAGTTCACATCTGTAAGTGATGAACATTAACTATATATAAACTACAGTATGTTGACAGCTATCATGTTACAGACAGTGTTGTGGTGTTATTGCATTGATATGAATATACTTTAACACAGACATTTATTATTTATATGTTAATTTACTGTATGTGACCACTTGCATCTTACAGTAAGAGTGTAGTGGAGGTGAAAAAAGTTTCTGATAAGGTGATGTACATGAAGCTGGAGGTTGAAGGGGTGATGATAAATGTCATGAGTGCTTATGCTCCACAAGTGGGTTGTGAGATGGAGGAAAAGGAAAAATTCTGGAGTGAGCTAGGTAGAAGGTATACCTAGGAATGAAAGATTGATGATTGTGGCAGACTTTAAAGGGCATGTAGGTGAAAGGAACAGGGCTGATGAGGAGGTGATGGGTAGGTATGATTTTATGGAGAGGAATGTGGAAGGGAAGATGGTGGTAGATTTTGCTAAAAGGATGGAAATGGCAGTGGTGAATACTTATTTTGAGAAGAAGGAGGATCATAGGGTGATGTATAAGAGTGGAGGAAGGTGCACACAGGTGGATTATGTTCTATGTAGGAGATGCAACCTGAAGGAGATTGGAGACTGTAAGATGTTGGCAGGGGGCAGTGAAGCTAGACAGCACCGAATGGTGGTCTGTAGGATGTTTTGGAGGTGAAGAAGAAGAACAGGAGAGTGAGGACTAAAAGAAGAATAAGATGGCGAAAACTGAAGGAGGAAGACTGTAGTGTGAGATTCAGGGCAGAGGTCAGACAGGGGCTCGGTGGTGGTGAAGAGGTGATGGATGATTGGGCAACTACTGCAGAAGTGATAAGGAAGACAGCTAGAAAGGTACTTAGTGTAACATCTGGAAAAAGAAAAAAAGACTGGATGGAATGAGGAAGTGCAGAAGAGCATAAGGAGAAAAAGGGTAGCAAAACAGAATTGGGATCTACAGAGTGATGAGAAAAGTAGGCAGGAGTACAAGGAGATGCGGCAGCAGGTGAAGAGAGATGTGGCGAAAGCGAAGGAAAAGGCATGTGAGGAGCTGTATGAGAAGTTGGACACAAAGGAAGAAGAAAATAATTTATACCGATTGATGGTGAAGCAGGAAGTGGATAGGATTATGGAGGAAGTGAGAGCAGCGATTAAGAGGATGAAGAGTGGAAAGAGTAGTGGAAGCCAGGCTGAGAGATGAGGTGACCATCTGTGACCAACATTATGGTTTCATGCCAAGGAAGAGCAGCACAGACGGATGTTGATAAAGAAGTATAGAGAAGGTCAGAAGTGTTTTTGTGCATTGTGTGTTTGTGGATTTAGAGAAAGCATACGACTGGGTGCCTAGAGAGGAGCTGTGGTATTGTATGAGGAAGTCAGGTATGTCAGAGAAGTATGTGAGGGTGGTGCAGGACATGTATGAGGACAGTGTGACAGCAATGAAGTGTGCAGTAGGAACGACAGACTGGTTTAAGGTAGAGGTTAGACTGCAACAAGGATCGGCTCTGAGCCCTTTTCAGTTTGCAGTGGTGATGAACAGGTTGATGGACGTACGTGCTGGAGAAAAGGGGAATGAAAGTCAGTAGGAGTAAGACAGAGTACATGTGTGTGAATGAGTGGAGTGGTGAAGTTGCAGGGAGAAAAGGTAGAGAAGGTGGAGGAGTTCAGGTACCTGGGGTTAACAGTGCAAAGTAATTGAGAGTGTGTTAGAGAAGTGAAGAAAAGTGTGCAGGCAGGGTGGAGTGGGTGGAGAAGAGTGGCAGGAGTGAATTGTTATAGAAGGGTATCTGCAAGAGTGAAAGGCAAAGTTTTTAGGACTGTGGTGAGACCTGCGATGTTGTATGGTTTAGAGACAGTGGCATTGAGCAAAAGACAGGAGATGGAGCTGGAGGTAGCAGAGCTGAAGATCAAGAGGTTCGTTGGGAGTGACAAGGATGGACAAGATTAGAAATGAGTTTATTAGGATTGAATGTGGCAGATGTAGAGGACAAGTCAAGTCAAGTCAAGTCAAGAAGCTTTTATTGTCATTACAACCATATATAGCTGACACGGTACACAGTGAAATGAAACAACGTTCCTCCAGAATCCTGATGATACATAAAACAACATAAAACAACAATCACTGAAACAGAAAACACAGGGCCAAGGACTAGTAAGAAAAATCCTTGCCACATAAAGTGCATGTGTGCAACCTGGTGGAAACAGTGCAAAAAGACAACACAAGACAGTGCAAGACAGCGCAAGACAACACAAGACAGTGCAGGACAGCACAGGACAGTGCAAGACAATACACAAAACACAAAATAGCTCCATCATTAAACCTGTCATAACAAGATAAAGTGAACAGTAGCTAAAAAGTAAACAGAATATTGTGCAAATGAGCAAATAGCAGCAATCGAGATATAGTGGACAGTAGCAAAATAGTAAACAGAATATTGTGCAAAAGAGCAAATAGCAGCAATCCAGGAAGATGTGCAAAAACGGCATGTAAACACTTGTGGTAATTATTTAGTGTGAGTGGTACTGAGTCATGGGTGAGCAATGTGAGTATGAGTGTGTGTGTGTGTGTGTGTGTGTGTGTGTGTGTGTGTGTGTGCGTGTGCGTGTGAGTTCAGTTCAGTTGTGTGTTGAGTAGCCTGATGGCTTGAGGGAATGCTTCGGAACCGCTTTCCTGATGGTAGGAGAGTGAAAAGTGTGTGTGACGGGTGTGTGTGGTCATCCACAATGCTGTTGGCTTTGCGGATGCAGCGTGTGGTGTATATGTCCATGATAAATGGGAGAGAGACTCCAATGATCTTCTCAGCTGTCCTCACTATCCTCTGTAGGGTACACAGTTGTAAGTCAGCAGAATGAACAGCAGTGGCCGGGCCCAGTAGGCTCAGCTTCTCAATCAGGTGCTGAGGGACGATCATGTTAAATGCTGAGCTAATGTCTATGAACAGCATCCGTACATAAGAGTCCTTGTTGTCTAGGTGGTTGAGGGCAAGATGGAGGGTTGTGGAGATAGCATCATCAATGGAGCGGTTTGGACGATACACAAACCGCATGGGGTCCAGTGCGGGTGGAAGCTGTGTCTTGACGTGCCTCATGACGAGCCTCTCTAAGCACTTCATCACAATGGGTGTGAGTGCAACGGGATGATAGTCATTGAGGCAGGAGACAGTAGACCTCTTCTGGAATGATGGTCGTCATCTTGAGGCACATAGAAACAATAGCGCTGCTCAGGGAGATGTTGAAGATGTTGGTGAAGGCATCCGCTAGCTGTTCTGCACATTCCCTGAGCACTCTGCCAGGAATGTTGTCTGGTCCAGCAGACTTGAGTGGGTTAACTCTGCATAGAGTTTTCCTCACTTCAGCTGTGGTTAGACAGAGCACCTGGTCACTGGAAGGAGGGATGGTCTTCCTCGCCACCATGTTGTTCTGCACCTCAAACCGGGTGTAGAAATCGTTCAGCGCATCTGGGAGGGAGGCGTCACGGTCACAAGCAGGTGATGTTGTCTTGTAGTTCATGATCACCTGGATGCCCTGCCACATGCGCCAGGTGTCTCCGCTGTCACAGTTTGGCCCTTGCTGTTTTTAAGGCCGTCTTGTCCCCTTCTCTGAAGGTGGAGTCTCTTGTTTTTAGCAGCGCATGCTGCTGGTTGGAGCGTGTAGTGATGGTCTTGGAGATAGTCATGTCATCAACGCACTTGCCGGACAGTGGAGTATAAAGACGGATGATCCACTGTGGTGACCCCTAATGGGAGAAGCCGAAATGGATGAACTGCTGCTCCAGATAACATCACACAAGCTGATTAAGGAATGTAATGTTATGATTTTTACTGAAACATGGCTCAACGACAACATTCCCAGCAGCACCATTGAACTCGGGGGTCGCAGTGTTTTCCGGGTGGACAGGAAGGCAGTAGACTCTGGTAAGCGCAGAGGTGCACAGACTCTACTGTTACTGAAACTGAAAGTCATTGCTCTGTTAATTAAGAGTATTTGATGATTAAGTGTAGACTCTTTTATTTATCGATAGAATTCCCAGCCATTGTTGTGACTGCGGTGGACATTCCTCCGAATGCTAGCGCTAAACTAGCTATGGAGGAACTGCACGCAGCTATCAGCAAACAGTCTGCACATCCCGAAAGAGCTATCATCATTGAGCTATCATCATTGACTTCAACCACTCCAACCTGAGATCTGTACTACCACAATTTCATCACAATATTCCCTTTTCTACCAGAGGGGACAAGACACTGGATCAGGTATACTCCAACATACCTGGGGCATACACTGCCATTACCCTCCCCCACTTGGGTCAGTCTGATCACCTCTCTTTATTCCTGCTACCCAAATACACACCACTGATCAAACGGGTGAAACCAGCTGTGAGGACAGTAAAGGTATGGCCAGAGGGAGCCATTTCTTCTTTACAGCAACAGTTTCAGGATACTTACTGGAACATGTTTGCCTCGCAGGCCACACTGGACTTTCACACAGATATGGACATTTACACATCATCTGTCTTGGATCATATTAACATGTGCATTGACAATGTCACTACCGTCAAACACGTAAAACGCTTTCCTAATCAGAAGCCGTGGATAAACTCTGAAGTCCGTCTCCTTTTGAAAGCAAGAGATGCTGCTTTTAAATATGGCAACATAGAGGACTACAACAGAGCCAACCTTAAAAGAGGCATCAGGAGAGCTAAGCTCACATTCAAACTTCACATAGAAGAGCACTTCCACAACTCTGACCCCAGACGCATGTGGAAAGGCATCCAGTCCATTACATACTACAAACCGACAGCTTGATCTCAACCAACCAGCAGTGCATTCCTAACGGACAAACCTTAATCAAAAACCCTAATCAAACCTTTTTTGCTCGTTTCGATCAAGGCATAGGACATTTCACCTCAACCACTGACTCTTTTACTGCTCACAGTTCAATCTTACTCTCCACAATGAACGGCTATTCAGCGTTTTGCAGAGTGGATGCACACAAGGCAGCTGGTCCGGACGGCATATCGGGACGTGTTCTCAGAGCCTGCGCTGGACAACTGCCACAGGTTCTCACTGACATTTTCAAACTGTCACTGGCCCAAGCCACAGTTCCTACATGCCTACAGACTACAACGATCATACGAGTGCCTAAGCATTCAGCTGCCGAATGCCTGAATAACTTTTGCCCAGTTGCACTCACCCATATTGTTATGAAGTGCTTTGAGAAACTTTCCTAAATCACCTCACACCACCACCTACACTGGACCCACACCAGTATGCCTATTGTCCTTCTCCACCTGGATAAAAACAACACCTACATCAAATACATCAAATAAAGTCAATACATACATTGACTTTAGCTCTGCATTCAATACAGTCCTCCACACTGTACTAATCACTAAGCTTAGTGACCTGGATATCTGCACCTCCACTTGCAGATGGATTCTGGACTTTCTCACCAACTGACCTCAATTTGTTAGGTTGGGCAAACAGGTATCCTCAACCCCCATTCTGAACAATGGCATCCCACAGGGCTGTGTTCTGAGCCCACTACCCTACTCCTTGTTTACCCACGACTGTGCTTCTCTGTATAACTCCAACATCTTCATCAAATATGCAGATGACACCACTGTGGTCGGCCAGATCAGTAACAACGACGAATCGGCCTACAGGGAAGAGATCAGAAGCCTGACAGAATTTTGTGCCACCAACAGCCTGCCCCTTAACGCCACGAGGACTAAAGAGCTTATCATGGACTTTTGAAAATCTAACAGCAGGAGACATTTCCCAGTCAATATCAATGAAACTGATGTAGAGCGAGTCTCCAGCTTTATGTTCTTGGGAGTTCACATCTCTGAGGAGCTGTACTGGCACCAGAATACTTCAGTTCTGGTTAGGAAGGCACAACAATGCCAATACTTCTTGAGGAGTCTCAAGAAAGCTTATCTGTCCCCAGGGATTATAACGAGTTTCTACTGCTGCATCATCGAGAGCATCCTGACCAACTACATCACTGTATAGTACAGAGGCACCACTGTGTGTGAACGTAAAGCCCTGCAAAGGATAGTCAAAATCATTTGACGCATCACTGGCACCCAACTACTTCCCATTGAGCACCTTCACCACAGCAGATGTCTGTGCAGAGCTCACAACATCATCAAGGACTCTTCACATCCCAGTGACAAACTGTTTAACCTCCTCTCATCAAAAAGGAGATACAGGAACAAACGCACCAGAACCAGCATGTTCAGGGACAGCTTCTTTCCATCCACCATCACCCTTCTGAACTCTACACTACACTGTTAGATCACTGTAAAAAACAATGTATATAACTTCTGTACAATTATACATACAATGTACATATTACATACTGTATTTTTATACTCTTCATTCTCCAGACATATTGTGCTTTATCTGCACTATTTTTTTTTGTGTATCTATATATACCTTACTGTATTTTTTGCCCAATATTTCACATTAATGTATATACAGCGGGGAAAATAAGTATTTGACACATCAGCATTTTTATCAGTAAGGGGATTTCTAAGTCGGCTATTGACACAAAAGTTCCACCACATGTAGCCATCAAGCCAAATATTGAATTTATACAAAGAAATCAGAACATTTAAGTATACAAGTTGAGTCATAATAAATAAAGTGAAATGACACAGGGAATAAGTATTGAACATTTTGAACTTTATTTAATACTTTGTAGAAAAGCCTTTGTTGGTGATTACAGCTTCCCGTCATCTGCATTGCTCAGGACTGATTCTGGCCCATTCTTCCACACAAATGGTCTTTAAATCTTAAAGGTTCCTTGGGCCTCTTTTATGAACTTTGATCTTCAGTTCTCTCCATAGATTTTCTATCGGATTTAGGTCAGGTGATTGAATGGGCCATTCAAGCAACTTGATTTTCTTTCTTTGAAACCACTTCATTGTTTCCTTGGCCTTGTGTTTGGGATCAATGTCTTGCTGAAATGTCCACCCTCTTTTCATTTTCAGCTTTCTGGTAGATGGCAGCAGATTTTTATCCAGAATGTCCCAGTACATTTCTCTATTCATCCTGCCTTCAATAATATGAAGTCTGCCAGTACCCCTTGCTGAAAAAACAGCCCCAAACCATGATGCTTCCACCTCTAAACTTAACTGTTGGTATGGTGTTCTTAGGGTGGTGGGCAGTGCCATTTCTTTTCCAAACTTGGTGTGTAGAATGACTGCCAAAATGTTCATTTTGATCATTTTGATTTCATCTGACCATACTATAGTCTCCCAATAATCCACAGGCTTCTCCAAATGCTCTTTTGCAAACTTTAACCGAGCCTCAACATGCTTTTTGTTTAGCAATGGAGTCTTGCGTGGTACCTGCTGATGCAAGGTCTTCCTGTTGTCTGCCCGAGTGGTTCTTGGCTCTTGGCGAACTCTCCTGATTATTCTTTGGACTCCTCGGATAGGGCTCTTACGTGGAGCACCTGATCGTGGCCAGTTTATGGTGAGCAGATGCTCTTTCCATTTCGGATAATGGCCCCCACAGTGCTCACAGGAACATTCAGCATTCTGGAAATGCACCTATAACCATTCCCATCACAATGCTTTTCAACGATAAGATTGCGAAGATCTTGAGAGAGTTCTTTGCTTTTACCCATCATGAAGCCTTTCCTGTGTGCCTCCTGAGTAATGAGAAGACTTTATAAGCCGTCAATTAGGACTAAAGCAGCTGATATCAATTACTACTGACAGGGGGCAGGGTTTCTCTCTCAATACTGACAGATTTCAGGTGATCTCCTGGCTTTCTATGCCATTTTGCATCTAGTTATCTTCATGTGTTCAATACTTATTCCCTGTGTCATTTCACTTTATTTATTATGACTCAACTTGTAAACTTAAATGTTCTGATTTCTTTGTATGAATTCAATATTTGGCTTTATGGCTACATCTGGTGGAAATTTTGTGTCAATAGCCGACTTAGAAATCCCCTTACTAATAAAAATGCTGATGTGTCAAATACTTATTTTCCCCGCTGTATCTGTATATAATGTGTATAAACTTGTTTATTCAGCTTGCACATTTTTTTAATGCCATAAAGTTATAATCTTCTGCACATTTTTCTTTCTTTCTTTATTTTTTTGTTGGTAGATGCCAAACTGCTTTCGTTGCTGTGTACCTGTACTATGCAATGAAAATAAAGTTCTATCTATCTATCTATCTATCTATCTATCTATCTATCTATCTATCTATCTATCTATCTATCTATCTATCTATCTATCTATCTATCTATCTATATTGTATTAGTTAAGAACAATTTGCTAATGTATTCATATATGTTGGAGCCCCACTGTGTACAGGAACTGCTGACACAAAGTTGTAATGTTCCTGTGCACATGGATTGCCAAGGTTAGAGTGCAAGAACTTAAGTGGCATGCACAGATCTCTGATATCAACCCCACTGAACACCTTTTAAGATGAACTGGGACACTAACTGACCCTATTCTTTATCACCCAACATCAATACCTGATCTCTCTTGTGGTCTCATAGTTGAATGGACAGAAGCCATGATCCAAAAAGTAGAGGAGATTATTATAACAGCAAAGAGGGCCTCGATCTGTGATGGTGTGTTCAACATGAGTTGATCACCAGATAAATACATACTTTTTTGCCATATTTCTTTTTAGTGATGAAAGCATATGTAATGTTACTTTTAATTGTTACCATAAGCTATACTGTCAGACTTCTATTTTATGAGCAACCATTGTCTTAAGCTAAATACAGTGATCCCCTGGAACTCACGGTGGTTACCTTCTAAGCAGGTTTCAAAAATCCACAAATTTTGGATGCACCCCCGCAGCCCCTATGTTATCTTAGTGAATTCATCTAGACATTACACCAATAAGTTGGTTCGTTTTTGATGCATACTCAACAGAAAATGTGAAGTAAAGGACCTATATGCTTTATTTATAACTTATAACTAATAATACAATAATGTGTTTTAAAAAAATGTTATTAAATTTGTTATCGGAAACATCGTTTAAAATGTTATTTATAACGTTCCTGAACATTTGGCCCTGCAGTGGATTCCCACGAATTTTAAGATAATTCGTAACTTGCTGTTAGTTAGGTTCCAAATGAGAACCCGCAAAATTTCCAAGCCACGAGTTCCAAAGCGTGAATTGTCCGGGGTTGACTGTATACAGCAAATGCTCCAGCATCCTCCATTTCCCAGTTATATACCATGTGTTACTTTTATGAGGAGCATAACAGGATTTATTGACTACCTGTATGGAGGCATGAAATGAGGAGTCACATTTCATCTCACAATAAATGCAGCCACAGTGCTACTGAGCATTCAAGTTAGATTAAGTCGGAAAATGTTTAATCACAACTGGGAATAATTGACACAAAAAATTTCATTGAAACTCTAACTGTAATAGACATTTGTGGTGCAATTAAAAAAATATATTAATCATAAAACAATATTATATCTCTTCTAGACTTTTTATTTGATATTTTAATTATCTGTAGAGTCTGAGTTCAAAGTTTACACATTGTGTACTCCAGTTAAAAGGTAAAAATGTTGTTTTTAGCACAATCGGTCATATCTACCGTTCAGAGAGAGGTCAGACAGAGTACAGTAGGATCCATTACTTTAACCTTGTCTCTTTAGCTCTGCCTAAGGGGTGTGTTTATGAGCTTTGGAATCCTATTCACATCACCAGTCTCACTCCATAAAGGATCCCATCTCGTACAGCATAGCGTAGCTCATACAAAACCACAGTTTGGATAACTGGAATCCCCTGAGCCTGACTCTTGGAGATGAAACAGTCCACTCTTTAGCGTGGCTCAATTATTCAGACTGACTAAAATTATTAACCACAGCGTGTATACCACTCCTGTCTTGGATTTATACTAACACATTGAAGTGCAAGTGACTGACAATACATTGTTTTTTCAATATTATCTGACAGCGGCAGCATGAAAGTCAGCAACCATGTGTGAGCCTGCACAGAATCTGCTGATGAATGGAAATGAATGAAACTAAAGGAAGCTGTGCGTGAGAGATCAAAGCAGTTAAAGGTTCAAACAACACCCAGGCCCAGAAGTCATATTCGTCATGCATAATGCAGAAGCTGTTAACTGTCACTTTTAAAGACACTTAGGCTACCATCTATAATTGTTTCTTCCACTTATGACAAAAAAATTATAGAAGGAAACAGATACAGTGGAGTCCAAAAGTCTGTGAAAATGCACCAAAATTCTGTTGTGAAATTGTGTTGTGGTTCTTTTTTAATTTATAACTGGAATGGGTGAATTGAAGTATTGATAAATGATCGCGCAAGTAGATTTCCAAAGTATAATATTAATCCTATTTTTCTTTTGACAAGTGAGTTTTAATATTTGCATAATGTAAATAGGAACAATTTCTTAAGAAAAATTTAAAACCATCCTTCCCACTGAAGAACCTGTTTAGACATTGTTTACCTGGATTTGAGCTTGAATAATTCATCACTTTTTATACAAACCTATGGCGTTTATGCCAGCATAACTACAAACTGCCATTAAAGCAATTATTCATGTAGAAATTATATAAACCTTTTCTCCTCACTCAGGTTTAAATGCTTTGATTTGTAATAAAACAGGTTGCATTTAATTTGTAAATCATGCAAATAAAAGCATTTTCTTTAGTGTTTTTGGGCTTTTGGACCCCACTGTATATGGTGAAATTCTAAGGATGAGAAAATGGTGCCAAGCGGGACTGAAACCTTAACTTTCAGCAGATGAAAAAAGGAGCATATGCCACAGCACAGCCACAAATCTGGTTCTCTGAATTCTTATAGATTAGTCAAAATGACTAATCATCAAACATTCCCTCAGCTGCAGGGCATAATTAAACAATGATTTAACAAGCCTGAAACACCTACAACTTTTGGCTCAGTTGACCATGGGAAAATTGCAATGATTGCTGTAAAAGTAAATCCTAGTAAAGTAAAATAGTCAAGTATTTATAATTATGTAACATCTTTGTAAATTAGGATTTGATTATACAATAAAATTTGTCATATTTAGTTGTTGGTACTACTGTATTTCTTTCTGTATATCCAAGTAATCTTTTAGCCCGGAATGGGTGAAGGAGCTGTTATTCAAAGTGCCCCTTACCTTCACTTCTCTAGCTAGCACACTTTATTGTAATACAGAATGTGAAGCTTCACTCTTACATGTTTGTTGTTGGTCTTAGATTATCGTTACAGATAAAGCACTTTTTATCAAAATGCTTAAGAATATTATCTATTATACATACGCAAACCGTGACACCTATATCACTGCTCATTCATGCAGTTATTTAATCATGTCATCATTTGGCAGCAGTGCATAAAATCACAAACCGTGACACCTAAATCACTGCTCATTCATGTGATTATTTAATCATGTCATCATTTGGCAGCAGTGAATAAAATCTTACAGATAAAAGTCAAGACCTCCATTTACGCTCTTGAGAATACAGTGAGCACAGGTTTACAGAAACTGGACAGTTTTGAATTTAGAGATGGAAAAGGAAGGGTTTTTTTTCTTTTAAGCTTCAACTGTCCACTTTCTATAAGCCTGTATAAGACTGTATTCACAGGTTCCTGTTCTTGGCTGACAGATGTAGAACCTTTCAAAGTAGTGTTGATGTGATCCCTTGTTTTGGCATGTGGTTTGGTGTATTTTGTACTTACCATGACTGTAAAACAGAACTAAAGAACTGTGAGTTTACTCACTATAATCTTCCTGTTAGCATGAACCAGTCTGGCAATTTTTATATGACCACTCTCTTAAACAGATAGTCTAAAAGAAATTTTTTTTTTTTTAAAAGGGTCTGAAATTAGATTATAATTTGTTTTGTGTGTGTGAGTTTTGGTGGGCCTCGGTTATCCAAGGTTCCCTGACAAATCCTGAGCTCAGTGTGGATCTATAGAATGTACTCCAAATATTTTTTTTCCTTTGGTTACTTCTTACCTCTAAAACATTCTACTTACTAGATTAGTGATTTTAAATGGCACCTCACAACTAGAGATCTTACTGACCATAAATCATGAAGAATGATATAGCAAACAAATATGTAGTCTGGATGGGGATAATACAAATCCTCTTGTCCACTGATCAGGTTGTCCATCCAGGTATGATGAGGCAAATATCATTTAGTCATGCTGTTCTAGTGGTTTCATGGTCAGTGAGGATGTACAGTAGGAGATAATCCTTAACTTTATAAAGGGGCTATGAAAAGATCAAAAGCATCAGGATCAGCTAACCTGTCATGCATAGTTTTTATTGAGTGTGCAAGCTTGAACCATGGCTGTTCATGGCATTCTGGAGCTGGTTTGCAGTGCAGATATTGTTTAGAATCTGTTGATGTCAGAATGGTCTGGTGTAGAATATCATTTGGAAAGAGGACTTGTAAAGAAATGAGAGGCTCTAGATCATGCTAGCCTTCTCTGCAAAGAAAACAAAAACAGCAACAGCAGATTTCAGAATTGAAACGTGTGTATTTTTCCTAAATGCTTTTTATATTAACCTAAAATATTACTACATATTATTGTAGGTTTTGCATATTTACCCCAAAGATTCATTGTTATATTAATATAAAACCTGATTTCATAGATTACATGCACTGTCTCAGTATGATGCACTCTATCCCATTCAAGTCTTAAGATATTTTACTGTACATCTGAAGTACAGTGATCTCAAAAACAAATGCAACTTATGCCTTGCAACTGCAATGAGCTCAGAGTGTGTTGCAATAGAGCACACAAGTGGCTATTTAGCTGCTTTACAGTTGTTTGTCCAGCTGTTAGCATCACGTGGCAAAACTTCCCAAGACAAAGTGTCTGTCTTGGGCAGAGGTAGACTGCCCTCCTAGACCAACAACTTTTTTGCATCATTAGGGATTACATATGGTTTATTCAGTGGTTATGTACATCTATAATAATGGTTATTTATCTGAAAATTTATGTCAACTGATTTCAATCCACTGAAATATGGATTCATTGCCAAATTACCTAGGCAACTAATATCAACCCATGTCTAACATTATTTTGCCCAGATGGATTGCTTCAGTACTCCAGTTCTGCTCTGGACCGACATGATGCTCCATTCTGGCTGAAAGCCTTAGACGGAGAGGGGTTCACAGAGTCCTTATTGTCCACAATGTGTGTCAGAGCAGTGCCTCTGAGAACCCTCTGACGGAAGCAGAGTACACTTGGTTAGCGACATTGAACAGATAATTATGTCCCCCAGCTGTTTGGAAACCCACAGTCAAACAGCACACCCAGGGAGTTGCCTTTCCTTGAAAGGACGTAGCAAACTAAAGTGAATTTCACTTCTGCGAATGCATGACTGACTCATACACCGACATACAGATGTTTGCAAATGTTTTGGTGTTTTGTTCCGAAGATTCGTTCCAACATGCAGATGAAAATATTGTGGAGAGAAAGAATAGCTGCCATTTCTGCACACGCAGAATGAAGGGGCTGTGGTAGAGCTGCTTACATGAAACAAGCTGTAGTCAGATTACAGAGAAACAGAACAGTCGTCATCTGCTGTAAAGCAAGAAGATTAAAGGACATTACAGTGTAGTCCAGAATTTATATAGAGACCAGGGTATTGAGAAAAAGGCTGAAAAAAACCATGGGCATGACATTTTCATTGCATTCAGCACCACTGTGAATCATGAAAAATAATTTTATCTAATAAAACATGGCATGTTGAAGAAATTTAATGCTAGGTAAAGTCTACTCCAAACAGAGATAGAACACAGATTACCTCATGCCTGTACCATATTTAAATAATTTAGCAACACCACAGTGTACAGCAGGACCAGTATTTTTGTATGTTTTGCCAGTGTATTCAATCAAACAATAGTTATTCCTTTGAAAAGAAAAAGAGGATAATTTATGCTTATGCACAACCTGGAAGCTTTCTGGTTAAATCTGACATTAAAGTAGAGTTCTTAAACCAAGAAAGAAAAGAAAAAAAAAGATTTTATATACCTTCTTATAAATCTTATAAAGTATACAATTTTAATCTAATACACTTGTTTCTCCTATGTATCGTCATAAACCTGTGCATGGAATTCTTTTCTTGTTCATCATCACTGCATGTGGCCATCAGTAAGACTGCCCTACTTTTGCCAAGCAACAGTGTGTTTCTGTAGTAAGCACTGTGAGAAAGCGTGGAGAGAAGCTATCACTGTGTCTTTATCATAACCACATGGGTTTGTAGCTGCCCCATATGGCCAGAGTTAAGGACCAAAGGGGAAGACTTGTAAGCTAGCTTACATACACTATTTAGATTCTTCCTGCAACGAATGATCAACTGGTAGCAGTAGGAGGGATCCCATGGGGATTTATTCCAGTGAGAAGACATTATCCTTTGAAACTTGAACATTTCCGACAAGGAATCCTTCCTTTTTTCGTTTAAACATAGAAGAGAATCAGTCAACATCTGAATCTTGGTGAGGCAGTACTAAGTTCTGCAGTGGAAGAAGACGGGTGCAGTCTGTTCTTCACCAAGGCCAGGTATCACGTTGTAATGGTGCCGGTGTTCATTACATACAAGGCGTTTGAGCTCCTGTGCCCAAGCACGTTCATTGTGTGGTAATCGTGTTGTCACTGTGCAACAGTAATCCAAAACTTGCCCTCAACCAGGCCGGCATCTGAGCAAACCTCTCCAGGGGTTCAGTATTACCTGCGGGCCTCTCAGTTTGTGTCTGAGAGGAGCGCACTGTTTGTTCCCACAAACTCTATTACTTATTACTTCTATTACTTTTTTGTACCCAGGGAAATTTAAGAGCCAGGGAACCAAAGTGGCATTTAAGCACCAGGGAAGTGGGTGGTGTGTGTGTGAGGGGGGGGGGATCACACAAGTCCTCATAAACCATTCAGTTCAGTTAAGACAAGGTAAACCTACAGGTGGGTATAATGAATTGCAGACAGAAGGCCTTCCTGATGAGGATTTGGAAAGTATGATGGCATCAGGCTCAGATTGAAAGAACTAAGCAACTTTAACAAATCTCTCATACAAAGTAATTCATTGATAGCAATTGAAAACACATTTAATAGTGGGTGGTGGTAATTGCACATTAAAAACTTACGAACATCACAACTTCAGCAGTTTCTCATCTGCCTGTTCTGCTATTCTTTGTATAGTTAGTTAGATATTTGGATATTTTAGTTAGATTTTTTTGCAAATCATATATATATTTTTAAACAGTTTTTCTTAACAATTTATGTGAATTAATAGTTATGAAAGTCTATAGATTTTTCTTGGTGAAATCGAACAAACACATTGTTTAAAAAATAAACCAAGAAAATTAAATTTGAAAAGTAACATACAGCATTTAACAAACTATTAGAATGTAAAGCAAGTTTCAAAAGAAAACTGGTGTTATTAATTCTAAAACATGCTGTGTCTTTCTTTTCAACTGAATCAATTACAAATACAAACAAATTGAAATTGTGTTTTAGGGAACCTTAAAGACATGGTAATGAATTCTGACACTAAAATTCACCAGTGAATAACTTACAATCAGGATATGCACTGAATAATGAACAGCATCTGTTTAGTTGCTGTTGAAATTGTGAGCCTAATTTCACAGGAAGGCAAGTGAGGTCCCGTGTCCTACAAAGAAAAGCATCTAATTATGATTGTGAGGTAAAAACCACAAGAGACAATTTATCATAATAAGGCCCAAACCCGGGTATTGAGATAAAAGCCACTGTATGTGGGAAACAAATTATTACCAGACAGATCTAATATGGAGTTTTTCACCATTGCCATATACAGCAAGAACATCTCTAACAAACTAAGCAGGAACATCATTATTGAAGCACAAGCAAACTGCCTGGAGTCAGATGTACAACAAGCCCCTGATATGTTTCTTGTAGATAACTACCTAAACTAGGCCCAAAGGGCAACGTAAGGTCCTTGTTCTCATAGAAGGCAGTCTTGGCAAATGCTTACTGTATGTCAGTGGCAGGCCATGCATTTGGGGCCTTCAGAGGGGACTTGCCTGACTTAATCCACCTCTTAATACCACCATCATGCCGCAATTTTAAAAACAATGCGTGGCATTACAGAGGCATTTTGCATATGGAGGGTGAATACCATTTTACTAAAGCAAGCTTCAAACCTCTACACTACAACTGCAACTGTGCCACCTACATTATCTGGAGCAGTTCACAATCAATATTTGTTTAATAACATGAAAAAAAAAACATTTTTAATAAAACACAAACTAGTCACCAGAGATGCATAGTCATAATGCATCCTTACGATGTCTAGCTTTTCTGGAAAAGTCTTCTTCTTCTTCTTCTTTCGGCTGCTCCCATTAGGGGTCGCCACAGCGGATCATCCGTCTCCATACCACCCTGTCCTCTACATCTGCCTCTTTTACACCAACTACCTGCATGTCTTCCCTCACCACATCCATGAACCTCCTTCTTGGCCTTCCTCTTTTCCTCCTACCTGGTGGCTCCATCCTCAGCATTCTTCTACCAATATAATTCATGTCCCTCCTCTGCACATGTCCAAACCATCTCAATCTCGCCTCCCTCACCTTGTCACCAAAACATCCTACATGCGCTGTCCCTCTAATAAACTCATTTCTAATCTTATCCATCCTCGTCACTCCCAACGAAAACCTCAACATCTTCAGCTCTGCTACCTCCAGCTCCACCTCCTGTCTTTTACTCAATGCCACTGTCTCTAATCCATACAACATCGCAGGTCTCACCACAGTCCTATAAACTTTCCCTTTCATTTTGCAGATACCCTACTATCACAAATCACTCCTGTCACTCTTCTCCACCCACTCCACCCTGCCTGCACTCTTTTCTTCACTTCTCTAACACACTCTCCATTACTTTGCACTGTTGACCCCAGGTACCTGAATTCCTCCACCTTCTGAAGCTCTTCTCCTGCAACCGCACCACTCCACTGCCCTCCCTCTCATTCACACACATGTATTCTGTCTTACTCCTACTGAGTTTCATTCCCCTTCTCTCCAGCGCATATCTCCACCTCTCCAGGCTCTTCTCAACCTGCTCCCTACTCTCACAACAAATCACAATATCATCCATAAACATCATAGTCCAGGAGACTCCTGTCTGACCTCGTCCGTCAACCTGTCCATCACCACTGCAAACAGGAAAGGGCTCAGGGCCGATCCTTGATGCAGTCCAACCTTCACCCTAAACCAGTCTGTCGTACCTACTGCACACTTCACTGCTGTCACACTGTCCTCATACATGTCCTGCACCACCCTCACATACTTCTCTGACACACCTGACTTCCTCATACAATACCACAACTCCTCTCTTGGCACCCTGTCGTAGGCTTTCTCTAAATCCACAAATACACAATGCAATTCCTTCTGTCCTTCTCTATACTTCTCCATCAACATTCTCAAAGCAAATAAGGCATCTGTGGTGCTCTTCCTCGGCATGAAACCATACTGTTGCTCACAGATGGTCACCTCTTCTCTCAACCTGGCTTCCACTACTCTTTCCCATAACTTCATGGTGTGACTGATCAACTTAATTCCCCTGTAGTTACTGCAGGTCTGCACATCTCCTTTATGCTTAAAGATCGGTACCAGCACACTCCTTCTCCATTCCTCAGGCATCTTCTCACCTTCCAAAATCCTGTTAAACAATCTGGTCAAAACTCCACTGCCATCTCTCCTAAACATCTCACGCTTCTACCGGTATGTCATCTGGTCCAACCGACTTTCCACTCTTCATCCTCTTAATCGCTGCTCTCACTTCCTCCTTACTAATCCTATCTACATCCTGCTTCACCAACTCCACATCATCCAACCTTCTCTCTCTCTGATTTTCCTCATTCATCAGCTGCTCAAAATACTCCCTCCACCTTCTCAACACACTCTCCTCACTAGTCAACACATTTCCCTCTCCATCCTTTACTGCTCTAACTTGCAGTACATCCTTTCCAGCTCGGTCCCTCTGCCTGGCCAATCTGTATAAATCCTTTTCTCCTTCCTTAGTGTCCAACCTCTCATACAGCTCCTCATATGCCTTTTCCTTGGCTTTCGCCACATCCCTCTTAACCTGCTGCCGCATCTCCTTGTACTCCTGCCTACTTTTCTCATCACTCTGTCTATCCCACTTCTGTTTTGCCAACCTCTTTCTCCTTATGCTCTCCTGCACTTCCTCATTCCACCACCACGTCTCCTTGTCTTCCTTTCTATTTCCAGATGTCACACCAAGTACTTTTCTAGCTGCCTCCCTCATCACTCCTGCAGTAGTTGCCCAATCATCCAACACCTCCTTAACACCACTGAGCCTCTCTCTGACCTCTTCCCTGAACCTCACACTACACTCTTCCTCCTTCAGTTTCCACCATCTTATTCTTCTTTCAGTCCTCACTCTCCTCCTCTTCTTCTTCACCTCCAAAACCATCCTACAGACCACCATCCGATGCTGTCTAGCTACACTGTCCCCTGCCAACACCTTACAGTCTCCAATCTCCTTCAGGTTGCATCTCCTGCATAGCACATAGTCCACCTGTGTGCACCTTCCTCCACTCTTATCGTCACCCTATGATCCTCCTTCTTCTTAAAATAAGTGTTCACCACTGCCATTTCCATCCTTTTAGCAAAATCTACCACCATCTGCCCTTCCACATTCCTCTCCTTAAAACCATACCTACCCATCACCTCCTCGTCACCTCTGTTCCCTTCACCTACATGCCCATTAAAATCTGCCCCAATCACCAACCGTTCTTTCCTAGGTACACCATCTACCACTTCATCTAATTCACTCCAGAATCTTTCCTTCTCCTCCATCTCACAGCCAACTTGTGGAGCATAGGCACTGATGACATTTATCATCATCCTTCAACTTCCACCTTCACGATCATCACCCTATCAGAAACTCTCTTCACCTCCACTACACTCTTACTGTACTCTTCCTTCAGAATCACCCCTACACCATTTCTCTTTCCATCCACACCATGATAAAACAGTTTAAATCCACCTCCAATGTTCCTGGCCTTACTCCCTTTCCACTTGGTCTCCTGAACACACAGCATATCTACCTTTCTCCTCTCCATCATATCAGCTATCTCTCTCCCTTTCCCCGTCATAGTACCGACATTTAAAGTACCAACCCTAACCTCCACTCTCCTCCACTGCTCCTTTCCCTGCCGTCTCTGTAGACGTCTTCCTCCTCTCCTTCTCCTCCTTCTGCCAACAGTAGCCCAATTTCCACCGGTACCCTGTCGGCTAACGATACCTGTGGCGGTCGTTGTTAACCCGGGCCTCGACCGATCCGGTATGAAATTCTTATTTGTGATCCGCATATTTGATTTGGCACATGTTTTACGCTGGATGCCCTTCCTAACGCAACCCTCCCCATTTACCCGGGCTTGGGACCGGCACTAAGAATGCACTGGCTTGTGCCTCCCTAATGGCTGGGTTCTTTTCTGGAAAAGTCAACCATGAAAATGATTTTTAAGTATGTCTGCGACCAAATCAATTTCTCTTTCTCAGTCAGCCAGTATGGGCGTATAAAAAAAATCTAACTCCGATGTATTAATGTGTGCAGAGCACTACAGATGTGTTTAGCTAGTCGAATTTGGCTGTAACATTTTCCCTCTGACCAACCAATCAGAGGACAGAAAAATGCTGATGCTATTCTGTGAGGCGAATTTGAAATCTGATTGGTTAAAGAAACAGACATATTGCTAATATAGTTTAAGGTACATTAGCCAGCACTACTGAACCTTAAGACCCTGGGTATATTAGATTGCCATCGCAGCTATCTGATTGGACAAAAAATAATAATCTAACATCCACATACACGTACTGAAAGCAGTACAGTCAAGAGAAACGCTACGAAATAAAGAGAATAAACTGTTGGGAATAAATTTACAAAATTTCATGGAACAAATACAGTGGTTCCCCGGTTATCGAACTTAATTCGTCCCTTAAAACCGCTCGAAATCCGATATGTTCGAAAACCGGACCTAATTATCCCATATGAAATAATGGAAAACCAATTAATCCGTTCCCGAACTCCACCAATACCCAATAATTAACAATTTTTTCCTGTTTTTAGCCGTATTAATACCGTCAGGAATCCCCCTGCCACGCCCCCTTTGGTGGGTGTCATACCTCGGTGCTTCAGGGAATGCCCTGTTCCTTCGCTCATGCGTGCCCCGCCCACATTGAGCTCATCGCAATCGGGCTTTCTCCGTAAAGCACCGTGGATATTATTTATGGACTGCCTTTTGCCGGATTATCCCGATCTCTGCGGGTATTTTGTGTTGGCTCGGTAAAAGTATAAATTAACAACTTTACAAGAGTAAGAAACAAAATGATTACTGTACTTACCGCTAAATATCACTAATATTGTTCACAAACAGAAGTTGCGATAGATGCTTAGTCAGTGATGGTTGAAGCGGAAGCAGTTTCTTCCCCTCGCACTGGGTTGGGCAGCGTGGGTGGTGTTCGATAACTGGAACTTTGTTTGTTACCAGACCCAAATTTCGTTCAGAAAACCGTTCGCTTACCGGAATGTTCGATATCCGAGCCGTTCGATAACCGGGGGACCACTGTATTAGAATTTAGGTTAGTGCTTCCGATTGTGTTTAAGCCAGCAAAGAAGGCCTTGCTGGTTGAAAATACTTAATTTGCAGAAATATGGGCATGTAATTATAGTATACTTTTCAGATGTCAGAATAAATGTAGACTGAACCTATTGTAGATTTTATAGTCATCCCATCAGCCATAACATTAGTACCACCTGCCTAATATTGTGTCCCTTGTGCCATCAAAACAGCTCAGGCCCATTGAGGCTAAACTCAAAGGTGTCCTGGTATCTGGTACCAAAAAGATTACCAGCAGCTTCTAAGATTCCTTAAAAATGTTAATTAGAGACTCCATAGATCTAATGCTTTTGTTATTACACTCACAGAGGCTTGATTAAATTAAGATAAAGGCAATTTGGAGGCCGAATCAACATCATTAACTTTGCAATGTTCCTCAAACTATTCCTTTACCATTTTTGCATTGTGGTTAGGCACATTATCCTGCAGAAAGAGGCCATTGTCATTATGGAACAATTACAAAGAATTGGTGTACTTGGTCTGAAACAATATTAAGATAGGTGATAAGTGTTAAAGTAACATCCACATAAATGCCAGGACCCAAGGTTTCCAGTACATCAGTGTTTAGTCACATTCGCAGACTTCTAATATAGTGCATCCTGGTTCCATTTCACACCTGAACATCCATCAAGTAAAGAAATTTGATTCATCACACCAAGCCACCTTCTTCCAGGCACTTTCAATGGTATACAAAATCCAATATGGGCAGTTTAGGCAACATGGAGGGGGTCCACATCTGCCCCACAAAGACTCTCCACTGGTGTCCCAGTGGAGTTAGTACTTGGCCCCCTCGTTTTCTCCTTCTATACCCACTCTTTGGTGAAGTCATATTCTCACGGGTTTTATTTTTTATTTCTTTTACCACTGCTATGCTGATGACACTAAACTCATCTCTTTTCCTCCCTCAGATACCACAGCTTTCGCTCAGATCTCAGCATGCTGGGCAGACATATCTTCGTGGATGAGTGCTCATTAACTAAAACTCAACCCCAGCAAAACCGAACTGCTGGTCACCCCAGGTGATTCATCTCTAGGTCAGGATCTCAGAATACCTCTTTTTAAAACTCTCTGCTCTCCCCTTCAGCCACTGCTCCCAACCTTGGTATAACTATTGACAATCAACTGTCCTGATCCTCACATGTTGCTAATGTGGCTTGTTCTTGTCGATTCCTTCTCTACATCATCTGAAGGATTCGACCATTCCTGTCCACACAAGCTGCTCAGGTGCTATTTCAATCTCTTGTCATTTTAAGACTGGACTACTGCATCTCTCTGCTGGCAGGTCTTTCTCTGAACACTATATCACTTTATCAGATTTAAAACAATGGACCAGCACCTTCTTACCTAGAGACCTCATCACTCCTTGCACTGTACCACGCTGCCTGAGATCCACCAGCACTGCTTGACTGGTAGCACCGTCTTTCATGGTAAGTGGTCAAGTATACTTCAAGGCTCTTCTCTGTTCTGGCACTAAGGTGGTGGAATGAACTTCCCCTAGACGTCCAAACACGGGGTCCCTGGCTATCTTCAAGCGACAGGTGAAGACCTATCGCTTCCTGAAACACTTAAACTAAGACTTTCCAAGTTTGCTTTGTTTACATATAATAAAATAAATACATAAAAAAATAAATAAAAAAGCCTCTTTACAGAGTTGTAGGCTGATTTATCTTAAGTTTGAAATCTAGCATGCCAGTGATCTATTCACTGATAAGAGACTAAAACCACTTGTGTTCGTCGCTCTGGACAAGGGCGTTTGGTAAATGTTGCAAATGTAAATGTAAGAAGTCCAAATTTATGCTACAGTAACTCTTCTATTAGATTAGACCAGGTGGACTATCTCTCAATTCCCATGTGCCTCTCTGAGTCTTGGGCATCAACAACCTGTCGCTGGTTCAGCAGTTGTCCTTGGTAGGTACTAACCACAAGGGGTATAAAAAAATAAAAAAAAAACAGTATGGTATATCAGACTACACAAAACAAAATAAAAATATCCCTATTCATTTAAAACTAATAAAAAAAAAATATATATATATATATATATATATATATATATATATATATATATATATATATATATATATATATATATATATATATATTTATATATTTATTTTTTTTTTTTTTTTCCTCTTTCTCTTTTTTTTTTTTTTTAAAGAACAGCTCAACACTCCAAGCTTCACTCTGGGATCTGGGCCTGAACAGCATCCTGTGCAGCTGGACCTTATACTTCATATCAGACAGATGCCAGGTGGTCAAAATTGGCAACATCATCTCCTCCCTACTGACTCTCAGTGCTAGAGCCCAAAAGGGCTGTGTTGTCAGCACTCTTGTTCTCCTTATACACGTACCACTGTGTGGCCACACACAACTCCAATCATTGTCAAATTTGCTGAAGAGAAGACTTAGGTGGTAGGTCTGATCACCAACAATGGACACAGCCTAAGTACCCAATCTGATGCAGTGGTGCCAGGAAAACAACCTCTCACCTCAACAAGACTAAAGAATTCTTAGAGGACTTTAGGAAAGAGGACAGGGAGTACATCCCATTGCCACTGATCGGATTCCAGTAGAACAGGTTAGCAGCTTGCTTGCTTAGTGTTTTCACTGCAGACCTTACATGGTCCATTAACACTGAGGCAGTGGTGATGAAAGCTCAGAAGAATCTCTACTTCCTAAGCTGAATAAATATATGACCAAAACCCTCCTTTAAAATACCTGCATTTAGGGTGTATTCCAACCAGAAGTGTCACTACCTTCAAATGCAAAGGTATGCAGAAAGTGGTGAGGACACCCCTACACATCATCGGTGGTGAGATCTTCTCCCTCCAGGACAGCCACACCAGGCGACGTGAAAGCAAAGGAAAGCAAAGATGATCATCAGAGACTCCAGTGATCCAAATCATGGAGCACTCTCACTGCTACTATCAGGTTGATATTATTGCATCACTTCCTGCACCATCAGGGTTGAACTTAAAACAATACCACCATAAACAAATCCACTGTAACTTCCATGCAATTCACTTTAATATTTACGTTTACTTTTAAACTGGACACTGACTAACATCAAACTCTGTATGTGCAATATGCCCTCTTTTTTTTGACTGCAAACAATGAGGAAATAAACTCTTTATTATCTATGATTGTTCAAGTGCTTAGCCAGTTTTGAATGGTCTTTGTCTATGTACAGTGTTTTGCTCATTTTAGTACTGTATAAGAATTATTTACATTTATAGCACCTGGCAGACATGTCGAGGTTTAAGGGCCCAGTAATGCAGCTTGATGGTGCTGGGATTTGAACTCACAATCTTCCGATCGGAAGTCCATAGTTAACATCTTAACTATTAGACCCTTTATCATTTAGCACTGTGTCTGGGTAGGAGTGTAACAACTACAGCATAATACTATCATTGAATATAGATGCTTGAAGCACTCTTTATGCACATGACAAACTTTTAATCCACACAAGTCAACATTTAAAGCTCTGGACTCTTATATTAAAAAAAAAAAAAAATCTGTCGTAGTTTGTCAGAAGTAGTATTTATACTGTTAGCACATCACCTTACATACAGACCACACGTCTTAGAAGATTTTTTTTTTTTTGTGACATATGAAAAAGCTGAAAAATGTTTGTGTCAATAAAGGAAGCAACATATTACATACGCAATAGACCAACAGAAACATAATGCAAATGATCCAGATTTACTTTGCTGGAAGAGAAGTTAGTAGATTCTCAAAGATGTTTAGAAAACTGCAGTTTTTTAAAGAAACGTGTACCTGAGACAAACTGGTACATTTTTAAAATGGGTTATCACAAAATCTTGACTTACATCATAATTCATGGCATCTTTGCTTTACAGCACTTTTTGTTTACATGTGCTTTTGCACAAGCATTATTCACAGTACTGTACATTCTACTGTAACAAAAACCTTTTTTTTATTCTGGAAAATAATGCAGCACCCAATAAATCTCTATTCTCTGTACAGTATTTCCTTCAAGCAGCTTGTTATAGATAGACTGCGGGAATATTACGCCGGATGTCGACATACTTTAATAGTCACCAGAGGAACCTTTTGGTTCTTCCTCTCCAAATCACGTCTGGGGTAGAGCATGCCAGGAGCATCTGCCAGCAATGCACACAAAGCTGCAAGAATAAGGCGCAGAATAGACCAACTCTTCTTCAGTAGGAGCTTACTACCCTCTACTGGAATTCCAGAGTATCACAGCAAAATCATCACGTTCCCTGCACCGTTTAGCGACACAAATCTGGAAATGGACCCAATTATTATTCCCAGACTGGTAACTGTTTTTGTGCAATAAAACTTTCTTAGAAACCAAATCCAAACATAAAAGGAAATTCCCCCACCCCAAATTACAGATTTTAATTAGTGTTTAAGAGTGAGCAACCCTCGACAAGCCCCGATAAGAATCTTTACTTCTAATAAGAGAATAATGGTTTCCATCCCTCATGCAGCCCGACCTTTACTCTAGCACCCCCACGTCGACTCTTGCTAATCAACTGATTAGTCGGGTCAGGCAAGGCAGGGAACACAATTTGCTTGAATCCTCTAGCACCAAAGTTCAGAACCACTGTATTAAAGTTTCTCTGCAAAGTAATTTAATCTGACATTTAACCTTACTAAAGCTTCCTCCCTAATCCCTACTGAGTTTAAAAGACTATTATACTTGTGTTTTAAACCATGTTTCTATTGTCGCTGTGGGACTGTCAAGAAAGCATTTCAATCATCTTGACCAACATCCGAAGCGTTTGATATCTAAAATCGACTCCATTGCTGAACGGCTCTGGTCAACAACAAACGAGAAGGATTTAGCACAAGCTCATAAATTTTCCAGCTAATGATGCAAATGAAACATGGAGCTCTGGCAGTGCAAGGCCTGGAAGGCATCACACTCGCATTTATCTAAGGTAGGGTAGCATTTCTTTTGTTTTCTACAATAACATTTGGATGTGTTCAACTGGACTCCCTGTTAGCATTATAATGGTTTCAAGATGGCATATAAAAGTGAAATAAAATCTCTGAAGTTATTGTTTGCTTTTTACTAGAAGTGCAACTATTTAACCTATTTATAAAGCAATGAATTAAATTAATCAAGACAATAATCAAATAGATTACTATTCATCATAATTGACTAGACATTATGGTTATCATCAATTTATAGTAATTTAAATTGCTGAAAACTGATTAATTTATTATGCTAGCATATTACACCCATAACTTACAATAGTCCTTCTCCAAGTCATCATTATTTGCAAATGAACCACAGGCCTCCCCTAAAGAAAGTTGATCAAATATCAATCAGAGGCTACAAAAACCAATCATATCGAATCAGATGCAATAGATTTCAAAATTAGTAGTTACCTCAAGCAAAAAAAAAAAAAAAAAAACCCTATTGTAAACATATTAAAGCCTGAGGTTTACACCCTACTTGCTATCACACTACACATCAGAGCTTCTGTATTCCACACCATTACCAACATATTTTTTTAATTTTCCTTGTTCCACTACAAGAAGCCTGTGTGAATAATCTGATACAATGGTAGAACTACAATTGTATATGTGACAGTAATTTCAAGAGGAAAGTCCAGCTTTTTTGGGGGGGGCTTAATAACTTTATTTCATGAGTTTCATACTCAGTTCAGTCAAATGTATTGGCCAAACATCAACCATTTATATAATTCTTCTCCGTATAAACTGGGAATGTATCAAGTATAGACTATGAAAGTGCAAATAACATTTCAAGGATTAGTCACTTAACAATATAAATTTTTTTTTAAATGGGTTACAAAATGTGCTTGCCTTTCTTTTCCTCCGATGACCTGCATTCACACTCAAATCGCCTTTTTTTCCTCTGCAAGAAAATAGAACTTGTGTATTTGGATTTAATGCACAGCATACTGTCACAAAGGACGTGTCACTTCACATCTAAACAGATGGAAAGAACCTATCGAGTGCTTAACTATGTTATACTATAGCTCACCCACTTTGGCAACATACATTACTGCTTACTGAAGAAATACTGCAGGGGTTACCATCACTACGAGGACAGGTTGGGTTTTTTTCCACTATGAACTTGATTTCTGATTGACATTAAAGCAATTTGTTCTTCAGCAGGGCAAAACTGAATTGATAATATACCATTAAATTTGGGGGATTTCTTTTAAATTAGGTGTGATTTTACCACTTCGCTAAATGCCATGAACGAATGCTGCCATTCAGGATTTTTTTTTTTAATTGAGAATTAAGCCGGAGGTTTTTTTTCTCTATAGAAACATGCCGATACAAAAAAACTTGAAGTTGGTTTGCTTAAAAAGCTATTTAAAAAAAAAAAAATCACCTCAGTAGTAACAATTAATTAGTTTAAAGCGCTTTTTTTTTTTTTTTTTTTTTTTTAAAGTGGCACTGTGAAAGGACCGTCTCCTTGACACATGAACAAAAACATTGGCTTTCATTAATTTTTTTTGTACATTATCCATTATTTTAGTTTTTTTTTTTATGAAAGACATTCAATTTCAAATAAATAGAAAATCTAATTTCACAATATATTAGGTCTGGCGCTTTACATAATCAATGAAGCACAATGGCATCACGTACTGTACACACCATCTCGAACACTCAAATCATTTTATCACCACTTAAACTGGTCTGGATAAAAGATACAGGGGGGGAAAAAAATGATCATCAGCAGTAATTCCACACAAGCCTGTATTAATAATTGTTTTATAAAAAGCTCTGGACATGGAGCCCAGAGACTAACTAAAGGGTGGTTGAGAGTATAGAAAAATGTTAATACAAATGCTAAATCTGGAGACTGTTGACTTCCATTGCCACTGAAAACTAGAGCGGTTCATTGAGCACTCGAGAGATGTGGCAATAAATAAGAGGGAAGGTTCAGGGACAAGGCACTGTAATAAGTTGCGTAGTGTAACCATTGCAGTGGTCCTGCACAGGACGAATTTCAACGTTATGTTCCATTTTTAAATACCAGTAGCATATTACAGTGATCAGGTTTGACCAAAGAAATTAAGAGTTTGCGACTGGAACGACCGGTTTTTTTTTTTGTTTGTTTTGTTGTTGTTGTTTTTTTACCCTCGCCATGATCAACACTTCAGAACAGCTTAGCTCTCCAAAGGAAGGTGCTAGAGTTCATTTCTCCAATACTACACACTGTGTTTAAAGGAAGGGTTGTGTTTACAAAAGGGCTTTTAGCCCTCAGCAGCAGGCACAGCCAATACACTGTCCACTGGGTGCATGAACTCTGCATGTGCTGACCAGTGTTTATGGCACCTACAGTAACACCTATCACTAAGATTGCAGGTCTTTCCAGGAAAAAAAGAAAGCAAGGAAAAAATTAACCTGCTCAGGTTGCACAGGACATTCAAGCAAACCAGTCTGTCAGACTAAACAGAACAGTCCTGTATCCATACAGTAGACCTTTTCTGTGAAAAAGAGCCGACAGTTTTATACTGAAGCTCGCTACCCTAATCATTTCCTGCCACAGACTAAAGCCGGGCCTGTTTTGTACTGTTGGCGGTTTCTGGTTTAACTGCTTTCCTTTTAATAATTGTTCACCTCCACAAGGCTGTGAAATGCTGTCTGCTTCTAATTAGAAAAATCACACATCATGTCCACAAAAAAAACCTCAGGCCTGCAGCAAGAGACACCAGACAAGTTTCAAGACAATTTCAGTGTTCTTTAAATAGGACTTCAGCCGATTTCTAATCCTATTAGTTCATATATACGAATGAATCCCATCTCACGAATGATGTCATCATCAGCTTATTCACATCAAAAGTGGTTATGGAGGAGGAAGAGAAACAGGGAGCTTGATTTCATACAAGGTGCACTTGACCCTCCCACTCAGAAGAGCTGCTGCTTGGCTGTTCAGGGTCCGAGTCACATTTAAGGTCGTCTTCGTGGTGGCTCGGCTGAGAGGCGCCAAGGGTCTCGCTCATCTGGGGCACAAGAGCGGATGCAGATGGCACGTCTACACTCACTAGGTCCAGCTGAGTGGGTCTGACAGGCTCTCTTTCTTGCGTGCTGCTATACTCACAATCCTCTTGCTTGCCCTCTGCTGTCCACTGCTGGAAAGGCTTTTCTGTTGTCTGCTCGGCGCTGAGGTGAGCGCCAAATTCTGGATCTGAAGAAGTTGCTGAAGGAACCAGAGTGATGTTCTGAGGGTTCATGTCATGGAACCAGGCCATGATGTTGCCCAGGAGATTAGCATTGTCAGCAGAGTCTAATTCAGCAGATTCTGTGTGTCCAGTGGGAGTTGGGAAAGGGCCTCCAGTGGTCTCGCAACTGGGATTACCCAGAATATTAAAGCGTTGCGGGACGTTCTGGCCGCTCATGTTGCCCAGCTTTTTCAGACTATCTCCGAGCTCAAGAAGCTCAGAACTACTTAGTGCAGCACGAGGAACATCCACACCATGGAGCACCGGGTCAAGTCTGGTGGGCAGAGAGGTGCCGATGGCCCCCAGAGATGCCTCCTGAGCAAGCAGCTCCTGGGTATCTACAGCACCTCCGTCTCCCATGGCCATCCCTGACTCCTGCAGAGAGAGCTGAATAGCTAACAGGATGTTAGGATCATCTTCATCCAATGAGCTGTGGGGCTGCAGGATGAAAATAAGGGAGAAGATTTACTCCAATTGAAATTTTCAGTGGTATTAATTATAAAAAAGAGTCACAAAACTTACCATGGGTAATCCTTGCCTCTGACTACAACCAATTTGCTCTGAATCTGAGAGAATGGGAAGGTGGGGGGGGTCATTTAAATACTTATAAAAATTTAATTTCTAATAATGTTTAGCACAATTACAGTAATAATATGTAGAGTAACAAAATCCTACTAAAAGACTTGCGTTCTTCCAGTACTGAAATACCCTAGGCATAAAACACCTCCTGTAGCTGTTCTGCTCCTAGAAGTTACCTATATTTCTGGAGTTGGGCTCATCGGAGTCTGGTGTGTTACTGCGCAGGCTGGCCATGTCTCCACGCCTGCGCTGTCTGTGTCTGCGTCTGTACTGGAACTCTGCATACTCCTACATTGTAACACAAAAAAAAAAAAAATACAACGCACTAAACCACTTCTGAGAATCTGTTAAGCCCATGCACAGAAGAATCCCCCCATCTACCCTGCTGAAGAAAAGCCTGTTAAAAGACACGTTCAAGAGAAATCTAAAAACAACCTCCACAAAACTGTGACACAAATCCAGACCTGTATGACCACAGAATAAATGCAGGCTTGCAAAAAAAAAAAAAAAAAAAAAAGTACAGTGGCCATCTAGGATTGGACTTGTGGAAATTATACAGTATGTGGGAATTACTTGTTTTGTGAGACCATCATGAACAATGGTATTAATGTTAAGAAATTAGGGGGAAAAAATGCAATTGTTTCAATTATATCAGGTGGCTAAGGAACATATTTTGAATAAATGATTATCTTTTCCATATAAAAAATAATTAAAAGAATGTCAAAAAAAGGTGACAAATTGATAAAAACCAATTTGTCCTTTCAACACCAAAATATTTGCATGAAACTAGATAAAAACCTGAATGAACTCAAAGCTGCATGCAAAACAAAAGTCTAGGCTCGAAGATATGTTAAACTAAAAAGGTAAAAATGTTTGGTGTTTATTATTATACTAGTATACTCGCTTTGCATAACATAACTTTATATATATCACACCAGTAACCATGATTAAGAACCAGTGTCTTAATCTTTTATTGTATGCCCTTCCTAATGATTTTAAGAAGATGTAACCAATACACCGCGGTTTAAATCTCAACATGCCATATTTGAGGAGCTCCAAAAATCTGAAAGTATGTACATGGCTATTTCATGTATATGCTTGTAAAGGAATGGAGCAGACTTTTAACAATACTGAAAGTTTTTATTCTTCTTTTTGAATGGGCTCAAGAGATGCAAGTCTACATCAAAACAAAACTAAACTAAACTAAACAAAAAAAGGTAATACTCTCTCAGGCATGAGATCTTTAAGTCAACTGCAGAGGACACAACCAAAAAAAGAAAGCATGCTGCCAAATTAAAGTGCGAACAATGAAAAGATTGATGGAGTGCAGATGACAGGTGCCATTCCGTTGCTGATGCTGCCATCCCTAAAAATGGAAGAATATTGGGAGGGTAGGAGGGGGGTGGTGTTCAGTAATACCTGCCGCTGGCCTCCTGCATTTTGAATGTGGACTCTCGGATCAATTCCTCCGAGAATTGTCTGACTCCCCTGGATCTTTAGATTAGAACAGAATAGCAGTGGTATACCATTCAGCTATACATGAACATATTCAGACATCCAAATAGTGTTGCACCTCAAATCTCAGCATGCTCGTTTTGATCTATGGACCATTCTATACCAGTAAATCTTTATCCAAAAGAAGTACAAGTATACAAATAAATCAGAGAATTAATTAGGTATTTTATTATCTAGATCTGGTTGAAAGTGGCTTTCAATTATCCACAATCAAAAGCAGGTTTTACCCAAATAATACACTGGGAATCAAAATTCTAAATAGTTTGTGATAAGTTTAGCACTCCCTGTCCACACTGTTGCATTATAAAAGATGTTTTGTGTTATAGTATGTCTTGTCAAGCTTCTAACTGTATTAAACTTACCAAAGAATTGCATTAAATATAATAATAAAGAAGAGAAAAGGAGAAAAAGGAAACATCAAAGAAGAGACAAAATCTACATTTTAACAGAAATATTACTATTTTAATTTAGTTCTGCATTTCCAATCAATACTTGATTTTATATCATTTTAACGGCACTAATTTTATTAACGCACGAATAATGCAGCGCTGGTTTCTGTTTGACCATTTTTATTACAAATATAAATAAATATAAAATAGACGATATTCAAACCTTCAATGCAACACATTTATAAAGCACATCCTTTCTTTACTTAGATATAAAAAATAAATAAATAAACAAACTACACCGAGAAATCTTTTTTTATTCACTAAACATTTGTTTTATTGATGTCTCAAATCAGCACCAAAAGCCGCCGTGATGAACACATCCGGCAATTAAAACCATCCGTATGAAAACATAGCAAAAGTTCTGTATGGTGTCCTAAAGTGATTTAAAACACCATAACTACTTTAAAGCATTTACAGGAATATTTTGTCTTCATGCTCTATGTGTGTGTTTTCACTAATAAAAACCTACATTTGCATAAAGCACCTATATTTGTTCACGCCCATGTTGATTAGAGTATTAAACTTGAAAAGTTAAATTTAAGGTACATCTTGGACAGATCAATACGTGTGATTAAGTTGCAATCAATCACGAGTTAACTCACAACAATCATGATTAAATATTTTAATCGACTGACAGCCCATATTTATATATTTATATATATATATATATATATATATATATATATATATATATATATATATATATATATATATATATATATATATATATATATACATATACACACATACACACAGTGGTGTGAAAAAGTGTTTGTCCCCTTTCTGATTTCTTCCTGATATATTTTTGCATGTTTGTCACATGTTCGCTGGAGTCCCAAAACTTTAGAAACGGCTTAATAACCTTTAGCAGACTGATAGTTCTCAATTACTTTCTTTCTCATTTGTTCTCAGCATAATGTTTAGCTTTTGAGGCGCTTCTGGTCTACTTCACTTTGTCAGGCAGGTCCTATTTAAGAGATTTCTTGATTGTGAACAGGTGTGGTGAGAGAAATTCAACTCAGGTGTGATAAACCACAGTTTTAACAGGGGGCAAACACTTTTTCACACAGGGCCATGTATTTTTGGATTTTGTTTTCCTTTAATAATTAAAACCCTCATTTAAAAACTGCAGGTTGTGTTCACTTGTGTTATCTTTTACTGATATTTAAATTAGCTTGATTATCTGAAACATTAAAGTGTGACAAACATTCAAAAAAATAAGAAATCAGGAAGAGGCAACTACTGTATGTATGTATATATGTGTGTGTGTGTGTGTGTGTGTGTGTGTGTATATATGTATGCATGATTAATCATAACTTAATCACACTTTTTTTTTTATCTGTTTTCTTAAGAGTTTTCTCTCTGTAGTGGTAACATCAGTCTTCAGTTTGAAGGAGATAGATAAGAGGTCATAATTAGAGCTACTTTTACTGTTTACTTCTACTTTAAGTTTGAATAGAACAGTTAGCTAGGCTATTAAATGTCTCACATTTGTAAATGCACTGTCATCTATGATGAAGAGTAGGGGATGCTAATAAAAAATTGTTATTCACAGAATTAAGGCTGAGCTAAGAAATTTCACTCTAGGTGTATTATTTTTACTAGGCCAACATGCAAATGCCTTTTAGTTTACATAAGTCAAGAGAGGAGAAAAGAATTACCTCTGGTGATGCAAAACCCAGGTATTCCCAGTCCCATGTGCCCCCAGCAAAACTGTAAAAACACAAACACGATCAACATCCACTTTTTCAACTTATACGAATGGATGTCACATACAAAAGTATTTAAAATAAATGTGTAAAAAAAAAAAAAAAAAAAAAAAAAAAAAAAAAAAAGAGCGTTAAGAGGCCTGTTTTTTTTTTTCCAAGGAGAGCAAAAACATGGCAGAGATATAACACATTAAATCTAACAACTACATATCAGAATAATTTTAAAAGCAACAAATCTCCTCTGCACAATTTTCTTCACTATCTAATAGACAGTGTTGGGCAATGTTACTTTTAAAAGTAATGCATTACAATATTGAGTTACACCCCAAAAAAGTAACTAATTACGTTACATAGTTACTTTTTATGGAAAGTAATGCGTTATATTACTTTTGCGTTACTTGTATCTCTTTCAGGCCTTACAGGTGTAACAGGTGTAATATAGATAATTGCCATTAAGAAATAAGTTATATTAGGGCAAAAGACATTTCTTAAGAACAATAAGATGATCGACTAAATTTTGACCACAAGGCTGAACACTTTCCAGTCGCACTTCTGTACACTGTTTTTCAATCTGCTTCGCCGTCAAGAACGTAACTATCGTTCGTGTATATAAGGTTAAGGGTGTGGGCTGGGAGAACATACCTTTCGCTGTCATCACGTAAAACATCGTGCAATTCCATAAATATGACCTCGTGCTCGTCTACATCATTCTCTGCTTCATCATCAGCTTGAAACATTCTGAACGCTTTTACAAAGTTCACGCTATTATCAGTGACCGTGGCAGTTTATCTTCCCACAAAGAGCAAATGAGCTGTGAATTTGCTCTCTATCTCCACTGTGATGGCATCGTACATGTACCACTGAAAACTTTTATTCTGAGCTGCAGAGGTGGAAAGTCTAGGTGAAAAGTTTTCTATATTTCTGTATCCATTTCCATATATGCAACATTGCATAATGTTGCATATATTTAACATTACACACACACACACACACACACACACACACACCTTTAGTGCTGTGCTTTGCATGCAGATTTATTTATTTATTTATTTTGAAGTGGTATTTTTTGCAGTTGACAAGAGCTTTTCACCAACACATAATCTACACTTAATCATTATTCCTTTCTCCTTTTCCTCGACTATTTAAAAATAATAAGAATACTTCCATCACAGTAATGTAATGCACTGGTTTGCCATCTCCGCTTCTGACCAGCTTCTGTTCCCACGGCTCGCACGTATGAGTGCGCGATTCTAAGTGACTACGTTCATTTTAATTCAGTATTTATTTTTTTTATGCAAAATAATTTAACTGAAAAGTAACTCGCATTACTTTTTTTTAAAAAGTAACTCAGATATTAATGTGTAAATTTATAAAGTTTTATAAATGTATAAATAAAATTTCTAAACGCGCTACTTTACTCGTTACTCCAGAAAAGTATTATTACCTAACGCACGTTACTTGTAACGCGTTACCCCCAACACTGCTAATAGATGGATTGTTTGGCAATGCCAGCACAGAACGCAGGAAAAACTGGATCAGATCACATATAGATGTAAAATAATGAATATGATATGTTGGCTTCTTTTGGTTTAATGATAAACTGCTTTACTGCACTGCAGAAATCTGGGCAACACAGAAACGTGTTAAAAACCTGCGTCTTGGGGCTTCTGGCGAGTCGTTGGGTGCCACGCCTCGAGCCACAGAAGCCAGGAACTCCTGCCTCTTCTGTTGCACCAGGCAGGCGGCACGGATTATCTTATGACGAGGGGTACGGAGGTAGGGTCTGTTCACCTTCTGGGCAAGATCCTCCGTTACCATCTCTAGATCAGTCTGAGAAAAACAATGGAACTAAACATGAACCAGACCGCGTCCACAAAGCCTACTCTCCACTACTCCGCTGTCCTGCACAATGATCCAGAAAGTTTGGGTAGAGGTCAGTTTACCTGCATAAGTTCAAAGATCTCTTTCTTGGTGCTTTTGGGCTCCAGAAAGAATCCGTAAGGGTAAGAGCACTTGAGGATACGGCGAGTCTTAAGCAGTTCATGGACTGCATCTTCAATGAAAGTAGTGTCTGGGGCACCTCCTTCCCCTGCAATAGCAAAGCAAAGGCTCTTTTGTATCTAATAGCAGAGACCTGCTGCTCTGACAAGAAGCGTTTGTGTTATGAGAGTGCTGAGGCCTTACTTCCACTCAAGACTTTGCTCAGCTGCTCCATCTTGTCTTTGGCAGTTTTCAGGAGACGCTCTTCCAGCTAAACAGAACGGTAAAAGAGGACATTAGAACTAAGTGTAAACCTACTACAGTAGGAAAAAATGTTAAATCGATCCATTACCTGGTAGCTGTGCTCATGATTTTTGAAGCGTGTATAGTAGTGCATAAAGCGATCGAGTTCCTGGTAGCTCTTGTGCTTCTTCTCAGCCTGCATATGCAATTCAAACCAGAAATGAAAAACAAAGGAAAGTCATTAACATTTCGCTAAAGCAGAAATAAATCGTTCACACATACTGTATGTACATGTAAACAGAGTAAGCATCATTAATATACCTCTACAGTCATTTCTTTTGACTGCACTTCCACCTGCTGGATGACCTCGTAGCGAGTGCAGCGGTAATATCCTCCTGTGGATGAGCTGTGCTTCTTCCACTCCTCCAGACAGATCCAGCAAAAATCATACTTGCACTGTAGAGACACAACAGAAGGGGATGATGACACAAAAGTCCTAAAATGCTTAACTCTCTTGTTAACAGTTAACTTTCTCTAAGGAATTATAGAATGGCATGGTATACAGCTTGAGATGTTTCCTCAACAAGCTTTCTTCATACAAATGAATAAGCCAAAATAATGCAGCTCGTAATGTTCAAATTAACCTTAAATGTACTAATTATAAAAAAAATAAAAATAAAAAAATAAAAAAAAATAAAAAGGTAAATGCCAAATAAAATAAATTGTTACCATATATTAGATACAAATAATAAATATCTTATAAATAAACATAAATCTTATAAAAAAATTAAATTAAATTTGTAAAAATAAATAAATAAAAATAAAAATAAAAAATAAAAGGTAAATGCCAAATAAAATAAATTGTTACCATATATTAGATACAAATAATAAATATCTTATAAATAAACATAAATCTTATAAAAAAAATTAAATTAAATTTGTAAAAATAAATAAATAAAAATAAAAAATCAGCACTACTTTTAGAGGATGTTGTAGAAAATTAATTAACACCACCTGACTAAACGTTAAAAAAAAAATACTAATAAATAATATATACTAAAATTTAAATACAATTATTAGGAAGAAGAGCAACAAGTACTTAAGAATGGTTTGTAACAAGTATAATAATATTGATCAAAAATGTCAAATAATGTGTGGATGCTGGATTCAAATATTAATTTATATAATGTAAATATAATATATGTCTGAGTATATAACACTGATTTCAATACAGACATCTCTGCCTTGATATGCTTCAACCTAAAAATAATATCGGTCTATCTATCCCGTACACCTCAACAAACACTTCAAACAGTTGGCGGGGGAGAGAGAGAGAGAGAGAGAGAGAGAGAGAGAGAGAGAGAGAGAGAGAGAGAGAGAGAGAGAGAGGAGAAAATGAACATTAAGGTAACATCTAAAAGGTCAATATTTATTCCCAGCACCTCTTAGCAGAAACAAAAAGAGCACCTTGGCACACTGCATGTGGTTACAGCCTTCATTCTTCTGAATGGGAGACTTGCAGTTGGCGCAGGGTTTGGAGTTGGTGAGTAACCATAGACAGTTGGCAGCATCTTCATACGCCTCACTCACACCTGCCACTGCAGGGGGACAAAAAGCACAAAAATAGACCGTCGTCTTGTTTCAAGTACAGACACCCAGACAAGGCAAATTTTCACATTGTTATAGAACAAACAATTTTAAAAATCAAAATAGGAAATTAAATTGAGGACTTGATGACTGGATGAACCAGTCATGAAAGTCTTACATTCAGAGATCTCACAACTATAGATCAAATGTCATGTGACGCGCTACCTTACAAATGTCCTAGCATAAAAACAAAAGTGTGTCTTTTTAGGTTGATTTCCATAAAAACCCTGACTCGAATTAGTACCCGTTATGGGTTTTTCACTCGAGTATATAGCAAAGCGATACTCACATTCTTCTGGCTTCATGTCACTGACTTTCTGCAACCACATTTTCCATGTTTGGCAGTCACAGGGTTCATGAGCCTCCCCTTGACACTCCCTGCAGTGTCACACAAAAGCACACAAACACTCATTAAGATGAATTGGCAGGCTAATGAGTCTGAGAATGACTTGTTTTTGAACTGAATGTTGATGAGAGGGATTGCTATGGAGTGAGACAGTATAGTCACGTTGCTGCTATCCTAGCTTCAATAGTGCTATGAGCAAATGCCTACTTGGCATATGGAGGATTGAAGTGAAATGCACTGAGGTAAGTGTAATGAGGCCTGGCGCAATCAGCATTGGGCACATAACCGAGTGCATGTGTGCAGTTTGAACAGAAGGGATAGAGCTGCAGGGAAGAGATGATCAGTGATTTGCCATGCCAGGAGGCAAAATATACATATACACCACAGATCATAAAATACAAAAAAAAAATAACACATATGAATATCTTTCAAAAGATTGCCATTGATTTTCTTGTGCAAAGACATAAAAAAAAAGAAATAAAAACATCAGCCCTGCTTTTAAAATTAGAACCTGCCAGTGTTGTGGTTTTAAGATGGCAATTCTAGAGCTGTGGTGAGAATCAGCACTGACCAGCAGAAAAGATGACCTTTTCCGCAGTCCACAGCCGGGGCCTGGAGCAGAGGAAAGCTGTGCGGGTCGGAGGCGCTGGCACCAGGCCCCTGCCTCGCTAAGCGTACTGCTCTTTCACAGCCTGCCCGTGGGCACCACCGGATGGCAGGGTTGTTCTCCACAAAGGCCTGGCAGAGACCACCGGGCAACAAGAAGGAGAAACAGGAGGGGGAAAGAAATACATACACTCATATGAGGCAGAGAGATGGACATGGTGAACCTAGCCAATTTATATATTATAAAAATCAATATGAGGACAAAAGCAAAAATCAAATCATGCATCCTCATTTTACAACTGTTTCACAATGTGCAGTCAAGTATCACCAAAACAAAATGAATCTATATGCTCTAAATCATCGTACAACACAAAGCAGGGAGTCTTTGGAGAAAAAAACAAAAGTGGGTTAATTATAATACTAGCAGACAGAGACAGCCATCATGTCCGGTAGTAACCCCTACCCTGACCAGCAATACAGAACTACAGCATCCCAGCAAAAGATTCAGAGTTGTTATGGCAACATAATGAATAGTTATTGGGCACCCAGCATGAGACACATCATTCCAATGCATGTTCAGATTGCAGGGGCCGCGGATCATTACTGTTGTTTCCCCTATAGCTCACATTTTAGGTTAACGGTAGCTGTAGCCAGATGTCACATTACGCATACGCGAGTTCTTTCCGGGCAATGTGATTGGAACGTTGCTGAACAGTGACAAATGAACAGCTAGTGATTAAATTAAAAAGCCTGCAGCACTGATCAGTCAGTTTGTGAGATCCAGTACAAATTTAGATTTTATTACTAAAAACAATACTGTAAAAATTAAAAATAAACTGTGTAAATAGGAATTTTTATTTATTTATTAATTTTTAACAACAGGCTTGTCAATCTAATAAGGCATTTGTTTCCTAGAAGGCAAACTGCAGGATAACATAAAATGTAGCATCCATTAGTGCCGTCCGTGAATAGGCTATACCTTAATGTCGAACTGCAGGTACCGCTTGTCCATCTCCCTGGACACGACACTTTCTATAACCTCCACAGGAACCAGCTGGAAGCAGTCATATGCTGGGCAGAAGATGTTATGAGCCTCTCCCTCCTGGATCTTCATATTCAAAAAGCTGCAGGAGAAGACACTTCACTAAACAAATGAGTCTAGTCTTTAATAGACATATTGGTGCAAGAGTTGGATAAAAATAGCACAGCTGTAGCAAGGTAGCATATGGTGCACATCTTGCATCTAATCAGTTTTAAAAGCCCAATTTAATTTTAGTAGCGACAAATGGCCTGCGGAACAATGGGGTTAAAAGCGACCCTCACCTTTCCCAGCATGATCTGCAGAACTCATGGCCACACGGGATATCGACAGGCTCTTCGAACATGGAAGCAGCACACATACATATACCACACTAAGAAAAGAAACACAAAGCAAAAATGACAGTAAGAGGTTTTTTTAAAAGGCTGTGTTGATACACATCTGCTTTCCCCCAGTTGGCTTGATCCTGGTATAGAAGATAAAAAAAAAAAAAAAAAAAAAAAAAGTGATGCAGGTGTAAACCTACACAATATTCATGTCTCGAATGCCAGGAGAGATTAAGCCTTGTGCACATCACACAAGTTTAGATTTCACAGCCACCGACAAACCCCTCCCCCCGTATTGGTGACAACTCACTGCATGCTCCTGTGGTGACGGCTCATAGAAGGCGAGAGGTTCAGTGATGTGAGTTTCTCGATCTCCAGGCTGTCACACATGCTGACTTTTTGCATGTATGCTTGATATTCTTTATCAAAGATTTGTGTAGTGTGAGCACCAATGACAGTCTAAAAGGAAAACTAATTTATCTCCTGTCCCTGAATCCAGATCTCATCTATCTAATTGTGTGAACGAGAGCAAAATGTAAATAAAATAATGTTGTGCTTACACGTGGTATGTCGTACTCAAATGTTTGCAGGGAACAGCAACATTAAAAGTAAACACTTGAGCAATGATGACCAACAGGATAAAATAGAGCTGCACTTCTTTGCACTATTACTTCGGTTCTCTTCGCAGAACAGACCGTTCACACAACTTGCATCCTAACAATAAAACTTTCCTGGACATTCCATGTTTCCATGCAAAACAGTCACCAGAGACAGTCATTTGATTTGATAGATAGCTTTTGTGTTTATTTTCATGACAAGCTGTGAAATAGGGATTAGTACACACTATCTGGGATCCAAGTGAAAGATTTTGTGTTGGACAAGAGCCTTGCTTGCAATAACTTGTGTAGCGTGAACACTACACACTACATCAGAACTACGGCAATTCTAATCATGTGGCATGAGTAATTCAGCGATTATTAGATTTTGAAGGGTTGAATCGTGTGCACGCTTTATGAGACTTAACACTTGGATGCAACCATGCATTTGTCATATCAAACATCTGCTTGTCCATTTAGTCATCTATTAAAAAGCTTCTCTGTTCTGAAGACTGTAGTTGTACTGTAGAGTCTAAAAGTGGCCACTGTGAAAAAGACATTGTCTGACTACAGTGTCTGTATTGATACATTCATAGACTGACTATGCTCAAGCTACTGTCTTCCTAATAAACAAGGCGCACTAGAACAGAGCTATGAAGTTCTAATGGACTACATTGTGGTCCTCAAAACCGATCAGAAAGATATGGGGAAAAAAGAAAATTAGCGATACAGTTACCAGCATCTGCTAGCGCACAAGACCCACCACAAATTCACAAAAAAAACTCCAAGGAGACAAACTGAGAAAGAGTCTATCTGCTAAATCTGAAGGTACACTCAACACTCAGTACACTCAACACTCAGTACACTCAACACTCAGTACACTCAACACTCAGTACACTCAGTACACTCAACACTCAGTACACTCAACAGAGCAAAATGGTAAAAATGACAGACACCTCCCTCCTACATACATGACTCACTGAGACACCACATGAACATTAAAATAATAATAAACTTGTGTTGCTATATATTTACAAAATACAAAAATCGTGTGTTTATGGTTCTGCATACTTACCAAGGAGCGGTCGTCATCCGCGGGCGAGAGGCTGATTTCGTCAGGTGACGTGATGGAGGAGCGGGTGGTGCGTGGCGTTCGGGGTGAAGGTAGTGTATCCCAGGCATTGTACCCTTTGGGTGGTGGAGTGGGCATCTGAACACCAGAACGCTGGCAGCAGTCCTCGGGGTTGGACATCCATGCCTCTAAAAGCTTCTCTCTGTCCCAGTCTGTGTAGAAGATGTATAGTGTTTCATAAGGTGAAGAACTGTCTAATAGCTCATAGCACTCCAATATAATTCTAATATAAATCTTCCCTTCAAAATTAATTTTCTAATTACTTTAGTCTTCAAATTTAATGCAAAAAGATGAACAACCTTGGAATCCTTAATTTAAGAAAAACATAAAAAACGGCCTAGGGGAATCCCTAGACCTCTGTAGACCTCTGTAGTTATGAGCATGATATTAAAATAAAAGGATTTTATAGGGCCCTAACAGGCCTCAAAGCAGGGCACATGCATCACAATTTCTAATGAGGATATCCTTGATGTGCAAGTTTTAACAAGGGAAGCACAAAGTCCAGTCATATAACTTTTTGACAGTGCCGTTATATAAAATTTGCTTAGTCATCAAGATCAAGCTTAGTATGTCATGTACCAACCGTTGACGTACGTTCTAAACTAAAGTTGAAGTTTTTAGCCGAGCCACTAGAAGTGTATTTATGTTTTCAATTAATACAGTTACAATCCAGCCTCAACAAACTCTAATTATTGGCAGCCACCAGACCTTAAAAATAGTTCTATAACCAATACCAGCAGAAAAAAAGACTAAAATGTAATAGTAAGAAGGGGAAATGTAGAAAGATTTTGCTTTTTAGTTGTATCTTACATGTTACTAATATACTAACAAGTTACTAATATACTAACAAGTTACTAATATGTAAGCAAATAATCTTAAATATAGCACATGATCTCGAATAAAGTATACATGTAGAACAATAAATAACATATGTGGAGGTAATAATATAAAACATATGAACAAACGTTTTACTATTTGCGCTTCACATATCACTAAGAAGAGCGCAATAATAACATCCAATAGATTAATATCAAGTCCACGGGTTAGCAAAACATCCAAACTGTATACAGATATACTGTGTGTCTCTCAACAACAAATGCTTGTTAATCTGTATAATGCAAACAAACTTAAATTGATTATGTTAAAAAAAATGTTTACCAATTAATTTACCACGTAATGTTACGTATAGCCTATGCGGATGTAAAATCATCATACAACTAAATATTTTCAAGTTGATCCAAACCGTCTATGTATATATTTTAGCAAATATTATGTATAATGTAATGCTCATGTATAAGTGGTACTAACACACATTGTCTACCTTTTTTACAGATTTATTTTTGCACATTCTGAGAAGGCGAGACCCCATATTTTAACCTGTGCTAGCAAAATCCAAAGAGGACACACTTGTAATAATAGCAAGCAGAACGCTGGCTGTTTTCCCATGGGCACAACTCATCTAGAACAAGGACTTCAATTGGCTTGAACATATAACTGGAGATAATGAAAAAAAAACTGGCACTAGAGTTACTGTAACTTTCAACCTTTAACTTCAATTGTTAAAAACATACATGATCTGGATTAGTGCTACACATCAAATGTGACAAAAAGCAGAGGAATTCAGTTTTCTGGGGATTCCAGGGTTCAGATTCCAGTGGCTGTTGTGTTTAAATAGTTTAACGTTTTCCATCCTCCCGTGAATGATCGTGGCAGAATGGAAATGATCCCAACAGATATTTTAGTGTGACTATGCCATGCGTACCATGTGCCCTGAGGAGAGCCTCTGCAGTGAAGAGAGGAGCCTGCAGCATGTCTGCTGTCTCCACTATCAACATGTCCTTCAGCCTCCTCAGGTCCTGGACCCGCAAGCCCTCGTAAAACTGAGACACAATCAGAGACAGATTAATCATTCAGCCGGGTGTTCTACATCCTAAATCAGCACCTCCACCAATTACTGCCTTTGAATCTGAAGTGTATTTCATGACCGCTCCCCAAAAAAAAAAAAAACTAAATGGAAAATCTGGGCATTTTTTGTACCTCCCTGCGATCAAGAGCGGCGTATTCCGCCTCGATGTCCTCAGCGTTAGGGTCGGTTGAGAAGACCATCTGAGACTCCAGACTTAGTGCTAACTCTTTATGATGCTGCTTCTCTGCACAGTCACATGGTGTCTCCTTATTGTCGTTTTCAGCAAACAGGTCTCCATCACGCTTTACGAGTAACTGTAAAGACATTTATCTGTTAAAGGCATTGTGCATGACAGTATGTTTATGACCCTCAAGTAGAAACACTGAAGATCTGCAAGACGTTTAAAGAACATGCTCACCTCCACACACGTCTTCATCCCTGAGGCAGCTGCATAGTGCAGTGGTGTGTTTTTCTTGTTATCGGTGGCACTGACATCAGCGCTCTCGTATTCGCCGCGGTCCAGCTTGGCACCGGTCCACTTGAGGATCATCTGGAGGCAGTCTGCACGACGCCGCTCATCCTCGTAGGGCCGTGCCAGGCGCGGCTGGAGCGTCCCCTCTGCCATCAGGATGTGTGGCCCCATGCAAAGCACGTGCAGTGCAGTCTCGTTATGTATGTTTCGCTTGTTAGGGTTGCCATCCTTGCTAAAGAGGAAAGACCTGAGCAAGAAAAGAATGATGAGAAGCAGGTCGGGGAGAATGGATGAAAAACCCCTCTCTACTAAGATAAATAAAAATGAATCTTGCTCCATTTCTATAAAAGACCATGCAAGAACATGTGCTCTCCATGACTGATTATACAATGAAGATCCTCTAAAAATAGACTAGCGATTTAAAGAAAACGAGTATGTCACGCTCATGGAATCAATCAGAGCAATCCAGACTGGTGCAGAAAATAGGGTCACATAAACAAAAGCAATCTTCAAAGTGAGTCTGAGGTAATAAGGATATTTCCTTCTTCCTACTGGCTTTTAAACAAGTGTCCCTGCTGAGGTCACAGTCTGAAATTAAAACATTTCTGACACTGTCAAAACCTGGAAGTCAGATGGCAACAAATGCTTTTCATGATGTCTTTTACATGCATATTTTTTTTACATTAGTGACATTAAAATTTCTTCTGCTTTCCAGACCTGCCTAATACCCTACTTCTGGATGGAGTTATCTTCAACTAGAGACCATTCAGCTGAGAATAGTTACACATGAACAGCCTAAAGATCCATGAGATAACTGTGGAGGATTAAACTCAAGAACTATGAATATAAATTTGGACTGTAAATAACAAAAACAATCTGCTACAATGTTTCGGGGCTGTAACTGGCACTGAACAGTTTCGCATTCAATCGCCCATTAGTGAACAGATGATGACCTCAACAATGATAAAACTACCGTGAATAGTTCCATCATACTATCTTCAAACTATCCCAGGGAGCTTGTCCTTGTCTCACCAGTGGATTGCTCATTAGGGATAAACGTATAGGGACTTATTATGCTAAAACGTAAATTCATAATTTTTTTATTCCTGTAAAGCTGCAGTAACAATGTCCATTGTTAAACTTGCTCTTTAAATAGAACTGAAATGTGACAATGTGATTGAATAATACAGGTGACAGCCAGCTTAATTTATATCCACTTCAGACCAATTGACCCTAAGCATCCATTTTAATTCAACTTTTGTAAAATATAATTAGAAAATAAGAACAACTTGTACTGATAGCGTCGGAAAAAAGCATAGGCCACTTTGCATAAGTGGAAAAAAAAAAGACTAAAGAAAATTTTCAGGAATCCACAACTGGAACACAACATTTCAAAGTTAAGAACAGAACGTACAATTACACTTTTATGAGCTGAAAACCAGTGGAGTTTTGGGCATGTCCAAAAAAATACACACACTATATAGAAAAAAGTTTGTGGACACCAGACCATAAGATTCCTGTGTGTTTTTTCGCCTCTCTCATTCTACATTTAGTCCCTATTTTCAGTTTACATTAACCTCCACTAAATTTGAGGTTAGATTTGTACTCATTCAGGCTCAAGAGCATTAGTAATGAAGATTGTGGACCTTTAAAGAAGTAGGTGCGACCCCACGAACATCCCGAACCATCTAGAGATGTACAAGCACCATTTGGATTCCACTTCATGTGGAGTTTGGACATTGGACCTCTTTGAGTGTTTAAAGGCTCTGGCATGGAGAAGCTGGAGTTGGATCCATGATGATGGCAAATGTTGAGCTATTTTATGAGTTGCTCAGTAGCTCCTGGTTCTATAATCTCAGATGACTGTAAAAGACTGTAGAAAGTCTTATACTCCAGTGCTCATGTTAGTTTTTACTCTCCAGTGTTCTGTATTGTTTAAAGACTAGACAAGGTTTCTTCCTCATAACATCTAAGGAGTTTTTCCTTGCCACAGTCACCATGGCTGCTCATCAGGGATAAATACACATCGTTCACCTTAACTCTTAAATTCTGTAAAGCTGCTTTGAGACAATGTCTGTTGTGAAAAACGCTATAGAAATAAACTTGACTTGACTTGATGACAAGTACTGATGTAGTCAGTGGTCCAATTTATCCGGTGTTTAGTAGAGTTGAGGTCAGAGCTCTATAGCAGGGGGGGGTTCTAGTTCTAGTAATATACATTGGAAAGATTTCCTAAAATATTCAATAGAACTTATGAACTTATTGAACTTATTAAACTGGAGCTTATGCACATGTTAAAATATCAAATTATTCCTTCCATTAACAAAGCACTTAACATTCTCAAGAATTCCAGTAATCCCAACAGCAATCTCCTCTCCCTGTGCACATTAGTAAGAATAAGACTCAGTATTAGCGTGAACATGTATAATATGCTATGAAACAATTGCTCCCTTGATATAAGGACTGTTTGATATATTCTTTTCCATTAGATATTTAAAATATTTAATTTTAAACTAAGATATAAGAGATATAAAATTTGCAATATCTGACAAATAGTCACTGAAGCCTATGGAATCCAACGCAGAAACCCAGATGAGACACAGAACTCATAGAAGAGTGGACCCTTCCATTTTGCTGTCCAAATCATTTTTAATTTGCACATATTACTAAAGGCTAATCTCCATAAAACCATCAAACAACACTCCCACTCTTCTGGTATATGAATCTTTATCTGGTATTTAAATCGTAGAACTGTACAGCCTGGAGTTACACAGCAAATACTCTGTACAGTACTGCTACTTATAATACCAAGTGGAGTAAACCAAATATGCAGTTTTGTTTACTATTCCACTTTAATTACAGCTTGCTCAACACACTCTCGTTCCTCATAGGGGAAATAGCACCGAAAGCACTGACTCCATGCAGTTGATGTGGAGCGGACAGAAGGCCAGTTTACACTGAACAGATGTTTTGCTTACATGGTACATCCCTGTGTGATTTTCAAGTATGGGGTTTAGTTTCGTTTTTATGCAGCAGACAAACACAATCCAAGTGAAATGAGTCTCCTACATGACCATTTTAGGTGAAAGCACTTGGGCAGATGATTATCCTGTTGAACTCACACAGTTGCATATTTCACAATGCAAAAACATCCTGTGACACAGACATTGACGCCCCCCCCACCCCACCCCACCCCACCCTCCTGCTGAGTCCATTGTACTACAGAATGACAACCATTACATCCTGCTACTTGGGCTGGGTGAGGCTGAATCGCCCTTTAAACAACTCTCTAGTTCTTCCGCTAGATGAGGTCATGTCCAAAAATGCTGTAAGAAACTATTCTGTGACTTTATTTCATTTCTTTGTAGCGCACTGATGAACCGTCAACCAAGTAGTAAAGCAGGCAAGCATCAACACTCAAAGCAGTACAGGTTTAGAGTAATGGATGCGGCCAGGAACATCGGGAGTTTCTTCAAACTTTCTTACAGTTGAGCCATCAACACCTGGCTAAGAGCATAAGCAAATCCTACTACTATAGCATATCCTGTTGCACCTGTACAGAAGCATTTAAAGGTGAAAACACGGTCTGGATAATAAGCGGTTTCAAATACGTCAATCATATTGGGGGGGGGGATTGGGGGAGCTATAATAAATCTAGAGTAAAGACACAAATCCAGAAAATTCCACACTGGTCAAATCACATTCTGATATTAAAGTAGTTTAATTTTATAAAACAATAAACAAAATCAGGCCTTTGGGACTTCTACAAGAATAGGTTTACATTGGTGTCTATATTGGTATATATATTATATAAGTATAAAATATATAACATTGATGTCAGTAACAAAACCTCTCTCTAGGAATGTTGGGAAAATATAATGATATAATATTAACCAGTTCTATTAACAATGCCCCAATACACTGTTCTGCAATGTAGCAGGTACTGTGTTATTATTGATACAACAGTATGAACAGTTACTCAACGATACAGTGCAAAAAAAAAAAAAAAATTCTGCCAAAAGCTTAAATGGAACCAGTAAACCTTCTAAAAAGTAACCTTCAGATAAAGCAATCTTATGAGTACCTGAGTATCCGTGTCATTGCATGCCTAGCAGCGTAGTGGAGCGGAGTATTATGTTGGTAAGGCTCTCCGTATGAGGTGTTGGGGTCCAGTGACTCTTTAAACTGTGGGTTACCCTCGTAGAGCTGATAGGCGAGCACCTCGTCTCCGTTAATCAGCGCCTTTCGAAACTTGGTCGCTATATTCCCCATCGTTCAGCTCCCAGCTCTCTGTTCTCTTCACTCAGCACTACTTAGGCTGTGGATCCGGCATCGCGTGTCTCCTGGAAACATCAGGAAGATAAAAATGTTCCTATTATACATGAATGCTGAGAATGGAAACAGCAGTGCGGTCCCGTATCCAGTTTTAACTAGCCTACATTTTTACATGCTTACAAGCCAAATCATTATCCGGCCGAACGATTACCAGGAAAGGAGGAGACAAACCCCGCTCCAGATTTCCCTTTTTTTGTTTTCTCATAGAACCTCGGTGTAATCCAGTAAACTATCGGTGCAAACAAGGCCTAACATGTCCACACAGACTTTGTCTCTTTCTTCTGTTCAAAAATGAAGAGTTAGTTCTCCCCACTGAGGCCCAGCAGTATTCACAAAAACAAAGTCACATGCTCAGCCACATGAGGGGCCTGACAGCAGCAGATGCTGAGCATGTCCTACTTGATGCATTTTCCTCTACTTGCAGGACAGAAGTGCTTTAACCATTGAGCTAGTTTATGCAGCTATTGACGTTAAACGCACCTGGACGCTTTAACTTTTTACGCTAATTAAATATTTGTGACGCAGAACAATGCCTGGCCCGTAAAAAAAACGTATCTGCACTTTCAGATCATTAAATTCGTATTTAAACTGTATACATCCGAGCTCTGAGAGAGTACAGAGCCTTGTAGCATGAAGCATTGCATTTCCTGGAAGCGGTTCCCTTGTGCCAAACGAATAATCTGCTCGCTGATGATAGCATGATAGCACCCCACTGGCAGAGCAGGATGGCAAAAGAACAAAGTGCAGAGCACATGGACATAATGCAGTAAAATAACCGGTTTTCCCTGCTGTGCTCTACAGTTAACTGTAACAATTAGGGAGGCACCCGCATGAATAGAATGCAAAACCGATGGATAAACATGGCTTTGGAGGATTAGACATAAAATATATTTGTCTTTGTAATGGCAACTGATGTACTTCCGTAATCACACTAGTGACAAAGATGTACGAACACAGATGCTTCCATGGTAAATGAATATTCCTTTTTTAAAGCCCAGTACACACTACATGACTTCTGACCCAATGTTGAACTAAATTGAACAAAGTTTTGTGATTACTCTCTGCACAGTGTGAATTGTTCTTGTTTTGAGATCGAGTGTGAAGGCTTCAATATTTTCAAGCATCATTTTCAGTAGTGAAGTCCTCAGAGACGAGCAAGAACAGCTCCGAAATGCAAACAAGAGTCCAAAAAAACTCTAATTCATCTAATGTCAAGCGCAGCAAATACCCGAATCCAGTTCATGTGTCTGAGGACAAAGACAAGATTTAAACACAATAAAAATACTTCTGTAACAAATACAGATTTACTATAACGCATGTCCTCTTGGCAGAACTAAATTCTCACTTACTCTGTAAAACCTTCTTTTTCATGCTTCCTTACAAAGTCACATGACCGCTTTTACGGTGACAGATACACAGCCACCGAACTCCTGATCACAATTCTTATAGTGCGAGCAGCTCGGAGAGTTTCTAAAAGTTGTATAGTGAGCATTTGGCCTAAGCCAGTGAAGGAATTAGTATTACAGTATAAAACCACATGTTTTAGAAGTGAACAATCTCCATCATTATACTGACTCATGCACCACAGGAGCCAGAGAGACGAGACACTCTTTTCCTTCAGGAGCACTAGGGGCTTCCGGCTCCCTCTGCCAACTGCCCTCAACCCACTGGGAGCAGGTTCTGTTAGAGGGGCAGGATTCAGTTATACCCCTACTCATACCATCTGTCCACACTGTGACCAGTCAGCTGATGCTCAATCCTGCTTTTAGCCTGAGAGGTTACAACTCACATCCACCCACAGGACAAACAAGACCATTTTTGGGTAAATATAAAGCGCACAGATCTCGTCTCCTACGGAGCTGTTATTTGCGAAAAGGATATTCCAGATTTATGGATGCAACATTTGAGCTCATAAAAGTTGAACTAAATAGTTCAAAATTGCACTGATTAAACATTTAACGAATTATTTCGATTGTATTTTATGAGAAACTTACAGGAACACACATACAAAAGCACATGTTTTCACTTAGCAGAGTTTGTAGCGAATAAAATACCATTAAGGACGTGAATTGAGATGAACCTTTTAGAGGGAAACCTACTTTCAAAAAAAGCTGCTAATTTAAGATTTTAAATCAGAAAGACTTCAAAATCAGCTTGCCATAATATTCATATTTGTATTACTTAACATCCTGTGATCTTAAACTAATTTAAAAGAAGACTGCTACAGCTGCCTCACTTCTCCCTCCACCTCTGTTTCCTCAATGCAAACCTCTTGGTTTATAATAATACATAAGTGAGGCATTAAAAGTCATTTTATAATAGAGGAAATATTCTAGTATTTATTAAGTCTTTAATTTTTTAAGTCCTGCAAATCTACCAGGCATTTTATGGTTGTTTTTTCCCATTTTATTACTCATCAGTTACCTCAGGATTAAAAACTTGTGAAAGGATTTTGTCAAAAAATAGCATATGCGATCAAAACCCATCATAAAGTTGCTTCTAAGGGAGGCAGAAACGAGTGTCCTGACTGAAAGATTTAGTCTACAAATAATTCAAAACATCAGCCAATAAACTGTGTCTGGAAATGCAGTTCCGCTGAACAGACATTATTATATAATATAATTATTATTATACATATATATCAATTGAATTCTGGGCTGCAGTAAATAAAAACGCTGACTGTACAAAACGCCCAGGTCTCCTCACCCTACATCAGTAACTGCATTTATGAACACACTTGTGGCTGAATGAGCACAAATCTACACAAACGCACTGCAAAATCTAGTAGAACATCTGCCCAGAAGTGTGGAGGTTATTATAACAGCAAATAAGGACTAAATATGGAATAGGATGTTGATATGAATACTATACTCAGGTCTTCAGGACACTAATAAAATGTAAGTGCATGGAGTTCAGGAGTGTCAGTGTAGTCACTTACTGGCCAATTTATTAGACTTTAAAAGTAAATATGCAGTTAGAGACTGTAGTTGAATGTTGTATGGCTTTCACTGTTGCCGGTTTGTAATCACATCGACTACTTTGTTTTTATTTGCTGAACTCCAAACCCACCGTTTTTGCAATTTTGGCTGTTTTGATTCCTTAACTCTCACACCTGAGTGAGGTGAACATTATCAACCACTGAAATGATCCTGAAATGAACACTTTGCATGCAAAATAATCAGGGACAACTATTGCAAAAAAATAATAATTAGGCACAAAATATATGGCTATAGGAAATATAGATTTGCTTGTTTATCCAAAGTGAGGCAGACGCAATACAGACATGGAGGCGCTAGAGATGCAGACAGTACAATCATCGCTGATCAGACACACAGCAAAACAAGCAGAGCAGCAACTAACACACACACAGTTTTTTCGTGTCAGTCGCCACTAAACACAGTGTGAAAGAGAGAGGCTGCTAAATATGACGATCGGAGTGTGTGTTGGTGATCAGGAGTGTTACAGGGGTGTTATGATACAATCTCGCAAATCGGAAGGCCAATTAGCAATCACACCAAATGATCCACATAACTAAAGCTGTTATGGTCTCATGATTAGTCAGAGTGTATGATAAGACTGCGACCTCACTGCTGAATTTTTTTCAAAATACTGATCAAAAGAAAAAGGCATTTCTGTCCATTACAGTCATTTTTATCGTAATCTCTCTGATCGCGTTCGTGTCTGGTGGTGTCTCTCAAACAATTTCACAACTCTTCCTAAAATCATACGCCAGGAGCCTCAGTATTGCTGCACAGGACTCCACCGAAAACCCACCGGCTGTGTATTCAGCTACTGTTGGAAATGTTTCTTTGCTAAGTCTGCTGTAAGCACAGGCACATAAATCTGTTGGATACATCAAACGCACAGAACACCACACTATCCGTGGTAATGAACAATCCGAATTTTAGTTAACCAGCATTAACATCCAAGTTACAGGTGGTCTTTCGGGGGCTCAGAGCATAGCGCTTCCACACAGCCACTCACTCTTTCAGCTTACAACATTATACTGACACTGACAGTGTAGAAGTTGTGTGGAGGAAAGATCTCAGACACATCTTTCTAAACAAAGTAAACAACAGCTTGGCCATGCTATGTTCAGGTTTTATCACGGCATGAAAACTTCAAATTAACACCTCTGCTGAAAAAACCCAGCATGGTCTGAAAAGTCAAAACACACACTAACAGCAAGCTGAGAGGCCGCTGCCGTTCCATCGTCTTTAGATTTTTGACGAAACGAACCAATGCGCATTAAAGACTTTTTAATCCCCCGGTGTCCTGATGTCCGGGGGGGGGGTTCTGCAGTGGGCAGCTCAGAAATTGTTTCCATCCACCAGCTGGTGAAGACAGTCTACCAGTCTGACCTGCTGGGCATGTGTTTTGGCAGCTGGTAGCTGGGGTCACATTTGTAGAACTGCCGGGGTCATCGTTCACCTCAGCGGGCAGAGATACAAAGCTGGAGAAGACCTGAAAATGTCTGAAGCCCATAGAGGCAGTGTGGTGTCCTCCAGCTGTCGGTCTTCACTGCTGTTTAGAAACAAACTGGTTCCATTTCCTAGAAGAGTCTGGATTCTGTGTGTGTGTGTGTGTACGTATACAAGCTCTGCTTTCTAGCATGCCAGGTGAGAAGATCGGTAAAGCAACCACACCTTGGTCAACAACACAGCACTGGTACCGAGCGTCAAGCGCGCAGGAAACACACACACACACACACACACACACACACACACACACACACACAATAACACACGCCATCACACACGCAACGTTCACGTCCACGTCGTGAACCTCTAAAAGAAGAAACGAGAGGTGGAACACACTGATCAGACTGTTTCTCTCTCCGGCTCGTCTGGTCAAAGCGATGCTCAGATCACTGAAGGCGCTGAGATTCCTCCTGTGACGACGATCATCTCCCAGTGTTCACCCAGGAAGCATGCTGATGTTCAACACGATCCAGCAGGTTCCTGGGCCGAGGCGCCGGCCTGCCTGTGTGTACAGCAGCTAGCTAGCGTTACTAAGCAAAACCCAGCGGTGATCATGAACACTGACGGTTACTCCGGACATCTTGGCCGTTTTCTAGAATGGGGTCACGCACATAGCTGAGAGACACGCTGATCCACCAGCACACACTCCTCCACCGCTCCTCTCACCATCGAGCTCCATCCCTGGGGTCCAACCAGACCAAGAAGTGGGTTAACTGCGGAAAACCGACACCAACCTGCCCGGATCTGATACCTGCCTGGGCTAGCATGGCACCGCGTTAGCCCGCTAGGCGACGTGTTTACTAACAGCACAGTGTGTGTGTGTGTGTGTGTGTGTGTGTGTGTGTGTGCGAAAGCAAAAGAGAGAGAGTAGGAGTGCTGTCCTGTATGCTAACTTTGTATTTGTGTCAGTAAATCGCACAGGGAGTGTATGAGAGTGAAAGACAGACAAAGACAAAGACAAAGACACACACACACACACACACACACAAACATAACGCTTCTAACGCAACGGAAAGCTGTAACCTGAGAGTGGAGTGTGTGTGGCTGTGGTTTACCCGATGATCAAGAAAAAAGGTGCGATTCCGAGGGTCCTGCTGATCCGGAACAACTCCGCTAATATGTCAGTCATCAATCCGGTCCGGTTTAATCTCCAACACACACACAAACATACAGTAAAGAAAAGAGAAGAAGAAGAAACGCCTCCCTGCTCCGCTCTTTGTTGTAAACGAGCTCAAATGCGGGTGAAGCAGCAACAAGCGGCCAGCTTCACTGTGTGTTTAACCTTCCGCCAAAATACAAGTCCCTGCAGCGCCACCGCTCGCTGTCTGTCTGTCTGTCTCTATCTAGCTAGCTAACTAGCTATCTAGCTATCTATCTATCATGGGCGTAAATCCCGGGGGGGACGGAGGGGACATGTCCCCACCCATCCGAGGGTTGCCCCCCCCCAAAAAAAATCTAAATAAATATCGCACTCTCTATTGTGAAAAATATATGTATGTATACCTAAATAATTGTGTAAGTAGAAAAAAAACGCAAAAATGCATTTAGAAACAGTTGAGTTCCCCCCCTCCCCTTCCTCACAGTGGTTTGACCCACTGCCTGCTTTCCCAGTTCATCTCACCTACTCTACACACACGAGTCAGGTGTGTGGCTGCGGCTTAATTAATGTTGAACTCCGTTAACTAGGGTATTTTATTCACTTTAAATAAAGCGATTCTTTTTAATGTAGTTGATGCAGACTTATTCATAAATTAGTTGCAGCAAAAATGCTGATTAGCGATGTGATTTTCCATGAATCTGCTCTATTAGCGATTAAAATATGACTTATCTAGTGAACGTTAGCTTGTTTACAATAGCTTGTAGCATAGTGCACTGACACTAACACTGCAACTAATGTACTAGTGCACTGACACTAACACGCCAAAGCCGTTTCCCATGCAGTGTTTTATTTGGGACGACTTGGCATAATGTTAACTTAACATTAACACACAATTAGCATATTGTTTATCTGTGCATTTACTAAATTAACACTGTGCTACATCTGAACTGACCACACTGTATTTTTATAACCAATTTCTATTCTGTTCTTAAGTGTCTTTATTTGTAAATAAAATGTTAAACCTTTTTTTAATTCCTTGTTTTTATTGTTGTGATTTTTTATGATAGTTTTACTTTATTTATGTAAACCACTTTGAATTGCCATTGTAATTGACGCAGTCTCCATGCTACAATAATAATGATAGAAATAAAGTTTTTCACTGTGGGGACACTGTGTCTTTATACTGTAAGTACAATTTGACTGTATTATTTGTGTCCCCCTTCAAAAATTGCTCACGAGAAATTTTATATTTATTGTCCCCCCCCTACTGTTAAATGAAATGTACGCCCATGGTTTATCATAAATGAAAACATAGTCAATATAGAGCATAAAGATAAACTATTATTGCAAATGTTTTAAAGTAATTATTCTGTTTTAAATGATGTAAATCATCAGGACACCAAAAAGAACCTTTGCTATGTTTCCACACGAACGGTTAATAAGGTGATACCGGAGAAACTGCACCTCTTCTAACTGTCTTCCGGATTACAGAATCAGAGAATATTGGTGTTCGATGTGAATTTGGGTTTTTAAAAGAAGACATTTCAAGCTTCTTATTCATGTATTTATTATGTCTGTGAGGCAAGTATTCTCTGAGATTCAGGTTGTTTTACGTATGTGTTTGTGACGAGAGATGACAGAGACGGCAGAGAGCGCCCCCTGTGTGTTTTCTTTATTTTACAAAATCACAGCGTTGTTACAGATAAAAGTAGACCCTTTACAGATTAAAATGATGTATTGCTCTTATCTGTACGATCACAAAAAACAGTAATTTAAGTTCGTTTTGAGGAAAAAATGCCACAAAATGCACTGGTGTATTTGTCGGCTCTAAAGGGTTAATTGTGTGCATCGTGGCGGATTTTGGTACTGATTTGTGACTTGGGGCATCAATAAAACACGTTTACTGAGTCAAAATAATTTTTCAGTGCAGTTTTTTTTTCTAATTGAGTAAATAAAGGACGTTGTGAATAAACGTGTGTTGCGCTGAAGATTTTAATTTCGCTTCTTTTATATTAATTTATATTTTGAATAAAAATGGTCAAACAGAAATGCGCGCTGCATTAATCACGCCTTAATAAAATGAGTGCCGTTAAAATCAATTTGCGTTAACACGTTATTAACACGTTATTCTTGACTGCCCTAATTAATATATAAATACAAAACGACTTTTAATTTTTGTTACTTAATAAATGTATACAGTCTGAACATCCACCACATAGAACACACCATGACTCCATGTTATTGGCATGACCATAATGGACATTCGTATTGCCTAAGCATAGAACATACAGACAAATAACAACAGAAATAAATAAACAACAATAAACTATAATAATTCTGTATATCATATAGTATATAATAATAATAATGAGGATAATAATAATAAAATATACTGTAATATAACTATAATAATATAAAAAACTATAGGGTTAAAAAGAATAGTTAGAATAAATAAAAGACAAGAAAAGAAAAAGGAAAGAAAATGAATATAACTGTGTGATTTGTTATATTGTTTTCAGATTTGTTAGCGTTTTCTAATATCACTTTGGTTTTTAATATCACTTTCTCAGTAATCTAAATTTTACTACAGTTCTTGGTTTGGTTTGGTTTAGTTATGCTGGTCTGAGTGGTGGGTGTTGGTGGGTTTGTGAGTTTTAAAGCCAGCTAACAGAGGGGGCTGTTTTCTTGGATTAGTTCTTGGTTTTTGAGGGCTTAATTTTGGATTGTATTTTCAGGGGAGTCTAGAACATAGGTGCCATAGCTTATTTCAATGAAGGGCCAAAATTCTACTTGACTGAGGGCCGTGGGATGAAAATAAATGTTGCTTCATAACAAAGTGTATTATATTACACTACAAGTTGCCATATTTCCTATCATTTATGATCTCATAATTTAAAAATAAAACAAATACATAGAAAACATGACTCTGTAATCTGCTTAACCAATGCAGATTTATTTACAAAGTTCAGTGTAACTTATAGTATAATGAGAAACAATTCAGTTTATTGTACAGTAGAGTGTCTAATACGAGTATTCAGTGGCTTCCAATAAGTGACATGAAGCTGGTCCTTATTTTCATTAAGGTTTTTTAAAGTAACATTTTCTCACTTTTATCCTCTTCTTATACAGTATATGACATGGTCCAGTTTAGGCATCTCTCATCTAGAATTTAAGTAAACATTTTGAATTTGTATAAATAAGGGATATCTGCCTAGTTTAGCTCTGTTAGTGGGTGTTCTCTCTCTCTCTCTCTCTCTCTCTCTCTCTCTCTCTCTCTCTCTCTCTCTCTCTCTGTCTCTCTCTCTCTCTCTCTTTCTCTCTCTCTCTTTCTTTCTCTCTCTCTCTCTCTCTCTCTCTTTCTCTATCTTTCTCTCTCTCTCTCTCTCTCTCTCTCTCTCTCTCTCTCTCTCTCTCTCTCTCTCTCTCTCTCTCTCTCTCTCTCTCTTTCTTGTTTTGCAAAGTCATCATTTAACTGTTATCAGTATATATCAGTTTGGTTAATTTTTATCCATATCACCATCTTGAGTAAATGTTTTTATCCTGATAAAGGTTTATGTGTATACAAAATTCATACTGGTAACACTGGGTAAAAGATGGGAATAAACCCTGGATGGATCTGCCTACTGTTTTTTTTTTTTTTGGAGAAAACACCACACACAGTAACCTGAACTCAATATCAAACCAGGGTCCCTGGAGCCATCCAATATACACTCACCAAGCACTTTCTTTGGAACACCCATATTTATATTCAGCCATCATGAACATAACGAATAAAATTCTGCGTATACGGGGCAGTAGCTATGGGTGAAGTATGCTTCAACTACCAGAATGGAGGAGAATTGTGATCTTTGATTATGATTTGAGTATTTCCATTAGGAATGTCTTCTGCCTGCTCATTGTTGGCTTCGTAGCTTATGTCTCAGGTGTGTGAGAGCCAGAAATGATACACCAGTGGTAGATTGAAAAAGCTGTGCGGTGAAGAAAAAATATTGATCATGTCACCAAATAGATTAAAACTCGAGTAACGAGCCTGGTTTAAAATGTAAGAAGTAGAAAGTGCAGATATTTGTGTAAAAAATGTAATTAGTGAAAGTAAAAAGTTGTCCGAAAAATAAATAGTGAAGTAAAGTACTGATACCAGAGAAATCTACTTAAGTACAGTAACGAAGTATTTGTACTTCACTGCTTCCCACTTCTGTTCATTTTATAAGTTATTCAAAGTCAAATGCAAGAGGATAGCATAAGATCCTATTGTAAATTGGTATCCATAGATCTAGCTTGTTTGTCCAGTACATCCCACAGATGCTAAATCAGATCTAGAGTACACCTTCAACTATTTGTCATGTTCCTCAAACAGTTCCTGAGCAGTTGTTGCAAAGTGGCTTGACACATTATTCATCTAAGAAGGCGGTTTGTAATAGGGTATACCTTTGCAATGAAGGGATGTACTTGGTTTGCAAGAATGTAGGTGCTGCATGTCAAAAACAGCTGAAAGAATTACTGGTGCTCCCCTGCCCACTGTACAGGAACTGTATACATCCAGAGTGAGATAAAGGGCTCAGAAAATCACTCTGGATCCCTCACATCCAAGCCATATGTTTTTTTTTTACTTTTGCCATCTGGCCGACGCTACATCGCACCAAACACTAAGACAGCCAGGCACAAAAAAAAGTTTCTTCTCCCAGGCAATCAAACTCATAAAAACTTAAATGTTCTCCGCATTGTGCAATTAAATAAAAAAAAAATACATATGTGCAATACCACTTTTTACTAATCTAAATCTGTAGTTTTCTTGTGCAATAATACTCTTTGTTTATTTTCTTTATAAAAAAAAAATGTGCAATTACATTTATTCTCATTATTTATTTTGCTTTTTAATTGCCATTTTTTACTTTAAAAATGTGCAACTGGAAGATTTGTGCACCAAAACAAATTCCTTGTAAGTGCAAACATACTTGCCAATAAAGCACTTTCTGATTCTACTTCTGATTCTAAATCCACTTATAGGTTAGCAGAGCCCATCTTTTCCACAAGTTTAAACTTTAATAATGCAAAACATTTCAATGACTAAAATTTAGCAACTTAAATTATGTTGCTGCATAAAGAGCACACTAGAGGGCAGCACTTTGTTAATGATTAATTGTAATCCTAAGTAAATCTACATTTTATGGGGAAGTGGTAGCTCAGTGGTTCATGAGCTGGTTTACTGATTGGAAGGTCCTATATACTGCTATAATGTACACGTGACAAGTTAAAAGGCCTGCCCCCTTTAAATTGTAATAAACAGACTGCCAAAAGAACACTGCAGTACAGTAAAAACCTTCTGCTGTTAAATCAGGGTAGTTTATATCTGTGCTGTCAGAATAAGTCATGTTTATAATTGCAAAACAGTGTGATCACTGTCTCTACTGTTCATCTTTTCTTGCATATATCCAAAATGTTAGTGTTAGATGGTATTATGGTGTTAAGTGAACTAAGACATGTTTGGCTACACTAATAAATATTTCATTCATGAATTCACTACATGTCTTGCCAAGAATGGAAGGCCCTGATCTTGGAAATATACCAGATTTTTTTAATTGCCAAGGTTTATTATGGTAATGTATTGGTTTGTAATATAAACCTTTTTACCGGGTGTGTTAAACTGAACCTTTTCATGGTGCTGTGCACTGATGTCCAATCAAAGCTCTATTCCCATTATTAATCCCCAGAGAGACTTCAGAAATACCATGATCCTGAACAAGATAAAGATAATGAATGAATGAATACATCTGTTAAAACTGTTCTTTTCATCTGTGCATCTGTTCATTATGAATCAAACAGTATCATTTTAATATTGATATATACATATCCATATTTTCTTACTTCCATTCACTCATTCATTTATCCATCCAGCCATGGTTGTGAGATGTAGACCTTTTTATTTACCCCGGGAGTTCACCACCGCTATTTTGCTCGGAGTGTACATTCCACCTAGAGCTAACGCTAAGGAAGTGCTCAGTGTACTCTAGGGACCAATAGCAAACTGCAGAACACACACCCTGACAGATTGTTTATTGTCGCCGGAGATTTCAACCATGCAAATCTCAGGACTGTGCCCCCTAAATTTCACCAAAATGTGGACTTTGCAACCAGAGGCGAAAACCACAGTTGTTAACACAAACCACATGTTGTTTACACAAACATCCCAGTCACATACAAGGCGAAGCCCTGCCCCGAACTTGGTTACCCAGACCACATCTCTGTTGTGCTGATCCCAGCATACAGACCACTCAACAGGCTTTCAAGACCAGCTCGAAAGTGGCCAGCAGAATTCATGTCTGCTCTCCAGGACTGCTTTGAATGCACTGACTCATGGCTGTGTGCTCAGTCCACTGCTGTTCACTTTGTTGACTTACGACTGTGTAGCAATGTACAGCTCGAATCACATCATCCAGTTCGCAGATGGCACGACTGTGGTGGATCTCATCAGCAAGAACGATGAGTCAGCATACAGACAGAAGGTGAAACAGTCAACAGCCTGGTGTAGAGCCAAAAGCCTGTCTCTGAACGTTAACAAAACTAAAGAGATGGTCGTTGACTTCACAAGAACACAGAGCGACCATTTGCCACTGATCATCAATGGGTCCCCCGTGGAGATCATCAAGAGCACTAAATTCCTTGGTGTTCATCTGGCTGAGAAGGCTGAGGAAAGATCATCTCCTTCCCCCATCCTGCCCATGTTCTACAGAGGGACCATTAAGAGCATCCTGAGCAACTGCATCACTGCCAAGTTTGGAAACTGCACCTACAGAGGATAGTGAGGACGGCTGAGAAGATCATCAGAGTCTTTCTCTCCTCTATCACGGACATTTACACCACACGCTGCATCCCAACAGCATTGTGGACGACCCCACACACCCTTCACACACACTCTTCACCCTCCTGCCATTAAGGAAACGATTCCAAAGCATTTGGGTCGTCACATCCAGATTGTACAACAGTTTTTTCCCTCAAGCCATCAGGCTTCTCAACACAGAGCTGAAATGAAACTCACGCACACACACAATCAGCTGTGTGACTGATCTGTACAACCCGGACTCAACACACAATCATACTCACTTCACACATCCATGTCTTCAGCACCACCCATATTACATTACTTAATTATTATAAACTGTTTTCATGCTGTTTACATGCTGTTTTTGCACATCCTTTAGAATGCTACAATTGCTGGTTTGCACAAACCCTTTTGTTTACATTTTGTTTACTTACAAGTACACTCCTGTGCTCAGTTCTCTCTGCACACTGTACTGTATAATATACAGTAGGTTTTACTGGCAGCGCTATCTTGTGTTTTGTGTATTTGTCCTACACTGTCCTGTGTTGTCTTTGCACTGTCTGTCTTGCACTTTTGAACCAGGTTGCACACGTTGCACTTTAGGTGGTGAGAACACTTACTATTCCTTAGCTCTGTGTTTTCTGTTATGTAGCTTATGTTTTTTTTATGTAGCACCAGTTCTGGAGGAACGTCGTCTCATTTCGCTGTGTACTGCATCAGCTATATATGGTCGAAATTACAATAAAAGCTTCTTGACTTGACTTGATCTAACACAGCTACTGAATTATAATCACATGTATAAATCTGAATTTATTATTCTTTACCAACAATGTGGAACCAGTATCTATATTATATTTAGATCATATAAATATCATAAAATTACAATCTTTTAAAATGTTAGAAATTCAATTCGTAACTAACTAAGTTCGAAACGATTTGATTGCCAGAACATTCAGTGCATTTTTCAGAAAGCCGTGTGAAATTGTGTCACATGACCATTCGCAGTTGGTTAAACCACAGTATGATTTAAAGTTTCATTAATAGACCCAAATATTTGTCATTTTGATAAATGGTGAAATGATTTAGTGAAATCTTGGTGTTTCTTGCTTAAAGTATAGGAAAGCCCAAACAGTCAACTTAAACTTGAAGAAACTCAAACAGCAGAAACCTTATTAAAATGTATTTTAAAATGATAATGAAATAAAGACTATAACTGCATGGGAGGTAAAATATATTTGACCCTAAGAGGTCAGATTTACAAAGCATTCCCAGTTACCCACCCTCAAGTGGGTCAAATCAACTGCAATCCAGGGGTATTAAGGATTGTTAATTCAATGGGAAAAAGACCGCTAAAGATTAAGACATCACATGCTTACTTGGGAAGAAGTACTTAATGGTCAGATGATATCCTTTTGCATTGATTGGACTGCAAAAATCTTGCCACTAAAAGTTCCCAGACTTAAAATAAAAGACAAGTGGTTTTTAGTTTTGCTGATTACAACAATCCAACAATCGTGAGAATTTGGGAAATGATTTAATAAATGAATATATGATTTAACAAGTGAAAAACATACAAATAATGTTGAATAACAATCATGTTTACTGCTATTTGCTTATATTACATATAATATTTGATTATTTTCTATTTATACTAAAGAACTGTTGAATTCTCAAACCTGATTGGTCAGAAGAGTCATTATATTAGTTTTCAGTAACAGCAACATTATTCACAGGAACCTATATGGTAGGATATCTCCAAAAGTGTAAACGTTATTTTAAGTGTATAAATGTGTTATAAATGTGTGTCCTTTAATAAAGAAAAGGGTATAATTAAATTAGGCTCAAACTCATTAAGTGTCTGAAAGTTTTCCACCATGGGGAATGTCTCCAGGACTCGTTTCTGAATTCCCAGAATTATGAAAAGCTGCATGTTTTTTATCCGTATCAGGGAAAAGAAAATATGTGATAACATGAACTTACTTGTTTAATAGATGTTTCACAACATGTAATGTACCATGTAAATGTAATGATGCAAGGTTAAAAGGAGAAGTGCAAACTTGGCCTATTGCTCTATAATATGCAATAAATAAAACACTTTGAGATGTGATGTTATTTAAAAAATCTTCACTTTCTTACAGTGTGAGTATTTGGCAGATTCGATGACATCGTTTTAGTGAAAGCTTGCTTGTTTATTGCTTTGTTTTTGGATTTTTTTCAATAGAGTCTCTATTTAGGCTGAATTTATTCTGTCTCACACTTCTCATAACAAGTCCCTGGTCCCCTGCACGTCTTACAGGCTCTCTATGAAAACGTGACATAAAGATATATTATTTACATTATTAGTTCTAATGCATAATAAAATGATGAGTAACACTCTAGCTTTAGTTGATGTTATATAAATTTTTCTTTGGTTCTATGAAGTGAGGCACAGCAACTAATGTGCTGATGCATATAAAAAAGAAAATATTTCTTTGCTCTCTGTTGTGTATGAATTTCTTTAATAAATCATCTAAGATCAAATATCATGCATATTTTATACAATTTTATTGACATACTGCTTGTTTCCATCACTGAGATCATTGTTTTAATTAAAAACCTAAAAAAAAAAAACAGGTCTTTGAAAGTGAAGCTGGCTGTTATACAGAAATCCACTTGGCTCCCATCTCGGATGCTGAGTGCTTGGCATGGAGTGTAAAAGCTGTTATACTTTATGTGTACAGTAATTTGGATTCCGTAGCTATTTAGGATCCAGCTATTGACTTTTCAGCAGGTCTGTAAAAGTGGGTCACTCATTTCTCTCATACGTCCTCATAGACACCACATCATCCATTATGCATTTCTAAAAAAAAAAGGTGTGCACACACACACACACACACACACACACACACATAACACACACACACACACATCTCGCCATTCTGCATTTCGTAAAGAAGGGCATATGACAGTAAAGGAAACATTAACCTCAAATTACTCACCACTAACAATTTCCCGCCCTGAACTTCTCTTTCAATTATTGTGCTCTTGCCTTCCCAGGTCTGTGTTTGAATGAGTTTACCATCCACCAGTCTCATAACAGTCTGAAATGAAATGTTTATTAGAAGAAGATACCTGGTTGTAAAAAAGTATGACACAAATGTTTGTTGCATTTACCTTCGCCTTCCTGTCATCTGCGGTGAGCTCATCAAATTCCTCATCCAACCGGAATTTTATTTCCACTGTCTTGAAGGTAGTTGTGGTTTTCATCAATATGAGCCCCTGATCATCGACACTGAATAACAGACTGGGCTTGGCCAAATTAGCGATTTGCCTGGATGCAAACCCAATGCCTGCAAATCCAAACTTATTTTTATTCATCTTGGTGCAGATAAATCACAAAGGAAATATGTGCAATAGGTTTCTATTGAAATATTTGTGAATTAATACTCACCAACAGCCTTCATGTATTCATCAAAATTCTCGCTAGCAGTCAATTTCCATGTACCAATAAACTGTTCCATGTTAACACTGCTTTTTGGTATACTTTGGTATTCGAATACTGATATGAACACTGGGGAGCCTGAATTAGAGAATTAAAAGAGAAAGGCATGTATAGGCACATACGGACAACCCCCAAGGGTGGAAACTTTTCATTGGCCCTAGATTTCTTAAAAGGGAGGGGTATAAGTGTGTGTGTGTGTGTGTGTGTGTGTGTGTGTGTGTGTGTGTGTGTGTGTGTGTGTGTGTGTGGAAATAGGAACAGAAATCAGTAGATGCATCATACTGTGTTATGAAACTAAGTTTCAAAAGATTCCAAATTATTACTTCTTTCTTTAGAACTGGACTGCACATGTACGCACACACATTTACATTAGCCATCATGCATCAAATATGCATCTTTACTAGTATTAGTTATTTAAAAAAAGATGATGTACATCATCTGAGTCATTCATAAGAATTAAATTAAATGCAGGGATTTGAGAAAACCTTTCAGGCAAATGACAAAAAACTTGTACCAGTTTTGGGGTTAAAGCTATGTAACTGTACTGTGCATTTTATAATTCTGCATTAACATTATGGTTTGATTTATGACACACAGTGGGCATGACTGTAGGACATGAAGCAGGATAAATACACTCAAACAGTGTACAGCAGTCCTGCTGAGAGAATATAGCTTTAATCCCGATTACAGGAATTTTACTAAGTATGCTAGATCAGCATATTCAGCTGGCACCACACTTGTATCAGAGAAATGTAAAAAAAATGTAAAAATACTAAACATTTTCCAAATATAGATAAGAATTAGCAATGATATTTGACATGTCAAGTCAAGTCAAGTTTATTTGTATAGCGCTTTTCAACAACAGACATTGTCTCAAAGCAGCTTTACAGAAATCAACAATCAAGGTAAATGGTGTGCATTTATCCCTGATGAGCAAGCCATGACATGCATGTATATTCACCCATTAACTATTTCTGTTTGCAGGCCATCTTAACAAATTAAAACTTTGCAAGCAATAATTAAAAAACAATGTAATAGACAATGTATTGGAAATCTAGCTGTGTTCAGGTGCTGTTATAGATAAAAAGAACAGATAGGCAGTTAAGGATGTGATTATCTGACTGTTGCAGAAGAGTGGGCATTTAATTTTTAGACAAAGACAACAATTGTTTGTACTGTGATTACTGTACCAGTGTACCACTATAGCACACTGGTGTGTTGAGTGTTTAGGTTGCCCAGTATACGAGGACACACTTCTAAGCCAACAAGACACAAGAACTGTTTTTGCAGTCACTCTATTATTTCATTCTAATGGAATTAAAGGATAAAGGAAATTATCTTCAAGCTATCGAATCCTTTTTTTCTATTATTGTCATTCTAACCACTGTTGGTTCTGTTCTATGCATATTTCTCCTGCTATTAATTATTACTTATTTATTGTGCTTAATGTCAGGTATTTTGTCAGTTTTTACTGTTTTATTAATATTGATATTGCTTTTAAGAAAAGCGTTGCTCCGGAAAGGTTCCTGATAGTTCTTGAAAACAGGTGACTCCGGTTAGTGAGTAGGGCTCGGAGGGTTATATCCACACAACTTTATTAATTAAAAATCAAAATATGAAGCTTTTTATGAAGGTCTAAATATCATATCATTGATCATAAAATGACCAAGAATCAAAGCAGTTGCACCTCTGAGACCTCCTGTAGCTGGCTAAGTTACTTACCAAGTTTTTAGGTTTTTAGGTTTTTGCTAATTTACTGGGCAATAATATGTAATAAAACCATTAAAAGCCTCTATGGCTTGGCCTTATTTTTTTGCCAGGAGTGTTTATTGTGTTTTTTCTGAGTATCTAATTTTGTGCAGCAAAAATAGGATTTCATTGTGTTTTCGAATGTTGCATCTTAAATAGTTTTTTGATGCTATAGTAATATATGCTGACTGCAAATGAAAACCACACAAGAGGAGATCATACAAAGCCTAGAGAGTAACCTGAGCTCTGGATTAAACCAGAACTGTGAAGCAGCAACACTAACGTGCCCCACCCTACCTCACAGTTATTCTGCCTTTCAGCCCATTCAACACAATCGGCACTGGACAAAATAGGTCAAATCTACAACTCTGCATCTTTGATCAGTTTTTCTGTTTTTGAATCTTACAATTCAATCACGGTTATTTATCATATCATATATGGGCTTTTGAAATTTGTATGTGATTTGTGAACTGTCAATTGTTATAAGTCCAGTAGGTGGCACTGTTCCTACACAAGAAACCTTTTTCTTTCCTTCCTCAGTTCCACAAGTTTATTGCGTTCACTTACTTTTAAAAAACATCGCTGTCCTGCATGAGGAAGACATTTTTTGATTATTCTCCTTTTTCTGTGTCTGAAAACATCTTCCTAACTGCTCTTCCTAGACTGCAAGCCAAACTCAGCTGTTGCACTAAAGTTAACATTACATTACTAAAGAGAGCTTTAGTGTTCAATTCTTTTATATGGTATATGTAATTATGGTGTTTAAACTTCATAAATCATCAGAACAACAACTGAACATTTGCTGTTTCCACACGGACGATTAATGAGGTGATACCGGAGAATCTGTACTTCTTCTAACATTCATACGGGATACAGAATCAGAGAATTTTTAAGAGAATATCTTATCTTATCTTATCAACATTTTAAGCTTTCTATTCATATATTTATTATGTATTATGGCAAATATCCACTGAGATTCAGGTTGTTTTATTTATGTGTTTGTATAGAGACGGCAGAGAGCGCCCCCTGTCTGTTTTCTTTATTTTACAAATAAATAAAGCACAGCGTTTTGTTATTATTATGAGTTTATACTAAAATATATCCTTTACATGTTCGATTGATATGTTGCTTTATTCTGTACTTTTAAAAAAGACAGAGTAATTTAAGTTCATTTTGGCATTATAAGGGAAAAATGGCTCAAAACGTGCCGGGGCCCTCAGAGGGTTAATTGTCTGCATCATGGCGGTTTTTGGTGCTGATTTGAAACTTGACGCATCAGTAAAACACACGTTTACTGATTAAAAAATCTAATTTTTATATCTAAGTAAAGAAGGGACGTATAAATGTGACGAATAAATGTGTGTTGCACTGAAGGTTTTAATTTCGCCTTTTCTACATGTATTTATTTATATTTATTTATTAGAAATGAGCAAACCAAAAATGCGCTCTTCATCAATCACACGTTAATAAACTTTGTGCCGTTAAAATGAATTTGCATTAACGCTTTACTAGTGCGTTAATTTTGACATCCCAAATTCATATATTAATACAAAAATCTAATTTAAAATTTTTTTACTTAATGAATGTATCCAGGCTGAACATCCACTATATAGAACACAAGCAGAGAAAAGATGTTGATGATCAGGTGATCAGGAATATCATGTTTACATTACTGACTCCCTCTGTCTCATCCACGTTAACTATACTGTACTTCTTGTTGGCTTCTACCTGCTCATTGTTAGCTTCGTACACTAGCCTGCGTCTGTGGTGTGTAAGAAACTTGCAGAGACCTGTTTAGAGGTCTGCCATTACAACATTAAATGTAATGATTAAGTTCCTCGCTCAAACGTTTCAAACCTAATTAATAATGCAAAATATAATGGTAAAATTACACCACCCAGTCTCAGTACCTGAGTATGAATGATGCTTAATATTTTATGATTAGCAAAGTGGTACACTATATTTTATGATGTTATATATTTGTAGTATTAATTGTACATGAATTGTCATACAGTGGAAATGCAGAGGGATTGAGGGAAATATGAATAATAACTGCGATTGGTTTATCTGTCTGATTCAACATTACATTTAAAGGTACATATTTGTTTTTGTTATTTGTCTAAGTTACATTTAGTGTTAAATGTCTAACCCATTATTCATATAGATAGATAGCTCTAGAGATCTAGAGATGGATGCTATTTGAACTGATTTACAGAAAACTGGTGGCTCCTTGTGGGTTTACATTGTCAATTTTTCCTCAGATAAAACAATTGGCACTCTTGGCCATGCTTATCAATTTAGCTTTTGCTTTAATTTAAAAACACATAAAACTTTACATTTTTCATTTTAATTAATTAGTTTTCATATAGTGTAGTTTAGTATCAATCACCCCATAACCTCTACCTCCAGAGAACCACTGCCTTCACTTGCAACATTATGTAAAGTGATGTCTCTCATTCACTCAGTTTAATATCTTATGGTATATGTTTGAGGATGAGTGCTGATAATCTCCTCTCTAGGCTAATCCTTTGTAAGGAAAAGAATGATCTTTTTGGACTGCTCCTTTATTTCTCATTTTGTTCTTTTTGCTTGTGTTATTCCAGAACTGGTGTTGTTTGTTTTTAACCTGCAAAGATATAAACTTAATCTGTGTCACTCTGACAACTACATGTTTACTACACATCAGCTCTTGGTTTGCACATTACTGGCACTTATATATTGCCCAAATATTTGTGAGGCAGGAATCACCTGCTTGTACAAGGCTCTCAGAGACATCTGCTAAAATTTAAACTGAAGATTGTATTCACCTTTTTTTATGCTACTGTTAACAAGCGTCTGCGAACCTATGCAAATAATTGCTTTGTGCAAGAGGATCAAAAATTAGCCATTATCTGCACAACACACCTGCAGGCACGTTACCACCCCACCCCAGCCCACCCACGTACTGATATACACACAAACTGAAATACATTTTGTACAACAACATGACAGAAATTCTATTATACAGATATGCATAATGTATAATGTATATAAATAACATCATAACAGGGATTATGCATCTGTCTCAGGTAAAGTCTAAGCTAAACCCATTTAGTGTTGTGTCTGGCACTTACTTACACACTCTCAGGGTGTTAGAGTGTGGCTGAATAGAATAGAATAGAATAGAATAGAATAGAATAGAATAGAATAGAATAGAATTTTAGATCTTAAAACATAGTCATGTGTTGCATGAAGCAGTATTTGGAATAATAATAATAAATCATCATGCAGCCATCTGTTCCTGGAAATATCTCATTGAGTGGGCACTGGTTTCAAAAGACTGAAAACTCTGGCTGTTAACCAGGATTCATAGAATCACTGTGACTAGTGCCCTATTTCAGCCCTTCACTTCCTGAAGTACTATAAAGCAGATGAATATAGTATGCCAAATATTGGAACAGGACATTTAGGTCATAAGGACTTAACAAAAATGTGCTTGATGTGCTTGATGCAGCATTACTGATATAAACCTTTATACAGAACATGAAAATGGTGCAATGGAGACACAAGTAGAAACCAACTGCCCAGACATCCTGGACTGCAAATGTTCTAAAACCCATGCAAAAGCCACAAGACCCATGAGAAGGAGATGTGCCTTAAAGAAAAAATGTCAGTATTGACTAGGTGACCAACATGTCTCGGTTTTCATGCTGATGTCTTGCCCAGGCTCTGTTTAGACAGGGGAAATTAGGCCCATGTGCATTTCCTCATGGCAGATAAACAGTTGGTCTGACAATTATACTTCCCACTATTCGGTCTATGCAATGCCATAGTTTGCATTTAAAGGAAGGAATGCTCTACAAGCTCACGCTCTGATTCTGACTTACTGAGCCATTAAATGGAATTATATTAGAAACCCATTTTGGAAACATTTGTTTTAGGAGTGTAAAGATACATGTATTCATGTCCAAACCTTTTTGGTACAGGGCTTTAGGTTCAGTGCACATGTAAACTGAATGCAATCCTTTTACGCACGGAACATAGTTAAAAGCTGAGTTCCCTCACAAATGTATTAAGTGGCAAAATGCAAGTTCGTTTAGTCTCCACCTCGCACTTGAGTGCAGTATTACTCTTTCTTTATTATTACTAAATTTCAAAACACAAAAAAAAAAAAATCCAAAGGTAAAATCCAAAGGTGTCACTGTGGCTATTCACTCAGTACCGGAAATACAATTTATAGTCCATTGTAAAAGCCAGATTTTGTTTTGCACATGCACAGAATTGCCTCCACATCCTGTCATCACCACCTGGCAATTTCTGACAATTCCGCATATCAAGGAAGTAAATGAATGAAGGATTGAAAGAATGAAGACATTTGTTAAAGTATGATGAAATAAGAAGAACAGTTAAGGAGAACATAACTTTAGAAAATATTAAATGTAAAACACACACACACACACACACACACACACACACACACACACACACACATACTTACATGTACATCTGTATTTAAGTACATTCTGCTTTTTTGTGTTGTTTTTTTGTTGTTTTGTCCCCCGCTTCTGTTTGTGTAACCTGCTGCTGCTGTAACACAATAATTTCCCTCACTGGATCAATAAAGTATGTCTAAGTCTGAAGTCTAAGTCTATTAAAGTAGTAAGTTAGTAGTTAAAACAGGTTTTGGGCTCATGATAATTTAAATAAATATTAATCAGTGTTTAACTCATTAATATCATTCTTAATAGATAATAGATAGATTCATAGATTTGTGTGCTAAGAGTAACAGAGCCTTTAACATAAACTGAGTTGATTAAGCGAGAGTCTTGTGACAAAAATGATAATAGCATATTATATCCAGTACTTTGGATACTTAAGTACATTTGAAAGCAAATACTTTTGTCCTTTTACTTAAGTGAAAGTTTAATGGGAGCACTTTTACTATTCCTGGAGTAGTATTTTAGAGTGTATCTCTACTTTAGTAAAGTTAGTGTTCATTTGCTTTATTCTATTTTATTTGTATATGCATATTATTTGTATGAAATTTTATTAAATATTATTTTATATATTAGTTAACCAAGCAGGCATTTTATTAAAAATGTTTTAAATTTAAACTTCACAGAATAATATTAAACGTAAACGACACATGAGACAAACCAGTCTTTAATGAACCTAAAATTTTTTGCCATAATGGACACAATTAGTTTAACGATTACATTTATAACCACTGCACATTAAATGATAAAAAAGCATTTTACTATAAAGCATAGTATATTTGTTTTAAATCATCAAATTAATAGCAGCTTTATGCCATAGTAATATTTAATTTACATCCTGTTATAGATCAGAGTTCTGTTTGTTGTTCAACCAAAGGTGGGGGAGCTGCACCTCTGAGTAAATGTCAAGTCTGTTCATTTATTTATAAACACACGTTAAATCTAATCCTAATTACATGTGAGTGTTTGCAAATTATGTTCTGTCAGGCTGGGTCATTTAAATTCTAGACAGTACAATTCCAGGCTTCGCTGAATAATTGTACTGAAAATGCTCTTGTAGCACCAGTGTTCATTATTATGCACACTTGGTTTGGCTTTGGCATGGTCTTACATGGATTAAGCCCTGAACATCTACTGATTATTGCATATTCTCAGTCTTGTGATTGCAGTTGCGATGTGACACAAGCATCAGCTCCATGCAAATGGTTACAGAAGATGGGCTCATTATCCACCATGGTAAATAGATTGTACGCCTCAATCTAGAGTTTGTGTTCAGGTGAACTAATACAGCTCTACATTTTCCTCTACAGTGCAGAAGTGGAAAGTAAATCTAACAGACTGTAGCAAACAGGAATAGGGGATTGGTGTTGTAATTTGTTTAGTCATAGATGGCAGTCTGTATATGTTTATGACAATATGAACAAGCAGAAGATGATAGATAGATAGATAGATAGATAGATAGATAGATAGATAGATAGATAGATAGATAGATAGATAGATAGATAGATAGATAGATAGATAGATAGATAGATAGATAGATAGATAGATAGATAGATAGATAGATAATGGTTAATGGAAAGCCGGCAGCAGTTAATGTTGCCTCTGAAATGTTTAATCTTCTTGTATTTCCACATACTGATTTATAAATTAATGTTGTAAAACATTTTGGATCGCCTTCCAAAAAAACTAACAACTCCTCACAAACAAATGTTTTCCACAATACAAATTACACACAGATCCACCACAAACAATAACACATATAATAACTATAGTATTGATATCAATCATCATGCAGCCATCTGTTCCTGTAAACCGTTCATTGCCAGATATTGAAAATGAATCTACAATTTCTGACCATTCAGTTTCTAGAACTTGCCATGATCTATTGAGTATGGAAGTATGTTTATGTATATGTATGTTTATGTATAACTTACCTTATATCGTAATGAATTATTCAGTCATTAGAATAATGTTCATGCTAATAGTGAAGTAATTATGAGAGTGAGGACTGTAAGTCTGGAATTATCAAAACGATTCTAAATATATGAGTGTCCATTGTATAGCACAGTGTGTTCTACAGTCTGTGTAATCTGTGTCTTGTATGTCTCACAGCACTCAAGTCATCATACACTGCAGGAGCAGGAATTTCAGAAAGGGACACCATAAATATCTACACTGTTTGTACAGTATAGCAGAACATTTGAAAATATCACAATTACTATGTCTTATTTGTCCACAAACAAATTCATCCACAGCATGTTCACAGAACCCCAAATCTTTATTCACCAAATTTTGCACACAGCGAAATGAAGGGAAAACACAATTTACACAGCAGAAGATGCAGGCAGGCATATTTTTTGAGGAAATCATTACATTAAAAAAAAAGAAAGAAAGAAAAGAAAAGACAAAAAAAACATTCAATGCATATTCTGTTTCCACCTCACTTCCACAGAGAATGGTCACAGAAGCTTAGCCACTGTAACATGGACACACACACACACACACTCATACATACACGCACACAAACACTCATTCAGATTTACACAAATGATTAGTCACTCCTCCGCAATGGCTGGATGTAAGCAGATGAAATTTGATTTTACAATAGTTACGTTAGCAGAATATATAGCGGAATAATATGGCATTTGACATCTTATGAAGTGTCCTGCTGGAAATAAAAATCACTCACTGCGTTCGTGTTCGGAAAAATAAAAGCCAACGTTAGAAGAAGAAGTCAAGGTGAGAAAAAACATGCTCTTATGAGTTATATAAAAAGGGCATGTAAGAAGACTAAACATTTTGCATTTACTATTAAGTCCAGAAGGTGGCTCAGGATGTGTTGCTGCAGATGAAGAATGTGTTAAGCTTGAACAAGGCTGCTTCATTCAGAAGATGGAAGTGCAATGTCATGATTATATTGTATATAAGCATAAATACACTGTACGGTTTCTTGTATATTTATGTGCATCTGTGTGTATGTGTATGTGTGAATGTGTGTGAGTATGTGTGCGAGTGCATGTGTGGATGCTGGGAGTGTCCCAGTGTGTCTTTGTTTGCATTTGTCACATCGAGACTAACCATCACTTATTCCAGAATCTTCAAAACGCTTAAATAAACAAATGATATCTCTTTTTGTTGTAGTTTAATCTAAAAGTTATATGATTATATTTACAAAATAATCTGTCATAAGCTATGAAATCAAGCAAGACAATTAAATGTTACTTGCTAGGTACTGACTGTGTGTGTGTGTGTGTGTGTGTGTGTGTGTGTGTGTGTGTGTGTGTGTGTGTGTGTGTGTGTGTAAGAGGAGGATAAGAAAGCTGATGAGCGGAGTGAGGAAAGGTGAGGACAGGATGCTTTCACGCTGTAATCTCTTCTTTCAGCTCCTTGTTTCTGCGGACCACAGCAGCGTGTTGCTCCTGAGAGAAGCACAAAAAAGCGACAGTCACATAATGACAGCAAAGAAATATAATTACCTAATTACAAAATAAAATAATTGGTACATACTACAACATATGTTCAGGGGTCTAAAGATCTGTATCTACATTGAGATTTAACAAGAAAGTGGGCATGTCTTATACCAAATGAGTTTGTTTGTTTTTTTCAATAGCGGTGACATGGGAGTTATTATTTTCTGCTCCTGTCTATCTGTGACATTTCCTAACAAGTGTAATTGATTTTAAATGTAAAATTTAATAGTATAGGGTATAGGAATGAATGTGGGCTTCCAACATTATTTGTAAGCATGCAATCCAAAGACTACAAGCTACAGACTACAGACTTCCCTGTCATTCCCTGAATCCCACAGGTGACTAGCAGCTTTCATACGCTCACACTATAGAGCAAGAATCACATGTGAGTTTGATTTAAAAATCTAATTCTCTATAGATTCTGAGGATGTTGTAGCCTCATTTCAACATGTTCACCAATTTAGAACTAAAACAACTCGTCTAAACTGGTCACATGGCAGGAGTGTCATGTTCTACCTTCTCATGCAGGCGTTCCAACATGGCCGCCAGGTAAGCCCTGCGGTTCTCATTGTTTTGCTCCATTTTCATAATGAGCTTTTCCTCTGCCATTCTGCTAAAGTTGTTGTTCTCCTCCATGGCTTTGAACAGCACGTCACGCTCATGATCCCGTTTCTCAGCCAGAGCTCTCAGAACCTGTGCTTCTTGAGACTGGGGAGAGAAGCCAAATATAAGCAGGCATTCTATATCAATGCAAACAACTGACATAAAACAAATTAGGTTTAGCACATTCATCACACTTCTTCTTTGATTTCACACCCGAATGTACAGTAGAAACTAATCAGTATTCATTCCAAGTCATTTGTGCCACCATGTCAGAATTGAAAACACTCACTTTCCTGCGGTCTTCTGCAGCTTCCAGTTTCTTCTGAATGTCATCCAGAGAGATGTTCCTCTTTTTGGGAGGAGTTACAATACTATGTGCCACATCTGACACAGGGGAAGGGGGCTTCAGGATCAACTCAAAGGCCTGACCCGAAGCCCGTTTGTTTATGGGCTTCACCTCCATGTCTGCATGAAAACCATATGTGAAACAACTGAAATATTAACTATGGCTTACAAAAGTAATTGTGTCTTAATTGGCTTTTACTATTACTACTACTAATAATAATAATAATAATAAAATAAAATAAAGGCCCATTAAATTCCTCATTGTAAGATATCCAATTAAGATCCAATTAAACATGATTAAAATATGAATTATCAAGTTAAATACTTAAGTAAACATATTTCTGAGCCAATATAATTAGTATATCTTACAGTCTTTCTTGGCGTCCAGGTTTTTCTGTGGCCTCGAGTTAAAACAGGAGCATATGAGGGAGAACATGGACAGCTCCTTCATCTTTTCTTTGTATGCTGTGAAAAAAAGAGCAATAAAATAAGCACCCTGAAGTGCAAAGTTTTACAAAATACATGGTCTCACAAGTGTTTTTTTACTCGTTTATTTCTGAGCATCCATTGTTATCTCATTATTTACACATTCAGTTCTATATTAGTGAGCTTTTTTGTTAGCAGGTGTTACATAATTTCAGCTATAACATGCGTTTTAAAATCCACTTTAAGTACAGGACGTAAGCTTTGCAGTATTACAGCGATGTTCCCCCACACACCACCTGATACATTCCAGATAGTTCAGTTAATTGAGTTAATTTCGAACTGTAATATGAAGCTCTTTACCAAGCGCAAAGTGCACCCTCCTTTACCACGTGCACATTTAAGTCTTTACAAAGCCTTAAAGCACAGGTGGCTCAGCTAATGTCTGGATTATGAACATTTTGAGGCCGGAGCTCTGAGTCTCATGAAATATGCAGGACAGGCTAATGATGCTGGTCATTTCCTGTCATCTGTAGAGTTTTACAGATTGCAGGCACATCCTCCAAACTCCATTATCTAGGGGAACAGAAAAAAGCTAGAATATATTTTATGCAGCAGTGAGACAAGAGTTAGGTGGAGATAGCCTGTGGTTTCTGAGCCATCAGCCATCCCATGCTAAAGCTTGTCTTTTTCCATTATGACCAAGCCCAGTTCACAGGACCAACAAGACAAAGGAGCAGACACATGGTCCCCTGTGTGCAGATGTCCACTAGTGTCAACAGAGCATAGATAACAATTCACATGGACCAGCAAATGCCACCATGTGCAGTGTTCCATTACTGCAGGGCTGGCCAGCCTCCCAATCTGTGGACTGCTTGGCTTCCTGCTACGAACAAGCCCAAGTCTATAAATATATTGTAAATTAGACCTGTATTTATATTCAGTATAGTAATAAGACAGCATATTTTGATGTTTAGGCCTGTATTTCTGCTGTAGGTCATAAAACACAGACCCACCCATTTACAGCTAAGCTTTCATTGAAACCTGGTGATCAACCCATCGGCGGCTTAGCCAAAGCAAATAACGATATTTCACCTTTTTAATGCTTTTAAATAATGCATTTTTACATTTTTAGCATATTCTTGTGTTGTAGTTGAATTAAAGAATTGCAATGATGTTAATAAAAAATGTCAGTCCATAAATAAATCAGGAGCCCTTTCATAAATCACATAGGTATACAACACAAACACAAAAGCTATCACTTATACTTGTGCATATCAATAAATCTGTGAATCAATACCATAAATCAGGAGTTCCTCTGTATATTTGTGTGTATCCATGATCTAGACGGGGCGTGTGATCTGATTCACAGCCAAACGTTTAACACATAAAGCTTTCAAAAGGCCATCGAGCATATATACAATCCCAGGCGGATAACCCATCCATCTATTATAACGCATTTAGGAATAGGAAAAAAAAACGACGCGTTTCAAACATAATAGAAAAGCATGGATAGGTGAATGTTTGATTATAAAGCTGTATTTTTTTTTTTTTGAAAGAGTTATTTTTGCTGTTGAGGGGGAGCAGTTGTAGAAGAGAAGATGCCGGTGTCTTGGGTGGGGTCTTTCTGCATTATGCTGGAGAGAGAGCCGAGGCAGGTGCGCCATTCTACACGCAGAATCGGATAAAATATCATATATATATATATATATATATATATATATATATATATATATATATATATATATATATATATATATATAGTAATTAGTTTATTTGTCTTGGATTGTAATCTTTTCTTCCAAATCATTTCCAAAAATATATTTTGTTCTAGCTTAAGGATGTTTTTTAGGTAGTAAAATCAGAATTGCACAACAGAATTAATTAATGCGACTGTATTTAATAGAATATTATTGTTATTGTAAATCCGTGCGTTATATAATTCTGTGTGCATGGGATTTGGATACAATCTTGGATTCAGGAATCCCGACAAATTGAGGATGAATAGGATGAATAGATGATCAAAATGTGAGCACACTTACCGACGGCGATTTTGTCCATTGTGGTGGTTTTGGGGTGAAGTGTTCAGGCGTTGCGGTCTGTGCCGGCGGCGTTAAGAAGATGCGTAAGGCACTGAATCAGCAGAGCACAATGCGCTCGTGCAGAGGGAGACAGCACTAATAAGCAGTGGGAGCGGTTCACTGATCAGCATCTCCACGCGAGAGCAGATTGGCCGGTTCCACTTTACGTAGAAAAAAGAGGGCAGGCGTTTAAGCGAATAGCTTACATAGCTCAGAGAAATGATCTTACAGATGTTCCCTTCCTGCTGTTGCCACAGAGCAATGTCAATCCAAATACCCAGGAATGCATCATCTCTCTCAGTGCCCAGTTCAACATTTCTGACCCTCTTTTTTTCTATAACATTTAATAAAGATATATACTGCATTATCCATGGTCGCAGCAGATCCAAAGCCAAATCCGTGGGCACAATAATCAAAAGGACACACCCTGAATAGGACAGGGTGGAAATGCACACACACACACACACACACACATGCACGCACACATATATACACTCATAAGAGGCATTTTAATCTGGGTTCTTCAATCATAGGTGGCTGCAGGTTGTCATTCCAACCTGATTCCACTGGATTAATCAATTCCCATTGGTCTACAATCACTCTGAAACAATGAAATATGAAATATGAGGACACACCCATAATAAGATGCCAGTCCATCACAGGGCACTGTGCACACACATTCAACACACTCAAAAGTAGTTCTGTCCAGCCCATTGTTCTTCCACAAATCCAGCGTTTTTCAAACCAAGCAGGAGATGATTTTACTGTTTTAATCAGTTCATCTTGGTCTCTAATAAACTGTGAAGTGTGTCATCTGTTTGGGTGGAATGGAAGCCTGCTGCCACAGTGGCCAACGATAGAAGATCCCTGGTCTGGCAAATTGAATCTAATTATTATTATGGTTGGAATAAAGCAGGGAACATAAAGGAAACCAATAGGAACAGTAGGAACACATGAGAAAGCACACACAGCAAAATATTTCGATTCAGACAAGATTTAGCATCTGTGCTAAACTTAATTACTTTGACACGCATTCAGAAGCTGTTTATTGTCACATAGTGATAGATTCAGAGGATATCCTCATACACATGGACATTAGGAGTGAGGAGGGAATACACCCTGAGAGGGACACCGTTCCTTTACAGCATTGTGCTTCCCATCAGTTATTTCATTTAATAAAAAAAACAACAGAATCAGATTGCTAGGCCACAAATATTTTTTCCCACATACAGTAGAGCCTGGCCATCATTAGGGGCTATATGTCATATATGATACGCACCAGAACAATTTAGACACTCTTGACCAAGGACTGTAATGTGACACCTGCATTAGAAGGCAGATATACTTTATAGTGGCAGCAAAAGGACATTTGGAATCATGTGCTCTCTGAGGTAAATCTCCCTCCCCGTAATTATGTTGCATCACAGACTGAGTCTTTCATATGTCATGATCAGTATTTTCAGGTTGTCAGTAACCAGCAACCAAGCCAATAAATCATCATACAAAGATACATAATTACTTCAGGACCTTTTCCGAAAACACTATACTATGTAGTCTGATCTCAATGAAAGCACACAACAGACTAAATAGTGCTGTGTCATGGATCCAGTGGAGCAGTGCAACACTGAAGGATTACTCCACTTCTCATAGACAGTGCAGGAAACATGATCAGAGCTACAGCTCCTGTGGACATCTCAGCATGTATCTACTGCTCTCTCACACTCTCGCTACAGTCTGACAGTGCTGTACTGACAACACTGAAATGTCACACTGAACTGTAACACTGAAGGTTAATCACACACTGCAGAAAAAAAGCTATTCTATTCTATTCTATTCTATTCTATTCATTTATTTTCATTTTGCTTTATTCTATCATGCTAATTTTTGCATTGATCTAGTTTATTGTATCCAGTTCTGATACATTCTGTTTTATTTTATTCTTTTCTATTCTATATTCACATTTTATTCTACTCCGATTTATTCGACTCTGTTCTGCAATCTTGTTTTCTGGTTTATTCAAGTCTCTTCGATACTAACTATCACTAACACTATATTCTATTGTGTTTTATATAATTTAATTTTGTTTTGCTTTATTCTATAGCATTGGTTGATAACATTCTATTTCGCTATATTTCATTCTATTTTATTCTATTCTGTTCATTTTGCTTTGTTCTATCATGCTCATTTCTGAATAGACCTATTCTATTGTATTCAGTTTTGTTCCATTATGTTTTATTTTAATTCTTTTCTATTCTACATTCACATTCTATTCTACTCAGATTTATGTTACTCTGTTCTGCACTATTTTATTCTGGTTTATTCACGTCTCTTTGGAACTTTTACAATATCCTATTCTGTTTTATATCATATAATTCTGTTTTGCTTTATTCAGAAGCATTGGTTGATAATGTATTTCGATCGATTTTATCCTATTTATATGGGTCTATTTAATTTCTATTCAATTCTTCTATTTACTTCTCCTATTCTACTCTATTCTTTTTTACTTTATTCTACTCTATTCTACTCTATTCTATTCTACTCTACTCTATTCTATTCTACTCTATTCTACTCTACTCTACTCTACTCTACTCTATTCTACTCTACTCTATTCTATTCTACTCTACTCTATTCTACTCTATTCTATTCTATTCCTCTCCGTTCTGTTCAAACCAATTCTATCATACTTAATTCTGCACTGGTCTATTCTTTTCATTCTATTGTACCCTTTTTTTATTTGATACATGTTTATTTCATTCCAATTCTATTCAGCGCTTTACTGCTCTATTCTATTCTAATCTGTTTCATTACCTTCTTCTCTTTTTTTATTCTATCTTATTCTATGTGTTCTATTTTTTTTTTTTTCATTGTCTTCTTTTTTATTGTATTTCTCCATATTCTACATCTTTATATATTCTTCATATTTCAGGTGAAAGATAGTTAGAAGTGGTGCAGTGAGTTTCAGGAAGCGTGGTTCACCCCTGAGCTCTTTCTGTCTGTTTCTCCACCATTGTTCTCCAGCAGCTCTTTTCCTTGGGACACTATGGTATAATGGACACTCCCCAGAAACTGAGCAATGAAAAGAACAAGCACATGTGGATTATGGTGAATATTTCGATGAGTAGACGGTCAGTGAACATGGAGCTTCGTGTTCAACGAATGAAGGTACAAATATTGAAGCTTAACATCAGTCAGATGTTGCCTGTATCTATGTATTCCGTATGCATAACCGTATATTCGTACTTGTAGTCCGTGTGAGGCTTTTTATATATATAATTATTACATCATTACCCAGGATCCATGTCGGCTTGACCTTCAGTGGGAGGAGACACGTGGCGGAAATCGTGAGCATGGCTGCTGGGATACTGACTAAAGGTGAAATGTTTATTTAAACTCATTTAACTATGAGACTTGGTGGTGCGTGTTAGAATCAGATGCACGCATGTTTCATTTTTTATATAATGTGTGTGTAGGGTGTATTATATTTGCTTGCATTATATATAGAGAGTGACGTATTCTTGCTAATGACCGGCTAAGCTTTCTGCGTGTTTCCCTGCTAGTCGGAGAGACTCAGTACACGTCCTCCACGTGTATGGAGAAATGTTGAAGTAGGCGAGTGCTGAGGCATTTATTGAGTTTTCATGTTCATGGTGTTATTTTAATATACACGATCTAACGTGGTTACCACAGTGGAATACTCGTGCACATCAGACTCTTATCACTTCCGGTGTATTAATTATTGAATGATGTGTTGGTTTTGTGTGATCAGTGATCCGTGGTGTGACTCGGAGTGATCGGCTTGGTGGAGCTGTGATTTCCTGCAACAGTCGCACATTCACCACTGCTGCTGCACCCACACCTACTTTCCCCATCGAGGATGCTGGTATGACCTGGAGCTCATGGATTCAAATATTTGCATCATTTCCGGTTATTGACTAGAATTGTGATCATTAAGGAGATACCACATGACTGGGTGTGGCTTTGTAGGAAACAAACATCAGCGTTAGTGAGGGGTGTCGCATTACCACACCGTACAGTGTGTAGAGGAGGGTTTTATTCTACTTATACCACCAGCAGTTTGACAGTGACACACCATGTTTCTTAAGCATTTCGATACCTTTTAATGTTTTCATATTTTCCCAAAACATGTACCTTTTAATTTTTCATATCCATTATGCAAGTGATAAACAGGTGTTTTCTCACCTACTTGTTAATTATTAAATACAGCTTGTGGTTTTACAACAGAAACAGAAATACCTCAAGTAGGATTTTATTATTCCAACCATACAGTACAATACACAGTGAAATCAAACCACCTGTTCAATGAAACATCATTACCCCAGGACTAATGTGCTGCATTAGACAAATTAACATACAGAAAGTAACACAAAACTTGTTTTTTTTTCTCAAATACGAACAGCTTGTGGTTTTTACAATGAAACCAGAAATTCTGACTGAAACACACTCTTGTGTTGGAAAACTCGCTAACACTTACAAAGATTCTTTACATAAATGTAACAAAGTTTAATCGTAATCAAATAATTGTGATGCATCTATATTAAATAAAGTATTTACTGCCACATTTTTGAACAGCAGTAAGAAAAAGGGCAGTAAATATTTTGGTGGGTTGTAAATAATCAACATTATTGTTGGACTTCTTTGAGATTCTTAAAAAAAACTGAAAGTGTTCACACATACAGTGATAATGTGCTGCTTAACTCTTGTTCCTGTTTTTTTCTCACAGATGTTAATGATAAGATCATGAACTTTCCTTTGACCCAGACTGACTTCTTCAGCGTCTCCGAGCTCTTTACTATAAAGGACCTGTTTGAGGCCCGAGTCCACCTTGGCCACAAGAAAGGCTGCAGGCACAGGTAGAGCTCAAAGATTTTGTGTTCTTTTATTCCTATGATCATTCCTCATTTAACTAAGTTTATATAATATTCTTGAGACTAATCATCTAGCCACAGTCTCATTGTCCTCTCTCTCTCTCTCTCTCTCTCTCTCTCTCTCTCTCTCTCTCTCTTTCTCTCTGCAGACTGATGGAGCCCTATCTATTTGGTAGCCGCCTGGACATGGACATCATTGACCTGGAGCAGACGGCATCCCACCTAAAGCAGGCTCTGAACTTCACAGCACACGTGGCTTACCGCGGAGGAATCGTGCTCTTCGTAAGCCGACGTCGCCAGTTCGCACACCTCATTGAATCCACGGCGAAACAATGCAGCGAATACGCACACGCCCGCTACTGGCAGGGTGGTGTGCTCACCAATGCCACTGGAGTGCGCCTACCTGACCTCATCATCTTCCTCTGTACACAAAACAGTGTCTTCCAGACTCATACGGGCGTACGCGATGCCGCCAAGGTCAACATTCCTACAGTGGGCATCATCGACTCGGACTGTGATCCAAGCCTCATCACGTATCCAGTGCCGGGCAACGATGACACTCCAGCTGCGGTGGAGCTGTACTGCCGGCTGTTCAGGATGGCCATCAACAGGGCAAAGGACAAGAGGAAGCAAATGGAGCTGATTAAGGGTATATGAACAAAAAAGAGCCCAGAGACATAAAAAGTTAAATGCAAGTTCTGATTTGTTTGTTGTCACAATTAAGAGATTATTGTTGCTTAACTAATTCCTGGTCTTTGTTGATTTGAACCCATTGCTCATGGAACCAGCTAATCAAACCTAACACCCCCTTTGTTTCCAAGCAGGGAGTCACAGAAATCTGTAGGGTGGGCATGGTGATGTATGGAGTTTATTTTATGTATTGTGTGGAGTACTATGTACTATTAAACATTTCAGTTCAATCAATAAGCAAGGATACGATTTCTGGTTAAAGCTTGGTTTTTTTTCTAGATAAAGCTTGGGTTATTTCTACATATCATCAAAGATATTACTGATTCAGCAATTTAAGTTTCTAAACACCCCATCCAGCATCTTTTAGTGTTTTTCCAGCACTCATTTTAACTCAGGAAGAAATGTTGCTTAATTGTATTGGTTGAATCAGTTGTGAAGTGACTCATTCATTTTTATTAATGGTTTTATTTTGCTCAGTGCCACAGTGTATCCAGAGGAGGGAAAACTGTGAACAAAGTGTTGGAGCAAACCTTGGGATGATAGTCCATCACAGGTGCAGATTGCACATGTTTATTTGCACCTATGATTATAATTTTGCACAATAGAAGGAAAATTGCGAACAAACACTGTGTGGGCAATAATGCAGACATGTAGATCGTTTTGTGCAAATATATTCCTGAGTATCGACTACAATTAACCCATTTTGACATGATGATCAGTTTAAAAAAAAAAAAAATGTTTACTCCAACAGGGGTCACCAGTGAGCCAAGTGAATGATTTTTTTAAATTTGCATTGTAAATATCTCGTCACACTGTTTGTGGAAATATTGACTTTATTACTAGACACCTTCTCCATAAATCAGTGACCAAGACAAGAAAACCCAATCATCAGACATTAAGAGAAAGGATATGTGTCCATGTGCTTTTCAGAGGACAACAATAGTCTGAGTCAGCACAGTGAAAAGTGTTGGTATAGATTTGGGGCCTTGGCATGGGGACTGTGGCAGATAGTGTTATTTCTCCTGGCTGCTGTAGGATATTTGAAGTTTTACGGTTCAGTACACAAATGCTGTTAATGAAACAACTCACTTTTAACGTTTTATAATAGCAGTGCTTTTTATTTCATAAATTATTGCAAATAACAGTATCGTGTCATCAAGTATTTAAATATTAAAGTTTATATATAGTTACGGTGGAACTATTGCAAATTCAAGTGTATAATTTATACTGTAAAAAAATCCTATACAGTATATAAGGAATATAAGGAAGTCTCTAAAACTTTGGTTTAGTATTAGAAATTTAAGTACTCTTGAAGGCATTCAGCTTCTTTTTGATGTAATGGCCAACTAGGATCTGTGGTCTTTGCTGGTAGTTGACCATTACATCATGAGAACTGGTCAGTTGGTCCCCTTTCTGCCGGTTCAAGAGGGTCACACACACCACAGCCGCTGTGAAACAAGATGAAACGAGATGACGGGTATGCATGGGTTATTTTTAAAACTAAACTAATTTATTATATTGTTTACTTTTTACACTCCTGAGGAAAAATACTACAAATGGCAAAAGTATTAGACGTTGAATGTTCATAAGGGATAAAAAAGTTAGAGTATTGAAGAGCATTTCCTACTCTGTTCTTTAAATGTTTAATCCTTACGGATGAACAGTTTTTTAGAATGAAGAAAAGAAGAGTCTTGTGTTTCTTTTTTTGAATGGTGGTGTTCATAGTTGGTTGTACGTCTATTCAATTTCAAAATCTATAAATATTTAGTGAGTCCTACGAATGTAAACAAAACATTTAACCACAGCAAGAATGCTTCCTGTTAGCTTTAACAGCACAATTCTGTATGTCCCGCACAGCGGATATAAAAAGTCTACACACTATAAAAAAATAAACGAAAGACAACATAAATGTCAGACTTTTGTGATCTTACCCTAAAAATAATCCAGATCGAAAATTAATTTTATTATTGGCTATTGCATAATTCTGAACACCCCTCCCAACAAATACTTTTGCCCTTATTATGGCATCATGTCTGTAAATAAGTCTTAATTTCTCAACTTTACACATTGAGTCTTTGAAATTTAATCTCGATCTTCTTTGCGAAAAGTTCAAGTTACTTCAAATTGTGAGGGGATCTCTTGTGTGTGGCTCTTGTGTGTGACTAATACTACAACAGCAACAGCTGATCTTTATCTGGCGTTACTAAGAATCACTTTAAATGATGAAACGTTAATTCCATTTACCTACAGGTCTAATTATAAATGTGGCTGTTTGACTCTAAGGATCAGTTAGAGCCCCTATTGTGAAAGGTTGTGCAGACTTATGTAATCAGGGTGGTGGTGGTGGTTTTTTTTGGTTTTTAAATGTTCCCATTTATTAAATATTTTAGCTTGTTGGAAGATCATGTTGAAGATGTAACAATTCTGACATTTATGTTGTTATTTCTGTCTTTTAAAAAAAAATCCAATTTCAAATGTCTGAAAATGGTTATATAAGGAAAAAAGTAAATAAGATTTAAGGCGAAAGTTCTACCTCGTATATTACTGAGTTTGCACATGGCAGCAAAAACGGAAGATTCCATCTCAATGTTGCGGACTCCTGCTGCGTACGCCTCAGACAGGTAGTTTTGTTTTTCCTCTTCGGTGTATGAACAGAAAGCCCCGTCCAAACGAGCTTGACCTGCATCAACACCAGCAAGTGGGAGCAGTGAGTGAGACAGCCAATAAACAACTGTTCAAACTGATATAATAGTGTAATAACTATATATATATATATATATATATATATATAATCTCTCGATATAGTTGCCGGACATAATACCTTCATAGAAGTCCATGGTGCACATGGTGTTCCCTATGACGGTCTCAAACTCTGCCAGCTCTTTGCCACATTGTAGCAGCTCCTCTGCCAGTTCAAAGTCCAGCTCCGTGCCCCTCACCACTGTTTTACCCAGGACCACCTGCTCAAAGCGGGGCAAGAACGTGGCATCCACTGCTTCTTTAGTGACCACAACTGTACCTGGCTGCAGACCTGAGAACACAAACCAGATTCTAGTTCATTCATCATCACTCATATTTTTATGATTCTTTAATGATTCTTTGACAATCTAGTAGGGTATTGTACAGTTGTGTCTAGTTTTGTTAAGAGAACTTGTCATAAAAGTATAATACCTATTCCACCAGAGGTCCCAATGCGCACGATAGTGACATCAGTGCAGTGAGCGTGAAAGAGGAGTTTGATAAGCTCGTGCAACATTATTGAGATTGAGGGAATGCCCATGCCATGCTAAAACACAGACATTAAACTCTACAATGAGGAACAACTCAGATCAACAGAAGCACACACATCATTGTGTTAAAGTAACACTACAAGCATCAGATTCTGAAGTCTGTATTCTTTGGTTACTTACACTAACAGATAGCACAGGTCCTACTTTGTACATGGCATAGCGATCGGTTCCCTCACAGAGGTTCGGGTACTCTCCATTTAGATCTTCAAGCCCCAGCTCTTTAGCAATGTACTCGATGAAAGACTTCATCCTCCATGGACTTCCCCCGACACACACAAACTTCCAATAAAAACCAAAATGCAGTTTGTTTATTGTACAAGTCTTTTCTATCACTAAAAACTCCAAGATGATTCAACCTAAGGCACACCCTATACAATTACGCAACATTATAGTGTAGTGCAATACAACCGGATCATTGATTAACTTACTTTAACATCCCCAAACTGTTTTTGGAAGTCATGAGTTGCTGTATCCAAGTTGAGATGGTACAGTATGTCCTCTTTCATCGACTTCAAATGAGGATTGTTAACACATATGGATCTATTGGTAAAAAATCAATGAAAAAACATACATTGAGATATGTGTGACGTGCTTAGTGAATCTTTTGTGACATTTTAGTGACATTTTGGGTTCTTTTTTTGCATAGAAGTGTAAGGCAGCACTATCACAATTGTGGGTAATGTAGAAAACCTCTGCCTGTAGTATAAACTGGCCAACATGATGTCAAAATAAATTACTGCCTGCACTAAGGATCACGTCAATTCCCAAAAAAAAAAAAAAAACGCTCAAGACTGATTTTTCCTTTATGTCTTTTAAGATAAAAAAAAATACAGTAAAAGCCAGATATCTAAACAGGATTTGCGGTCATGTCGTCTGAACAGCTGAACAAAGAATGCCAGTGAACAAAAATAGGAGCGTTTTTTTTTCTTTTCCTGTGATTAACACTGACCTCAGGTCAATAAGTCCTACACTGGCCCATCCCATACTACTACGCTTTTAACTGTCTTAATAATAAATCACTGCTTAGATCACAAATCTGAATGAACCATATGCACTCTTAAGACCCTCCTGTGCCATTGTTTCCTCTTTTACGTTTGCCACAGGGAACTGTTTAGAGGAAAAACGCTCGAAACACTGTAAATCGTCTTCTTACCCAAAGGTAAAACTGTGTTAATGATGATGTTTCACAGATTTTCCATTATTACTCATCAACTGGAGAAATGCCATTAGCACTAAATGACTCATTATTCTGTATAAAGCTGATTGTGAGTTACACACAAGGCTTAAAGGTTCAAATAAATAAAGTAGGAAATGTTTTTTTTGTACTATGTCACCTATTAGGTTCATTCCCGCTGATTTCCTGGACAATGATTTGTTGCCAAGACAATTAAAAGCTCAAGATTTTACAATAAGAGGTCATTATCAGTTTATAAATGAGGATTAATGTACAGGATCGTCTGTTCACGTTTTTAATGGAAGATTGAAAGAACTGAGACTGAAAGAAGACAAAGAAAAAACACAGCTGAGTGTGACATTAATGTTTACCTTTCACACTGATCTCTCTTTCTCTCCTCACTCACATCTGAAGGCATGTTTTCTTCCTGTCCTCTAAAAAGACACACAGGGAGACACGAAGGGACAGCAGGACAGTGATGAGGACCAGAACCACAAGATGTCAAGACACAATCAGTAGTAAGGTCATGGTCAGAGGAATCACTCTCTCTCTCTCTCTCTCTCTCTCTCTCTCTCTGTGATCAATGATTCTTTTGAACAGGTGAATAAATGTCTGTCTGCTCACACATCATTCACACACTTTTACCTTTCTGAAGAATGTCTCAAGCTGGACGCGATTTCCTCTCTAAGTGATGCTCCTTTTCCTCTCTGTTCCCAAATAAACTAAAGGGCTCCCGGGGCTTTCGGTTCTTTGCCGGTGTTACAGTATTTAGATTATGGCTAAATCCTAAACGACTCATTCCTGTACATATAGTGCACTTGATAGGGTGCAGGCAGGCAGTGTATTAAACTATGCGTAGTTGAAGTGTATAGGAGGGAGCAGTGTGATGATTTAGATGGAGCCCATAACATCCGGCTGTAACATTGGAGTACGTGACCGCGCCGCAGCCCTCAGTAAGGAAGTGTGGAACCCAAGGCTGTTAGCGCCACACGAAATACAGCGGCCAACCAGTGCAATGACAGCCACACACACACACACACACACACACACACACACACACACACATACAAAGTGCCCTTAGTGAGATTTTAGATTTCCCCCTAAACACCACAAAAAAATATTACAAAATGCAGATTTTTCAAACCTTTACTATCATATAACACAACATAAATACTGCAATACATTAACATAAATAAGTAATAAATCAATTGTGATAATAATTAAACTAATTTGTCTAACCGTCACTAGTAGAATCATCCAACAATTAAACAAAGTGCAAACTCTATTATATGTACTGTATTACAGAGCAGTTTACAAATCTGGATTCCGTTGCAGCAAAGTCATCAACGATTGCATCAAACCACAAATTCTGAGAAACATCATTATTGATGCTGATGACAGCAAGTTTGCTGAGACTCTCTTGGGCCATGATAGAACTCAAGTAGGTTTTAATTAGTTTGAGCTTTGAAAAGCTCTTCTCTGCAGCTGCTCCAGTGACTGGTATACTCACACTTATCCTCAGTGCCACCAACTTTTTTCAAGTCACATTGTTGGTAACTCATGTTGGTTGATGGTTTGTCAGAGGACATACATGATAACTGTATGCACCAGGCATAATTAATACGTTATGGTGATATTGTTCATCAGCTGCTCAAAATACTCCCTTTATCTTCTCAACACACTCTCCTCACTAGTCAACACATTTCCATCTCCACCTTTTCTTGCTCTAACTTGCAGCACATCTTTCCCAGCTCAGTCCCTCTGTCTGGCCAATCGGTACAAATCATTTTCTTCTTCCTTAGTGTCCAACTTCTCATAAAGCTCCTCATATGTCTTTTCCTTGGCTTTCGCCACATCCCTCTTTACCTGCTGCTGCATCTCCTTGTACTCCTGCCTACTTTTCACATCACTCTGTCGATCCCAATTCTGTTTTGCCAACCTCTTTCTCCTTATGCTCTCCTGCACGTCCTCATTCCACCACCACCGTGTCTCTTTGTCTTCCTTTCTATATTTCAGGTGTCTATTATTTACCAGCAGTTAACAGAAACATGGCAGATAGGACAACAGATTTTATGGGACTGTGAGTGTACTGAAACATGAATTAAATGTTGTTATAGAAATGTTCAAGGAAAAACAACACATCTCTCAGACTCTAATTAGCAATCAGACTGTAAAAATACATTTATTCATACAAATATCCAAACCAATAAGCTATAACATTAAAGCTACTTAAATATTTAAATAAATGAATATAGTGGTTGAGCCATGCATTTCACACCTAGGCCTTCATTGTTGTCCTGCCTTAATCAATCCACCTCTTTATGCCATCATTATGCTGCCACAGCTATAGAAAACATCAATATTATACAGAAACACAGTATAACAGAGCGCTGCATCACAGAGAGGTATATCATGCAGTGAGAAGGAATGAAAATAAAGAAACAACAATATTAACCTCATAAAATGACAAGAATAAAGTCCACCCCAGGTTTCTGTGCATTTCTGTAATATCTTTTCGTTTTCTCCGACTGCGAAAAAAAACCCTGGAGTACGATTCTCTTTAGAATTTGAAACAAGGTGTTTTTGTGAAACTTCTACAAGAAAAAAAAAAGTATAAATGTTTCTTAAAAAGGTTTAGCAACTGTTTTAGCTGACCTTACATCACAATGTCCAGCTTTTTTTTTAAAGTCTGTTTTGAAAATGGCCTTGTAATTATATCTATGACCAAATAAATTTCTTCCTCTCTGTTTGACATTTTGGAATGAAAAAACAGCTTATAAATCCACATGAATATATTTGTTTGTGTAGTTTAATGAAGATGACTAGTGCATGCTCTGACAATCCAATCAAAGGCTGTTAAAAAAATGCTAACGTTAGGGTACGCCGCTAGATGGCCCGGGTGTCACTAAGTCGAAATCTGATTGGTTAAAGCAACAGCTTTATCCTCATGTATCTGAAGCTACAGGTGTTGATCTAAAGACCTCAAGGCAAATTTCTTTGACCCTGTTAATTTATGATAGCTGAAATATGACTGTATAGAAACTCCACTCCTGAATAGACTATTGGGAATAATTTAACACATATTTATTGGAAAAAAATAATCAAAAAGTAAGTTAGTGAGTGAATAGTGATTAGGCCAGCAGAGAAGGCCTTGCTGGTCCAGATGGCCACCACCAGTGTTGGGGTTAACGCGTTACAAGTAACGTGCGTTACGTAATAATATTACTTTTCTGAAGTAACGAGTAAAGTAGCGCGTTACTTTTTAAATTTACACATTAATATCTGAGTTACTTTTTTAAAAAAGTAATGCGAGTTACTTTTCAGTTAAATAATTTTGCATAAAAAAATCAATACTGAATTAAAATGAACGTAGTCACGTAGAATCGCGCACTCATACGTGCGAGCCGCGGGAACAGAAGCTGGTCAGAAGCGGAGATGGCAAACCAGGGCATTACATTACTGTGATGGAAGTATTCTTATTATTTTGAAATAGTCGAGGAAAAGGAGAAAGGAATAATGGTTAAGTGTAGATTATGTGTTGGTGAAAAGCTCTTGTCAACTGCAAAAAATACCACTTTAAAAAAAAAAAAACATCTGCATGCAAAACACAGCACTACAGATGTGTATGTGTGTGTGTGTGTGTGTGTGTGTGTGTGTATAATGTTGAATATATGCAACATTATGCAATGTTGCATATATGGAAATGGAGACAGAAATATAGAAAACTTTTGCCGACATCTGCAGCTCTATGGACTGCTCAGAATAAAAGTTTTCAGTGGTACATGTACGATGCCATCACAGTGGAGATAGAGAGCAAATTCACAGCTCATTTGCTCTTTGTGGGAAGATAAACTGCCACGGTCACTGATAATAGCGTGAACTTTGTAAAAGCGTTCAGAATGTTTCAAGCTGATGATGAAGCAGAGAATGATGTAGACGAGGACGAGGTCATATTTACGGAAAAAGTTTTACGAGATGACAGCGAAAGGTATGTTCTCCCTCCACATACTCCAGTAATCATGTTAGTTCTCACTCTCCAGTGTTCTGTATTGTTAAAAGATTTATGATTAAACTCTTGATGTCACCCAAATGAGGATGGGTTCCCCTTTTGAGTCTGGTTCCTCTCAAGGTTTCTTCCTCATAACATCTAAGGGGAGTTTTTCCTTGCCACAGTCGCCATGGCTTGCTCATCAGGGATAAATACACACACACCATTCACCTTAACTGTTGATTTGTGTAAAGCTGCTTTGAGACAATGTCTGTTGTGAAAAGCGCTATACAAATAAACTTGACTTGACTTGACTTGACTTAAACACATACCACATACATTTGGATTGTACTTACCAAAAGTGATCCAAGGAAAGACAACTAGTTTGCCAGCAACCAGTTGTCCATTGATGCAGTTTGAAAGTGAAGGCTAACCCACATAGTACTATTATCTAAAAGAAGAACGAGCACAAATTGCTAAAACAGTTCATGCTGGCTATGATTGAATGGTGTCCATAATACATGAGCATCAGAACTACAAAAATGTATTATTATTAGGGTTCAAGAAAAAAAAAATGCATTATTATAACATTAGCATTATCTTGACAAAAAAGAGCAACGCAGTGCAACTATGAAAGTCATTTGTTTGGAATGTACCATAAAAAAAAAAAATCTTATTGTAAACAATTCATGATCTAGAATAAGTTTAGATTGTGGAGCACACCATTTACAATCATGGAATTAAAACTGTCATCTAGATTTCCCTCCATACCAAGTCAAAGATAAATAATTGCACAAGTAAACAATTTGTTGGATTAGACTTGTATTTGTTTTGAAAACAATAATACAGTTGTGAACTCGGCTTCACCAAAACACACAAAAACATTTACAAAACACAATACATAGAAATATTAGAAATCTTTTAAACAAACTGGGTTAAAGGAGTGCATGATGGTAACTTTGATAACTGAAAAGTAACATTTTCTAAATGACATCTCAAAATACTTACACAGAATTTACCCTTACTTTCCCCCTTATTTACAGTTAGGTACTGACATATACACATCAGTGTCCATTTTGGCAAATACAGTAAATATATGCAGGAAGTTTATTCTTGTATAATGTAGACCCCAGGGGTACAGTCTCCTCAGGGACAAAGTGCAGCACAACACCATGTACAACACAGCTGTATTCCTAAATTCAAAATCCTGTTTATATAAAAAAATAAAGTGTCATTGTAGCGTTCATTAGTAAGAATTAAAGTCAACACACACTTTACACTGAAATAAGAAACTACTGGATTTGGTCTAAATGGCAAAATCTGTTAAAACTCCAGTATTGAGAGAAATCATTATTCGGGCTACATAAAAGCATCACCTTATTTTGTGTCTCTAAAAAGAAGACAGAGGAGAACAAATAATATATAAATATTAATTGCACACAAAAATATCATCCTTGTATACCAGGAAAAACATTTTTACAACCACAAACCTATTTAACTGTAGAATAAATTTGTCTAAATATATACTATATACAGTAATAATGTTTTCAGTACTGGTTTGAGTTGAATTCCTACATTTTAGTGTGACATACCCCAAGAGGCCTACACCTACATTATTTTATGTAATTTAATTCTATTCTAGTTGCATAAGAAGGTATAATCACAAAGTGGTTTTAAGGAAATCTGGATATAAATGTATGTTTAGCTTATTTATATGAACATTTTAAAAACAACATTTAATTCAACTTAAAAATCAGATCCCATCTGAACAACAATACTAATACTTATACTAATACTAATACTAATACTTATAATAATAACAATAATAATAATAATAATAATAATAATAATAATATCAAATAACCAAATCTAAGGACATTTCCACACTTGGTCCAAATACTCAAGTCCCCACTCAGGGGTGATTCTAAGCATGTATGAAGAAGGGGTTCCTTATCAGATATAAGAATTTCCTTCTGAACCATGGCTCAGTCGCATAAATCCTCACTTCACATTTGTGCATTCAGGCTTGAAGAATAGTAGATACCTGTTGTTTTTTATTTTCTTTAGTCATTAGCATACAGGCAGTGAAGAGCAGCTCTGCTAAATAAGATTTTCACGTCTGAATGCAGGCTGGCTTGAGGTTTTCTCCCTTTTAGAGTAGCTGACCTTAACTCGAATCAATAATACAGAAATGAAGATTAAAAAGATTACTCCAGTCAGGATCACGCAGGGAACTAAGTAAGCCATTTGTAAATCTGCTTTATGGAGTAAATCATCACACACTTTTCTGGACATTTGACTTTATTAATGGACACACCTTTAGCATTTATAAATCAGTGACCAAAACCAAAGTTTTGATTCTGCTGTAACTACCAGCAAAAATAAACGTATAATTCATATAGTAAAATCTTATGTGATTTTACCAGGAAAGTAGATCTCTAAAACTTTGGTTTTGTATTAGAAATTTAAGTACTCTTGAAGGCATTCAGCTTCTTCTTGATGTAATGGCCAACTAGGATCTGTGGTCTTTGCTGGTAGTTGACCATTACATCATGAGAACTGGTCAGTTGGTCTCCTTTCTGGCGGTCCAAGAGGGTCACACACACCACAGCCGCTGTGAAACAAGATGAAACGAGATTACAGGTATGCATGGGTTATTAAAAAAAAAAAAAAATTATAAATAATAATAATTATATATATATATATATATATATATATATATATATATATATATATATATATATATATATACACACACACACACACACACACTGTTTACACTCCTGGGGAAAAAAGCTGACAAAATGTTAAGCTTTATTCTTAAGAAAAATGAAAGTTTAACTAAAGTAACAGTATTGAAGAGCATTTCTTCTTCCTTTTTCTGTTCATCAAATGTTTAAACCTTGTGGATGAAGAGTTTTTTACTGTGAGTTGCAATGCTGTGTTGAATTTTCATGATTTTACCTTTGCGTACTAGAAAAAGAGAATTTCCCTGTTTGCTGCAGCCAATTTAAATGAACAAATCGTTGCGCAAAAGCTCTCAGGATGAATCATTTGTTGTTGAGACCATTTAAAAATTTTGCTCAGGAGTGTGGGATCCAGGTATATTTATCTCCTCTTAGCTATAAGTGCATGTATATCAGGTTGATGGGTTACTGTTACATAACATGCGTTTTAGATTTTTTTTTTTAAACACAAGGGTTATTAATCAAATATATACAATACTATTAGGGCTATTTTTTATTTTTTGAAGTAAAAAGATTCAATTTATCTAAACAACCAAACTCTCTTAATATATATTGGGATCAATATTGTATATAATAACTTTGATAATGGTGAAACAAAAAAAAAACATCGCCCAAAACATTTACGACACGTTATATGTAAAACTTAATACTGTTTAAACAGCAGCACCTTTCTTTATGTACCCTGAGATTTATGTATAAGGTAAAACCTAAAGGGTTTTTTTTAATACATTTTTTCGATTTAGTTGGTTGTATATACTTTTATTATTTTTTTATCTCTATAATCTAACTATTGAAGGATGAATACAAAATTAAAGAAACTTTCGACTGCAGGAAGAATGATTCCTGTTATCTGAAACTGCAATAACTGTATGTCACATATAACCCTTTTCAGACATTCCAATAAAGAAAAATGTTCAGATTTAAGGCGAAAGTTCTACCTCGTATATTACTGAGTTTGCACATGGCAGCAAAAACTGTAGATTCCATCTCAATGTTGCGGACTCCTGCTGCGTACGCCTCAGACAGGTAGTTTTGTTTTCCTCTTGATTGTATGAACAGAAAGCCCCGTCCAAACGAGCTTGACCTGCATCAACACCAGCAAGTGGGAGCAGTGAGTGAGACAGCCAATAAACAACTGTTCAAACTGATATAATTGCAATACATTGTGCAATAAAATATATATATATATATATATATATATACACACCCACACACATAATACCTTCATAGAAGTCCATGGTGCACATGGTGTTCCCTATGACGGTCTCAAACTCTACCAGGCCACATTGTAGCAGCTCCTCTGCCAGCTCGACGTCCAGCTCCGTGCTCCTCACCACTGTTTTACCCAGGACCACCTGCTCAAAGCGGGGCAAGAACGTGGCATCCACTGCTTCTTTAGTGACCACAACTGTACCTGGCTGCAGACCTGAGAACACAAACCAGATTCTAGTTCATTCATCATCACTCATCCTATTTATTATGTCTAATGATTACCAACTAATTACACACCTGTATGTAATTAGTAATTTTGTTACTGTTGATGCATAAATCTAGAATTAGTAGGGTATTCTACAGTCAACATACACATATAAATACACTGATAAGATAATGTCTGAACTTTTCTTACCCTTAATGTGAAATTATAAAAAGAATCAGAACATTTTATATAAATATAAAAAATATATAAAAAAACTTACAAGTATTTGGTTGCATTGTTCTGAACATCCTTATGGTCTGATAATATGTATACAAAATGTTATCTCTGAGGCGAAAGAAGCACCTCACCTAAAAAAACACCATATCCACCGTACAAAATAGTGATGGTGGTATCATGCTTTAGGGCTTTTCTCCAGCAAGAATTGGGGCTTTAACGAAAGTGGAGAAAATCGTGAGTAAAAAAAAGTCAAAACGTGCCACGCTGATAGGCTCTTCCCCAAAAAGATGTAAATGGTGTAATAAAATCATAATGTGTTTCAAGAAAGTCTTAGTCTACGGGTGTCTTTTTTAAAATTTTGGGAAATATTCTGTCTTTAACTAAATTTTTATAGGTTGTAATTTCACATAGAGGGTGGAAAAAGATGACCTGATTCATCTTCATCATTTATAACAGAGCTGTGTATTATTATTACATACATTGGCAGAAACTGTGTGTTATAAAAACATACCTATTCCACCAGAGGTCCCAATGCGCACCATAGTGACGTCAGTGCAGTGAGCGTGATAGAGGAGTTTGATAAGCTCGTGTAACAATATTGCGGTTGAAGGAACACCAATGCCATGCTAAAACACAAAATAAACTCTCCAACAAGGAACAACTCAGATCAACAGAAAAAAATCTCTTTAAAAAGTATTCTTTGGTTACTTACACTAACAGATAGCACAGGTCCTACTTTGTACATGGCATAGCGATCGGTTCCCTCACAGAGGTTCGGGTACTCTCCATTTGGATCTTCAAGCCCCAGCTCTTTAGCAATGTACTCGATGAAAAACTTCATCCTCAATTGACTTCCCCCGACACACACAAACTTCCAGTAAAAAACAAAATGCAGATTGATTATTGTGCAAGTCTTTTCTGTCACTAATACTAAGCCCAAGATGTTTCAACTTGACACCCCATACAATTACACGACATTATAGTGTAGTGCAGGGGTCACCAACGTAGTGCCCGCAAGAACCACATGAGTAGCCCACAGGCCTTTTCTAAAAAATAGCTGTTTCCTACTTTGTTAAACCATTGTTGATAATTATTATGAGATATCATTAACATGATCAGTGTCTTCACATAGATGAATATCATTAATTATTAATAATAACATATAATAAAAGGTAAATTGAGCAAATTTGTTATTTCAGATCAAACTGAAAACTGTGTGTATCAAACTGGTAGCCCTTCACATTAATGGTACCCAAGAAGTAGCTCTCAGTTTCAAAAAGGTTGGTGACCCCTGGTGTAGCGCAATACAACCGGATCATTGATTAACTTACTTTAACATCCCCAAACTGTTTTTGCAAGTCATGAGTTGCTGTATCCAAGTTGAGATGGTACAGTATGTCCTGTTTCATCGACTTCAAATGAGGATTGTTAACACATATGGATCTATTGGTAAAGAAATCAATGAAAATCCACTAAGTGAAAAAAGCAGTGTAGCTGTAACTCATTGAATTATACCATAAAATATCTTTATTTTGAAATATGTGGATGTGCTTAGTGACTTTGGTGCCTTTTTTTTACTCACGTGAAAAGTGGTTTTGTCCCATACTAACATCACTGCTAACTTATGATAATATATAGTTGTTACAACTTTTAAAAGCTACATATTTTGTTTAGTTAAAAGCTCAATGTAAGTTACACACGTGGCTTAAACATAAAAATCAATATATAAAAAATAAAAACATACTGTTACATCACCTATTTGGGGTTTGTTTTAATTCCTGCTGATTTCCTGACCAATGATTTGTTGTAAGGACAATTTTAAACTTAATATTTTAATACTTAGGGCTGTTATAATTTTTTGAAATGGGGATTTATGTATAGGATTTTGTTAATATTTCATAGTTCTATTACTGCTTCAAAATGACTATTGTATCTTTATTTAAAAATCTGGTCCAGCTTCTGTTTCTCCTACGCTGTTTAACTGAATAACAGCTGAGTGTGACATTAATGTTTACCTCTCACACTGATCTCCTTTTCTCTCCTCACTTCTCTCAGAAAGCATTTTTTCTCCTTGTCCTCTAAAAAGACACACAGGGAGACACAGAGGGACAGCAGAACAGTGATGAGGACCAGAACCACAAGATGACAAGAGACAATCAGAAGTGAGGCTATGGTCAAAGGAATAATGTCTATCTCTCTCTCTCTCTCTCTCTCTCTCTCTCTCTCTCTCTCTCTCTCTCACTGGTATGATTTTATTGAACAGTTGAATGAATGTCTGTCTGCTCAAACATCATTCTAGTGACGGGAAGATCGGATAATTTTAGTGACTCGGTAGAAGAATCGAACGAATGAATCACATTAAAGACTCGATTAAAGAATCATTCATGAACGACCCTTCACTATATCTTCACCCATCACTACATCACTTTGACCTCTAATATTATACAAAAAATAACCCCAAACCAATAGAAAAAGTAATAAAAAAAGTTTATACCTATAAACCTACAATTTTTACGAAAATTCTCACGGAATTATAGATTTGTTACAATTTGCTCAATTTCTCAATTGCGTGACACTCGTTGTCCTGGCAACTGGGTTGCGGCTCGCCTTTAAAAACCAAGCTCCGCCCCTTGTCTCAACCAAAGCCACATCAGCAGGTAAGTAGAATTTATAAGTTTATATATGCTTCTATATAAACATGTACATATATATCACATTAATTCCATAAAAATAGCAATAACAACTACCACTATATTAATATTCGAACGAATCTAACAACACATTATGTATAAACCTAATATTAATACACCCCCCTACAGGAAAACAATGGACTCGTCAGCTTTTTGGTGCTCTGCGCATGCGCGGCGCTCAGTTTTTGCTCACCCAAGATCGCAATGTAGAAGTCTGACTATACCAGGGGTCCCCAAACTACGGGCTGCGGGCTGAATACAGCTCACCCCCATATCTGGAAAATCTGTGTTTGATTTTAAATGTTGGCTTTCAAACTAAAATGTCGCTTAGTTATTAATAGAGTTCGGAGCATCGATAGTTTATAGCTGTAACTATCGGCAAAAATCCATAGCAATAGTTTTTCCGGCTTTCGGTCCGCTGTCGATACGAGAGCGGCCTCTAGAGGCGAATCACTGACACACTATGTTTTTACACGTGAGACGGCGCGCTGCAAATTTATTATTATTATTATTATTATTATTATTAATATATATATATATATATATATATATATATATATATATATATATTTGTAATACAGTTCAGTACTATTTTATATGGAGTATTAGGTTTGTTTTGGTTTTTATCGAGTATCCATTAAAAAAAAATATTTTGGCTGCTCCCATTAGGGGTCGCCACAGCAGATCATCCGTCTCCATTCTACTTGGTCCTCTACATCTGCCTCTTTCACACCAACTGTCTTTAAAACCTGTCCCTCTCCAAAGAAAGGAAAAATGATGTGGTCCTCACAGAAAAATGTTTGGTGCCCTGGACAATCAGCACTAACTAACATCTCTCTGCTTATTATTAATAGAAAACATTAACCAAATAGATAAATAGAATTTAAAATGGCAGCAACATGTGTGCCTGTGTCAGCAACAGACTGTAGCAAACAGGAAAAGGAAATTGATGTTTTAATTTTCTACACATGAAGTCAGGCCTTCAGAAATCAGCACTGGTAGTGTAAAATCTGCACAAGCTAAAATTCTAAAGAATTTACACAACGCCACAATTTGTCTTAATAACAAATCCCCAAGGAAAACCATAATGCACAGAAAAAATGCACAGAAAACCTGGGGTTGATTTTACGAGGTTAGTGTTGATGTTTTAGCGAGAGATGATGTATCTGGACAGTGCGGCAGAAAAGTGGACTTTTTGACTTGTGTCATTCTCCCTGTATGAGATTCCTTTCTGTGATGCAGTGCTGTTATACTGCATTACTGTATGTGTATACAGTACACACACACACACATATATAATATATACGCACATATATATAAAATATATATACACACACACACACACACACACACTATATATATATATATAATATATAAAATAAAACATACTGTTACATCACCTATTTGGGGTTTGTTTTAATTCCTGCTGATTTCCTGACCAATGATTTGTTGTAAGGACAATTTTAAACTTAATATTTTAATACTTAGGGCTGTTATAATTTTTTTAAATGGGGATTTATGTATAGGATTTTGTTAATATTTCATAGTTCTATTACTGCTTCAAAATGACTATTGTATCTTTATTTAAAAATCTGGTCCAGCTTCTGTTTCTCCTACGCTGTTTAACTGAATAACAGCTGAGTGTGACAATGTTTACCTCTCACACTGATCTCCTTTTCTCTCCTCACTTCTCTCAGAAAGCATTTTTTCTCCTTGTCCTCTAAAAAGACACACAGGGAGACACAGAGGGACAGCAGAACAGTGATGAGGACCAGAACCACAAGATGACAAAAGACAATCAGAAGTGAGGCTATGGTCAAAGGAATAATGTCTATCTCTCTCTCTCTCTCTCTCTCTCACTGTTATGATTTTATTGAACAGTTGAATGAATGTCTGTCTGCTCAAACATCATTCTAGTGACGGGAAGATCGGATAATTTTAGTGACTCGGTAGAAGAATCGAACGAATGAATCACATTAAAGACTCGATTAAAGAATCATTCATGAACGACCCTTCACTATATCTTCACCCATCACTACATCACTTTGACCTCTAATATTATACAAAAATAACCCCAAACCAATAGAAAAAGTAATAAAAAAAGTTTATACCTATAAACCTACAATTTTTACGAAAATTCTCACGGAATTATAGATTTGTTACAATTTGCTCAATTTCTCAATTGCGTGACACTCGTTGTCCTGGCAACTGGGTTGCGGCTCGCCTTTAAAAACCAAGCTCCGCCCCTTGTCTCAACCAAAGCCACATCAGCAGGTAAGTAGAATTTATAAGTTTATATATGCTTCTATATAAACATGTACATATATATCACATTAATTCCATAAAAATAGCAATAACAACTACCACTATATTAATATTCGAACGAATCTAACAACACATTATGTATAAACCTAATATTAATACACCCCCCTACAGGAAAACAATGGACTCGTCAGCTTTTTGGTGCTCTGCGCATGCGCGGCGTTCAGTTTTTGCTCACCCAAGATCGCAATGTAGAAGTCTGACTATACCAGGGGTCCCCAAACTACGGGCTGCGGGCTGAATACAGCTCACCCCCATATCTGGAAAATCTGTGTTTGATTTTAAATGTTGGCTTTCAAACTAAAATGTCGCTTAGTTATTAATAGAGTTCGAGCATCGATAGTTTATAGCTGTAACTATCGGCAAAAATCCATAGCAATAGTTTTTCCGGCTTTCGGTCCGCTGTCGATACGAGAGCGGCCTCTAGAGGCGAATCACTGACACACTATGTTTTTACACGTGAGACGCGCTGCAAATTTATTATTATTATTATATATATATATATATATATATATATATATATAAAATAAAATTCTTTATATATATATATAAAATAAAATTCTTTTCATTAACATCCAAACTATAAAAGAACATATGGAATTATGTAGCAAAAGAAAAAAGTGTTAAATATCCCAGAATGTTTTATACTATCAATTCTTTAGCACCCCCACACAATGACCCCTAAGCTCTCATCAAAGATTAATGTAGCTACTTTAGAAATTCCAACGCACCACCCTCTGGAGGGCTCGTCTGTCCTGCATGGAACACCTTTCTCCTGGGTATAGTTTTTACATTTCTCCTCACACAGTACTGTATATTTAAGTATACAGTAGGTTTACTAGTCGGCACTATACTTGGTTTTTGTCTTTTGTCTTGTCTTGTGTTGTCTGTCTGCACTCTGTCTGTCTGTACTGTTCTTTTGTTTGCACTGTTTGCACCAGGCTGCACTCGATGCACTTTATGTTGTTTGTTGTTTAGTGTAGCACCAGGGTTTCGGAGGAACGTTGTTTCGTTTTTACTGTGTACTGTGTACCACTGTGTATAGTGAAAATGACAATAAAAGCCACTTGACTTGACTTGACTGTTCCCAAACCAGGAAGTGATGCTACTCGTCAGAACGCTCTCAATGGTGCAGGTGTAGAAAGTCTTAAGCACCTGAGAGGGTAGTTTAAAGTCCCTTAAGCGTCAGATGGTACAGACGCTGCCAAGACAGATCCTGTGCGATGTGAACACCCAAGTACCGGAAACTGTCCACTCTTTCCACTGGAGTCCCGCAGATGTTTAGCGGTTGGTATGACCGCTCCCACTTTGTGCTGAAGTCCACAATCAACTCCTTAGTTTTGCTGACGTTCAGGAGAAGGTCTCCAGGTTTTTAACCTCCTGTAGGTAGGCCGTCTCGTCGTTGGTGTTGATCAGGCCCACCACAACAGTGTCGTCAGCAAACTTGATGATGGTGGTGGAGTTGGATGTGGCCACACAGTCATATGTGTACAGCGAGTACAGCAGGGGGCTCAGAACACAACCCAGGGGAGCTCCAGTGCTGAGGGTGAGGGTGGATGAGGTGTGTTTTCCCACCTGTACGGCTTGTGGTCTGTCTGTCAGGAAGTTAGAGATCCATTGACACAGCGGCTGGCTGAGTCCCAGGACCTCCAACTTAGAGGTGAGTGTGGAGGGAATTTTTGTTGTTTATGTGTTTTTGCACCATACTTGGTGTCTTGTCTTGTGTTGTCTGTCTGCACTCTGTCTGTCTGTACTGTTCTTTTGTTTGCACTGTTTGCACCAGGCTGCACTCGATGCACTTTATGTTGTTTGTTGTTTAGTGTAGCACCAGGGTTTCGGAGGAACGTTGTTTCGTTTTACTGTGTACTGTGTACCACTGTGTATAGTGAAAATGACAATAAAAGCCACTTGACTTGACTTGACTGTTCCCAAACCAGGAAGTGATGCTACCCGTCAGAACGCTCTCAATGGTGCAGGTGTAGAAAGTCTTAAGCACCTGAGAGGGTAGTTTAAAGTCCCTTAAGCGTCAGATGGTACAGACGCTGCCAAGACAGATCCTGTGTGATGTGAACACCCAAGTACCGGAAACTGTCCACTCTTTCCACTGGAGTCCCGCAGATGTTTAGCGGTTGGTATGACCGCTCCCACTTTGTGCTGAAGTCCACAATCAACTCCTTAGTTTTGCTGACGTTCAGGAGAAGGTCTCCAGGTTTTAACCTCCTGTAGGTAGGCCGTCTCGTCGTTGTTGTTGATCAGGCCCACCACAACAGTGTCGTCAGCAAACTTGATGATGGTGGTGGAGTTGGATGTGGCCACACAGTCATATGTGTACAGCGAGTACAGCAGGGGGCTCAGAACACAACCCAGGGGAGCTCCAGTGCTGAGGGTGAGGGTGGATGAGGTGTGTTTTCCCACCTGTACGGCTTGTGGTCTGTCTGTCAGGAAGTTAGAGATCCATTGACACAACGGTTGGCTGAGTCCCAGGACCTCCAACTTAGAGGTGAGTGTGGAGGGAATTATGGTGTTAAACGCTGAACTGTAGTCCACGAACAACATCTTTGCATAATTCCCGTTTCTTTGGTCCAGGTGGCTCATCGTGGTGTGGAGGAGATGAGCAATGCAGCCTCAGTAGAGCGGTTCTGACGGTACGCAAACTGTAATGGGTCCAGTGTGTCTGATAGTGATGCAGTGATGAAGTCTCTGACCAGTCTCTCGAAGCACTTCATCACTACTGAGGTCAAAGCTACAGGGCGGTAGTCATTGAGGCAGGTAGTCATTTTCCAGACTGATAGTTCTCAATTACTTTCTTTCTCCTTTGTTTCTGAATTTCTTTGGATCTCAGCATGATGTTTAGCTTTTGAGGATCTTTTGGTCTACTTCACTTTGTCAGCCAGGTCCTATTTAAGAGATTTCTTGATTGTGAACAGGTGTGGCAGTAATCAGGCCTGGGTGTGGTGAGAGAAATTCAACTCAGGTGTGATAAACCACAGTTTTACAACACTTTTTCACACAGGGCCATGTAGTTTTGGATTTTGTTTTCCTCAATAATAAAAACCTTCATTTACAAACTGCATGTTGTGTTCACTTGTGTTATCTTTTACTAATATTTAAATTAGTTTGAACTGAAACATTAAAGTGTGACAAACATGCAAAATATAAGAAATCAGGACTTTTTCACACCACTGTATAAAACATATTCTGGGTTGTTTAACACTTTTTTGTTTAGATGTGTCAACACACACACACACACACACACACACACACACACACACACACACACACACACACACACACACACACACACACACACACACTATTAGGCAGTTTGATTTAATGCCTTGTGTTTGTTGATCTTCCCTTATTCGAGACATTCTTTACAAGTATGCGCTTTTTTATACTTTCTGAAACAGTTTGGGACACATGGGTGTGATGGTCAGATGTCTAAATATGTAACCAAATCATGACCTAGAATAAGGTTCTTGCATAAAGCACACCATTTACAATCACTGGAATGAAATAAAAGTCATCTAGATTTCCATCTATACCAAGTCAAAGTGGAATAATTGAACAAGTAAACACTTTCTTGGATTAGACTTGTATTTGTTTTTTCACAGTTGTGAACTTGGTTTCACCAAAACACACAAAAATATTTACAAAACACGACATGTAGAAATCTTAAAAATCTTTCACACTAACAGTAAAAGGAGTGCATTGACTTTGGAAAACTGAAAAATACCATGGTCTACCATGTCCCCCACCCCAACCCCTTATTTACAGTTAGGCACACTGACATATTAGCATCATTGTCTATTTTGGCAAATAAATATGTGCAGGAAGTTTAGTCTTATAAGGAATCATGTAAACTTTGTACAATGTAGACCCCAGGGGTACAGTCTCCTCAGAGACAAAGTGCAGCACAACACCATGCTAGTTACTAAATATAAAACTCTGTTCGAATCTCACTTCAAAAAAAAAAAAAAAAAGAACAAATAAAGTGTCACACAAAGTCATTGTAGTGTTTGTTAGTAAGTAAGAATTAAAGTCCACACACTTTACACTGAAATTAGAAACCGCTGGATTTGGTCTAAATGCTCAAATTAAATGGTCAAAGGTCAAAACGTAAACTCCATGTTACAAAAATTCCTTTCAAAGTTCTGAACTTGCCCTATTTCCAAAATGACATGCAATCCTGTAAAGCTTTTCAGAGTCGAAATTCTCATTGCTTCTTAGTTATTATGTTAAAGTTGGTTCAATCTGTTGAAACTCGAGCAGACAGGAATCATTCTTCAGGCTACCAGGACACAAACGCCACCTTATTTTGAGTGTCTACACAGAAGAAGGAGGAGAACAAATCATAAACAATTATTCAGTGCACATAGTAATATGTCATCCCAGATATATTCCTGACTGATATACAACATAAACTTTCTTTCGGCTTCTCTATACAACATAAACATACAATATATAACTCGACATACAGCCATTATTGTGAAAATATCTGGCAACAAAAGTGAGTACACCCTAAGTGAGAACAGCTGTACATGGTGTAACCATGCAAAGCCACATGTCCTATTTATCATGTTTATGTTTTTGTCTGTTTGACAGGACCATACAAAGGTGAGCAGTTCAAATTTGGTGTTTTGAGTACAAGTCTCTCATACTGACCACTGGATGTTTAATATGGAACCTCATGGTAACTCTATGAGGATTTGAGAATCAGAATTGTTGCTCTTCACAAAGATGGCTGAGGCTAAAAGAAGATCCGTAACACCCTGAAACTGAGTTACAGCACAGTGGTCAGGGGCATACAGAGGTTTTCCAAGACGGGTTCCGCTCGGAACAGACCTTGCGAGGGTCCATCAAAGAAGTAGAGCCCTGGTGCTGTGTGTCAGGTGCAGAATCTGGCTTTAAAAAACAGATGCATGAGTGCTGCAGCATTGCTTTAGAGGTTGAAGAAGCGGAAGATCTGCTTGTCAGTGCTCAGACCGTACGCCACACACTGCAGCAAGTCAGTTTGCATAGCCGTCATTTCAGAAGGAAACCTCCCCTGAAGCTGGTTCACAAGAAAACCCACAAACATTTTGCTGAAGAGAACCTGTCCAAGAGCATGAACTACTGGAGTCATGTCCTGTGGTCTGATGAGACTAAATAAAATTGTTTGGCTCAGATGGTGTCCAAGATGACAACTGCTTTGCTGAGGAAGCTGAAGGTGATGGAGTCTCCAGACCTGAACCTATTGAGCACCTGTGGGGCATCCTCAAGCAGAAGATGGAGAAACAACCTGTGCAGCTCTGGTGAATCCTGAACCTGAAGCTCTAAACTGGCTGAATACGTTTTCTGCACTCCAGGTATATTTGGCTGATGTTATGTTCTGAGTGTCATACAACTTTTATACTCATTTTGGGAACATGGCAGGATTTTTACACAGTATGTTGGTTAGGTATAGTTTTCTTCATCTAAGAATAGTATCCAAAATTGGATCAAGTCCATCTTTTTCGGACACAGATAATAATTCATGATTTGCATGATTTTGTAATCTGTTTTTTTTAATGTGCATAGCTCATATTTCCCAAATATTAGCCTACTTACAATGGCAATGTATAAATGAATGCTAAAAGTCTTAGCAAATCTAGTCTAGGTCCGCTAGATGATCCAGAGTAGACGACAAAACGTCTACCAAATTGTAGTCAGGGTCTCAAATCTGTGGAACAGTCCCCCTGTATGTATTATATCTGCTTTTTCCGTCTCTGCTTTAAAATCTTATATGAAAATTGATCTTTATAGAAAGGCATTTCCCAACCTACCTGATATTTAAGTACTTAAATGAGCAATTAATAAAAATAATAAAAATAAATGATTGTATTTATTCAAAGAAATAACTTCAATACTTTCTGTAAGTTAAGGGTAAATGTGAATGTGGCACCTATGTGCTGTCTTTAGACTGCCTTTCTGTCCTATGTTTATGTTCCTTCTATTTAAATATTCCATGTTACATGTTTTTCCTGCATACTGTTTATCTGATTTCACAAAAAAAAGGTGAACATGCTGGAATTCATATAAATGTACTTACAGGTCCCCTTCAGCTCAGCTTCCCCCAACAACTTGTGCGTGTCTAGTTCCCTCTGTGAATAAATAAAATGAAATACAGGAACAGTAACATGTGTATAATATACAATGTGTGTATAAAACATGTAATAATAAAATAGACATTCAAACAGTATTCCATAAACAGCAACCTACCCCTTTGACCAGAACTACTGGGTGAGATGGTAGATAATCCGGTCTTTTCTTTGCCATTGGTGAATTTGCCAAGCTGATCAAGAAGTCCCTGCTGTATGATATTCTCTCTATCAAGAACAAGAGCACCGCTTTACTCTCAATAATATCATTGAATCAAAACAGGGAAATCGGGCTTTTCAGCCGACAGTGTTGTTACCATAGTGAAAATAAAACCTTATTCAGTATTAACCTACAATTAAACCTGAATCATTTAACAATCACAATTTGGCAACCTTTTATAATAATGCAGGTCTTGCTTCATATCTTGTATTTTATAATATTACAGATCTGTCAAATTCTTGATTCTGATTGGCTTATCACATCAGCTTGAGCGAGAGTGCTGGCTGTAATTTAACTAACAGTTCTCCATTAATGCGTATTAATATTGCACTGTAACAGTAAGATTTACACTGTGTGAAAGTATTCAGGACAGAGGACTTTGTGCTTTCTAGTTTCTTGATAAGATGCCAAGCTGTGTCTTTTTTGGCCTGTTGATCTCGAGAGAATAAAACGGAAATGTTGGTGGATAAATTAATGTTTATAGTGGCTATGACATCACAAGTCTAACTGGGTAAATATATAAATGTAAATATGAAAGGATAGAAAATACAACAAGCTGTTTATGAAACATTTTAACATAGTAATCATTGGCAGACTGCTGTGGTATGAAAGAAATTGTTATGAATAAAATGAAATGATGTGAGTAAAAAAATCAATTTTTCAGTAGACTGCTTTTCTATATAACAGCACACCCTGCTGTTTCTTTTAATAAAATAATAATGAGTGAATATCTGAAAACTGACTCCTACCTGATTTGGCAGGTGCTAGACTTTGGCTTGAGAGCTTAAGAACTTCAATACAATTCTCTATTATTATGTGGTTTAGCTGAAACAAACAGAGAAACAAAAAAGGAACCAGTTTCATTTAGCAAAAAGTAACCAGGGAAACCAGATATGAATGAAAAGAACCTGACACTGTAATGAGCATTTTACAGTATGAGATACAAAAACCCAGCCTTACTGGGTTTTCTGTTCCCATCTTCACAGGCTCAGCTTCTACATTTGTCTGGACTACTGTACACATAAACAGCACACACTTTAGAAAAAAGGCAAACAGTAATGTCCACTGCAACATGTTAGAAAATACTTAAAAACTGGTAGCGTGGTTCAGAGAGAACAGTGAATCGATGTTACCTTGATTACAGTTTAGTCTGCGCAGTGGCCTTGCTGGCTTTAGATTTCGCATCCTCCTTGTGGACCCCTCCATTATTCTGATAAAATGAAATGTTCATGAATTAAGATTCGTAAACTACCCTATAAATAAATAACGAATAACGGTGTGGTGTCGCAAAATGTTTTCCTTCCAGGGGACAAACTTCATGACTAAGGTTTTGCGTCCCTTTTTGTTTTCATTTTATTGTATTTGTATTATTAAAAACGGAAAATAAATGGGGACTGCTGTGAAAAAAACGAGTGACTGATAATTGAAATTTAGTCTGCAAACATTCCACAACATGAAATTTATCTATAAACAAATGTTTTAGCAAATTAGTCTTTTGAAATATCATACCCATGTGCAATATGCTTATTTAACTGGACAATCACTGCACTGTCACTGTCTGTCTTAGGCCAATGTGTACCGTCTTCTCTGCTTTAATCATTAAGTTGTAAACATATATTAGTCTATGTCTTGTTTCAGTCCAGCACTGATGTGTAGTACCTGTATGTAAATTACAATGTTGGTTTACTGTAGACTGGAGACAATTTCCTGGTCAATATTGTGTGTGTGTGTGTGTGTGTGTGTGTGTGTAATGATCAGGCATAACATTATGACATTATAACATCGTGACCGGTAAAGTGAACGAAACTAATTATCTCGTCATCATAGCACCTGTTGGTTGGGTGGGAAATATTAGACAGCATGTGAAAATTTTGTCCTCAAAATTGATGTGTTAGAAGCAGGAAAAATGGGCAAGAGAATGGAATTGGGCGAGTTTGACCAGGGCCAAATTGTGATGTCTAGATGAGTCAGAGCATCTCCAAAACTGCAGCTCTTGAAGGATGTTCCCAGTCTGCAGTGGTCAGTATCTATCAAAAGTGGCCCAAGGAAGGAACAGTGGTGAACTGGCGACAGGGTCCTGGGTGGCTTCATGGATGCACGTAGGGAGTGAAGGCTGGACCGTGTGATCCGATTCAACAGACGAGCTCCTGTAGCTCAAATTGCTGAAGAGGTTAATGTTGTTAATGCTCGAACAGTCTGGACTGTTTTGGCAGCAAAAGGAGGATCAACACAATATTAGGCATGTGGTCATAATGACAATACTGATCAGTACACACACACACACACACACACACACACACACACACACATATATATATATATATATATATATATATATATATATATGTCTTTATGTCTCTCTCTCTCATATAGATGATATAGTTTGGTTAAGTTTAATAGTAAACAGGTTTAACACTGTTTGTTAAGGTTCAGTTCACTGCTGTCTGATGCAAGAGCTCCTCTGGCTGCCATTTCAAACATAAACACACTGATATTATTTGATTTATGCAAGTATTTAAAAAGAATGTATGACATTTCAGTAGATACAAGATCTACTACACAGAAAAACACATGTTTTTGTTGACAAAGAGATAAAACAATGTCCAGATCATTTAAAAAAAAAAAAAAGTTTGCAGGCCAGGTCGTGTTCATGGCTGATGGCTGATGGAGCAAACGGCCACCACTGAACATTTTCACAAAGTTCTTTCAAATGTAACCTTACCATATTACCAAACAATACACACTGTCGAGAAAAAGGTTACAGTAAAAACTTGTCGTCGGTGTCTTACGTGAGGAATTTCTCCAACGTGAGAAACAGTGCTATGTCTCTCTCTTTCTCTCTGTGAGATCTCCTGTACTACACACTGCGGTTCTACGTAAGTATGTAGAGATGCAGGTCGGTGCAGCGCCTCTCACACTCTGATCAGGACGGTTTGTGAACCAATCCGGGCTCAGCATCCGGGATCATCCTAAACCGCTCTCTATCTGACATTATAGTGCACTATAAAGGGTGTTCCGGCTACCATTTGAGCACACTACATAGGGAACAGAATGCTGTTTAGGACATAGCCCTGGAAAATGACCTCGGAGCACATCAATCCCTAAAGATGATCCGTGATTCGTAATTGAGAATTCATTTTTATACAAGTTTTACTACTTTGTTTTAATTATGTAGAAAATCATGGTACTGTAGCAAGTATGTGTTTAAAATCAAATAAAAAAATGAAGAATCTCTGCCTCAACGCTCCTGCCTATATTTTTACGTATTTTTCCGTTGTCTTTGTTATTTTATTTTAGTGCGCTCTAGATAATACATTTATTTTGAGAGATTTTATATTTTTATATATTATTAATTTCAAATGATTCCCTCTTCCATACCCAAGTGAATTATCATTACAGGGACTGGGACTGTGACGTCACGAGGAAGACTCCATTCACTGGTCCGCCATTTTGGTTAGTCAGTAGACTGAAAAGCAAACCTAGATGGCAGAAATCCATTTACACGCAATTAAAGTTTTTAAAATCTGCAACGTGTGCTAAAAATATATATATATTATTATCTGAATAGCACAATACGCAACTCCTAACCAACTCTATCCTCACAGTGTGGTATGGCAGCTCCACAGTGTGTGAACAGAAACCACCTCATGTATCTACCTGCACCCTCAACACAGTAGATGTATACACAGAACACACATCACCAAGACACTCAAAACCCACTCACAACGCCACTGTCCATCCAGAAGGAGATGCAGGAACATTCGCACCAGAACCAGCAGGTTCAGGGCCTGTAGTTTTCCACCAACCATGACCCCATTAAACTCCACACTGCACCACTACGACACTGACGGTTCACTACCAGCTACCAGGAATCATTCTGCTTAAATTTATGTATAATTATATTTTATAATAAATGTAGTAAACATATAATTACTGTATGTAATTGTAAAGTTTTAGCATATACCAGATTATCTTCTATATACCTGTAATTAATCGATACATATAATTTCTGTATCATTGCACATACAATCTACATATATTGTAATATATAAAGCTTACATTTATCTACATATATTGTGCCATACAAACATTTTGTTAACATTTTTTTATACTTTTAAAATTGTGTAAAAAAAAAAAAAAAAAATTACATATACGAATGTGTGTGTGTGTGTGTGTGTGTACTTGCTTAACAGCTGGCAAATGTTTATGAAATCTTTATTAAAAATATGTAAAACTCCTGTTATTATATTTGGGTTTCCTGTACCTTGCAAACATTGATTTATACACAACATGGGCTTTGAGTGACAGTTTTTATTCTTTTGATTGATTAAAAAAAAAACAGGCACACTAGATAAGAAACAATGTCTGGAAAAAAAAAAAAAAAAGAATATAACACATCCAGAGTTTTACTCCACTGTTTGAGGGTCACCATCCATATAATCCGTAGACCATTTACAGTGGAACCTCGATACACGTGACCTCGACAGTTCACGACTTTTCATTTGGAACTGGACTGAGAGTAACTCGAGAAAAAATATGATAGTTTGCGAGAAGTCGAAAGTTCAAAACAGAGTTTGTACTTTTATTATTGTAATATTTCATTTAAAGTAGTAAATAAAACATTTTTTGACAATTCACAATTTTTGTTGTGTTCACAATACGGTACATTACACTGTACACCTATTTGGGCTGCAAAACCGCAGTTTTTTTGTTACTCCTAGAACTAGGGGGGTCCTGGAACATAACCTTCAGGAGTATCGAGGTTGCACTGTATTTGCTTCATTAAAACACTTTCATGCATTCTAATAATACTGAACTGCAGCAATATAAAAATTATGCCATTGCACTTGTATTAAAAAAAACAACATAAGAATGGGTTTGTTAATAACAACAAACCAAACCATTAATATTAGTAAATGAGTGCATTATACATACAGTAGTAAATTATCTTAAATGTAACAAAACCGAACATAAATGCACGCTTATACCCCATGAATATGGGGGGATATATTCAAATCAAAAGTAAATGCCGTGAACGCATGTAACTGCATCTTTGGCACTAAGTCTCTTCACAAAAAAAAAAAAAAACCAGTGTCTCTCTCAGGGGTCTGATAAAGATGCTGGTCATGTACAGGTCCCCAAACACTCCAGGGATTAGATCAGGAGGCCGTTGAATTAAGTTTATCCAGTTTTTAAACATGTTTTACTTCTGTGTGAGTCTTAGCAAAGTTACTTGGTAAATCTTGTGTACATCTGTCTAACTACAATCACCAGGCTCTTAAAACGACGACCCTGAACCCCTGCTCATTCATGCAATAACTCAATCAACCCATAATTTCACACCAGTGCACTGTATGTATGTATGTATGTATGTATATATATATAAAACATTTGCTCGTTGTTTTTATACCATTTTGTATAAACTCTGAATAACATTGTCTGAAAAAATGCATCCGCGGCTGTTTCGACTGCACCACTGCCGTATGACTGGCTGAGTAAAAACAACAGCATGAATGAGCAAGGGCTTTTGCAAGTTATTACATTATAGTGATCAGTGGGTGTACGTATAAATACATTTGAGTGTTGAAGATTCCACACTGTCCGTACCTGTCCCTGTTTGTAATGGCCATTCAAGCATGCTCATAAAATGCTTATCCATTAGTAGGTTCAGTAAATTCCACCAGAACGTTGTCATATTTGTTTTCCAACCCAATTTAAAGGATGTTCATCATCCCAGTTGGGCTTTGTACTTCGTTTTTGTATTTGGTTTTTACACTCTTACACACACTTTGTTGCCTGGGAAAATTAAATAAATCATCACCATATAATGCACAAAACCTACCAATCACAATAGGAAATGTTCAGTTTCTGTTTTTATGCATCAAGTAACAAAAAAAAAAGAAAAGAAAAATACCATGTAAGCATTTTAAATTATTATTATAGTGGCTTAACAGTCAATATCAATCATGACACACACTAACATGTGAACAAAATTTTCTATGAGAATGTTGAATGAAAAACGTTGATTTTAAACACCAATAACTATAAAACAGTAGCACATATACCAGAATAACTACAACCTTTTCTAAAATGTTTCTGAAAAATAAAAAATAATAAAACAAAACAAATCGTTGCAATTAAGTGTCTGATAAAATGCCCAGAGTCTCTCATTTTACACAAACACAACATTAATTTTCCTTGTACCAATGGGTCTTCCATCTAATTCTTGGACAGCAGTGACTGCCTCACTGTGGCTTTCAAACACAACAGTTGCAGTACCTGTAGGTGCTCCAAACCTATTATACTGCAATGAGACCGACCCTGGAATTACTCTGTACCCGTAGCAGAAGTCATAGATTTCATCATCCCTTATCTTAGATGGTAGATTGAGCAACCGGACGCAAGTAGGCTGATTAAATAGTTGGTCAGATGGTCCATACTGTTGTACGTCAGAAGCACAGGGCCCCTGTCCATAAGCATCTGGGTTTTCAAAATCATCCAATAGACCACTCTTTCCAGGACCATAGTGTTGGGTATCTGGCATCATGTCATAATTGTCCTGATACATTCCGTCATTAAGGAAATTCTGCTCACCGCTGTATCTTGGCGATTTGCTCGGAGATTTCTTCTCGGGTTTGCTGCTGTTTTCAATACCAAATTCTTGCATCTGAGTCAAGGTGATGCATTTCAGCATGACCTCCGATCCAAGAAATCTTCGCCCGTTCAGAGACTGGGCCATCATTGCCTCCGTTTCTGTCTGAAAAACCACTAACGCCTCCCCAAGTCCGGCTCCTCGCTCATCATGGAGCAGGAAAAGCCTGTCTTCTGCAAGCTGGAATCCATGGAAGAAGTCCATGATCTCTACTTTCCGGACATCGAAAGGCAGGTTGCGAACATATATGCATCGTCTTTCAGAGTCATACACACTCTTTTGTGAATGCTCAGATGATTTGCTGGAACTTCTGTGGTCTTTTCTTGGGTACTGAGTAGACTCAAATATAGTGGCAATCTTTTCTTTGGAGACAGGAGACGCATAAATAACACTGTGCAAAAAGGTCTCCTTATGGTGAGCCAGGCCAGAACAATAATCCTTTAGATTCTTGAACACCACAATAGCTGATTTGCTCCTGTTACTATGGTTATCAACAACAATACTGATCTGGTCGTCTGTCAAAGACACGGGATGGAGTAAGGCTTTTATATCTCGCTTTTCAACTGAATATGAGAGGTTTTCATACAACACACCAAACTCTTCATTGGAAGGGGAATGAGACCGATGGCGAATAGGAGAGCGAGATTTTGAGCGCGATGAGACGTGTCTTCTCGGACTTGTCCCTTCTGGATTAACTGAACCCCCTGATTTGACCCACTGATGCTCCGAAGCCGGCATTACTCTAATGTACCGTGGCCCAATGTATTCCCGATCCTTCTTCAGACCTTCAATGGTATCCTCTCTGGTTCTGAACTTGACCAAACAACAACCATTAAACATTCCATAATTGTTTCGCATGAAAATTAGGTCATCGATTTGCAAACCTTCAAAAAAGACACGAACATCCTCCTTCGCTGCTGAGAATGGCATTCCAGACAAGTACAAGTAGATGCTATCTTTAGTTCTTTCTTTCCTCTGAGACCGAGAGTCATTAGGAAAAGCTAGAAGAGGTCTAATTCCCATGTTTTGATTATCTCCTCTTCGCATATCTACTTGAATGTCCTCGTTTGGTGACGGGGGTCCTCCTTTGACTCCTGGTCTTTTGACAACCTCCTTGTAATTTCTCCTGTTAACCGTTTCAGATTTTCTTGTGCTTTCCTCGAGGACCTTCTGCATCTCTGACCTGCTACTCAAAAGCAAGTTGACAGGAGAGCCTTTAATGCATCCTCCTGAGCGACTCATCGCCCGTCTTGCATCTTCATCAGATGCAAAAATTATGAACGCTTCCCCGAGTTCGCCGCCAATTATATGAACCCCACCATCGGGGATTTTAAGGCCAGTGAAGAAATTGCGAATGTCCTCTGAACCAGCTGTGATTCTAAGTCCCTGTAAGCGGATGACCACTGCCATGATGGCACACACAACAGCACCTGCAGACAAAAGTACACATGATAGTGTTATCTCCATCTTGGCCATCATCCACCATGTCACAATATTCAAGCTCTTCCATTTTCCAAAAACCAACGCATAATAATGAACCCGAGTGATTTAACATAATGCACACAAAAAATAATAGCGCCGATCACGTGTTACTACGCAACTGATTTCCTGTTCTTCGTAACAGGTTTATTGTGTTGTCTTGTTACTTGTCCTGTCCTCCACAAAAAAATACAGCACTCCAATTCTCAAAAAAAAAAAGAAAATGTTTCATCCGGCATTCATACCTTTGCGATTTCCTCATGCTCAATACGCCGCCCATTTCCGTCAATGATACTAGACTGTTCCTAGTGTTATAACACAATCACACCAATCACATCATTCTGTCAAAGTTCATTCAGATGACACACCACGACACCGTCTCCTGCTACAAGTGAAACTGAATACAAAGACTGACATTCCACAAAAATCCCATTCACCCATTTCACCATGTCCGAGACTTCAGTGGTTCTCCAAAGCACATAACCGGTCAATTTTCCATTGAAGAATTCAGTTATTTCATGATGCCATTTCCACCACATCAGACTTACCTTTGAATTCAAAACCAAATCCAACTTTTCAAATAGCATCTCACTTCAGCAAGATATCCCAAGGCCTGAGACATTATCTGGTGCAATAACCAAGAAGGGAATATCCTCGAGGTAGACACAGAGATAAGGTGAAGAAAAAAAAATTAGACATTCATTCATCTTCAATAACTGTTTTATCCTTCTCGGGACTGAGGTAAATCCAGAGGCTATCCAGGGAATACAGGCCGGAATAAAGCCTGTATAAGACACTTGTCTTCAACCTGTGAAAGACCAAACCAGATCGAAGTGTGTGTACAAACTCCATAGCATTAGCAGCTTCCATAAGACTGTTACAAGACACGGTGGCTAAACCCCCAGACGGGATGTAAAACACAACACACACCAGGAAAACCGCAACAACAACAAGATCGCAATCCGAATTCTTCTAGGTACTTTGCAGGCAGAAGTAATTGCTTCACACCAGAACGATGCTCGACATGGCCGCCATGATGACGCACATACAAATCATAGACGCATAATCAGAAGCGCAATACCGGATCACTTACACAAGCTGCCACAGGACCAGCGCCTTATTTAGCTTATTAAACCACTGATGTACTCTTAAACAGAGTATTAGACTTCTAAATTTAGCAGTTCAGTCTTTTTCCTGACAAGAAAACGTGTCAGAGTATCAATCCGCCCAGCAGCGAGATAGCGAGAGGAGCGTCTTCTTGCTCTGCGTTAGTCACAGGAACGGAGCTTCTGCACACACCGCCATCTAGAGTACGGAGGGCAACAACACAGTGATGGCTGAAAACTAAGAGATTTACAAGCAAACTAATAAAATATGTTTTTAAACCCGCAAAGCATTTATTAAAAATTGTAAACAGTCTGGTACTATGAGTTAAAACTCCACTTGTCATGAACACTTTTGCATTTAAGAGTCCTTCGGGAACATTTGATAACCTAAACAGTGATGACACTATGACGAATGGAAACTCACTGTCAAGATGAGGATGGGGTTAAAATATGCATTTTTCAAGTATAACATAGTATTTTGTCATTTGTGTTTGATAGGGTTGATGAAAATAGCTTCATATTTTGTATCAAAAATACCTGTGTTTGGTATTGTTAAAATACTGTTTAATACTTTTGTAAAAAGTCTACATGATGACATAAAAAATGAGGCCTCTGATCGGAGCCTACTCAGTACTTTACCCAGACTTGTTGAGATCAGAACAGAAAATTGATCCATATGGAGGAAGGTGGTGAAGGTAAGAAACGTGCAGGCTGCCAGCTTCCAAACAGGTGTCCATTGATTGATAAATAAATATTTGATTTGCATGAATGACTGCCTGACACATCATATATTATTATATTTATGATTACCAAATCAAATGATTAATTAGTTAGAAACTAGTTGCTATGAACACTGCTGCCATCGGTTCTTATGAATAACTTGTTTGTCAGTAAGTCAGTGTTGCTGATGCAAAGTAGCCCTTTATTACCAAACACCAAGTAACCTTCATCTGGGAGATCACAGGGATTATGTATGTGAATAATGATTTATTGTGTGACTCGGCCAGAGAAAAGCTGTTGCTATCAAACATTGTTTACTTAATCAGCTGAGTCAGAGTTATGGTGAAGGGATTGACTAAATACGCCAATTGAAATTTCATGCTTTCTTGTAAAAGTATTTTTTATTATTTTTAAAATACAAAAATACAGTCATTTATTTTGATACATAGTGTGGTTGCTGTATTTTGTAGTTTATTTTGAAACACAAAGATATTTGGTATTTTATTTTTATGTGTCTTTGCCCAACACTGCCTATTAATATAAATCTATTTCATTCTGTAACACTGCTTTGGGACAAGATCCATTGTAAAAAGCACTATACAAGTAAAATCAAACTGAAGTTTCTGGTGACCCTCAAAAACACAGTCATTTTACATGTTCTTACGGAAATCTTGTCTCTTGTATGATATTGTTCCATGTTTGATACTAAAAAGCATACATGCATATATTCTGTGAATTCCTCATCAAAGTCATGTTATATATATATATATATATATATATATATATATATATTTTTTTTTTTTTTTTAAGAAAATGTTTCATTACCATGAGACTACATAAAGGGGGTCAAATAAAACCGTATTCATTCTATATATATATATATATATATATATATATATATATATATATATATATATATATATATATATATATATATATATATAAATAATCACCCCCTTTATAAGTTTAAGTTTTTATAGTTTAAGCATTCTGGTATGAAGTGTAGCACTACTCCTGTTTTATTTTATAATAGTATTTTATGTTTGCAGAAACTTTTACCTCACTTTTTCTCTGAATAACATGCTAATTTAAAGTGAATACATAAACTGTGTTAAATGACCATTACCCTGCAGTTTTGTGAGTTTGAATGATGTGTGTGCCTGCTGTAACAATAGACAATTAGCTCCTAAAATATGTATGATGTGCAAAAGCATGTACATTAGACACATTTATGCAATACACCAATGAATTTGCATAAATGATTAAAATATAGTTCTTGTAGATCAGTACGTTGGCTTTTTACTTACTTTACGCTTGAGCACATTCAAAAGCAAGGTTAATGAAAGGTTAATGTATCTGTGTATACAGTGCACAGGCCCATTGGTTTAACCTGTAATGATACAACATACACAATACAACATATACAACCAAATGGATACATTTACCATTTACATAAGATACATTAACCATTTCATTTTAACAGAATTGTTCTATATGCTAACTGCTCACTTTAATCAGGAACACCTTAATACATTAATCATTCATTTCATTAGGAGCACCTCAAGGAATGTACCTCTGTAATAGTTGGCAAATATTTGTGGTGTAAGTGGAATAACACAACAGACTGTGTTGTAGCAAAGTAATGTACTTTCAGGAAGAAATGTGATTTGAAGTATGCATTTTTTAAAACCTTTGATTCTTTTTTTTTTTTGCACCTTTAAAACCTTTATATTTTCTTTATTTAATTTAATTTTTTTAATTTTTATTTTTTTATGGTTTCAACAATTAATACCGGACCATGTATAAACCATATATCACAGATTATATCGTTTCACCAGCAGATGCAGCTAAAGATACCTTCAAAGCCTTGAACTTGCTAGCATGTGAAGACTTTTTAAAACCCAAATACACCATCTATGCATTTAAACGTATCATAATTCAGTGACTGTTCTAAGCATCACTGAGACTCGTACTCCTCAATTAAACCGGAAATTGTATTTAATGCCTGCTGAAATTCTTCCATCCCTATTCCATAACGCTCGTACCAGTGTAGATAAGCTCGTGCACTTAACATCTCTGTGGCGCGTTGAACTACATGGCCTAATAACCTCGTGACACTGCTGTGGTTGGAACATACAGTGAGTGTACGGGTGGACAAGGACACTTTAGCCTCATTTCGGGGATCTGGAAAATAAGAAAAAGAAGTTACACGTCTTGAGTATGCCTTTGTGTCCTTTAATACAATACAAAAGCATTTTCACACAATTGCTTACACTAAAATTGTGACAAATGACTGTTTTTTGCCAAACCAAGCACATGATAGCTCACCAGTCCAGTGGTCAACAGGAAAAGGATTCCATGGGACACATCTATGTCCTTGCTGCAACTTCTGCAAGACATTTGAAAGGATAAAAGTGTTGTCCTGGTTGCCACGTGCAACTGCCAGCACAGCACGACTAGAATACTGCACTCGGCAATAAGGAATAACCCACGCACAAAAATAATGAGACTTAGTTTCAACAGTAACCCTATACCGGGAACAAGAACAGGAATTTCAACTCTAGTACTGGGTGTGAAATAGGGGTGTAGGCTAATATTGGGTAGGAGGTAAACAAATTAGTACTGTTTTCACTTGATGTGTTTGCAGAATTAGCAGTTATACCACAGTATCACTGATCCCAGTCACTGCTGCAAGATCAATCACAATAACAGCCATAATAAATATGTATGTATATATGAATAAATATGTGTGTATATGAATAAATATGTGCTATTTAATATATTATTACACTGTAATGGTTATTTTTCTTTAGATCAATTATTTATTACACAGTTTGGGAATTGTATTCTATTTGATTTACTGATGCATGCAACAAAATCTAAGCAAAGCACAGCATAAACCACATAATAATAACTTCTTATGAAATTAGCTAACTGTAGCATTTTCCTAATCCTGTATAGCTTTAGAAATGAATGTGAAACAAATATAAAGGTAAAAAAAAAAAAAAAAAAAAATTTTTTTAGCTGACTCAGCATGTTACTGTGTATACACAATAACGCCAGTTTTCAGTGGTTAACACTTTGATGGTCTGTGAATAATCTTCAGTACTCTCAGACAATTTCGAAGGCCCTGAATACTTGTTTTACTTCAATCTTGATAATAAGCGTTGTGATTTCACCAAACATGCAAATGATCCCGATTTACCTGCAGTGGGGGAAATAATTCTTTGAGTCCCCTGCTGATTATGTAAATTTGCCCCCTTACAAAAAAACAAACAGTCCAGAATATTTATGGTAGGTTTATTTTTTTTTTAATCCAGAAAGAAAAGATGTTATATATAAATTAATTTGTATTTGATCCCCTACCAACCAGCAAGAATTCTGACCACCACACACCTAAATTAGTCCTGTACCTTTAAGAAAGAACTCCTTATATCAACTTACCCCTACCCCATCCATTCAAACCTCTCCACCACCATGGGAACAACCAAAGAGCTGTCAGGGACAAGATTGTAGACTTGCACAAGGCTGGAATAGGCTACAAGACTTGAGAATGGAAAAAATACAAGATAAGTCAAATCGCCCTCGCTCTGGAGCTCCATGCAAAGTCTCACCTCATGAGGTAATAAAAATAGAATAAATTCTGAGAAAGGTGAGGGATCAGCCCAGAATTACACGGGAGGAGCTTGTTAATGATTTTAACGGAGCTCGGAAAGTCACCAAGACAACCATTGGTAACACACCAAGGTCTCTCTGCTAAAGAATGCACATGAACAGGCCCGTCTGAAGTTTGCCAACGAACACCTGAATGATTCAGAGAATGGCTGGGAGAATGTGATGTGGACAGATGAGACTCGCAGTGTTTGGAGGCAGAGAAATGCTGAATATGACCCCAAAAACACCATCACCACTATCAAACATGGAGGAGGAAACATTCTGCTTTGGGGCTGTTTCTCTGCTAAGGGTACAGGAAGACTTCACCACATGAACGGGTCCATGCACTGTAGAATCTTGGATGAGAACCTCCTGGCCTGGACGTGTCTTCCAGCATGACAATAAACAAAAACATAAGGCCAAGACAACAATCTGATGGTTTTGTAGCTCATTCCAGCCTTGTGCAGGTCTATAATCTTGTCCCTGATGTCTTTTGACAGCTCTTTTTTCGTTCCCATGGTGGTGGAGAGGTTTGAATTGAAGAGGTTGATTCTGGAACAGGTGTCTTTTATAGATATAATGAGTTTATATTAAGAGTACTTTTCTAAAAGGTACAGGACTAATTTGGCTCTGTGGGAGTCAGAATTCTTGCTGGTTGGTACAGGATCAAATACTTATTTAACTATCAAATACGAATTAATTTATAAACTTTCAGATTTTTTTTATATTCTGTCTCTCTCTGTTAAAATAAACCTACCATAAAAAATCTAGACAGTTCATTTCTTTGTAAGGGGTAAACTCACAAAATCAGCAGGGGATCAAATAATTACTTCCCCCACTGTAATGCCTATTAAAGGATACAGGTTTTCCATCAGGCGAAAACTGAGGTAGATTCCGAAGTGTTTCACTGACTAACGTGTCCCAGTGTGTTGTTTCACTAGAGAGAGTCATAAAAAGATACAAGCAATGTTATTAGCAATGTACAAACTTCATTAATACACAAGTAAAATATCCAATGACACAAAAATCTCAAAATATTAAAACAGAATTGGCCTTCTGAACTATCCACAACTTACCTTGCAGAAGCTTGGGCAGTGTAAAGTAGTTTGGCTGTAGGAACTGGACATACAGACCTCACCAACTCCCATGGTTCTATTCCCAAACCTTGGCCACTTAAAACAAAACAAAAAAACTGAAGTTTGTGGAGACCTGACCATCACACCCATATGCACAATCCCAAACCAAATGGATTATTAATGGTATTATAAACACCTGAAAATCTACTAAATGAAAAGAAAGGATCGGATTTTAGGCCTAAATAAGGTCAGATAAAAACAGTTATAATTAGTTATGCTCAATAGCCCGATTTTGCCACAGAATCACATTTACCTGCCTGTAGTCAAAGACCTCAGTGGCATCAAGAGTCCGGCCATGCACGAGGTTATGTGTGCATTCATTGCTGAAAGTGTGCTTTGTGGAAAACCACAGGAGACAGCTCCAAACCCTGCATGTGATTTCTGTTGAAAGCCAGCCTGACTTAATACATGGTCATTATGAAACAGAAGTATGCCGTCGGTTGACCTGCAAGTTATGGAAAACGTAATTACGCAAAACTGAAAAAATAAAATTAGATTTTTAGAGAGCAGATCGTTGAAATTAACATTTGTAAGACCTGTGTAGTGCTGCTAGACTCAATAAAGTGTTGTAGTGCTGGAGCGGGCTCTCTCCACTTTGATGAGGGACCACGGACACGGTCAGGATATGACCCACAGGAAACTCCTCACGAATATCCTCACACAGTCGTGAACCAAAACCTGCCAGTCCGTACAGGTGAAAATAATATATACTTTCTATTTTGAGCAAATCAATCGATTTCATTGGTCTTCTCTATCGAATAAATGTCTTTTCCACACTGAAGAGTGTAATTAGATATGAAGTGATTATAGATTAACTGCAGGGCCACGCTGCTCACCGGACCCTGTGCCTCCACTCAGACTGTGCAGGAGCACAGTTCCACCGTAGTAATCTTGTCTCTCTGCCTCTCGACGCACTGCCTCCATTGTTTGCTGGAGTAAAGCATTCTCAGTCTCACCTCTTCCTCCATGGTAACCTGTTTTATACATCAACAGCTCAGGTTCCTTTGTTTTTTGAGAAACACAACAAATAATTCACCATAATTAAAAGTACACATGCCTATTTTTTTAATATGGCCATGCGACAGATCATATATTATAATCGTTTATTGTTATCGTCATTAAAAACATTGCAAAATTACATTTTTATTGTCTTTACCTGGTGTAAATGCTGAATTTTTTTTTTGGTCATTTTAAACTGTTAGGTTTGTCAGGACAAAACTTAAAATAAATCTGCCCCTTCTAAATAATTGTGCTTTATATAACATATGTTCATTATATGTACCATGAACTATAAAAAGTGTATCTGCATTGTTAAGGATTGAGCAGCACTCTGGACTGACCATAGGCCCAGTTTCCTCCACGTCCACCTTTTCCCTCTATAATGTTGGATGGATGGATCACTCTGGAGGACAGAACAAATACTGAAATTCCTCCAATAACATTAAAATGTTTTTTTTTTTGTCTTTGTGATGATTATTTACTTCTTTTTGACAAACTTGTAAGCATTTCTGAGGACTTTGGGCTCAGTGTCAACACACACTGCTGCTAGTTCACCATTCCTGGAACTGAAAGGACATCTAAAAAAAAAAAAGGACCATATTGTCTTAAAAAAAGCCATTAAACGATATGTTTTGTTGTTTGGTTTGTAATTGAGGTAGTTACCTTTTCTTGTGCTGTTTTGACTTTTGTGTAATGAGCTTCCACCAGTCCAGGCCCAGCTGATTCCCACACTGGCCAACTTGCAGCACTACAGCAGACATACTTCTGACCAGGCGTTAGGAAGTTATACAGCATTATAACACGCCTAATCAATGACAAATGTGTGTTGAACTAAATCAATAACAAAACAGCTACATATCTGATTAATGTACAGAGTCTGTATTTACCTTAAACGGTGCTAGCTCTCGCAGCTAACCAAATCCGTGTTTCATTTCATTCCGTGTAACAAACCCACGACCAGTCGGCGGTTCGAACCCGATCCAGGGCCTGCTGTGACTGCTTATAACCGCCTTTTGAGCGCTCGACTTGAAGTGTGCTGATCAGTGTGATGGTGTTCTCTGTGAATGCAGCTGAAGAGGAGGAGGAGTCCAAACCGGTGCATTGTATCGAGTCAGGAGCGTGTGTGTGAGTTTGCCCTGGCCGTCTTCACTAGACCATGAAGCAAAAAGGAGTCTGCTTTCCACGACATGCTCGACGGTGCTGAGAAAGTGCACCAGAAGCAAACCTCGGCTCTCTTCATGGACTCCATTTGGATTAACCTGTCTCGAAAATTTACTTGAAGCTCACCTAAAAATCCCGAAGCGCATCTACTGAATCCGTGGGACGAGCTGTTTTTGAGGAGTGTTAGCCGGCTAGCTCGTTGGAGGCTAAGCTGGCTATCCCGTCCGTGTGGATTTGACGTTTCATGGTGGATGTTTATCAAACAGCCCATAGAGATTCCTGCCTCTCTTGGTGTCGACGATGGGGGATTTACCTGAATTAGACCAGAGCCCGAAGTGAGTATTTTCTCTGTGTTTGCATCGCATTTGATCAATTTGCCCAACTTTATACACAAACATCTACAGCAAAGCTTGCTAGCTAAACCGCTACTGATTCCTCCCCCCGAGCTAACTGGTTCTAGTTATCCGCCTGGTTTAGCAGTCTCTAAATCCAGAAATCACTCTCCTGTTATATTTAGACCTAAAACAATCAATGATCACTTGTAAGATGGTTAAAAAAACATACACCTCACAACTAGTAGTGAACTAGCCGACTTTCTGTAGCATTCGTTAACCTCATGTCTTAACTGGTCAATCGCAGCGTATATGCTAAACTAAACTATAACCCACTATGTGGCCGAAACCTCTACCAGATCACCTCATTCACAACCGTGTCAATCAGTGAATGAGCCAAAACAGATCTGATGTATGACTGTCCCGCTAACACGGACGGACGGACGGACGGACACCGAGGCCTCGCCACTAGGCCTCTGTATCTGCGGTGTAAATTTCACAGCCTTCCCCCCACGCCTGCTTCCTGTGCAGCCGTTTTATTGGGGTTATTCTCGCAGGCTGCCATATTCAACTCACACGTTTCTGTCCGGCTCGTTCTGCTTCCAGCGAGCAAAGAGAATCGATAGGAGGTTAGCATGGGCATGAAATCATTTGCACGATTAGGATTGCTTCTGCACAAATTTATTCGAGATACAAACGTGTAACATTGAACATGCATATTACACGGGCACCTATTCTCTACAGCCAAACGGGGTTTGTGTGTGTGTGTGTGTGTGTGTGTGTGTGTGTGTGTGTGTGTGTGTGTGTGTGTGTTATTGGCCTTTGTGTTGTTGCATCGATCGAGTGTGCGTTATGTTGAGGGTCTGCCATCGTTTTCTGCACATGTAAGGCTTTTGCTCTCTGAGACAAAAGGTACCCTCTTTGAACAAGGACAGGTAACCTACTGATTTGCACCCGGTTTAAAAAGAAAAAGAAAAGCCCCCCAAAAAAACATTTGATCAGTGTTGTAGGATTTCACCAGCACGTAGTAAAGCTCGTTTTTTTGCAAATGTCTAGCTAAGACTCGTGCAGTTCTCCTGAGACGTGTTTACCCTTGATTTTCAGAGTCTGGGCAAACATTTGCATATTAATTTGGTTTCCTTTTTGGCGTCACGCAGCTCTCCATCTTCCCATTAACACTATCAGATTTTTCTAAAATTGTGTTTTATCTCGCACGTTTCTGACAGTGTCACAGTTGTTCTCCTGACCTAAGTATTAGACACACCACACAGACAAGTTCGCTCTTGCCATAACCTAATTACATCATCAGGGAGACGAACAATCTCAACTTTTTAGTGCACAAGTAAATATATTATACACATTGAGGTGCAAACAAATCAGCACCCCAGTCTAGGGAGCTCATCAGAATAGGTAGAAGAGAGTAGCACGGAACCGAAGAGTCATGTCTGTTGTTGTTGCTTCTCGTCAGGTTTTGCATTACATCAGAGAGCGTGCTTCTCTGAGCTGCTTTATCCCAGTGAGGGAGCTTCCATCAAGGTGCTCCTCGCTCGGCCTGCCTCAAAATGGATGCACTGCTGAATCCTGAACTCAGGTAAGCTCCACACGTGTCACTAAGCAACTATGATCGAGGGTAAACTTGTGTGTTGTTTCTGACCGGCGAGAATGCTGCCTTTTCATTTCATGTTACGTGTTTCCTGGTTTTAATAGACGATCAGGTTATCATGACCCCCGGATTATCGGAAGTTAGTGCATGTAAGTGTTTAGCGAGGCTGGAGTGAAATTTTATACCAGCTCCACACACAAATTAGTCCTTCATCAGCAAAGGAGTTTAGATGACTGGGCAGATAAGTATAAATAATACAAAGCTAAATTTTCAACTGTTGTCACCTGTTTTCACAAGCTGCATAATCTCTATTCTTGAAAAAAAAAAAAAGATCTGTGGCAACTTTTATTTTATTTCTTTTTTGCACAGTGGTTAGTTTTTTCTTTTTCTTTCTTCTTCTTCCTGTACACACCTTTAAAGGCAGACAGGTTTTGTTGTCTTTCTCAAAGATCTCATTGGTGATTCATTGTTTTAAAGATGGGCTTAGATCCCAGTGCAACTAGAGATACTTTCTCACACAGGGTCAGACAATGTATTGTCAAGTTTCTGAAGCAGTAATTATTAGCACCTCTGAGGGCTGCAAAATGAAACCCCTTTTTTATTATGATGCAAACATTTATGTCAGGTGGGTGCAGTGAGGGAAAAACTCCACTCCATATCCCAAAATGTCAAAGCTAAATCCATGTGATATTTTTTTGACCTTCTGCAAGTTCCTCTCATCTTCATGCATGATCTTTAGAGCTTTGTTCGACTGACTATTGGGTCCCTGGTTATCTTATTTTTAAAGGCCCTTCTCTTTCGATGGTTCAGTTTGACTGGAAAGCGAGCTTTAGCAAGAGTCCTCATTTTTCCAGTCTTTTTTTCCATGTAAGATTTATGTAAGTTGCTCAGTGCTGTTGCGAACCTTTAATGGAGCAGTGTGTTGTTGTTTTGTTTTTTGTTTGTTTGTTTTTTGCAGCTTTTCACCAAAATTTTCATTCTGCCAACAATGTGAATGAATTTGACCTGAACTTTAAAGGATAGTATTATTTGTCTTTGCAAATTAGCACCTCACTCATATATACAGTATCTCACAAAAGTAAGTACACCCCTCACATTTCAGCAACCATTTAATTACATGTTCTCAAGGGACAATACTGTAGAAATTAAACTTGGATAGGTTTTTAGCAGTGGCGGGCCGTGCATTTGTTACCTGGACCTTGGGACTTACTTGACTTAATCCACCTCTTAATACCACCACGATCACGTTGACATTTTAGAAACCATCCATACTATACAAAAACGCAATATAACAACACGTGGCATTACATAGAGAGAAGCATTTCACATATGGAGGGTGAAAACCATTTAACTAAAACAAGAAACCCAGTTAAGACTTCAAGCCTCTACACTACAATCACAACTGTGCCATCTACATTATCTGGAGCAGTTCAGAATCGATATTTGTCTAATAACATGACAAAAATATTAAAATGTAAATTAAAAAAAAAAAACTCACCAGAGATGCAGACTCATAATTTGCACTGTTCCTCAGAGGCTGTAATCCAGTGGTTTCGCTTGTATTCACTGGTCTGGAAGTGGCGAACAAACCCTTTCCCGGGCTGAGACAAGCTATCTAGCTTTGTTTTTAGCTGATCTCTCCTCACGATGTCTAGCTTTTCTGGAAATGTCCACCTTCGAAATGGATTTTTAAGTATGTCCGAGACTAAGTCAATTTCTATTCCATTGTCAGCCATTGTGGGTGTAAAATATTCCGATGTATTAACACATGTTCCGATGTATTAATGTGTGCAGAGTGCTACACATGTGTTTTGCCAGTTGAACTTGGCTGTAACAGTTTCCCTCTGACCAACCAATCAGAGGACGGAAAAATGCTGAAGCTCTTCTGGGCCTGCTAGCTGCCCTGTAAGGCGAATATGAAATCTGATTAGTTAAAGAAACAGACTCATTGCTAACATAGGTTATGGTACATCGGCCAGCACTACTGATTCTGAAGGCCCTTGTCAGATTAGAACGACATGGCTGCACATAGACGTTGAAATGTGATTGGACAAAAAAAATCTGACCTACACGTACTGGAAGCAGTGCAGCCAAGAGAAACGCTACGAAATGAAGAGAATAAACTGTTGGGAATAAATTAATACAATTTTATGAAGCTAATATTAGAATTTAGGATGTAAATGTGGGTCAGTGCTTCTGATGGTGTTTAGGCCAGCAGAGAAGGCTTTGCTGGCCCTGACTGCCCACCACTGATTTTTAGAGAAGTCAATGTGCAGCTTTTATAATGGTACCGATTTACTGTCCTCTGTAACTAACTCAGCATACAGCCATTATTGTCAAAATAACTGTGTGTGTATGTGAGTAAAGTGAGTACACCCTAAGTGAACATGTGAAACTTTGTCCAAAGGGTCAATATTTTGTGTGAGCACTATTGTTATCCAGAACTGCCTTATCCTCCTGGGTATGGAATTCACCAGAGCTGCACAGGTTGTTGCTGGGATCCTCTTCGTGACATCATGGAGCTGCTGGATATTCTAGACACATGGCGCTTCTTCACCTACCACTTGAGGATGCCCCACAGGTGCTCAATAGGGTTCAGGTCTGGATACTCGATCACCTTCAGCTTCCTCAGCAAGGCAGTTGTTATCTTGGCGATGTGTTTGGGGTCATTATTATGTTGAAAAAAACACCCATTTGGCCCAGTTTCTTAATGTGGGCGTCATGTTCTGCTTCAGAATGTCACAGTACATGCTGGAATCTATTACCACCAGGACTCAACTTCATTGATTGACCCTTGCGAGGTCTGTTCTGAGAGGAATCCGTCTTGGAAAACTGTATGACCCTGGAAACTATACTGTAACTCAGTTTAAGGGTATTACGGATCTTCTTATAGCCTCAGCCATCTTTGTGGAGAGCAACAATTCTATGTAAAATCATGTACATGATTAATAGGACGTGACTTTGCACGGTTAAGCTGTTATCAGTCAGGGTGTACTCACTTTTGTTGTGTTATGTAGACAATGTTGGCTGTATCTTGTTCTTTTTCAGAGGACAGTAAATCTATACAGCTAAACAAGCTGCGCACTGGCAACTCTAATGCTATCTGAGTTTCATTTCTATATTATTGTCCCTTGAGAAGACACTAAAATGGTTGCTGAAATGTGAGGGGTGTACTCACTTTTGCAAGATACTGTATATTTATTGATAAAACTAGTATGTGATGTCATTTTTGATCTAGATTAATCTCACTAGGGTTGTCTGATGCAACAAGCCTGTACAATGTTACATTGCCAAGATTTTTAATGCGGTTTGTCAGTGACCACAAAAAGCATTGGATTATGCTAGTAGAATACTTAATTTATAAAAAGCTTTAAAAGAACATTATTTTCCTTTCAAATAGAATTGGACATAAGCCAGTCTTGATGTGCACATCTGGAGCTGGAGTGATTTGTGTAGGTGTTTTGGGCACAACAGTATCAAAAACTCTTACTGGAAGCACACTTACCCCAATCTCACTGACTCTTGATATTCACATGAAATTCAGTATGTCTATAAATGTAGTGTCAAATGTGTTACTGTGAGCAGCATCAGCAAAAAAAATCCATGTAGACATTAGACCGCTTGTGTGTATAGATATAAAAGGCTTTCATTTAAACGCTTTTGTTTTTGTCTTCTTCTTTAATATGCCCACAAGTTAAATTCGAATGGCAGATTTTCTTTTTTTTTCTTTTTCTTTTCCCAAAGTTTGTAGTGACAAACTATTAAATGTTTATCAAACAGCATAATTGGTGCATGCATTATAGTGTAATAAGTAATAATTTTTTTTTAAATTACAGCTGCCATTGTAAGGGTGCTTATGAAGGTCACGGGAAAGAAATGATTCTCTGTGGGTCATGTAACCTAGTTTTTGCCTTGAGATCCTTATTTAGTTCTTAACGATAAGTGATATTCCTGTTTTCAGGTTGAATGTTACATTTGTGTGCCATAACCAGACCACTGTACGATAGAAATAAATTCATCAGTAGTACCCACAGATCTGAAAGGAGTTTGCAAGCTCTGGTTTGAAGGGAGTGGTTGTGTATGTAGTGTCTGTAATTTCATGCAAGTATGTAAAAAAGGAACACATTAGCTAATCTATCAGGCAAATAAAACCCTAGGCATAACATTTATGGTAGCTAGTAGTAGGTGGTATATTAGGCAGCAACATTTTGTTCTTAAAGTTGACGTGTTAGAAGCAGGAACAATGTGCCAAATTTTGACATCTAGAAGACTGGGGCAGAGCATCTCCGAAACTGCAGCTCTTGTGGAAGTTTGTGGGTTCCCAGTCTGCAGTGGTAATAATCTCTCAAAAGTGCTCCAAGGAAGGAACAGTGGTGAACCGGCGTCAGGGTCCCGGGCGGCCGAGTCATTCATGCACGTGAGGAGTGAAGGCTGACCATGTGGTCCAATCCAAAATATGAGTTCCTGTAGCACAAATTGCAGAAAAAGCGTTACGGTGTTAATGCTCAAAGGGTCGGCTGTTTTAGGCAGTAGATACTTAGGCAGTTGGTCATAATGTTATGCCTGATCAGTGTGTACAAGCTAATGTATTTTTCGGACTATAAGCCGCTACTTTTTTTCCACGTTTTGAATCCCACGGCTTAAACAACGAAGCGGCTTATTCATGAATTTTTCCTGTCTTTTTCATGGTTTCACAAACTTCACGCCAAAAAACCGAACCCCATAACATTAGACCAATGAAATTTCCGAACGGAAACGGAAAAAAAAAGCACCTTACCTGTGTTCTGAGCTGCACGGCTTCAGGAGAAAAAATTTTTTTTTTTTTTTTTTTTTTAAACGCACGACGATGCCAAAAGATAAACTCTCGAGAGAAATAGTTGTGAAAGGAAGGAGGAAGACAGTGAACAATGACTTTCTTGGTCGGCTACTGTTTAGATACAAGCCATTGTAGCGTGTTGAGTCTGGGTGAAGGGAGAGCTCGCTAACTCCAGTTGCAACAGAAATCATATATAAGCACAGACAGGTTTCCAAAACTCATGCTTTTTTAATTTTTCTTGGCAACAGCGTTACGGGTTAGTCAAAGAAACCTAGAAATGAGCATCAGAAAATAATAAGGACATATTCCTCAGTCTTGCACACACGCAGTAATACCGGCATAATGCAGTGGCAGGCTATTCCCAAAATACTGCTCTGCTCCTAAAGGAAAAGCAACATATTTCACCCGTTGCACAGCGTAATGTGTCTTTCGTTAAAGCCTGTGTAAAGTACATTAGTTTCAGTGTAAAGACACTAAAGACATTGGACGGCTTGTACACAGGTGCGGCTTATTTATGTTCAAAATAAAAATATTTGTAAAATTTAGTGGGTGCGGCTTATATATGGGTGCGCTTTATAGTCTGGAAATTACGGTAAAATCAATTGAACCTGATGCGTGATGAGGTAGTTATGTAAATGCATTGAGGCCAACTAAAGAAAGGAAATCATGTCCCTAATGCAGTAAATGTCCCTGATGATGATTCTGTAAAGTTACTGATCTACTGTTTTCCCCCAATGTTTTACAGCCTTGTGAAGAGGAAGGTGAATTGAAATGGTTGCTTAGTAGTATGTAGCTGTTACAAAAGGACAAATTTGATATCCGTTTAAATCTATTTATAACATTCTGCTGCTTAAAAATGCAGCCCAAAACTGCTAAAAGTACACTGTTCCAAGTGAATGAATAGTGAAACGTGTTATTTTCTCAATGGAAGTGAGCTAGCAGGGGAAATAGAAATATTGTTTTACACATTTCAATAGGAAACTTTTGGTCTATAGTCTATTTTGTTGTTCACAACATGATTGCAGAAGGCATGCCTCATGTTCATTTTGGTAATAGGTAAACTTCAATTTGCGATTTGCTACCGTCACAGCGTATGTTGAAAAAATAGGATCTGACTAGGAACTGAAGGCAGTAGTTTCTTTGCTTCTTTACTATAGGAAGTTAGTAGCTAGCAATCAGTCACGTAGGGTGATTAACAGCGTGTTTTTCTCTCTCACTTTCCTTTTCTCTTTCTTTTTACACTGCCATATAAAAAAATTTTCTATTTCCTTAAATGGAATAATAAATAAGATATTTGGTTGAACTTTAACACTATTGCACTCCATTTGTTGGGAATTGGTCTATTTGGAGAATGTGTACCTTTTTTAAAAAATATAATTTCAATCTAGTTTTTTAATTGAAATATTATCTATTAAAATATATATATATATATATATATATATATATATATATATATATATATATATATATATATATATATATATATTATATTATTAATATTCTATTTTAAATTTTATAAAATGTCTTTCCATAAATATTAATTCAAATTTTCCTTTTTTTTTTTTATTTTTTTTTTTATGGCCTGCTGCTGCTGATGACTTCAGGGAAAACACAATTGATGGTTCGGTATGCAAGTTTTCTTCTGGATCTTCTGTTGTGAAGCTTTCTCTTTCCTTATATATGCGTATGATGTTCTGATTATTGAATTTATTGTGCTCTTTTGTTCATTCCCAGATCAAGGTTGAAAACACCTCACAGCAAGTCATATTTAGAGGCCTTGCTCCTCGAGTTGTTTTAACAAACCATCTCCAGTCTAAAGTGAATCTTGAGAAACAGGGTCGACAGAAGGTCTCTTTCAGCTTCACCCAGACTAAGAAGCCACGCCAGAAAGTGTTCCTTGTCCCACAAAGTCCAGAGAAAGGGGCAAATGAAATTTCTCCTGCAGTGCAGTCTACAAATTTGCCCCCTGCAGACCTTACAACAGGACAGAGTGCTGAAAGCAAGAATGAGCAAATTGAACCCCCTGTTGTGCCCACAGAGTCCCAGGCAACACAGTCCCCAGTACCCCTCACCTGCAAAGCGAAACATGACATGATGCATTTTAAGAAACAGATTTTGAGTATGTCTGTTGTTGAAGAACAGCCCACAGTCAGTGCTTTTTTAAATGATGCCATCTCAGAGACCGAAGTTTTAATTAGATCTTCAACAAGAATTGAAGGTGAACCCCCTGTGGCTCCCCCCCAACAAAACTCTGTCCCTGACTGTTCAGAAAAAGTTATCAGAGAGGAAAGCGCTCAGGAGAAATTAAACACTCGCCTTAAGGGACCAAGCGATTCCTGCCATATTGGGAACGAGTGTAAGGAAAACATTTCTGAGCCTGAACACAGCAAAAATGTCCACCAGTCAGACAATACTCTGCCAGGTTCTGACTTTGATGGTGAGTCTGTTCGGATATCTTCTAACCAGAAGTCTAGTGATTCCAAGAATGTGGCAAAGTCTGATAGTCAGAGTGTTTCTGTTAAGAAGTCCTCAGGCTCCAAAAGTGACGTATCGGACAAATCCAGATCAGATAAGAGAGAGGAGAAGGATGAAAAAGGGTCTAGCCGAAGTAAATTGGAGAGAGACTCTAGACACACCTACTCACGATCTTCTCGTTCTGATCGAAGGAGGACCAGGAGTCGGTCACGGTCTAGATCCCGAAGTTCCCGGACAAGTTCTTCATACTCCAGATCTGAGAGATCAAGAAATGAAAGGCAGTCAAGGACAGATAGGTCACATTATCATGATTCTGAAAGGAGATCCCACAGAAATTCACGCGAACGGAGGAGGTCACGCTCCCGAGGTGATGGCAGATCGCGGGACAGCTCCGACTCTGAAGATGACCTCAGGAAGCTCAGGACTCGAGGCAGCGATTCAAGCCGGTCCTCCACATACTCTAGCTCACAAAGAGATCCGAAGACGTCCTCTCATTCAAAATCCTACAGAGACTCAAAATCCGACTCAAAGTCTTCTCCTCATTTGTCAGAAGCTGACAAAAGATCACAGTACTCAAGAATAGAAAGATCTGGGAGAACTAATTGCACTGAACCAAGTAAAAGGAGTTCTCCAGAGACTGAAGGCAGTCATAAAAAGTCCAATTCCCATTCGAAATCGGAGATACACGGTAAAACATCCAATTCGAGTAACGTATTAAGATCTGAGAAAAAGGTCCAAAAAACTAGCGGGAGTTCTGACTCTGATGATGAGCACAAAATGAAAATGCAATTTCAAAGCTCAGATCGGTCTCCTAGGTTATCTGATAAAAAACCAAGTCATTCAGATTCAAAGTCGAGTAGTGTTGGAGCAGATGGACAATTGTTAGCGAAAGTAAATATCAATGCTAAACTTCCACACTTGGGTTCTGACAAAAACAAGTCTCAGGGAGAATTCAGCAAGGTGGATGTTCGTTCCCAATGTGAAGAAAGCAGGCAGTCTAAATCAACAAATAATTCCTCTCAACAACAACAGCAAGTTATCCTAAATGACAGTCTGAGAAGTCATGTTGAGTTGCAAGATTCTGATCTTAAAGAAAAGGGTCCAGCTGCCAGTGAAGAGAATGGTAGTAAAATCCACATTACGCACAAGGACATTTCTTTAGAGGATGATCCGCTTGCAAAGCAGACCGACGTTACAGTTCAAAATAAAGTGGAGATCGTGAAAGAGGCACCGACTAACATCGCAAATGTTGGTACCGTTTTCAAAACTGTTGATTCCTCTAGCTTAATTGAGCCACCATTTCCAGGCTACACCCCCAGTCAGGATTCATTAGGTTCATTGCCAGACACTCTTTCTGTGAAAGAATTACCACCTGGAGAATGCTTGAAACCGAACACTAAATTTGTTTCCCAGTTGTTTCTTATTAATGAAGTCGATCCCCTACCGGTGAATGTCGAAACCTCTGAAAAAGTTAGTGAGCAGGCAGATATCAAACCTGTACAGACTCATGCTGCAGTTATAAAACATAAGGGTGCCCATGTTAAAAAGTCACGCTGGGATATTGTTGGTCAAGACACTTTGGAAATCAGTCCTCCGAAAAGGTTAACAATGAGACTTCCTATGTGAAAAAGGTTATTTCAGTTAAGAAAATTGATTTTGCCAATGACGCTTTCCATAAAGAAAACTGCGCAAAGGAAGAGGGAATTCCGGTCGAACGGACGAACGAGGAAACAACAGAGCCTGAGCGAGAAATCATGCAAGATTCTGAGCAGCTATTTTCTGCTGATGCACAACAAACCGATGAAGAAGGTAGCAAACATATCGCTGACAAGTCCCTGGCAAATCAAGGTCCTCTAAATCGTAGCTGCAGTCCAGGTCCTGTTATTCATGTTGATCAGACATATGCCAGTTCTGATCAATTAAACAGTGATGACGCGTATAAACCTTTGACTCAAAAGTCTCTTTCGTTCAACTGTGATGGTAAAAGCCACAGTGAGGAGAGTGAAACTGATGACTCCGACTCTGATTCAGATGATGGACAGGTCAGTCTGAAGCGGTTACACTCTGTGGTGGTTGTGCCAAAGAATTCTACTATAACCCATGAGACAACTGACCGGCCAACACCACCGACTAGCCCATTAACTCTCTCTGGACAGCTAACTTGTCAGCCAGATGAGTTGAGTATAAGCATTAACAATGAAATTCCCGGTATTTTTAAGACTCCAGTTAAGCCTTTGGAACGTTCACTCGAAGGAAGCAAACACGATCTCTTGTCAGTTGCTGAGAATAAATGTCTGCCTTCTGGGCACACGCCCTACCAGTCCCAGAGCGATTTGGTCGACAGCACTAGCCAATCTGAGGCAACCACAACACTGGGTCACGCAGAACGAAACTGCACTGTCAAAGAAAGACCAAAGACTTGTGTCCGAACTGACCAAGTACCAAGCTATATTCAGAGAGAGGCTGAATCAGGGTGTCCCCAGTATCAGGACAATCCAGACAGTTGGCATGGAAGAAAGGGAGGACAGGAACAATTTGTAAAGTTTATTTGCACAGATAATCTCAGACCCCAAAATGGTTTGAACCTGATTTGTGATTTCACCCAAACCGAGCAGCCCAGCAGCACATTTCAGCAGCCAGACAGCAGCCACAGCACTCAACACCCACCCCAAATAGGAAGTACATTTGCCAGACAAGATGGTGGTTACTGGACCCAGGCTAGCGTCTTTAATAAAAGCATGCCAGGCAATACACTTGTGCCTTCTCCTTGTCATGAGTCGGTGTACCAGATCCACCCTGACTCTTTAACTAATGACCAAGAGGAAGATTACGAGGGAAAAGCATTTGGACTTGATGGAGGGGTACAATCTAGAAAACCTCCAGGGTCATCTGCATTTGTTCAAGCCAATGAGATAAGCAGCAATTGCAGCTTTGTAACAGCCACTGCTGAGAGCCAGATAATCTCAGAGCCACCAAGGGAAAGCAGCCAAAAGCCTCATCGAGGTAGAGGCCCACCCAAGAAAAGAAGGCCAGACTTGGAGTCAGAATCAGACAATGAGGCTGAAGCAGGTCTTTCTTGTAAGCGAGAATGCTTAGAGGAGCATGAGCGGAGCAAGGACACAAAAGAGACCAAGGTTTCCTCGCAGCAAGAAGAACAACGTCCACTGCTTAGTCTGAAAGAATTTTTCGATCCTGGTAATTGGAAGGATAAAGCTAAGCAAAAAAAGATGCCTCCTTATTTCGACCTTATTGAGGAAAACGTCTACCTGACAGAACGGTCAGTATCTCTTCCTGATTACATTTTTTATATTCTGAACAGTAATAATAGTAATGTTGGCATTTTCATATTCATAACAATCAGAATCTAACATTGGGAAAAGAAATCCAAATTTAAATAAGGTTGTTTAATAGCAAGTCAAGTCATGTGATCAGTCAAATCTGTCTGTTCCTGTGTCTGTTAAATCAAGCGCTCTCTCTCTCTCTCTCTCTCTCTCTCTCTCTCTCTCTGTGTATATAATTAATCCAAAGCTAGGTTAAAACTTACATTCAGGCTTAAGGCTTACTTATAAGAACAAAATTGGTGTGCATGGAATGTTTGTTTATTTGGTTATTGCTAAAATACTGCTTTTCATCAGTAAAGCGATTAAAAGCCATTTTAGGACATTCATGTTTAAAATAAATAACAACCAGTGCTGCACGATTAATCGCATCGCAATCGCGTTGTCAGCTTGTGCAATTATATGACGCCAAACACTGCGATGTAATTAAATATAAGTGCGCACGTGTGGACACATGCTTTCTGAGAACGGTTTGCAGATTTTTCCGCGCCGCTAACAAAACAAAAAAAGACCTCACTTTAGGCAGCGCACGTGAGGCGTGTGCGGTCACGTGACTTTTCGATGTGCAGAGCGGAGACCGGGTAAAGATGGATGGCGAGCAGACCGACACTGAACTGGTAGTCGAAAAACCCTACCTCTGTTATATGGCAATCACCATCACTTGGTGATCAGAGAGATCTAGCAGATCTCACTGGTTCCGGGTTGAAAAAAAGAGACTATTTATTTAATTTTCATTCACTTTTGACTCGCCACTTTCCTTTCCTCGTACTCATGCCCACTCACGGTAACGCACGTCTTTCCTCGAGGCCAAAATGTGTAACCCGTGCACACTCGCGGATTGGCGCCTTCACCTGCCAACCTTCCCTTTCCCACACAGATCCCCATCAGCTCCGCCCGGTGTATATATATATATATATATATATATATATATATATATATATATATACTCTCTCTCTCTCTCTCTCTCTCTCTCTCTCTCTCTCTCTCTCTCTCTCTCTCTCTTTCTATGTCTGTTACATCCTGTGTACAATTTCCTTGATAACAATCAATTGCATGGCAATCGCATATCAAAGTATTGAGCAAAATAATTGCAACATGACTTTTTGTTTCCCAAATCGTGGAGCCCTACTAACAATCCATAAAATCTCTGTTAAAAATAGCAAGAAGAATAAGTCACATCGAGATATTAAGCGAATGCAGTGCGAGTGCGCGGTCCTTTCCAGAGAGGAGCGGGCACAGGGAGTTATGGCGTGCGGAGAAGATTGTTTGAATCGCCTGCTGATGATCGAATGGTATGTGACCTCATATTCGATCGTTTTGCTTAAGCCTTGTGCACAATTGTTTAGCTTTAACGTTGCTTATCACTTAACGTTACAACTGTAAAACTAAACTGTATCACTACAATACTGTAGTATTCACGATACTGAAGTGTTTTTTCTCTCTCTTTTTTATTAAGCTCATCACGGTGCTTAAATGGAGTATACTGTTCAAACCGGCGCTTTCAGATGAAGCAGCACGCAGATTTTGAAGTCATTCTAACTGAAAGCAAAGGCTGGGGTTTGCGGGCTGCCAGAGACTTACAGTCGTGAGTACCAAGTGCAAATGAGCCCAATATCATAAAGGACATTATTCAGAGATTATTGAGAGACAGATTTTAATTTAAGTTGATTGAATCCAGGAACACATTTGTGTTGGAGTATTGCGGAGAGGTTCTGGATCACAGGGAGTTCAAGTCACGGGTAAAAGAGTACGCTCGCAGCAAGAACGTCCACTACTACTTCATGGCTTTGAAGAATAATGAGGTGAACCTGTACCCTTTGGTCAAACACAAACATGCGCCAACAGCAGCATTCGATTCAATCATTTAATCGCCGTCATTTAGAAATTGCATAGAGTCCTCTTTGTTTCATTTATAGATCATTGATGCCACACTGAAAGGCAACTGCTCAAGGTTTATGAACCACAGCTGTGAGCCCAACTGTGAAACTCAGAAGGTCAGTGCTGTTGACGAGCATGAATGAATGAATGAATTCCTCATTCTTTGTGTAGAATCTTTTCATTTGGAAATGTGGTGTTAGGGCTAATTTCCATGGTGTCTGGAAGTTCTCATTGTTCAAGCAGGACCTTTTTGTTGTTGGTTTGTTTGTTTGTTTTTTGTTTTTAATAAACCGTTTGTTGCCTCTCCAACAGTGGACTGTGAATGGTCAGCTCAGGGTTGGTTTCTTTACCACCAAAGCTGTGAAAGCTGGGACAGAACTCACATTTGATTACCAGTTTCAAAGATATGGGTAAATTTGCCTCATTTTCCTTCAATACATTTTAGTTCAGTCTCTTACAGGATTCAAGTATCGTTAATATTGTGATTTATGTTTATCTTCATCTCCAAGGAAAGAGGCACAGAAATGCTACTGTGGAGCACCAAGTTGTCGCGGCTTCCTGGGGGGTGAGAATCGTGTTAGCGTACGGGCAGCAGTGGGCAAAAAACAAAGGGAGCGGTCTCGGAAGAAAGAAGCAGTCAGTGCACTGACTACAGTAAGTGGCTTCGGCCCAAACAATGTACAAGCTATTTAAGAGCAGGAACAAGATGAACCGAACAATATCTCATCATGGCAGCCTATAGTGCTTTATTTGTAGCACAAACAAGCACACACTTTCTCTTATCTGGATGATTGCTGCAGTGATCCATCAATGACAGGAGTATTGAGAGAAGTATACTGGGCTGATTTGGGTCAGATGTGTACCTAGGAACATGTTAATTGCTCTGAGACTTCAAGTGCCACTTTTGGTCTATAGATACTATTCGTGAAATGACATGCGCTGAAGGAAATTTGACACGTGAATTCCACTGCTATAATGGAAATGAACTTAAAGCTCTGCGGACAACATTTGGGCTCTTTTCACAACATTCCATTGCTAATGTAACCATTTAGTTATTATTTATTTATTTGCCCTTAGAACTCATTGTGTGTGTTTGGCTTCCCATGTTACAGGTGGATGAAGAGCTGGAGGCTCTGTTAGAGAACGGGGAAGGTCTGAGTGATGAGAAACAAGTGGTTTCACTATGCAGACTTATGGTGCGTGTGGAAACTATGGAGCAGAGGCTGACTTGCGTAAAACTCATTCAGGTAGGTCCCACATTGAAAACGTAATTGCGATTTAATATTAGTAACAGGATTTAATAGATGATGATGTATTAGCTCAAGTTCATATTTATTTTCCATGTTTTATGTTTGTAGAACACTTCAAACTCTTCATGCCTCAAGCAGTTTTTGGATCATCATGGTCTCTCATTGTTGTGGATATTCATGGTTGATTTATCTGAAGCCAAAAGCAACTCCGTTAATAACATCAAACTGCAGATGGAGGTAAATGTGCAAGGAGTATATACGTACACATCCGCACAACCAGCTCCGAAAAGGATTTTCTTCATGGTCTTTAACTTTGCATTTTATTGATATGATTTGTAATGGGTGGTGGTTTTGTTATACTTAACATCTTTTCTACATATTACATTAGTTTTTCTTCTTCGGCCGTATTATTACCTAACATGGGCACATTATAGAAACAAGAGGAAGCACGCTTATGGCATTTTCCTCTAGTTTTCTGCCATTTCCTTCTTTGCTTTCTGTGTTTGGCGGATCTAGTTAAAACCAGACCTGAAAATCACATAGAAAAGACACAATTTTTTAGCAGCAAAACAGATCTTTTTACAGGTCACTGTTTAATGTTTTAAATAAAAACTTTACAAGATAAGAACCATTTATATGTTTATATATATGTAGATTTTAATTTGGCCATTTCTGATTAAACATTTAGTTGCAGCCAATATTTAGTGCACACGCTTTTACTGTCTACACTACAGTAAAATAACAACTGAATCCTTCCTTATTGTACTGTCCTGCTGTGTCTCCGCACAGATAATGAAGGCACTGGCAGTGCTGCCCATTTCTACTAAAAACATGCTGGAAGAGAGCCGTGTGCTCCAATTCATCCAGCGCTGGGCCCAGAGCCATCCACTTGGCCAGTCTACAGAGCAAGACGGTTACTCCAGTGAGAGCACCTCCCGAGCCCACACACCTCTCCCACACACCCCTGACGGCCCCCCTGCCAAAACTGTACCAGAGCTGGACGGAGACACACCAAAACGTGCTGTCTACCGCAGACTAAAGATCATCAGCGAGAACAGCCTGGACAGTGCTCTTTCAGAAGGAAGCAAGGTCTCTGATGGTAAAGAGGAGGAAGATGAAGAGGAGGAGGAGGTGGAGGAGGAGCCCTTGCAGGAGGTCACAATGGGCACAGCAGAAAAAAGTGAGACAAATGAGGAACTGACTGTAACCCCAGAGCCACTAGTTAAACAGGAAGCTTCAGGTGCTGTGGAGAGTAGTGAAGCAAAACAGGAGATGATGATGGAGGATGTTAAGCAGGATCAAACGGAAGCAGAGGAACCTGTGGAGGACTCTGCAGAGCAACCAACTAGCAAGACAGATGAGAACCTGTCTGCTGTCATGGAGGAGCACTGTGAAGCTAAGCCTACTGAATTGAAAAGTCAAGAACAGACACCTGCCATAGAGCAAGCCCATGATCCTGCCCCTGTCATAGCTGAAGAAGACACTAGCCCTTCTATGCATCCTCCTGATGAAAACACTCCCAGCTCTGAGACGACTTCTGAGATTGAGAGCATTGTGCCTTCGGTTGCTAACATCATGGCTCCTTCAGTCATCGGCACTGTGCCTACAGAACCCCTTGATGTCAACATGCCTTCAGATGGGATTGAAACCACATCTGCTGAGTCTACAGTTAACCCAGAATCTGCACCTCTTAACTCTGACAACATTCCACCTAATTCTGGTACCAGCTCTGCAGAAGACCCATCAGCTACTGATCGTGCTGTTACTCTGGAGGGCAGTGCTTCAGTATCAGTGGTTGGCACAGCAGAGGTGCTGTCACTGGGAATAGTGGCAACAGAGGGCACCATGGTGGGCACACCTTCCCAGGATGAGGAGGAGGCTGTGTCTGACGTGGAAAGTGAACGAAGCCAAGAGCCTCAAATTGGAGCTGCTGACATCAGTGAGATGGCTACTCGCTTACTTGACAGCTGGAAAGACCTGAAGGCAAGATTACATTACATAAGATAAAAAAAAAAAAAACAGTACATTGTTTTTAATGATATTTAAATGTTGTTGGTAATATAATTGGAAAAACGATTATAATAATTTTCATCAATCAATCAGGAGGTGTACAGGATCCCTAAGAAGAGTCAGGTAGAGAAAGACTCAAATGGTATGTGAATTTTATGTAACTGTATTGTTTAATGTATGTATTGAACTGTGTTGTAATCTCTTTTTAAAACCAGTTTATCCCTGGACATGTAATATGTTGTTTTTTTTTGTTATTTCATATGCAAATCGTTCTCAATTCTGATAAACAGACCGTAGTCGGGACAGGGAAGCGATGCTGACACCCCGCACATCCTCTAGCAGCCGTGAGAGGGAGCGGGACAGAGAGAGAGCGGGACTGGGACCGGGAGCGAGAGCGAGACTGGGATAGGGAAAAAGACTCGTTGCTGCGTAGCGGCGAAAGGCGTCGTCGTCGAGGCTCTGCCTCTCCCCCGTACCCATCTCCTTATGAAAGGAGCAGTCGTAGAAACGAAGACCGGTGAGATGCATAGTACACGTTGACACTACCACTATATAGTTCCTCTATTATATCATGTGCCTAACCGTGTGGCTTTATTTCAAAGCTATGATTCATCCAGCAGTAGTAAGAAATCTCGTACCAAAGAGGCTCGTACCAAGCTTTCGACAGAAGAGCGACGGAAGCTCTTTGAACAGGAGGTGGCTCAGCGAGAAGCCCAGAAACAGCAGCAGCAGCAGCAGCAGCAGCAGCTTCAACGACTAGCATTCAATCCGCTTGTGTATCCTGCAAGCCCAAGCTTCATGAACTATCCACCAGGCTACCCTATTCAGACCTATGTTGACCCATCTAACCCCAATGCGGGCAAGGTACTATTACCTACACCACCCATAGACCCTATGTGTGTGACTGCAGCTGGCACAATTGCTTTTGATCAGACTTTGGCAGCTGACCTGACTCTGGCTTCTCAGTCTCCCAGCACCACTCCGGCCAGCTCAGCCACAACCCTGGCACATGTTCCTGCTACCCTGGAGTTGGCATCGTCTGCCCAACCACAGCAGTTTGTCCAGCCAGCCGCGCCAGCTCAGGACCCTGGCGTCACTGTCCTGTCAGTTCCTGCTCAGACAGCTGGCGCCCAAGTGCAGGGCCAGCAGGGCTATGCAACCCTTTGGGATCCCAATACGCAGCAGGCAGTGACCGTGCAGCCTGCTCAGCAGTACTCAAACGCAGCCCAGCCACAGACTGCCATCTATTACCAAGGTCAGCCATGCCAGGCGATCTACAGCATTCCTGCAGGTTACCCACAGAACAACACTCCTGTCATTCAGGTAGGAAACTTGACACTTAACTAGCATATACCTTATTTATTTAGGAAATCCTAGTCATACAAAATATAATATAACTACAACGTGCTCTAGCAGAATTGAAAAAATGGTGCAATATTGTATGTACTAATATTACTTCTGCTAATTGTCTCATGTCCATGTGTCACTGCAGACGTACACAGAGCCAGCTACTGGCTACCTACATGGGCAACAGGTCTATGCTGGGCACCAGCAGGGGGTGGTGGTCCAGCAAGGTGGCACAGTAACCACCATAGTCACATCGCAGACTGTACAGCAGGTAGGTAATGAAGGCTACAACACCACAAGAGGGGGCTGTTGGGCCTATTTTTTTTAAAAAACATATCCACACAGCAACAAAAGCTTCTATTAGTTTTGAATTGTCATGAAGTTTATTTCTTTAAAATGAGGATTAAATAGCACCTTTTTAAAGACAGTGTAATTTTATTTTTGCTGATTTTGTTTTAGGAATGTGTTGCCACATTGGAACATGTGCAAATTGATCTCGATATTTCAAATAAAAGACCCAGTTCACTGTTAAGGACAGAAAAGATTTACACTGATAATCTAAAATCAATTTGTGTTTTTTTTCCGTTCAAATATTGTAATTCCACTTCTAACTCCCCTATCTACAGGAAATGATTGTTCCCAACAACATCATGGACCTTCCACCTCCTTCACCTCCCAAACCTAAAACCATTGTCCTGCCTCCCAGTTGGAAGGTGGCGCGGGATCCCGAGGGCAAGATCTACTACTATCATATAGTCACCAGGTATAAAATTCTGCTAGCGAGATCTTACTCTGTGTCCCAAATAACTCTCTTTGATATCTTGTGTAAGTCTTGTATCTTACTTGTGTATTGACAGTAAAGCTATCGTTAGAATATACTTCAGTTTCTTAGATATAGTCTTTTTGGTAAAATAACTTTCGGTTGTGCTTGTTTCTTTCATAACCATGGTGACATTGTAGAACTTGTGTAGTACCCTTATATACCTGATGTGTACCTGATGTGAAGATATCCTGATTGCTAATATTTATGCCTAAAGTACCATTCATTTACAGATTAAAAAAAAAAAACAAATTCAATCACTCATCTTTTTGATATTGTGAGAATCTTTGATGCAGTGTTCCGTGTTGGACTGAGATCAACAGTGTTCTCGAACAAATAAGTATATGAAGTCGTTTGGTGTATTAAATAGGTTGGAGCAGTTATTAGTAAATTAATAAGATGTTTATCAGGTGTTATTGACTAATGCTAAAATTTGACAATGGCTTGAGCATGCCGTTAGATCTCATCATTACAAAAGTGGCTTTTTCCTGTGAATATGTAAATATAAACATTTAAGTAGTGGGCCCCTGTGCAAGGCCCTTAACCCCGTAGCTGCTCAGTTGTATATTATGAAGTATAAAATGTTGCCAAATGTAAATAATTAGCAGGCATAATGTAGACTATAGAAATGATAACGTTATAGCATCATTAATATAAATCAGATTGGATTCTGAGGTGCAGTGAGGTGTTCCACACTGTAATTATATTATTTCTTTCAGTCAAGTGCCTAATAAATCTCTTCATAAGCGGTGTAAGATATCACAAATTTTGCTTGTGTATATTAGGCAAACTCAGTGGGATCCTCCTAGCTGGGACGGAGTTGGTGAAGAGGCCCCTGTGGAGCATGAGGCTGAGATGGACTTGGGGACACCAACATACGATGAAAATCCATCAAAGGTTAGAACAAGATCTTGATCTCATTCACGGCTCGCCAAAGCTCATGTTTCTTTAAATGGGAACGGTCCAAAAAGGGCCTGCATTGTTCTGGAGTTCTCTACAGCATTTGAGGTTTGTCTGAGCTCTGTGGTAAATTGAAGATGCTCCACAGTGTAATAGACAGCAGCTGGAACCTGTCCCCAGAGAGAGACAGCACTTTTTGTTATGCAAAGGGATACGTGTTTGAACTGCTCTACTCTGAGCCCCCAAGCACTGGTTTTTTTGCAGCGTGCATCTATGGTAGCATTTAGAAACTTTAGGAATTGTTTATGAAGGCCTTTGGGGGTTTGTCATGCCACATCTGTCATACCCTTTTTCCTTACAGACCGCTGTGCAGTAAAGATGTTTGCTCCTTCTGGCTCTGCTTATTGTTTTAGATCTGCTTTCCAAAAAAATCTTTATTTTACTTTCTTTCTTTCTTTCTTTCTTTTTTTTTTAAATCCTAACAAAACCCTATCTGTCTGTAGTTATAAAATATTTGCCCTGAAGAAATAATTGGACACATCGTAAAATATAACACCTCGATATATGTTTACAGTTTTCCACCAAGACAGCTGAAGCAGACACGTCCAGCGAACTTGCAAAGAAAAGCAAAGAGGTCTTCCGCAAAGAGGTATACTACACACACTCATGCTTACAGAAGTGTATTCTCTATTTTCTTTTTGTTCACTTACCTTTCTGCTTCATCCTGTTTATACCTAGATGTCACAGTTTATTGTACAATGCCTTAATCCATTTCGAAAGCCTGACTGCAAAATGGGCCGCATCAGCAACACTGAGGATTTTAAACACCTTGCCAGGAAGGTAAGGAGGAGTTCAGTTTGAAAGTTTGTTTTTGTTTTGTTCCTTTTACTATTTTCTGAAAATAAACAAGTGATTTTTTTTTTTATATTTGTTTATCCTTCTTCAAGTCACTGTATATGAATGTCTGTTGAATCTCCATGATATTTACATGTGTGAAGATAAAAAAAAAATATATATATATATATATATATATATATATATATAATTAATTAAAGGAAATACATACATTTACATTTGTTGGGGTGTCTACAAAAAAAATCATTTTCAAATTCAAATAAATTTCACTACTTCCAGTAGTTTTTTTTTTTAATATTATAAATTATTATTATTATTTTTTAAGATGCTTTTAATGAGGCATGCTTTTGGCAATGCTGCTGCATAGGAAATCCTGCCACTACTAAAGACGTGTTAAAGGTTCTAAATAGTTTTCATACAGAAAAAGTATTTTTGTATTCACACCACGGTTGGGTGCGTAGGAAAGTTCTAGAAAAATGTAGACTTTTGATCAGTATAATGTTTTTCATTTACCAGTCCAGACCCGTTATTAAACAAGCGCTTATGTAAAAGCCACACGTGGAATATGTTTGATCAGGAATGCTTGTTTTCCGTCGCCAGGTCTGTGTGTGTGTGTGTGTGTGTGTGTGTGTGTGTGTGTGTGTGTGTGTGTGTGTGTGTGTGTGTGTGTGTGTGTGTGTGTGTGTGTGTGTGTGTGTGTGTGTGTGTGTGTGTGTGTGTGGATGGTCATAGTCGCATGTAAATATACACATCAATCTAAGTAATTACTTTGATGAAGCCCACATTTTGCATTAGAAGGTTTACACACTATTTGGAAACGAGGTCCAAACCCTGCAGGTGGTACAGTGCACCATTAGGTGTGTTTACATGGAGCATTGTAATCGCTTTAAAAGTCCAATCCGAAAAAGAGGGCTCCACATAAACACCTCAATTGAAATAAAAATGCTCAAACCGTATAAAATTGTGATCAGTTTGAGAGGGGTGAGATAAACCTTTCTATAACTCAAACAAAATATAAAATTCTGCTATGTAAACGCTTTAAACCGATTACTTGCAGAAGACTTTTTTTACTGTGCTCTTGTGAACACAGGATTTGCTGCAACACCACTTCCGGGTTTGTATAAAACAACCGTGAAGCGCATAATTGGCGGAATAGGATTTATACCTGTGTGAATAACAAGCGATTCATTCGAAAGTTTAGTTTCAATTCCAGCAATGCAACCCGCTCCCCACCGGTCCTTACTGCGGACCTCAATCCAGACGTATTGACGCACAGCCACCAAAAACACAGCTTCCTGCACCCGTTTTTTCGTTATTCTGATTTAAGAGCAACATTTTACATAAAAATAGCGCATAAGAAACAATGGAACTCCATGTTGACAGGAATAAAAGGTGGCAAACAGGACATGGGTTAATGTGCGCATGCCACAGAGTCATTCGGATCGAAAGCGCCAGCACACGCAAACACCACACCGGATTAGATAACGTCTCATATCCACCGAATCTTTCGAATCGGAATGGCAAAACAGTGTACGTGTAAACGTGGCTGGTGTCAATTGAACATAGATTAGTATCATCAATCTGAAGCTCTCCAAGTTTGTCATGCGCATAAGATTTTGAGCATCTTCATACTGTGGATTTCTCGTGCTACGTCTGCGCACTGGTACCCTGATAGATAAACTGTTATATTCATAAATACTTGTGATTTTTCCTTGTTTTTAAGAACTTTTTTGTGGTGTGTGTGTGTGTGTGTGTGTGTGTGTTTACAGTTGACTCATGGAGTAATGAACAAGGAGCTCAAATCCTGCAAAAACCCCGAGGACCTGGAGTGCAACGAGAACGTTAAACACAAGACCAAGGAATACATTAAGAAATACATGCAGAAGTTTGGAACTATTTACAGGCCTAAAGAGGACACCGAACTGGAGTAGGCTCCTTCCCCCTCACCCGCGCCGGCATCTCTGGAGCCTCAGAGTCCATCTGGTGGTGTTTTGGGTTTTTTTTGTTTGTTTGATTTTTTTTTTATACTAACACTCTGACCTTGTCCTTTACTGCTGCTCTGAAAGTTCTGCCCCTGCACGGAGACAGGATAATCATGCTGAAAAAAAAGAAAAACGTACAAAATTCTCACAGCCAGCAAGCAGATAAACGTGCAGAAAACGCACAAATAGGGTGCTACACAGACTTTTCTCCCCCGTATATCATTTTTACGCTTTCCGTCTTCTCTGCGTCGACCTCCGCATTACAGCGTCACCTTCACTCGCAGGACGCGCTGCAGCTCCGGGGAGAACATGGAACCCGAGAGCTCATTCGATTTCCTCCGTTATCTGCCTGCGAGCGTTGCCCTGGTTCGTGTTTTGAAAAGTCTCTGTCAGCGGTGGCTTGTGTCAGCGGCCATTATCGAAGGAGACAGGCATTTCCTTACCAGCTGTTAATCAAGACTTCCAGACGAAGGAGAAGCCGAGACTGTCAGGAAAAGCTGGAACGATGAAGTGTGTGACGATTTTTTTATTTATTTTTTTTTTCAGGTGGGGGAGGAGGCGGGGGGGCTCAGGCTATCGGAGGTTTGCGCCCATCTTCGCCCCAGAGCGTCGAGCGTGGCTTTACTGCGCAGGATCTCGGGATCATTTCGTTTAGCTGCATTTTTAAAAAAAAACAAACCTTTTTAGAGAATTGACGTGTGAAGGACGTTCGTTAATGTACCCACTCACTCTAAGCCACTCTTGGCCACTTTTACTCTCCTCACAGCAGAGACATGTAGCATTTGTTGTTTTATCAACTTGTTTCTCGCTGTTTTACATTAACTCTCATTAACTAGTGCTCTTTTACTAAGATTCAAGACGGTTCAATGTGAAGCTTTCCAGGCATATGATCTTTTTTTTTTTTCTTTTTTTTTTCTTCTCCCCCGCGGTAAAGCTCATCAGGGTTCTTGTACGATAACGACATCATGAAATCCTCTCACGTCTTTTTAAGTTGCATTAATTCTCTCCCCACATGTATTATATTGCTTTATATGTGAATATATTGAGAAATAGTTTTTTGAAATCCTTTAAATAATCAGAGACATTGTAATCGGACTGTGGAGCTTGTGGTTTATTGTGTAAATATGTGAATACCAAACTAACTAATATGGTCAGTCCTCAGTCCAGCCAGCAGCTCTAGTGCTCCCATAGCAACCAGGATTCTTTCCCACAGCTCTGTGTTGGGTTTAATGGGGTGTGTGGGTGGTGTATTATTATTATTTTTTTTTATTTTTTTTTCTTGTTGTTGTTCATTTATTTTCCCCTCCCTTTTTATTTCTTTCTCTATTGAAAGACATTTTTTTATGTATAAAACGGAGCCCCGCTCCACTGTAAGTACTGTGCAAGCACATTGTCATACTGAGTGTAAAGAACATTTTAAAATAAACTGTTTTGTAAAAATAAGCACTTGCGGTCTCTCTGAGCACGCTTCACGCCTCGTGCCGTAGCCGCCTGTCGCGTTTTATACGAACGTGTCGAGCGGCACCGTAACGCTCAGAGCGCTTTGAAGCCTGGGGCTTCCTAAAGCTGCACTATAGAGTGTGCAGGAACACAGCAGATGTCTGGCTCGAGTAACTCTAGAATCAAAGTGATTTACTATGAGACTGGATGAATACAGCTAACCTAACTTCTGTCTTCTTAACAGTGAACAACCCCCCCTCCCTCTCCCCCTCTCTCTTTCCTCTTCATTTCTTCTTCTCTTCCAGGGCCGGGCATTCCTTCAGCACTGCTCCAGACCGCAGTTAAGCAGATCCATCTGGAGAATGTAGAAGCATGCAAAGGCGCCCAAAGCTCAGGCGCTTCTCACGTCCTGCTTAACAGAGCGGCCTAAGAAATCATTAACAGATTTGCGAGTGGGTGGGTGTTGGGGGGGTCGATGCTAGGAGCTAAAACGCTGCATAAAAGTACCAGATCCTCAGCCCCAGCTGGGCCTGCAGCACTCCTGCTCCATCTCTAGAGTGCAGCTTTTCTGGAAGCACACGCTAATGTGTACGCGACCTAGTGAGCGCTCGTAGCGTACTGACTCAGCAATAATAACCTGATGAAATCTCTGAAGGAAAATCTTTCCTGAGACTCGGTTGAAGAGAAGCTTGCGCTGTACCATGATGTTGCCACCACCGTGCTTCACTATATACGCTTAGTGGGTTTTTTATAAGGTATCTTGGTATTATTAGATCATAACACATAATGCCACGTGTTTCGGATGACTAAAAGGTATTTTTTGTATTCACGAGTGTTTCGTTCTTGCCACCTCTCCCTTTTTAACTCCAGTGAGTGACAGCTGCCTGCAGCTCCTATAACAGTGCTGTGTGCAGTGCAGTGTTGTGCAGTTACTCGTTACTTCATTTAAAAAGTAACTGTTACTTTGTTGATTACTTACACCAACGCGTTACTGTTAAAAGTAACTTTTTAGTTACTTTTTTGAAGAACCTTCTTTAATGTTCCCATTAATGCCCTTTTATGCGTTATGGTCTACAAACACAAAACTGATTTTAAATACAAAGTAATTTTTAAACACTATTTTATTTAAGTCAGAGCATCACAAGGATTTCTGAAATAAATAACAAAACAAGCTGAATAATATATTCACAATCAAAAACTAAAGTGGCTTCTGCATCATAAAAGCTGTTGAGTTGAGCTCTTAAAAATGTTCCTTTCACAGCTGAAGTATGAAAACTATCAACAATGTAGAACAGAACACCGGGTTAGCTTCTAGCATGGAGTTTCTGGAGGAGCTTCAACAGATTGGAGTTGCTGTTTATCGCAGTAGATACCACCTTCGAACCAGAAAGACACAGCTTACATTTGACTAAAAAGTTTTCGTCTTTATCGTCTACACTTCAGCCAAAATTCATTCATTTAAAAAAAATGTAACCGGTAATGCACCATACGGTAACGGAGTTACTTTATTTTTAAAAGTAACGCATTACAGTATTAGTTACTGTCAAAAGTAACTGCATTACAGTAACGCGTTACTGCCCAACACTGGCTGTGTGTGTCTTATCACAGTTCCTCACAAACGGTGTGTAGACTTTTTATATCTACTGTAGATCAGCACTTTCACTCCAAATCAGACTCAAATGAAGGTTCAGGTTCATGGTTTCTGTGCTTGGTTGTAATTGTTATTACGGTTGTAGAGGTTTTAAAGTTCCCCTACAGTGTCCTCTGTACAGAGATATAAATTTTATGCTTATAGAAAAGTTTTCCACATTAGCAGGATGTTACGGTATATGAGGAAACATTGCAGGGTTGGAATGCTGAACGTAAAGCACACATGACCTCGTCATATATTCTTTTCCTTCATCCTGTACTTCACTTTTCTGACAGTCCTGCCTGTGGAACTCACATTGTCACGATCAATAAAAAGGTTGTCATTAAAATACTCGCATTCTAATAAATAATAAAAAAATAACCTGCCATTTTCCACTGTAAAGACTTTATGATGTAAACCTGAACAACTCGATATGTAAAGTGATTTATTTCCTGTTACCTTCGATGCTAAAATAAATCTTTTTCAACTTAGAAAAGAAAAAAGAAATACTCTCATTCTGTGCTCACACGGGTGGTTATTAAAAATGTTTTATTTATTTTTTATTAAAAGACAAAGAAGACAAAATGTTTTCATGATTGACAGGACAAACAAAACACAAAGTCGCATGATGTTGCTCCCTTAAGTTGTAGATGCTGATGAACTGTTTTACACACGCACAGAAACAGTGCTTTATGATCAGTTCCTGCATAGATCTCTGCTACCACACAGCACACCTCATCCCTATAAAACACGCATTGCTCCTGATGGTGTGCTCGTGTGACTCAGGATTCGATGAGTCTGAATGCCTTCGTTAGTAAAAACTAAGGGCATTTTATTTTCCCCAGAAGAAAAAGTTTCTCTCCTGCAGGAGTGAGTGGAAAACAGCAGTGAAACACGACCTGCAGGCAGTAACCAAAGCCATCTGAACCACAGATTATTTTTTTCCCCTCCTGTTACAGAGGTACCATGTTTTGTTTCGGCTTGTCAATACTCTGAAATGGAAGTCCGTCTTCTGCACATAAATACCAAAACCGTCTTAAACGGAAGATGAGCAGAGCATCCATTCTTGGTGGAAAGCGCTGCAGAAATGAGCAAAAAGGCACTTATATTGATTATAAAACAAGCAGGATACAGTTCTTTTCCTTCTTTTTGGAGGCTAAAGTCTTTTTTTCTGTAATGCAGAAACGAGTGCTGTGCTCTTTTCCTCATTCGGGTCCATTGTTGTCCATGTGAAATGAACAGATCAGACCATGCTGATACCTTGACTGGGGGAACTGAGTGCTTTGGCTACGTCCTGGCGCTCGATGTTGGTCAGTGCGCTGGAGAGCAGCTCGAGTGTGGAGCCGTCTTGTAGCCCCCAGTCAGTCAGCAGTGTGTGGACGGGGTCCTCGCCACGGCCGAACATGTCCACCTTTTCCTGCTCGTACCCCAGCACGCTGGCCAGCTGCCTCCAGCTCCGGCTTCCACCCTCAGCCAGGAGCTTCTCCACCTCGTCCTGCCTGTGAGGGGGCAGGTTCGCGTAACGCACGTTCTGCTTGCTGCCTGCAGGGGAGACGACAGTGTTGGTTCGGCATTCAGCCTGGACGTACTGTAGCAGTAACAGTGTAGAGCACGTGGAGGTGAGACTGCTGTGCTTACCTTTGCTCGGCTGGCTCTCCTGCAGGCTGTGAGAGTCGAGGAACACGCCGCTGTCGCTGTGTAGCTTCTCGCCCTCCACCACGTTGTTCAGCTCTGCAGCACGGGCTTTCCCCAGAGCCCGCTTCTGCTGGAAAGATTTCCAGCTAATACACACAGACATATTAATTAGCTTATAATCATTAAGCATTTTAATACCTATCAGTCTTTTGGGGTCGGATAAAACGGCTGCCTGTGAGTAAACAAGCAAGTGCTATAGAAATACAGTCAAGCTAAGAGTTCTTCATGGACACCTGACTATCCTCGTTCTGCATTTATTCCCAGTTTGCTGTTATAATTATTCCCTCCACTCCTCTGGGAAGATGTTCTACTAGATTTTGAAATGTGGTTGTGGAGATTTGTGCTCATTCAGCCACAAGGATGTTAGTAAAGTCAGGTGCTGATGAGACGTTCTATAGCATCCCAAAGATGTTCAACAGGGTTTGTCTGAGTTCTATAGCAGGCCACTGAAGATCTTCCACTCCAACCCACCATATCTTCATGCAGCTTGCTTTGTGTACAATTGCTACACATTGTTATGTCTAAGGAAAGGAAGATTTAAGACATCCTGTGGTATCAGTTCAGGAAATAAAAAAAAAGAATGGCTAGATAAGTCAGGTGGCCCAATACTTTTGTCCACATAGTGTAACTATCAGTAAGACTGGCACATTTCATTGACACATATAATTTTTTGCAATATGATAAAGCAGTCGGATTTCTCACCACTTGTAGGCGACGTAGATCAGGAGTCCCAGCACCACGGCTGCCAGCACAGACACGTAGATCAGGATGTTGTTGCCTCCTTGATGGTCTTGAGAGTTAAGGTCTGGAGCTTCCGATCCTGTCACAATTTTATTCTTCTTTTCACGCTCCTCGTCCGACACAGCGGGTCGGCGTGGAAACTCCCACGGGCCCTCGGATCCGTTTCTCGAAAAGATGTGCAGGTTTTGATCTGCAGGCAAAGAATCCGCATCATCAACCGTTTCGACACAGGATTTTTTCCGCATCTGAAAACTCTCCACACCTTAATTAGGATTCACAACGGGGAAAATAAATCTGTTTGTTTAGAAATGTTTCGCGCATGACGACCAGAAATATCGTCACTGTACCCCGTTGCTTTAAATGCTTAATAACCTTTATTAATAGTGACAGGGAACAACATCTGGTCGCAAGCAGGATGGAATCTATGCAGAATTCCAACAGCCACATTAAGAGGAGCAAGATGACGCTTTCGCCCCACACACACACACACACACACACACACACAAGATAAGAATGTGAGCAACACATGGTCAGAGCCCGCCTGCGTGCCAGGCACGACTGGAGTACCAGGTTGTAAGCTGAAATGTAAGGAAGGAACAGGCATGCAACACAACACAAATATCACTCAGTGAAGCTTCACAGTCCTGCCATAGGGGAAATCCCCTCCAACCAAATTAATATTTCACACACACACACCCTTGTGGGATCACTAAATGCAGATCAAACATTGTAGCCTTGCCCTGTTCAGGCTGAGTGTTTTGTCTCATGCTGTGTCTTAAGCAGCCCTCCAGCAGTCAGTGTGGGTCGTGACCCGCTATCCAGCTGCCTGGAAACCTGTTAACCGACTTAACAAATCTCACACGTTTCAAACTGAGGCGGTTGGTGTAGGTGTCAGATCTGCAGCAAAACCTGCTGCATTCCTGCATTACCTTCACATGCATAAACATAATGAAGGTACTGCATCACAGTGACAGGTTTATTAACCCTGTTTTCCTCGTTCTCCCTGCTCCTGATTCAGGCTTATACACACCACAGATAGTTAATATGAGGAGAAAATGCCTCTCTCTCTCAGTGCTGCTGCTGCTTGCCACATGTTCATTATATAACTAACACACACACACACACACGTCTATATGTGTCTGTGTTGTTAAATTGTATTGTGTTATATTTAGAGGCCTGGCCTGTGTAACTGACTCCACACGCGAATGGGAGTTTCGCTGACCAAAAGCAACCAAATTCAAATAGAATAAAATTAACGATCCGTGTGGCAAATTAGAGCAGAAACTATATCAAGTGGAAGAGCTGGATATTCTGTAACGCCTGTGAGCAGCGTTGTGTTTATCCACAAGCGAGCACACACGGACCACACACACACACACACACACACACACACACACACACACACACACACACACACACACAGCAGCCTATTGTTGCTTTGGTTTGGGGAATAATATGCATTTTCATCAAGTGATTATTTACCTAGCTCCCGCTATTTTATACCGTTTAATGGACAGACGTTTCTTCTGTATTTTTGTGTTTTATTGAGAATTTTGTTCTAGTTGTAATTGGTATTGGTGCTCTATTTAACTAAATTTACCGACAGGATTGTGACATCAAAACTGAACGTTAAATGCTACAGATCAGAGTTTCAGAGTCGTGTACCAACCCATGCAAAGTGTGTCTGACTCAGGCTGACACGACCGGATTTCCACCTTGTCCTCGCTGCACAGGGAGCATGGCATGCAGGCCTGGCTGTAACTTTTGTCCTCTGAGAAGGTGCCTGGACCACACGGCTGGCACACCGTGTTTCCTGCCGGGCCGCACGCTCGCACTACACCCTCTCCACGCCCACAAGCGGCACACGGGGCGCAGACTGAGTCGGTTTCGTTCGATCGCTTCCACAGGAAGAAATCCTTTCCGCAGTCACAATGTGTGTCTTGGGTGACGGTGCAGTGTGCCAGCTGGGGGATGCCTAAAGGGCATTGAGAACAAGGCTGGCATCCTGACAGTCCTTCAAAGCCTGAGAACGTCACACCTGTGTATGAGGGAGGGACAATGAGATTAAAGAATGAGCTTCTACTGACATCTTAATTCCTACAAATATATCTGCACACACACACACACACACACACACACACTGGATTAAGATGTGGAGCGGCTTCAAAACACATGCTTATATTTTCACAGCATTCCACTATGGATGAAGTACTTGTGCAAATGTATAAACACTCTGCTTTAATATGTCTTCAGCAAAAGTACTTGTATATGAATGTATTTATGTACTAACTGATCTATGAATCTTATATGAATCATTTATACAATTTCAAGGTTCCAGTCTCATGAGCTTTATACCCTTTTAAGGACACTGCTTTTATATCCACGATTTCTCCACACAAACTTCAACAAAATGTTATCATTTAATAAAATCTATGTGTTCACTTCAGGGTAGTATGGAACGCCATGTTATTCCGAGATGTAGAGTTTAAAAGGTGTAGAGAAAAGGTTTCCTGATTTGAACTGTAGTAAAGTAATTCGATTCAATGTTTTTATGCACCACTGCACAGCATATACTGAGTACATACATGTACTAGGCATGTCAGAACATGTCATTCTATGTATTCAAAGGCAAAGAAACTTTCAAATGGTTTACTTTTAGTCCACATTCTAAACTTTTCACTACATTACTGTTAATATGCGTACATTGGTTTAAAAAGAAAAGAAAAAGAAAAGCTCTTTGGCTGAATTTTAGCCATGAACTATGCAAAAAGGGAAGTGGTAGTCCAGTGGTTAAGAAGTTGGATTTCCGATTGGAAGGTCAAGAGTTCAAATTCCACCAAGCTTCCACTGCTGGGCCCCTGAGCCAGGGTCTTAACCCACAGATAATTGTAAGTCGCTCTGAACGAGGGCGTCTGCCAAATGATGTAAACGAGAAAAAACCTTTGGATTTTTTTTCTCTCGTTATTAAACGTATTAACACACAATTACTTTTCAAGAAAACGTAAACATACTCAATCAAATCGTGTTGGAAATGTAACAATCCTGCTGGCTGAGGAATCAGACTGCACATGACTGCAAATCCAGCTGAAACCTCACAGATTTTTAGTGACTAAACAGCTCAATAAAATGAGTCAGTAAATACAAAAAGGGTTCATTTTGTAATAACCAGAACATAAATGGCTTCTAGGAAATAACTGGTGCCCACACGTGATTTCGGCGCTGTATCTGAAACACTCACCCTCATGGCATGGCTGGCATTTGGTGTCTTCTTGTTCACAATTGGACGCCACTCCTGTGCCTGCGGGACACAGACTACAGCACTCACCCAAAGACGTAAACTTCCCGCTAGCACACACATCACCTTCCACCACCTGCACAAACAGAAACACACACATACACACTGCTGAATGACAAATGATACGTTTCTCATAGTAAAGGAGAGCAGCACTAATGACAGCGCTACTATAAAATCAGATTCATCTTTATTACCAAGTATCATGAGTTACATGTTCAAGGAATATGTCATAGTGCCCTGGTGCTATAAAAACATGAAAAACTGTGTAAGAAAAACCTAGAAAAATATAATAATACCAACAAAAAACCCCACAATTATTTGAAGTTGTTACATGACTGCTCCGTAGCACAAGAATATCGGTGGTTCTGAGTGGTCTAGCAGGTTAAAACGGGGGCTGTGTTGAAAACAATGATTCATTAGCAATGCAAATGAGAGGATCAACAGTCGCCTCAAAAGACAGATGAGGAGAACACAGGGGATCAGATAACCTTTTGGTGTGAGGGTTTTAACATTACACTAGAACCTCTTTCTTCAAACTTCACACTGGTCTGTCAGGCAAGAAACGATTTACTTTACAATAAATCAGCCCACTTTTCAATACGCTACATTTTCAGTACATCGAGTAGAAAACATAGCACATAAGTACAAACGCGATAACACAACTGAGTGAAAACGAGAGCTATGTTAGTGGTCAGACATCCAATAAAAGCCTTCGAGAAACACCACCACCCTTCAACCTCCAGCCTTGCTCTTATAAGCCACTCTGGATAAAAGGATCTGCCAAGTGACTAACTGTAAATAAAAATGTACTGTTTCTAATCCCCCAAAGTGTTGGTTCTGGTCTGTAGTGATTGGTGACGGACCCCGATTCTGAGTGGTCCTGAACCCTGCGGTATGTCTCCAGTGTGTCTTACTGTCTAACAGCTGTGACTGGCTTTAATCAAACACAGCCACACACAATGGAAAGAAGATATTAAAACAGCAGAGAGAGAGACAGGGTGGGGGGGGGGGGGTACTGGGAGGAGGGTAAGGCTGTTCTGGCACTCTGGAACATTACACACATGGGTGTGAATGCAAATGGGACAAAAGAGACCTGAGAAAATTAATCAGAGGAAAGGGCAAGAGGAGAATGAATGCACAGGACGTAGATATGAAGCAGAAATACCACAGCTGTCCTCGCATGTGCTCCAAGAAGGAAAATGCGGCAGCGGGGAGGGGACACGACTGCAGTCCTGAGGACAGGGTGCGGACAGACGAAGCGAGTCTAGCATGCGAGTGTGTGCCCTTTGATGTGTGTCCCCCTGTTGCAGTACTGCAGATGTGTGAGAAAAGGTCAGTACTGCTGTGCTTGAAACGTGTGCTAGGTTTAAGGCAGACTGGCCTTTTTTGCCCTCCAGGGAGCTGACAAGAGCAAACAGATGTCTAACAACCAACCTCCTGCAAAGCGGGAGGGGGGGAAGCAAAACCTCAACAACCTCTCTGATGTCTCTCTCGCTCTCTCTGATCTCTGGGCCGCGTGTACTGACCTGTCGAAACGTGAACACACACTCACACACGCACAAAGCTATACCCACAGGCTAAAACTAGTTCCAGTCTACAGCCTTGGCTGAGCATTCATTCCATAATCATCCTGGCAGACTGTATTAAGCTGGCATTACGGTTCATAAAAGACGCAATGCTGATTCAACTTGATGGAGGGAACGAGAGCTGTAATAACAGGATATGAACTTCACAGTATGGTATTACACAGACATGCGTTTGGAATAAATCCTTAAACCTCTGTTTTGTGCTTAACTCTCTTTCAAAACAGAATATCAAAGAAAGGAATATAGTATGTATATGGCCATTTGAAAGGTTTTGCAATAGTACAATTGTTAGTGTTCTATTGGTGGGTTATAAAGGAACCGTGTTAGAATTATTTCAAAACGAATAGTGTGAGAGAAGCGTGCGAGAGCAACAGCACAAGCTGTTTTCGGTCACACTGAATGCCATATTAGGCAATTAAGGACATTTTCCCTTTTTAATTTCCTAATATGGCATTAAATGTTGCCTACTCTATAAACTATGCTGGCACTAACTGTCTCCAAACACTGAATAAACTCCAGACGGGTAAACATCGTCGGAACGACCACAGGGTCTGCGAGCGGATTCGGTGAGGTGGAAACGTTGCATACGAAAGAAGTCAGTTAGCATGAATCGGGCTCACGCCTTTGATCCTGAAGTCTCTCAACAAAGATTTTATCCTACGCTCCGAGGGACACAGGATAGGGCCCCTAGAGAGAGCACAGTTGTTCAGCACTAGCTTAAGAGGTTCCTGTTTCCACCAGTTTGCCAAAGAAGGACCACCAAAGATCAGCGAGCTCTGCTCTGCGGCTGTCCTGGTCACTCACTCATTCTCACACACACTGACTCTCACATACACACACACGCTGCTGACTGGACTTGATGTATGGGCGCATGTGGAGTGTGTGTAAGGGATTAATGACAGGACTGAAAGACACACTTCAAAGGGCACATGAGACTGCAGCTCAGTCAGAAAATGGGATTTATTGCCACAGCTTCACACCCAGATGTCTGTCACAAACCTTCAACAGCAGCCGAACTGCAGACATGTGAACTTTTTTTTTCTCAAATAAGAAATCAAGTCAAATGTACCAAAATCCATGGGATCTTTATTAACATGCACACTGATCATTAAATCTAAACTAGTGGTACAAAAGTATATTCAATGTGTAATAAAAGTGGGAAAAAATCTGCATGTACGAACTGAAAAGAAGTAGATACTGCACCAGTCTCATAAATAATATAAAGTATTTTGTAGCAATGTGAAAATGTGACACGTGTTCCCACAAATGGATCATCCTATTTGGACCCCCATGAATTACCATGCTCTCTCTCTCTCTCTCTCTCTCTCTCTCCAATAAAACTTCAAGCTCCTGATTTACAGACCTGCCAGGTAGAAGTTAAGGACCCAAAAAATCGCCTCAAAGGAGGCTGTTTGAGGAAGGGGAGGGGATTTTGAGGAACCACACATACACATACCAAAGCCATGCAGCAAAACGGAAAGTCAAATTACCAAACTACAAACTCCCCCCCTCTTGCTATCCACAGACCAGGAGAAAATGAGGATAATTACTACACTCTGCACACACACACACACACACACACACACACACATACACAGAACCAGCCGTGCTTATGCTGTGGTTGCCTTTTCACCATGTGCTGACTTAAGGGACAGATGTGGCACTGTCCTCATTCCTCACACTGTTTCTATGCACCGAATGACCCGCATCTGCCTTACAGCGATTTCATGCCTAAAACAAAAAGCTCGCACGAGCACAAGAACAGAGTCCTCCTTTGAAGATAGCGAGCATAACAACCCGATTAGATCATAGCTTTTTTTTTTTCTCCCTGTTCTCAAAGTTCTCCAGAATGCCATGTTTTGATACAGAGAATAAAGAGAGAATGTATACAGAATTCTGGGAACAACATGGCACAGAAGGATAGAAGGATAGAAACACAAAGACCAGCATTTAACAGCAGATTTCTTCAACAAAACAGCATTAGTTTTATAGCTAATTTATTGTTGCTGGTATATTTTACAGTCCTATAGTTTGAAAGGAAAAATCACATATTGATGTAGCATATATTATTGTACGGTTTTGACTATATATATATATATATATATATGATAATACAATAATATGTAATAATAATATTTCTGTAAATGGGGTTGTATGAAATGATTTGTAATTGCGATAGTGTACGTCTACAATAGTTACAGCTAAAATCAGCCATGAGATCCATCAAGAATTCTTTTACAGCATACAAACCGTATACTTAATAATGACCAGATGTGATAAAGTCATACAAATGAGTACAAACCCCTTTTATTGTACCCATTTAAGAACTTTTTAGACTATTGATTTTTTTTACAGTGTTACAGTTATACATGTAATGTTATAGAAAGCCTTTGACATTGCAGAGATCATGTAACAGAACACACTGTATTAATAAGCAGAAGTAATGCTGGAAAAGCAGGATGTTGGAGATGTTCCAGATGTTCCAGTGCAGCACGTTGCTGCTGTACTCACCTTCAGAGCTGTGAGATGGAGATAAAGAGGGAGAAGCGCTGCGACGAACTTCATCTCGGGCTTCTGCTTTCAGGCTCGCGCAGAATCACAGATCGTAGGTGTGTGTGTGTGTGTGTGTGTGTGTGTGTGGTTGAGCGCGCGCGTTAAGAGGAGACTCTAAAAGCTACACCCGCTAAACCTGAAACACTTCTACGCTATAAACATCGAGACGTGAGTGATGAATAATCCCGGTTTGAGTTCCTGTAGGACTTCACTCTGTTTTCGTGATTACTAGACTCGGACTCACTCCGCTCCGCGCGCACTGCCATCACAACACTGAAGTGTGCGCGAGCCGCTTTTGAGGCGCTTTGGCGGTCCGCCTTGACGTCACTTTGTGCTCGTCCATGATTGGGCAGAGAGAAGAGTGGGGAGAGGGGGAGAGAGAGAGAGAGAGAGAGAGAGAGAGAATGATGGAGGGGAAATGTGTGGACAGGGTTAGGAAGAGAGAAAAGGGATGTGTGGATGGATGGATTAGTACAGAAAAGGATGGTCGAATAGATGAATGGGTAAAGAAAAGTTTGGATGGATAGATGGATGGATGGATGGATGGATGGGCAAAGAAAAGGATGGTTGTTGGGATGGATGCAGATATGAATGGATGGATGGGTAAAATAAGTGGATGGAGGAAGGGATGAATAAATGAGCGTATCATTGTATTGCTGGCCTACTTGTTAAAAGAGAGTGAGAGAAATTACACTAGCAAATTGGTTATTAAATCTTCTACTTATTATTATTATTATTATTATTATTATTATTATTATTGTTATTGTTATTATTAATCATTACATAATGATGTCACCGGAGTCACATAAAATTTACACATGGATTTTTGAATCTGATTTTCATGTGATTTCCACTCACATTACATCACTTCATTACCATAAACTGTTTACATGCTGTTTTTGTACATCTTTCCTGGATTGCTGCTATTTGCTCTTTTTGCACAACTTTTTGTTTACGTTTTTGCTACTGTTCACTTTGTCTCTTTACAACAGGTTTACTGGCGGAGCTATTTTGTGTTTTGTGTGTTGTCTTTGCACTGTCTTGCACACATGCACTTTATGTGGCGAGGACACTTACTAGTCCCTAACCCTGTGTTTTCTGTTTCTGTGATTGTTGTCGTATGTAGCATCATCGTATGTAGGAGTTCTGGAGGAACGTTGTTTCATTTCACTGTGTACTGCATCAGCTATATATGGTTTAAATGACAATAAAAGCTTCTTTATTTGACTTGATTTCTTAATTTGTTATTATTATGTAATTTACATATAAGAATGAGTTTAATTTATATTATATTTAATATAATATATTTTTTTATTTGAATATATTTTTCACACATCCCATATTGTTCACATGATGTCACATGTTCAGGACATGCAATTCATTTGAAAAGATTCATTTTATAATGATTTTTACATACAATCATATATTATTCACACAATCACATCATGAAATGCATGGGATTTTACTGTAAGTAAGTGCAGTGGTGAAATCTATGAGTTGAGAATAGACCCACTCCATTATAGGGTTTTGGATATTGTGTGTGTGTGTGTGTGTGTGTGTGTGTGTGTGTGTGTGTGTGTGTGTGTATCGGAGACCCGTCTCGTCTATACCTGTATGCTCGTCTTGACTCGAGATAAATAGTCCAGTCTTTTTTTGAATCAGAGCGATTGAAGGGCTTCTAGATAAACAAGCGGTCAGTGGCTGTGGTTGTAAAGCCGCAGGGATGCACCACATGAGGTCTGGATACTTCAGAGGGCAACAAATGGAGACGGCCCCCAAAATACAATGAGAGGATAGCTTCAAAGAGACACAGAAAGAGAAAAAGAGAAAAGAATAAAACAGATATGTGTCTCAGCATCCACTGGCTGTTTAGAGTTTAGTAAAGAACAGCTGATACTTTATGAGCACTTCAGGCTGCACAGTGTGAACCTCAACCCCAGTCTGATGTATACACTTTTACACATACACCAAATATAATATATATATATACATAATTGTGTACAACTGAATTGTACATATTGTATATATAGCATATATTATGCTATCATGTAATAAGGAAGAGATTTGGCTAAATGATTTGTTTAGAAAAGTGTTTTTGGATCATTTATTTGTACGTTATTAAGTAATGGTCTGGCTGTAATATAACCTGCAGAGACAAAATTACTGTATTTAGTTTTTTTAGGGTCCTGGAAGATCCTAACATCTAATATTCTTTTAAAACATCCAACTTTCACAAAAAAAAGATATGTGCAGCTTTTAATAAAAATGCAAATTGTAATTCGATTGGTTTTCTTGATTTCACCCTTAAAGCTGTGTATAAGTAATTCATTTGATATACAAACAAGCTGTTTCGATTTATATTATTATTATTATCTGGATTTCAGCTGATTATTTCAGAAAACATTTTAAACTTTCTTTAAATCAAGAGACGATATTCGCACATCAAAACGTGTTAATATCACTTCATTTATTGTCCTTTTTTAGCTGGATATGTGTGGACCGTGTTGCTCGTTTGTGTTTATGCAACTGTCTAGTTTTGACATTTGCCTGCGATTGTTTTTCTTGATTTTCACCATATGTCTTTCATTTTAGCAGTCCACTTCTACACAGCTTGTTAGAGGGTTAATTACTCATCAGGGATAAAACAAAAAAAGTGGTCGGCACTTTTTGTTTTCTATTGATGCACAATTCAGCACTGAAATGCAGCCTTGCAATTTGCTCCATATTGTTATATCTGTAAATCAGTAAATATCACTAGCAGGGCAAAGTGTTTCTTGAAGTAACTGGTAAAAAAAAAAACAAGTGAAAACTGGCCAATGAAAGGATTTATGCAACTATCTACAAAAGTTTCCTGATATATTTTGGTAGTTTAGGCGAATTAAGAAGATACAGCTTTACAATTCAGCATGACCGATCTATACTGTTTTTAGGTCTGTAAAAGCATGCAATTATTTTCCTAACACATCATATTGAGGGCAATATTGTAAATATTGACATGTAGATTTCATTGAAAAATGTTAAATGCACTGTATTTTGACACACATTTCCCCTTTTTAAATCTTAAATGCATACATTTCCAAGAATTATATTAGTGATTGCAGCCAATGATGGAATTTACATTGCAAGTCCAAACCCACAATCAGATACGCAAGGCTTGTCATCCTGTAGATTTCCAGAGGGTAACAAATAGGTGGTCAGCAGTGAATCTAGGAGGGGTGAAGAGGATTCACGGTTGTTCACAAGTGCTTGTGGTTCTAACAGTAAGCACTCAGACAACAAGTAATTGTCAGGGGCTTTCCATTTCTCTTTCTCCTTCCCCCTGCCTCAGGACTGGGAAGGAGATACCTGCTTTTATGGAGAGCGAGGTGTCAAGCCCTCCTCCCATTGTCAGCCTGAGAGATCAGAGACGGAATAGTGACCATAACCCCACACTCTCTCCTCCCTCCCGTCATCCTCTCTCATTCTATCTCTCTCTCTGAGCGTGCTCTGGCTGGAAAGGCCACAGGCTGTCTCTCTCCAAACCCCCCCGGCTCTATTGTCCCCCTTGGGGTGTTTATGAGTAGAGCTACAGGATGTTCGGCCCACGAGCGCATCAAAGGATTCCTCAGCCAGATAAATGTAGGGTAACTGTGACCTTTTCAACCCTGATTGGATTGACACGTCAGGACAGGAGGAGGGAGGCGTAGAGCGAGACGTTTCGAAGAGAATGTTGAATAGAATAAAAAGAGATACTGAAGAGAAATCGCTCAGTCACTAATGTGACACGGCAAAGGGTTGTACATTATTGCATGCATGTTTCTGTAAAGTTAGAAAACATATTTTAGTATATAAAATCACATTTTTATATTTACAGTGGTTATTTGCAAACATTAACTGCTTACCAGTGTTTCATCCGGTGTTTCAATATTTTCACCTTATTGTATGTGCACCAGCTTCTCCTGAATAATGATGGTTTGTGTGACCTGTAATATAAATTGATACCTGCACTGGAAATACTTATTTATCATCGTCTTCAGTAACTGCTTTATCCTGCTCAGGATCATTGCAGCTCTGGAATCCGGCATTGGAATATTTGAGGACTGAAAACAGGACTGTATTTAAAATGCTCATGATAATTAAATATTTGAATCAGTCAAATATTAAACATGATATCATTTTTTTTTATATTCTTGATATTTTGGTAATGGCAATAAAATTTATTATTTTTTTTTTTAGAGAAAAGTCTCTTGGTACTTACCATCTAAAAACAGTGTATTAATGGAAGCAGTGTGTTTAGAATATATCCAGACCTTTTATTCCCCCCCCACATTTTATTATGTTGCAGTTTTATAATAAAATACTTTAAAACCAGATTTAGCTCAGGTTCTCTGGATCAGAGTGAGTGGACATGATTTAAAAACACACACACCTCTCTATATAAGATCTAACAGCTGAAAATTGGGGGTATGGAGACAGATGATCCGCTGTGGCGACCCCTAATGGGAGAAGCCGGAAGAAGAAGAAGTAGTTATTAAAAAAACAGCTTTTAAAAAATAAATGTAAAGTTATTACAAATCTGGTTGCTTTTGCTATTACAACTGCTGTTGTGGTATGTAATGATTTATTCACATTAAAAAACCTGAACAACTCCAAACATGTCAGTGAGAAGACACTGTGTCCCATCAAGGGTGAACTAATTGAAAAGACTATCACTAATGAAAGTATTAAAAAGTCCAGACGCAATATGAATTATTGCAAATGAAATCATTTTCCTTTCTTTAGTGTATACATAACCAAATAAGATGAGATGTCTGATACCTACATAAAAGAAAAATGAGGCAACGGAACGATTGAAAGAAAGAAACAAGATGTATTTCATGTTCATACACACCCACTCTTACACATATGGGGGAAAAAAAAAAAAAAACAAGAACAAAAAAAGGATCACAGATGCAAAGTTTGCGGCGGTTAATAAACACCAGCCAGCTACAAGACCGAACGCAGCGATATGAATTGGTGTGAAGACAAAACTCCCAACAGTGTGCGTGCCAGAGCTCACCGCAGGGCATCTCGTCACATCGTTTATTCCCGCTGTGTTTACGCGGAGTGCAAGGCATGAATAGAAGGCAATGGTGCTAACATGAAAAGACTCATTCACTCTGCACAGCAGTGTTCACAACAAATGAGAAACACAAACTTGAGTACATTGCTTCAGATTGTAACAGGAATTTAAAAAAAAAAAAGTGCGTGAAGAGGTGGCGTGGGTCCAGTCGAACAAAACAGCAGTGGTGAAGGCTTTAAAAGGCATCAAACATTTCGCGCTTGCCAGTGTTTGACCTGTATTATAGTAGAAAAGACGAGCAGGGAAAGCTGGGTGGTAAAAAAAAAAAAGGATGTGTGCTGAGCGGCAGTCCATAGGGCCAAGGGATGGGGAGGGGGACAGTGCAGCTCGAGCTCAGCATGGCTGCATTCCCATGTGTTCTACAGACTCACAACACTCTTCAAAGGATCGAGTGTTTCACCATAAAAAGAAAAGAAAAGAAAAACATACCAGTGCGGGCGACTCGAAACGCTTAACGCCAAGACTCACATTTACACGACAAGTGTAAAAGCAGTTTCATGTATTGCTAAGATTCATTGTTTTGAATCATTTTAGTCTTTGAGGCACTTGAAAGCAGAAGACACGCAGGAACGAAGAGCAACGACGACGATGAGAATTGAATAAAATATACTCTTCCAAAGCGATGCATTTTAACACAGGAATCAGAGAGGCACTTTTTTTTTTTTTTACACACACACAAAACAAAAAAAAACCCAAACAAAAACCTGCAACCAGTGCGTAAGCCCGCTACAAAAACGACACAAACGAGTGCGACGCAAAAATACGCCATTACAAACATAGATTTGTCTAACAGTGTAGTAACAGACAGAAATTTTCGTTAAAGGCACAAATTTTACAAGTCTTTTGAATCTCGAGGTGCATTAAGAGCAAAATATCAAGCGAAAGTTAACTAAATGTGCTTTGATAATTGCTTTAAGCAACTGCGTGCAACCACGGGATATTCACCCACACACTCTCACACACACATTAAAAAAAAAAAAAAAAAAAAAGAAGCGAATGCTCTTTCTTTCTTTCCTCTCTCTCTATTCCTTACACACACAATGCTAAAAGATCCTGTTAATATATCAGTGTGTGGGCTGCTTGACAGATGACGACACACTCCGGCCACAACCAGCAGCTCAAGAGAGGTCTGTGTGTCTTTAGCTTCGTCCCCAGCGTACATGGTGTGTGTCAGGACGTCCTGTTATTCCAGAATTCCTGGCTCCGAGACTGAATCCACTCTCACATCCCAGTTCAGGTGAGTGTAAGCCTTTCTCAGATTCTCACGCTTTGGAATGATTACTTCTAAAAACAACAACAAAAAAAAACAGTCCAATATAATAAAATAGAAATGTCCCTTTTCCTTTTGCTTGTTTTTAAAAAGTGCAGCTTTGGGTGACTCTGCTTTAATCCATAAAACCAGAGCAGCAGCCCTAAGTATGCAGACCTGTCTACAGGGTCAACATCTCAGGTGTGTGTGTGTGTGTGTGTGTGTGTGTGTGTATAAAGAGTGCTGTTGAAGGCATGCGGAGTGTGTATGCTCATTTCCCAGCATGGTCAGTAGGGTTGTATTCAGTCTCTCCTGAAGACACCTGAGAGATTCTGCGTGTAGATCCCCAGAGACGCCGAGAGAACTGGCCTGAGCGCACCTAAATCAACACACACACAGAGGGAAATGTCTTACTTTACCATTAGTTCAATTAGTAGAGCACGATGCAGTAACTAGGCAGCCAACCTGCTGTTTGTTAGGAAACACTGTCATGATTTGTCTACAGTTAAACAAATATGATGTCAAATTGAGGCACAAATTTGAAACTTCCACTCGGGTGACAAGTCAAAAACGCTGAAAATCCAAATTCTGGGATTTATTTCTTTTTTGTTACTACACCAAAGAGTTTCTTTCTTTTTTTTTTTTTTTTACCTCCTCTGGTTTTCCAGCTCCCACAACGATGAGTTTGCCGTCCTCCAGTCCCACCAGAATGTGACTGCTCTCCTTGGTGACTGATACACTGCGAATAGGGAGCTTCAGCGCCAAGGGCTTAGTAGCCTGCTCTAAGCTGCAACACAAACCCCCATCAATATTTAATAACTGCCCTTATGACTACAAAACCATATCCAGACTTGGAGAAAAGGGTTCTGTAAGGATTCATTGGTTCTGGATGAAATACAGTTTTGAGTTTTACATACATTGGCATCCAAATGCCTGAGACCACACTGAAAATCTTCGTGAGCATAAATAAAAAGAAACGTCCTGACTATTTAATATAGATACCATTTGTAAGTCTGTTAGACAAAAGATTTTCCATAAGTTGTATCAGCATTTTTTCCAGAAAGCAAACTGATGGATTTGATCTAAGAGGAATCAAAAAGGTTTGCACTTGTGGACTCCATGCCAGAGCAAAAAAAGCTTTAAAGCGTTACAAACCAAGGAGGAATAAACTCGGAGACTCTTTTAAACATTTTTAAGATCGTATTTTTCTGTAGCCTAAGCTGATATGCAGACTAGACAAGGTGAGAGTACACACAGTCAAGCTAAAGGTTAAGCATAGCATTAATAAAACCTCGTCAGAGGCGGAGCTAACAACCTGCCAGAGCCCGAGTGCTGCCGATTACCTGAACAGATTTTTAATGTGCAAGTTGCCCTGTAGTGTGCCCAGTATGAGGTAGTCAGAAACCATATACAGCGCCGACACTGGCTCCTCCAGCACCGAGGACGCCAACAGTGTGCCGTTCACAGAGTACACATGCAGTGCACACTTCTCCTACAACACCAAGCACACACATACACACACACAAATAAATACACAAGCATGCCAGACAATCATCAATTCATGTTTACATAAACAGTGAAACAATACACAAAAGTAAAGAAGATGACTTGCCTTCCCACCAGAGCAGCCCTCCAGGACAGACTGTGCCACCATGTGACCCTCCATTCCCACCTGCAGTTGGTTTACACGGACAGAAACGCAGCTCTCGCAGGGAGGACGCAGCGTGCGGAGATACTGTCCTCGTCGGATGCTGTGCACGATCACGATACCATCCTGACGACGTAGGGAATGAAGCAAAAATTGGTATTTTGTGGAAACAAGGAGAAGGTGAGAGCTGATTCGCTTTCAGTGTGACTAACTTTTGATCCTGAAACAGCCATGTCCAGCTCAGTGCTTATGGAGACACAGGTGACCTCTACATCATGACCACACAGCACCTGCACAGGTCGTGGACATAGACCAGTGGAGAAACCACCCTACAGGAGAGAGAGAGAGAGAGAGAGAGAGGAAAATATTATATGAGCATTCTGCCTTAGTTGTGTGGAGTATGATTCTTATTAATTAAATGCATTTAGTAGAATAAGTCCACTGCCAATTAATTTTAATATTTTATCAGTTATGAAAAAAACAAATGCAATTTCTCATGACTGATCATTTAACCGCAGTATAAAGTAGGTAAAAATATTTCAGTCAAGGTCAATTAAGTTCATAAAAAATGCTTAATAATAGCTAAACAATATATTAGTTCCATCTGTATAAAATCACAAGATTGTGTGTGTATGTATATATACAACATAAAGCATGAAGACAAAATATTCTTGTAAATGTTTTAAAGTAATTATTGTGTTTTAATTTACGTAAATCATCAGGACACCAAATGGAACTTTTGCTATGTTTCCACACGGACGGGTAATAAGGTGATACCGGAGAAACTGTACCTCCTCTAACTTTCGTACGGATTACAGAATCAGAGAATATTTGTGTTCGACTTGAATGGAAAAGTAGAGATTTTGAGCTTTCTATTCATATATTTATTATGTCTGTGAGGCAAATAATCCCTGAGATTCAGCTTGTTTTATTTATGTGTTTGTGAAGAGAGATGACAGAGACGGCAGAGCGCGCCCCCTGTCGGTTTTGTTGTTATTATAAGTCTTTACAAATAAAAGTAGACCCTTTACAGATTTGAATGATGTATTGCTTTTATCTGTACGATCAAAAAAGACAAAAAAGGACTTCAAGCGAGGAGAAAAACATGAATTTTCCTTAGCAATAAATAATAATAAAATAAAAGGCTTAAAGACTCACTGCTGTTCATTACTAAAACAAAAAAAATTACTTTGAACATTACAGTGGCATAATAAAAACAACACACTTTGGAATGTGCAGTTTCCTACAACATCCTGTCATTTTTTACACTTGCTTTTAATTTGGATTCCAGTGTACGAGATGGAGTTAACAGAAGATAGTATATGTGTGAACTGCAGCCATAATTGTTCTATAGTCTCCAATTTAAACTCTAACATAATGATATACTGGGTTATTAAACACTGTTCAGACCTGTTGGAGAACCTGCCACACCATGCAGGTGGTGTCACGAGAGCCTGAGATGAGGTAGATACCACACAGGTCCAAAGCCAGACACGTCACCACATCTAAAACACAGTGAGGAGAAAAGTTTGACAATTCGGTTTCTTAGAGAAGATACATAATTCTTACAGTGTAACCAAGACAATTTTCAACAAATACCAAGTTGTACTGAGAATCTTTTTTTCTATAAATGCTGATTAGTATGTAGGACCTTTTCCTTTCCGTAATAATCGAATAATTCACTGTGACTTTATTCAGTTCTAAAACTGTTATAAAGATTTCACATCATTTCATAACACCACACTTCTTCCTTCCAAAACTCTGGATGTTTGTCAATTTATATCTTAGAATGTTTTACTTGTGCTTTCATGTCTCACCTGCATGACGGCAGATCCTGCCCACTAGTTTGGCCTTGGCCAGTGTGGTGACACGGAGGCTGCAGTCCCAGTGCCCCCCGCTGAACAGCAGGCGGGCGTCAGTGGACACCACCAGCACCTGGGCCCCCATGTCCACCCCTGGGGAGAAGGGTCCACTCAGGAACCGATGAGTTCTAAATATCACACACACACAGTAAAATAAAATGTTAGATTGTTTCTGCCGCATTACTGACAAAAAAAATTAACAACACTCCTAAAAATCAATTACAACCTCATCCTTAATACATTCACAAAAATGGTTGCAGGGACACAAAACAACTGCTCTCAATTTCTAGATTTAAACTTAATTGAAAACCTGGTGTTTGATTTGGAAAGGCAAGTTCACATACACATACCCCAGGAGATAAAGGAAATTGAAATACCCTGCCTGTAGGAGAAGCCTAAGATTCCTCTGCAAATTACTTTGATACACTGTACGGCCAAATGTCTTTGGAAACCTGACCATCAGACCCACTTGTGTCTTTACCAAACTGTCGCCACAACGCTTGAAGCGCAAAATTATCTAAAAGTCTATTAAGGCATTTCTTTTTCCAGAACTACACGACCCAAACCTGCTTCAACATGGAAACCCCCCTGTTCACAAAGCAAGGTTCATCACCATTTCATCTTTTGAAAAATTTGATGTAGAAAACCCTGCGTGACCTTCACAAAGCCCTGACATCAACCCTATAGAACACTTTTGGATGAACTGGAAAACCGACCGGGTCTCTTTACTCAACATAAGTGCCTGACCTTACTATTGCTCTTAGAGCTGAAATCCCCACAGTCAAGTTTTTAGAAAATTGAGGGAAAAGTCCAAATCTGAAATTGATCTTCAACAAGCAAATTGATGATTGGGTGGCTAAATACCTTTGGTCATATAGTGTGTTAGAGCAAGAGGCTCCATTTTATTTTTTTCCCCCCAAGAGAGAAGTAGAGAATTGGCAACCACTTTAAAACAAGCACAGTACTATAGATCATGTTTGTATATGTGTGTGTGTAACCTGCTTACTTCGGATTGCTCATCGTGGGGTCCTTAGTAAAAGTGAAATAATTGGCGATGTTCTTGTCGTAGGGCAGCCAGCTGTGTGTTCCAATCTGTCCTTTAGAGCTCACAGTCACCTGGTGTAACACACACCCATGACACATGTTTCTAGATTCAAGAATTTGTTGGACATATCTAGATATATACAGTCTCTCACAAAAGTGAGTACTTCTCTCAATACTGCTATACAAGCTGCACATTGACTAAAATATATCTAAGTTTCATTTCTATATTATTGTCCCTTGAGAAGACACTAAAATGTAATAGATCTTATATATAAGATAATATAAGATGACGCTCGTCCCTCACCAGCACATCGGACCCCGGTATGATGAAGGAGTGAGTCTGATTCCTGGGCACCATAGCCTGAACTAGAGGCACACCATCATTCACCACCTGCAGACAAACAGAAACAGAAAAACACCCGTTTTCATTTACGTACTCTTAGAAACCCGGCGTGTTCAATGTCTCCAATAATAGTGAGTTCTGACCTCCACGAACGATCTCAGTTTATCCAGCTGCTCAAAGAGGTTGGGAGGCAGTGTGTCGATACGTGCCTGCCGTCTGGATGCGCTCTGCGCTAACATACGGGGAGGATGCGGCTCCTAAAGCGCAACCATGCACGGTAGTTAAATTATATGCTGTTGAATGCTGTATTGCAATAAAAGAGGTTATTGCACGCATATAGAAACGTGTTTTTCGCCGTTACCTTGAGAAGCTGACAAGGTGTTTGCCCAAAGTTACTTATAATGCCCTCCAAAGCCTTGCGTTCAGTCTCATTGGCTATGGCATCCAGATCCACTGCACCTGAGGAGGGAATACAGAGAACAGTACAGAAATGACTGCCTGCTGTTATCAGTGTAGTAGGAGAAATTAGACTGGGAATGGGAGATGAACCCCTTTAATATTCATCCATTTAAGAATATTCTGGCATACAAATATTGAATGAATATACATTAAAAATATGTGTGAACAGTAGTAATTGATACAAACTGCAGCCAGAGAGCCCGAGTGTCTTACCTTCATATGTGCAGTAGTAGAACACGTTGAGCGCCTCCACAGCGGCAGACCCACGCTGTTTATAGCCAAATATCAGATCAATCCACTCGTGCAGGTGGGCAGACACATGCTCACTCTCCTGAAAACAAAACCACAACACGTGTGTGTGTGTGTGTGTGTGTGTGCGAAAAAATGCGGCAGGCTACACACGTGCGAAGGCTGGTGAAGCCTCAAACTTTGTGGTTTCTATTTGTATATGTGTGAGCCCATGCTGATGTGCCCGACTGTGCATGTGTAAGTGTATACATGTCTGCTATGCAAATTACAAGCGCCTGGCGATGTTTTCTGATGAAATCTTCTCTTGAAGAAGCCCAGTTTGGCAGCACCACATCATTCACTTGGTCCTGATTTACCTGAAGACAGCCCAAATTGAACCCTGTAGAACAAAATAATGTTTTTTTTTTATATTAATAGATTCAGATACCTTCCTATACTGTGTTTTAAAAGAAATCATTCATTTATTCAACTTTGTAAATGTTTGATCCTGGTCAGGACCATGGATCCTTGGGGGAATGTAGCATAGCCAATACTTCAATTACAATGCTTCAAAAAAAACGTGGTTTGAAGTTGGTTTGGAGTAAAACCAGGGAAAACTATGTGTCCATATGAAATTCATTATGGAAAAAAAAGGAATGCTCTGTGATGATGTATACCGTTCATGTTTTGCAGGAATTCTGGGAAGTAGAAGAACTCGGGGATGAGCTCTTTCACATCGGCTGGGCTTTCCATACGAGCCTGCCATGCTGCTGCTACTGAGTGAAACTGTCTGTCTGCACAGTCGAACCTGCACACACACCAAAAACACATACCCAGAGACAAAGCAAAATGCATCAGAAGGCCAAAGATATTCATTCTTAAAAAATTGCCATACATACAGCACAAAAATAAAACCTAATATCGATATTTAAACACTGTAATTTAAGATACAAGGTGAAATATTATTTTAGGTTAATTATTTAATCCAATATGACCTTGGTAGTAAATGATCAACCGCCAGGTCTGGGCAAATCACAAGAGAGCACAACTTGCTCGTGTGCAATACTGCCATCTACTGGCTAATCATGGTGACACTACAAATACTCCTGGTATGCCTTAAACTTGAAAGCAGTAACTTTATATAGCTTTAAAGCAATTATTATATATATTTGCTGGATGCTACAGCGTTAAGAAGCCTAAGGGTTACAGCAAAATTAGATCTTTAGATCTTTAGTTTTTTGGGTATCACTACAAGAGCAAAAACTATTTTTTGGAGATAATTAGAGATGTGACATGCAGGTTCATTATTGGGACACACAACAGATCAGATCCAATCATGCAATACATAAATATTGCCATTTCTTTGGCCAGAACTGAAATTAATTTGTATTGTATTTGTAATGTAATGTTTTTATAAAGAATATTTTTGAAATCTTTTCATTTTAACGTACAAAAAACATTAAAAAAGAATTGTAAAGCTCTGTAGTAAGATATTAAATAGATATTAGATGTGCATCGAGATTGGCTGATGCTCAAGGTTTCAGTATTGTTATTTAAAAATAATTAATGGCATGCTATCTGTAAAAATACATTTATTGATTGCATAAAACAATTGCTGGTCAAGTAAAAGGCAGTCATGTAAAAACAGTCATAAATGCTTTGCTGTGTGTTGCCAGTGCGACGTGTGACCTACTTGCCGCTCTGCAGCTGGATGTGGAGTCTGGTGAAAGGCTCCATGCGGATCATGTAGTGCATGACTCCTGCTGCGTTGGAGTAGTGTGTGCCGTAGTGGAACTTATCAACGGTGCCTGCGGGGTCTTCAAAGCTCTCGTACCTGCGCATGCGCACGCGTAAACACACACCCATTCAATTCTGTTCCACCTTAACTCTCAGCAGCCATCAGCAGGTCTAGACTAACATTCTTTCATAACTATGTACTTTTTTTCCCCTTTTAGTTTTAGTGCAATTACTAAACAATTCACTGCGGTTACAGAATTACACCTCAGAATGTATTAATAAATAACATCCAGTGGGTTTAAAGGTTAATCATTGTTGAACAAACCAGAATGTGTCACAGAACATATTTCTTTTATATTGTACTCCAATCAGACTATACTTCAGCACAGGCTTGGTCTTAACAGTCAGGTATCAATGATACATAAAGAACAAAGTAGCTCACTTCTCTCTGACATCCTGGGCATGACGAGGGTTCACCACTCCAATGGGTTTAGACAGATCTCTGAACACAGCCGGATCTTCTAAGTCCAGTACACTAGATGTGTAGTCACATAGCACCCAGGGGAACTGAAACACACAAACACACAGGTGTGTATGAAGTAAAGCAAATTCACTAAAGGCTAAAAGACACTACAAAAAGGTAAAAGAAGAAGAGTTTTACCACAGGGTACTGAGAGAGATCGTTATAGGTGCGACCTGCAATGGTGTTGAGCTGCATGAGATACTCAAAGTTGGAGATCTCTCTGCACACCCATTTCTGCACGACATACAGTCAACACAATAAATATGTGTACAAAACCAGGGCAAAAAAAATATCCAATAAAATGAAAGACTGAAGACATACAGAAAAAACACATGACATACTACACAAACAGATACATTAAGTTAAAATCATTGTTTTTCAGAATATTAGACTGTGTTTCAGTTCTCATTAGATAAAGATGAAAGTTAGTATAATACCTGAGTGAGATTGGAGGCTTTGAGAAGTTCCTGAGGAGACCGGGAGCCGAAGTAAAACAGATTAGGAGGCCGGAGGCCAAGAATCCTGGTGTAGACTTTGTTCCGCACCTGTGGTGGTCAGAAAAAGCAAATGGTGAGGGGAGTGTATGCAAAACTTTTCCACATATCCCATGTGCAGGATGTGTGAGATTAGTGCGAATGATTAATGGATTGAGCTCACCTTCTTCCTGAAGTTGATGAAGTAGTGAGCCTGGTCGATAAAGAAAAGCTCGAGCGCCGAGCGCCGCAGGTTGTAGCGTCTCAGGTGGACTTCTCTCAGCTGATTTAGTGAGCGCTTGAAATCGAAACCTATGCCTGCACAAAACACGCAAACATCAGCTGAATACGTTCGGTTTCCACAGATTCATTTTCTTGCTCTTCAAAGTTTACACTATACCAACACGAGTTGGTATAGCAAACTGCACAGCACATTCTTTAGCTTACAATAACCAGGCCTGCCTTCTCCGCAACGTCTGTGTGTGAAAAAAATGACTCAATCCATTACAGTGTCGTTCTATCTATAAATATCATCTAAACTATCTGGAATGCTGTACCCACAGGCAGTGAAAGTACCCTAATTATTTACTTAAGTAGATTTATAGTAGTTCTGGTGAAAGTTTAAAATTCTTGCTGTATGAAAGTCATTCTACAAGAAAAATCACATACATGCTGATTACTCTATGAACTCTATGCTAATAGCTGTATGTCTTGAGAGTAGAGTGTAGTGTTTGTGAAAATGTAGGACTGTTAGGAATTTAGATCACTGAAATCGTCCGATCGGCTCACAACTTTTTAAAGAGAAATACTGTAGATTACGGTAAGTAACAATAAAAAATATAGAAACCCTCAATAGATACATAAGAAACAGACTTAAATATAAAAAATGCTATCAGACATGCAGTTTAATGTATGCCATAATTTCTCCCCAAAGTTGAATGAAGTAAAAGACCTCTTTGTTTTATTTCCAGATATTTTTCCACACATATATTTGCATAAATATATACAGGATTACAGTCTTTTCCATACCCTCCTCTGTCTCCTCCTTCTCATTGCTGGCATCATAAAAGTAGATGTGGTGTGTAGTAACTTCAAGGCGCCCCGTCACCACAGCTACTATAGTGATGAGCTCACAGTCCTCAGAGAGCACAAGCTTTTCCTTTTGGCTCTCCTCCTCCACCTCCTCCGCCCTGACACACACACACACACACACACACACACACACACACACTTCAGTCATCTCTGTCACTCACACCCCAATTTACCCTCTGCATGTGCCGGGGCTTTAAGTATTTTCCAGCACATGTGCATTATGTATAATTTGAAGCTTGCTAACCTACACTTTGCAAATCTATATTTTGTGTGAATGGGGCTGCTTACTGGCTGTCAATAAATAGAAGGTCTTCTTCCTCCAGCTGGTCATCTTCCATGTCACTTACTTTAGCTTCTTTAGCTACAGCCAGTGGGAGGGGCTCGGTGGAGCTGCGAGGGCTTTCGGCACCTACAAACCACAGACAATGGATTTAGATACAAATGTCCTGCACTCGAACGTTATATATCGACACGACTAACTATACAATCACATCAGGACTGTTTTGAAAATTTTTGAAACATAAAGAAACATTTTGAAGGTTAAGTATATAGGACACCGCTGTAAAGTAAATCTAAAATGATATTCAAAGTATGACTATTATGCAAAGCCATGTGAGCAAAGATTTATTTCGTATTAGAAATGCATTCATCAGCCACTGTACTGGGAGCACCTATACACCTGCGATTTCATGCATGTAGAGCGCAGTGCATAATATTATACAGATAAAGAACAAGAACACAAGCAGGTGTCTCTAGGTGTCACTATATGTACATTGCTGCATTGTCTCGTTTCAAGATCATATTTAGAAACAGGATTGAATATGAATTGGTGGTCATTTCAATATGTTTGTTCCAAAGTCTATTATCATATATATATATATATATATATATATATATATATATATATATATATATATATAAAATGTATTAATAGAACAAAGTTTTTACTAATTTCAAGTGAGCGCCTTAAAAAAAACCTCACTTGGAGTGAGCCCAATCTAATAACTAAAAACATGAAAAAAACAGCTGTGTATTATTCAGCTACATTCAAGAAAAGTGAATATACAGTATATAAAAATTACAACCAAAGATCTGCATCATTACTCCAAAAGATTTCAATGCTTTGCAGCTGATGACATGCACTTCTACACATGCAGTTCCCATTAGACAAGAAAAACACATAAGCATATGTTTTGCGGTAGTGCAGAAATGAATCTGCACTTAAATATAATTTAAGTGTGTAGTTATCTATATACATATGTAGCGTATTAAATACATGCTCCATATCCACTGTGAGACACACCCATGTTATCCCGAAGTGCGCTAGCCTCGCTGTGAGAGTCGAAGTTGTAGTTGGGCACGAGCTTTAAACGCATCTTGGAGTACGTCTCTGCACTAGACAGCTTCCACTTCACTTCTGGCTGATCCCTAAGGCATAAACACAACACAATTAATCAAATGTACTCTTTCAATTGGACTCCAACTCCAATTATTAGGCTCACTATATTCTAGTATTATACAGATACTAGAATATAAAGCAACTGAAAATGTATTATTATTATCATGAAGAATTAATATATATAATTACATAATTATTACTGTAGATTACTGCTTTAAAATAAAGGCACTCTTCCACGCTCTTTTAAATAAAAAAAGTGAAATAGACATAGAGAGATTTGATGTAAGGACAATAGATTCACACACACACACACACACACACACACACACACACGCACACAAACATATACACACACCTGTTTGCCCAAGCTCCTCTCTCACTGGTGAGCAGCCTGCGAAGGGATTTCCAGTGCTTCCACACCACCCCCTGCTGGCTGTTGTTTAGCTTCTGTGCACCCACATAGCGTCCGTTCTCAATGCGTACGCGCCTCAGGTATGGGTCTACTATCAACTCCTAAACACACACAAGAAGGAATTAAAACAGGATGGTGCACTAATCTATGTGGTCTTCATTAACACAAAGCACAGAAACATCATTTTGTGTCACTGTGCTGCTGATAGGGGATGACTGAAAAGAGACCTGAAACTTGGCTCTGACACCGGCTTTGTCCATGTTGTTCTTTTCGGCGGTGCTCATTAGGTCGTCAAAACACGAGTTCCAGAAGTTGGACAGCAAGTCGTGGCTTTTTCCAAAAGTATCCAACTCGTACTGTTGCATGGTGGGTTTCACCTAGAAATTGGAGGGAAAAAAAAACAAATACAGAAATTAGAAAGATTTTAATTAATCATGGAAATCCTCCTTCAGGCACAGAATAACAATAATCTGGAATTATAGACACACATGGTGTACATAAACAAATACAGAAAATTTGAACCGAATGAACAGATACAATCCATTCGAACATACACCCACACACACATTCAGACATGAAATGCTAATATAGTGTGTGATTTGTTTATGCAAACAAAGTAGATTAATGACCGTGTTGTCATATTCTGCTCGATAAAGCTTCTCCAGAGCCAGCAAGCTAGACATCTGTTTAATCGAAATCCAAGATTTATTTCACAGCTGGCAGACGCTGCATATAAATCACACCTTCTCCTCTGCTTTTATCTTGAGCTGGTCTAAATATGGACTTCATTCCTATAGTATACAAGTGCATACAGGATCAGTATCCTCCTCATAAAACAATACCCATGTCCACTAGTGATTCATTAGCCAGATCAAATCCAGCACAGGTCTTCATTATTTTGGAAAACTGGAGACAGCTGTGAAAATGAGTACAGGTGATCTTTCTACATGTGAACTGAAGACAATTTAGGTTCGATGCTAACTGCAAAAATAAACTTTATTTATTTATTTTTTCTTCATTTTTAGTTGTGGAACAATCCTAATAATATATGCCTCATTTACATTTACCACATTTAGCGGATGCCCTTATCCAGAGCGATGCACAAAAGATTGCTTCAAAAGAATGTCGTTTGAAGAGAGGCTGTTCGGACATCTAAGGTGAAGTTCATACCACCACCAGAACAGAGAGGAGTCTACCTCTTACCCTGTCAGATGGTGGTGGTGATCATTATACCTTAGCTTTGTTGAACTTCCGAATCTGAACCTCAAAAGATCTGAATAATTGTTCTAACATTTATCATGCCACTACATACAGTTTTTTTATGCATCTCTGACATAATGCATGAGCCTTTTCAGTCTCTACTCACATGGTTGCAGTAGAAGAGCTGCCACTCGGCTGTGCTGCAGTAGGACAGCAGGTCCTGGGCAAAGGTGGCACTGCCGTTGGTGGGAGGCAGGCTTGGCAGAAGCAGCTGCAGCTTGGTTGGGTCAGCATGCTGATCCAGGAGTGTGCGCACCACTGGCACTAGTGGCCTCAACACTGCCTCTAGACCCGCTGTGCCAGCCATCAGAGCTATACTTTCTACAGGCCACAGAGTGGCACCCAGACGGCCCAACAGGAAACAGACCTCCTCCCATGAGAGGCACAAAACTGTCTGCAGTAGACTGTGCAGTTTCACGCATGCCATCTCGCACACCTGTACACACAAACAGTGCAAATGCAGAATAAACAATCAGTGTTCATAAACATACAGTCTTACAAAGCATTGCTCTCACTTATTATACAGGGTTATGGACACCCGAGCAAATCTCTAATACTTGAACAAATAAATCTGGAATACTTATGCTTGATGGCTAGGTGTCCACAAACTTTTGCTTAAATACTATAGTGTATATCTGCTGACAACAAGAGACTTTTATCATAAGCTTGTTCCAGGGGGTTCATTCTATGGATGATTTTGGGTCCCCATTTCCCTAATTAGCACATTTCCTAATGAACAACTTTTCGTTTTCTAAACTGAAATTATTTGTCACATGTTTCGTTGTATTAAACCAGGCGTTTGGTGAGTGTGTGTCAGTTTAAAATGTGCTGCAATAATGACTGCAGATAAAAACCAGAGGCACCAAAGTCCAGGGCATCCAAAAAGTGACTTTTAGTTTGGAGTGTTAAAACTTTCCTTTCAACAACGATCTTCATAATGAGGTGAATTCTCAGTTCATTTGTTCGTAAAATGTTTAATCAGCCAATGAGTGCAAATAAATTAGTTTAAAAACCCTCTTTTTTTAATCGCAGCACCTTTCACACTAATCAGTATTAGTCTTGATTAAATGGCAATATGAGGCTTATTACAATCAATTCCTTCCATTTTTTTTTTTAGTAGATTTCCCTGAATTCATAGGCAATCAGGCAAAATTAACCACCCTGTTAGTTTTAGGTGCAAAACCTGATTACAAGAAAAATAACTTGTCTTAAACATCAGTATTCTATTATTACATATCAGCACCAGGGTTCAGGAGAAGCGCCGTTTCATTTCACTGTGTAATGCGTCGACTGTATATGGTTGAAATCACAATAAAAGCTTCTTGACAATATTATAACAAAATGATTGACTAATTGGCATAATTCTAATTAAAAATGGCTCATGTTTAATGCTAAATCTTGACCTTAAGGTCAGTTTGTACAACTACACTGGGAATTTTTTGTTTTTTCCTCTGAAATGACTTAACGTATGCCATGAGAAAGGCTGGCGAAGATGGTAGGTGTTATAAAGGTGATCATAAATTGTGTGTGCACACGTGTGTATATTCTTTTTAATCTCCAGCTGTAGAAAGAAGGCTCTGTGATAAAGCAGAGCAGCAGAATGCTGACATTATAATTTGACATGCCCTGCTTTTAGTTTTTCTCTAATGGCTCTCCACTCATCCTGCAAAAAAACAATCTTCTTTTCAAAGGTCAAATGCAAGAAGCTACTTCAGAGCTACTTGGGAAAGTTCACAGTGATTCAGAGTGTGAGTGCTCGAGTGTGTGTATGTGTGTGTGTGTGTGTGTGTGTGTGTGAGATCGTGTACCTGCGAGCTCTGTTGCTGTATGTAGCCAGTAATTATCCACAGGCCAATCTGGGCCATCCGTTTGAGCTCTGCAGCACCAGCTGTTGTAGAAGTGGTGTGCCATGCCTGCAGCCTATCGAGCAGATTCACCACTCCCTCAAAGATCTGATAACACCCAAACACACACACACACACACACACACACACACACACACACACACACGCACGCACACACTCCAAAGTAAGAACACATGAAGACTAGAGAAATACTATTCATTAACATTTGAGACGGTCAAGGAAGTGTCTACTAAAGTGTGCAATAACAGGAAGTTACAGCATTTCTTTATACACTGACTGCAAAATGGCATTCATAATATACACTTTCTTTAAAAGAGAGAGTGTATGTGCATGTATAATGTGTATAACAGCAGTGTACAGCTACCAATAAATTACAATATATACAAAATATAATCAATTTCTCTGAAGTTTAAATCTGACATGCGCATTAAAACAGACTTTCAGAGAGACAAATGATTTTCTAGTATTTCGATGAAAATTCCTTCCCGTGTGTAAGTTTGATGGACGGAAAACGATAAAACACTTGTGTCTTGTACCTTTTCGCTCCACAGTGTTTGATTATCCGTGCCCTCGGCAAACAGGAAGTCCTGCAGCAGCCTGAGGAGGCGAAGCAAGGATGGAATATGAGGCAAAGACATGCCCTGGGAGTCCCGCAGGTCTGAAAGAGACGACTCCAGCATCATCTCCAGAAGACTGAAACACATAGTACATTTACAGAACATACAAACATATCAATTAATCAAAATCCATTAAAGCGAGAATCTAATATTTGTAATGTCCGCGTTTAAACCAACGCGTTGCTGAATGCTCGATTCTTATTGGTCAGAAATTGTCGATAATATCAGCTCTGACAGTAGTTCAGGCTGCAAGGTTTGAATGCACTTGTCTAACATCTATCAAGATATCGAATTCATAGTAACATCTATTCTAACATCACAGACATCGATGACAGATGTAGCACAAACAGATTTTCAGTTTTCATCACAAAGTCATCTGGACTATGAATCTTTGCTTTGTGGTGTTTTTTCAGCAACACGAACAAGAAAATGTTTTAGCAATGACTATAATCTAAGTGATAAGAGAGACTAATGTAGTTGATCGTTGCTTGTCATTTATCTGTATCAATAGATTGATTATTCCCATAAGTAAGCATGTGACTGTATGCATTACAAATAAAAATAATGAGCAAATGACCTTTAAACATTAAGGTCATTTGGCCATATTATTTAGGAGATATTTCAAAACACAGATTGCACACACACACACACACACACACACACACACACACACATACACACACACACACACACACACACAGCTGAGAGATTTCAGTTAGCTGACTAAAAATAGAACATGGAATTTTAAACATGCAGATAAATATTATTAATAGAAAACAAACTTAACATTTGCTCATGACTACTTGCAGCGATACAGCAACAGATGTTTCTTATCAGCTATCTACTATGTGACTGGTATTTCAGAGCTTTTCAGAGGATTTCAGAGTTTGCACACATAAGTGGTATTGCCAGTTGTGAAAATGCGGTTTCTCACCTGCGCTTGATATCATCCGGGGGGCGCACGAGCTGCCAGGAAGAGCCCAGTTTGGTGAGAGCCGAAAAAACCTGCCCTCTCTCTCTCCACACTGCATCCTCCGTGCCTTCTGTGCCAGTCCACAGAACTCGAAACACAACGTTAGTCAGCAAGTTGCACAACTCCTCCTCTGGGGCCTGCTAAAGAGACAAAAAGAGAGAGACAGATAAAAAGAAGAGATGTGTTGAGTGTTTAAGGGCATGGAAAGGCTCCACTATGGCCTACGCTCCTGTTGTCCAGTAATTGGTTCTACTAAAGAGTGGTAGCTAACGTAATTACGTGCATTAATACAAACTAAAGGAAACGATCAAATTATAATCACGAATTATGTCCAAACAAAGTGTCTAATATAAAAGTCTGCTGGACCAAACATGAATGTGTTCTTGTGGACTTTCTGTAGACCACAAGAGTATTATGATAACATGAGACATTTACGGCAGCTAAAAAAGAAGACTTTGTTCGAATGTGTGTAGCAGGTTGTAGTGGAAGCGTGTGTGATAGTTACAGCATTGTAGTGTGTAGCTCCACTGGAAACTACAAACCAAATCAAAATCTCTGTTTTGTAAAAATCGACAAGGAGACTTTTTTCTTTCACTGATTGTTAAACCTAAACACATAATCTATCATAATTATTATAAGGTCCTTCACAGGTGTTTCACTTTAGGTGGCAGTACCTGTGGGTTGGAGTTGTTGGAGATGGTATCAGCAGTTGGAGGCTCAGTGCAGTAGCTGGTGTCATCCAGCACATTAGACAAACTGGAGCTCTTGCGTGCTCTGAGGCCAAGAAAAGGCTTGTTATGGTCTAGTGGAGACGGCGTATCTGGAGTCTGCAATCCTCTATGTCCTCCCAGCTCCAGCTCCAGCGGCGAGGTACCGAATGGTGAGATCGGCTGATAGAGACCCTCATCCTCTTCTTCCAACAGCTGTGACGTGGATGGCGCGTCCACCATGTTGGACAGGGATGACGAGCGGCTGCCCTGTTCCACCGAGTCAAAAGACTTGAAGTTCATGGAGTCACCGAAGCTCTTCAGCTGACCTCCTGCAGGTGGAGACTGTGACAATTCCATAAAACCTTCTGTAATTTCGCGGGATCTATCTTCTTCTTCATCCTCGTCCTCCTCTATTTCCTCTCGCTGGGAGCTGTAGGGGATGAAGACGTCAGACCGAGGGACGTCTAGCATGCTTTCATCCCTTCGTAGCAGAGGCCTGGAAGAAGTAGGCTCCAGGGAAGTGTGAGGGCTGGATATGCTGACGGTGCAAGATTCATAGGACTCTTTGATGTAGAGTTTAGTTAGAACATTCTGCCAGCCAGGCTGCCGGGCCAGCTGCTTTATGTAGTCCTCGTTGGAGTAGATCAGGTAGAAAAGCTGCAGGTGGATTGAGATGCTCAGAGAAATAACAGCTCATAAAGACATCACTGATATATAAGCATTCACTGCATTTGTGTATTTATGATTACCATGGACATGAATTCTGATGCTTTACTTAATTTCTCTGCACTAAAAAACATTTATTTGAAACTTAGGCATGTGGACACTTCTTGGAAAGTAATGTATATAAACTTTCATTTATATTTTAATTATAATTTTGTATAACTCTTTCTATAAAAAAACAAACAAACAAACAAAAAATCTGCTTTGAATGAGGGAAGTGTTTGTGCTAATGCATTTGCAATGTAGTCAGTGTAAGGTAAGAGGTAAATGCCTGATGTTTAATTGGGCAAATCCAATATCAGTATCATTCTCAATATTCCAGAGAGAGGGGTGAGAAAACAAACAGATAACCTTAAACACGGAAAATCCCTAGTCAAAAACAAAATAAGGAAACGGGACAAGCGTCAGTACCAGGAGACAAAGAACGAGGAACTTTTAAAAACAAGGCTCAGACTTAACCATATGAAATGCTTGATAATACATCTGAACAAAAAACCAGGATAATTAGAAGCTTGACATTTAATACCTGAACTCAGTTGACAAACACACCAATAACCAGACAGGGGGGAAGACAGGACCAGAACCAAAACAAAAGCAAATGCCATGCTCACAAAACAAAACATGAACTGAGTGCTCGTGGCTTTTAGAGCTGCACCACGTGCTGGGACGTGACACCCTCATGTTCAGTTTCCACACAATAGATGGCAGGTTCAGCTAAACAGGTTTATCTTTTTTTTTTCTAGGTCAGAGAAAAATGCCAAAATCCTTATCCATGGTAATCACTGATACACTACATATGTGAGATTAGATTAACATGGTGTAGAATTACAGTTCGCTTAAAACAACTAATTTCTGAGACACTATACAATGACCTACTCAGTATATACACACATTATTGAACAATGATTGTAAAAACCTATTACCACGGTCTGTTTCTAGCCTTTTTTGTCTAAAATGGTTTTGCCCCTTCCACTACAATGATCAACCCCCCACACCTTACAAATCCTTTGCAACCTTCCATTAAAACGTTAAACACATTTAATAAAAATCATAAAAAAAAATGCCAGAATTGAAGTCTGTAAACATATACTGTACATTAAACTTTACATTTACATATACTGTACATTAAAAGTTTAATAATTTAAATAGGCGGCGGCGAGCCAGGCGGCGCACACTGGTGCCCACCAAGCTGGTTGGACCCTAGCCCACCGTCTAACTTGCCTATGCATCCGATAAATTACCTTGCGACATATATCCAGTCGGACGGTGAGATCAGCTCGATGGGACAGGTACACGACTGCCAAAAGGTCTTTGAAGCTGGGTGATTGATCTGCAAACCACACAGACAACATGTGAAGCAGAAGTTCATAACTATGCCATACTGACTGGAGTCTCATTGCCACTAAGTTATTTACCTGTAGCCAGCACCTGCTCGTACAGGCAGCGGACGACTGTCATGGTGACTGGGACCTCTTGCAGGAAGCAGACCAGGCCCAGGTAGGTGGGCTCTCGCAGCTTGATGCGCTGTTTTCCACGCTCTGGGACTCGTTCGCTCTTCAGCACTTTGTACATGATCTGTAGAGCAGCATGTAGAATCAGAATGCAGCTCGGGATATACCCAGACTGGATATACAAACGCAATAGACAGCAGGAGAAAAGGGCTGGAGGTGCTCACCCTGAACACTCTTTCACGTGCTTCATCACTAAAGCTGGGCTTCAGTAGCAGACAGTAGAGCTGCTCCACACCCCACTCCAGGAGCACAGACAGAGCCTGAGGGCTGCTCCTCAACACAGCATACAAAACATCCAACAGCATGATCGCCTGGACACATCGAGAGAGAGAGAGAGAGAGAGAGAGAGAGAGAGAGACAGAGTGAGAACTATTTAAAATTAAACAAACAGTATGTCTTGTGGTTAACAAGGAGGAAGTGGTTAAGAGTGTAGAGAAAGATGGGAGAGAGAGAGAGATGTGTTAGAAATAAATAAACTCTGTTTATGCATATGCCTTGTCTAGCTTCAGGAAATTAACACAACACAACAGATTAGAAGAAGACAGACAAGAACATCACAAAATAAAAAACAATAAAGTTAAAGAAAAATATCAGTGTATATATACATACTTATTCATAGGCAAACACACATGCTATTATGAAGTGGGAAGAGGAAGAAAAGAAGTGGAAAGTAATTCCTGAAGTGATACAAATACACTATTTATATACATGGACAGATCAGGCATAACACTATGACGTTATAACATTATGAGTGGTGAAGTCAATAACGCTGAATATCTCTATCATGGCACCTGTAAGCGGGTGGGAAATAATAGGCTGCAAGTGAACATTTTGTCCTCAAAGTTAGAAGCATGAAAAATGGGTGAGTGTAAGGATTTAAACGAGTCTCGAAGGGCCAAATTGTGATGTCTAGACGACTGGGTTAGAGCATCTCCAAAACTGCAGCTCTTGTGGGATGTTATAGTATAACATGTTCCACCAAAAATAACGATTTATACTAGAATATATCGGCATGTATGATATGTATGTTAGTATCTGTACCTGTAAACACTGGAATAATTGCGGTTACAGTGTGTGAACAAGAGTGTTAAGAACTAAGACAGAGCCAATGTTTTACCTGCTGCTGGTCTTGTACTACTACAGTGTAAGCCAGAATACTGTGCAGCTCCCTCGTAGTGGGAGACTTCAAAAGGAAATCTTTCAGTAGATCAAAGAGTGATGTCTGCACTGTCTTCTTCTCATCTGACAGAGCACTGCCATCCTTCTCCACACTAAACACACACACAAGAACAGTTTGAAAGTTTTGTTTCACAGTCTAGGTTCTGTAACTGTGCTGTCTGGTGTTCTCTGTAATCACCTGTAGTGTGACCGAATGGAGTCCAGGATGTACTGAACGCCATACTTTCTGCGTGTCCTCTGCTTGCCCTCCTTCAAGACAGAGGACAGATACTGCACATGGCCTACACACACACACACAAACACACTTATTTTATGGCTCATGTCCTTCCGCTTAACAGCTCTTGAGGTTTAGCACGCTGGTCAGAAACTGTGCTTAAGGCTACACATTTCTATAGCAGTATTTCTTTAACAGTCCAACTTTACATGCATAACAATATGCCTATTGGAGGAGCTTTGCTGGGTATTGCTAAATAATGATAAATCGTTCAGTCGTTAATGGAACAGGCTGGACCGGCAGCATTTACCGAGGCAGACTGCAAAGTGACAGTGGCTCCAGATGCGGAAATCAAACAGGAGGTGCTGGTAGAGCTGAGACAGCAGAGCGCTGTTGCCATCACTGGAGACCTGCTCCAGTAGCAGCTGACATGCCATTAACACACTCATATCCATCATACTGCTGGGCACCTGACACACAGAGAGAAAGTGAGAGTGAGATAGAAACAAAGCAAAAGCAAGATACAAGTCTGGCAGAAACTGAAACCTGTTGGTTATGGCATGGTTTTCAGATGGAAGAAGTCAGCTTTTTTTATACATCAATGAATACTAGACAGATGAAAGCCACAGTCCTCTATTAAACGTGACCTAATACACGTTTTCTTTTTTGAGTTGGACACAGAGACAATGCCTCCATGTGCCGTGATAATTCAGTGAATTTTCATCCATATTGCCAGTGTGTTCTACCTTGCTGAGCATGGCTCCGATGATGGGTGGCCCATGGCACTGGAGGAGACTTTCTTGATTGACCGGGTGATTGCGCAGCATGTTTCTAACCATGAGAAGAAAAGCGGCCACGCTGTTCCTTTCCAAACGGCCTTCTGATAGATTGAAGGAGACAGCAAAGTTCAGAATGAGTAATACTGCATATATTTTATATATATATGGTCCATTTTGACACGAGGTATACAGATTACTATTATTATAGCTATTAAATGGTACTTCAGTATGTCTGTTAAATGAACTGTAAGTCTTTTAAGTGATGCTGACGTTCATCAAATGCACCCATTATGAACACTTTAAACTAAATGAGTTCAGATTCCTGATTCGGAGTAAAATCTTTCCTATAAATCCGCCTCCATATTTTAAAAACTGAAATACGAACCACAGGATTTTCCCAGGGGGAGCAACATGCCTGCAGGACCCCTGGAGGAAGTGAGATCTGGTCCCAGCAGGTCAGAGGTCTCCTGCCCAGCATTGTCACCCTGCTCCAGCACACACACCTGCTCTAGGAGGGGCAGCAAAGCCCCCATTCCACCAACACAGTTCAGCACACCCTACACAAACACAACCAGGGGCAGGGATAAGGAAATATAAGAGTGCAGGATATACTCCCTTGTGTTCTATGTTTGGCTCTAAATCGACAAAAATTACTATCCGGCACACTGTATGTTGTCAACTAAACAAAACAGAACTCGAACCTTGACGTCCCAGTTGACAACCCTGTGTCCAGTTAGTCTGCCGTCATACGTATGGTTGGGAGACAGATCCAGACAGATCTGGTTTTTACAGGCCTGCAAAATACAAAACACACAACAGAAACTCAGTGTCTTTCATGCTACAGGGCTGCTGAATTTATGTACCTGTGGTCTCAAGATGTCGATTACATATTACAAATCATAACTGATTTTATAGGAAAATAATTAATTTTAGTGTAAATGGCATTGACCTGTGGCCGACCTTCCAATATTCTATTAAAACAACATGTGACAATCATTTTTTTAGGCAAAGAGGTGGTGAAGACATGGGGCAGTTCCTACCTGAGGTGTGTAGTATAAGAGGAGTTTACTGCAGAGCTCTGAGAGTTCTCCATCCGCTTTAAACAGGGACACGCTATTGGGACCTGCAGTGTGAAAAGCAGAGAACTGAATGTAAAAGTATTATGAAAGTATTACAAATGTACACAGTAGAAGCGCTGCACAATGTAGCATGTTCAAAACAAGAATTTTGGTGTCCTTGATGGATTAAACATAAAACAGAAACACTTGAGAAATAAATGTAGCTATTTAGCTTAGGTTAGATATCAGTTTATTGAGTCTGAAGTTCCACCGTTTATTTAATAGTAAGCTGTCGTGGAGGTTAATAATTAATGTATTAATTGTACATGCGTGCTTTGCTCGCTGTTATATTACTATTTCACACAGGTGTGGACATTTGTGAGCATTCATGTGAGAGAGAAAGAGAGATCCTCACCAGCCATATAGAGTGCACGTGTCTGTGCAGGCTGCAGTGCTTCGTGGCAGATAAAGGCTGTGGCCAGCAGGCCATCCAGTGATGATGGTGAGCCCCACTCTGTGTCCTGTAGTCCTGCAGGAATGGTATAGACAGGGACATCTCTGCCCAAACTCCAGCGTCCTCCCCCTCCTGCAGCAAACGAGGCTGGAAAAGACTGAGAGCGGGTGAGAGCTGGAGGACCAGCGGACATGGAGAATGCCAGCTCAGGTGAGTGTACCGGGACAGGCAGAGTCGGGGAGGTAGTGGTGGTGGTGGTGCGGTGACCCGCTGAACCAATACAGCAGGATGTAAAGGGCTGGAAGATTAAAAAAAGAAATTAGTTCAACTTTATTGGCATTTTCTTTTTTTTCAGAACAACTAACATTTATAAAACTGAGTGGTTAAGGTTTAAGCGCCTTGCTAGAGGGCCCAGTAGCAGCAGCCTGGTGGTCCTAGAATTTGAACTTACGACCTTCCGATCGGAAGTCCAGCGTTTTAAAGAGCGGTTCTACCAATGAACGGCACTGGATCATTACCTCACTGAGTGTAGGGAAGCGCAGCTGTGCTGTCTTACACGAGTTTCCGTCCACATAGATGGTGACCAGGTTCTGTCCGAACGGCCTTCGACCTGAGATGTGCACTATAGCTAAGGAGTGCTACAGGAAAAGAAAACAGCATATTTAAAAGTGCTTTATGTGCACTAGGCACATTAATATGTGTGGTATATGGGTACCTACCCAGACACCATCGTTGAGGGGAATTTCAGGCAGTGAAACTGCCATGTACTCCTTCTTGGTGCACACAGCTACCACCAGTACTCCCTCCATGGTGAAGAAAGCCTCAAACCCTGTCCCACTTGCCGTGAAGAAACTACGAGAATCAATTTGTAATTGTCTTAAATTGTTTTGAGGACCCTCACACATATATACTGATTAAAAAATATTTATTATATTTCAAACAATAAAAAAATAAAACAAAGTAAATGTAAAGTGATAAATCAGTATTCTCAGTATTATTATTCACTAATTCATATAGTGGCATGTTTACTCCATACTTTCTTAATAGAATATTATAATACTATATTTATATGCAAAAAACCAACCCACCTGTAGAGCTGCTTGCGGCGAGGACCCTTGGTCATGCGGAGTGTATTATCAGGGACATTGACGTGTGACTCTGAGTGGTGTTGCTGAACTGGAGGAGGAAAGTTGGTGTTGAGACACAGCCAGGCGTGAAACGCAAAGCCGTTACCCGGCCAGCGGTGAATGGCGGGCACCATGATGCCAGCCATAGGCGGCGAAAGGTCAAAGTACTGCAGAGCTCTGTTGCCCGTGTGGGTGTGCGCAGCCATTGCAGCGAGTGCCCGTACGGCGCGAGTGCAATAGGGATGAGGCGATGAGCCTGAGTTTGTGCGCAGCAGCCTTAAAAGTCTCTTCAGGTGATGAGGGCGCAGTGAGAGTGAGCCGAGCTCCTGGACCAGGCCCAACAGAGCGTCTGCACACTGGCGCTCAAGCCGCTCGGGACCCTGGTTCAGCACATCCAGCACAACATCAACCAAGCCGGCTTCCACGGCCACAGAGCGGCACGCCAAAGAACCGCGACACACGGCCAACAGCCATTCACACACCAGCAGCTGCAGAGAGCGAGAACCTAGGTCAGGAAGCCACTGCAGAAGCAGGAGCAGGGGCTGCTCGTTACTGATTCCCAGCGGGACAGCCTGGCAGTGTTCCCTTCTACTGCCTGCAGATGAGTAACGAGATAAGACAGGATGGAGGACAAGGGCAGAGAGAGAGTGAGTAAGAAACAGCATGAGAAGGGAGCAAATTAGAAAAAGGAAAAAAGAGAAAGTTTGAGTGAAAGGAAGAATTTCGATTCAGTTCAGTTCACACTTCCATCAAGGTCACATTAGAAATTTCGACTGAACTGTGAGCGAGTTTGCATACCATGCTCATGAGCTCCTGGAGGAGCCTTTTAGTTGGCTGCCCTTGGCTTTTTAATACATCAAAGAGTTGAGAGTAGCCTATGCGCTCCTTGAAGACCTCCTGCAAAGGAAAGCACATTGAAAAAAACCCTCTCACGACCTCTTCAGAAATAGAGCAACAATTTTAACAAAACCTATGAAAATGTTTTTCATTGCACAATTTTTACTCAAATTAAAACAAACAAAAACTAAACAGCCATTACCAAATATTATAACTTCACAAGGGGTATAAATGAGGCCTGGCACCATTCCGGCACTGTGGTTTCATATAATTGGTTTAAACAATGTGAATAAGATAAGCTACAACAACTTCTCCTCTGTATGTTTACCAAGCTTTCAAACCTTCTCAAAAGATCAGAGAGCTAAATGGCTAGAAGAATATGTGAACTTCAAAGGCATGATTGGGAAGCGGAAAATAAAGGGGATTTAATGTAGTTGTGGTGTGTGTACACATACTGTGTGTGTAGAAGACTAAGAGCACACATACCTTGGCAGATGGTGAGCTGCTCATGATGGCAGTAAGGACTCCAATGGCATGCACTGTAATGCAGTCAGAACCTTTTTCCCAGACCTAAAAGCACACACATGAGCCGAGCTGCCAGTTTATTATATATACCTACCTATAAAATACGACCTACCAACTGTAGCCTGGCAACTGTTACACTTGGGGCTGTTATCATGACGCTACACATTACCATGTGTTACTGTAGCTAAATAATAATAAAAAAAGCCTAGACTTCACAATAGGCGTCATTGATCACATCGTTGCCATAAAAGGCAAATCACAGAGTTGAGAACTAAAATAACGACACCTGAATAGTCTGAGTGCCTTCTGTAATGCAGCAGCAGCATGTTGCCTAATATTAGAACTCTTCTTCCTGTTATACATGTAACACTCTTGCTTTGTCTTAATATACACTTCTCACCATGGCTGGTTTCCCTAGTTTTTAACACTTACAACTTTACACTTAGCCCACACTATTTCTACATCTACCTAATCTTTTACTTCTTTGTTTTATGTAACACTTTAATTACTCTTATTTCCTCCATATTTTGCTTGGGCATGCAAAGGAACCTGTTTTGCCTCACCATGCTTTCATTTATGGTTTGAAACTGATCATTCATGTGGAATACAAAGTGAATTTGTGGAAATACCTGAAGTTTCATGAATCACATGCTCTTCATAAACACCTGTTAGTAACCAGTTGGATGAATGAGGCCCAATGTTAATAGAATCATATATTCCTTTTTTTTGTTTCCCATTTACAGCTACATATCACACGTTTGCACATTCGTGTACACGCACGTACCAAAATTCGACATCAAAATAGGAAATGCATTTAACTTTCATGCATCTCTAATACAAAACACCAAACGCAGGATTACCCATGACGCCATCACCAAACACATACCCCGTCTGTCCATATGAAACGAGTTACATAAAACAGCACATGCAGCAAACCCATGACCCAATGCAGCAAAACATGAAGAGTGACACAACTACACACAGATGTCTAGGTGACACACACACACACGTTCACACCAGACATAAAACCCATGCACCCAAGCACAAAAAAATCGCTCGCCGACAATAAACTCCCCCTCCGTATCAGAACAAAGTCTAAAAGCAAGACTCCATATCTTGTTTTTCCTGTGTGCGTGTTTGCAGGTCTGTGTGTGCAGCAGGATCGCATGCACATTGATATTTGTTGATAAGAAGAAGAAAAAAAAATAGGTTTGTGCATGTGTGTGTAATAAGGAGGGTGAGTTTCCTGTGGACGGGCCCTCGGGGGAAAGTACCTGCTCCACTTCAGCTTCTGTGAGCAAACGCATGGTGAGTTCGCACTGAGCCTCATACTCTGTTCTACCCCTGCTGCTCTGATAGAGCTGCAGTGCGTGCGCGCACACACACAAATATGAAAAACACACAACGAAAAACACAGACGGTCAGAAACATGTTCAGCATTAAGTACAGTATTTTTTTTATAATATATAATGAAAAAGGTGAAAACGAGAGACTTAAGAAGCGCACAGCACAAAAGCAAACTGTTCCTAATCCTGAGTTTATATTATTACCACATCACAACTACCCAAGTTTCAAAATCCTACTGTTGAAATATTTAACAGAACTTACTCCCTCCCAACCCCTCTCTCCCTGTCCGTTTATTTTTTCTTTTTCTTGCATACACAGACATTTAATCTCTCTGTGCGTACTGCATAAGTCAAACGCAAAGAGTAAAGACAGCCAGACACACAACTAGACAGTAAAATACAGCTCAATGCAAATGGGGAGATAATCCTCAAGCAGCTCTAAGGATAGGAAATAGCCCTGAGTGAGTTATAAAAACTTAATCGGTGCAAGTTATTAATAGGATATTTATATAACATTAACCAACATTAAGCTCATAATGTTTAGAGGGGTTTTTTTTGTGATAATGAAGGTATCTCTGTGACACCTAACTTAAATATATACTGTATGACATAGTAAATATGTATAAATATGGTATAGAATGAAATTCCTGTTTTTTTTTGTATTTTTGTACTGTAGCGAGGCAGCAAAAAAAAAATGAATACAAGTAGATTCATATAACTAATATACTCTAAGGACAGAAATATTGGGACACCTGACTTTCCCCAACCATGAGTGGCTATTACCACAAATTTGGAAGCACACTATTGTACAGTATATGATGTCATTGAATTCACCCTTCACTTAGATTAGGAGACCCAAACCAGCTCCATGGGTTGGAGTGGAAGATCTTGAGTGACCTGCTATAGAGCTCTGACCTCAACCCTATTAAACACCTTTGGGATAAACTGTAAAGCTGACTGCCCCAGACCTCTTTACCATACATCACTACTATATGATATTACTAACACACAAAATCTAGGGTTAGGCCTCATTTCCCCTAAAGAGTGGAGGTTATTCGAACGACAAATAGGGACAAAATGTGGAATAGGATGATCAAAATGATCAAATCTTACACTCAGGTGTCCACAAACTTTTGCCCATATAGTATTTATTGGCAACTTAGTGGTGTCATATTAATATTTAAGATTTTACTCCTTTTTTTACGAGGTTGTGCATTTCTGTCCTGGCCCTAAACATGCGATAGAAAGTGTGTACACTGACCTTGCTGTTTTGGATGAGGCGAAGAATGTGCTCGAAACAGTTATTGTTCAGAAAAATGGCCTGCAGCACGGGTCGGTCGGGACACTGCAGAATCTCCGGGATGGCATCTACAGGAGAGCACAATGTTAAACAAATCTACAGCCATAGACTCACGTGAACTTGCATTGACACTCAAATGAACAGTCTTGGTGAAAGTTGAACTAAAGCTCTCTGTTTTGAAACTCAAAATGTAACCAAATACAGCCCTTCCCTTCAGGGTTCGCTTCAAAGCCAAAATCTCCAAAACACAAATCTTGGCGAGATGCTGGATTGAGACAGAAGGCTTTCTAAACAACTCTTTTGATTCTGATTGAATGGATGATGGTGGTGGAGCACGAACAGCGGGCATAAAGAAATCTCCATAGTTTAAGATCGTTGCGATCGATCGTTTCCTGGTTACAGCAAACAAGAGAATTCAAAATTTCAGAAACATTTCAGGAAAATGGAATCATTTTATAATGGGCTATAATGTGACACATTTGAACTCGTGCAAAAGTATTCAGACGCCGCTCATCAACGAAGTCATTCTTATTAAAAAAAAACAAAAAAGGTAAGCTGCTTCTGGAAGATTGTTTTGATGTTTCCTGGTTGCATGTGACTGCAAAGCATGTCTGCATGTCTGAATTATAGGGTACGGAGGCAAGATGCCTCACCTAAACACAGGCACATTTAAATCACACCAAAGTTTGCAGCGAAATGTGTAATTGTCAAAGATATGTTTAGCATAAGAAACATATCAAGTGTTTAATGCAGAAAAGCAGGTGGTAGCTCAGAGTTTAATGCATAAGACTCTAGATCCGAAGGGTCACAAGTTCAAATCCCAACACCACCTAGCTGCCACTGCTGGGCCCTTGAGCAAGGCCCTTAACCCTCAACTGAACGATTGTAAGTCGTCCTGGTTAAGGGCTTCTGCCAAATAAATAAATGTATCTGAAGCAGGGTGGTGCCAACATCATGCTATATGGCAGATTCTTTTAGCTGGGACTGAGTAGTCAAGATAGAGGAAATCACAGATAGATCAAAAAGCACAAATAAAAGTCAAATCTCTAAAAGAAGTAAATGTATCGGAATGTCATTCAGAGTCCGAGTCCCACTGAAAATGTGTGGAACGACTTTCAGAGGGCTGTGTGCGAAAACATGCAATTGGACACATCTGGAGAATATCTGCTAGGATGAGTAGAATAAAATTGCTGAATCAACAAAAAATGTAATTAAATAATAATAATAATAAAATGTTATTGGTTGACTTGAATAATGCTGCTTTCTATAGAAGATCTGAATTATGTAACGTGATTTACCATGGTCTCAATCTGTATTTCACAAAACCTGCTTTTAACAAGGGTGTGTAGACTTTTTTTTTTTATATATATCTACTGTAGCTGATCATTTCTGACATTTTACATGCGATGGCATGTGAACTTTACTAAATCTAAATCTCCATGACCCCTCCTTCAAATCAGTGCTTACATGATATTGTCGCTGTACGGTAGTTAAGAGGAAATAGTGTGTAGTGGCATTGGAGAAGTGATCAGATGGAAAAGCAGAAAAAAAGCACATCTGTTTAAATTCACTTCTCTGTTTATGTATTACAGTGTAGGAGGGGATCAGTGGATTGTTATATGATTGGGTTATGAAACAGGGCAGTTTTGAATTGAGTCTGCAGGGTGGGGCATCCGTGAATAGAGTGTAAAAACAGCTTTTTGAGATTGTAAGATAAAAGATTTTGACCAAAATCAGGTTTTTTTCCCCAACTGTTTCTGCTTTAAGAAGTTCTGCTTTAACAACCGCGACAATAAATGCAGTCAGTTTTGTTAAACAAGTCGGGAAACTCACTAGTTTTTTTTTTTTACTAGTTACGGCTTAACGTTTTTGTATAACTGCATTCCACAGTGACTTAGACATAATCTTAATCCATTCCACAAACTCTGTTACCCTGATGTTCAGGATGGAGCTGAGTGTATGATAAACGATAAATGCAGGATGATAAGCTCTGGTGTGTGACGCTTCTCTTACTTAGCATGTGTGTTTGCAGGGTGATGATGCTCTCCTCCCAGGCTGAGCCGTCTGCATGCTCACTAGCTGGTGGTCTGTTCCAGTTGAGCAGCTGGAAATAGTTGCTGAGCACAGTCTTAATCTCCACCTGTCTTTCGGCAGGGCTGCTGCTGTGCAGCAAGTGGATCATGGCAGTCAGGCAGCGCAGCGTCAGGCGCAACACTTGCGGGTCCTTGGGCTTGTCTTGGGCGGGACGGAGACACCAGGAGCGCAGCACAGACATGAGATCCTCCACAGCGTGGGGTGTGATGGAGAGCAGGCCATTCTTCTACACACACACACACACACACACACACACACACACACACACACACACACACACACACACAGCATGCACTGTTAGTAAATATTTCAGTCAAAATAATAAATAAAGCAGTCTGGAACAGGATGTGTGTATAGTGTGGACTACCTTGCACCCGCTAGTGACAGCACCTTGTAGATGCACCAACCGCAGCAATAGTGGATCGGGAATTTGCTCGCTCTCCTGCAGGCACTCTGCACACACAGCCAGGGCCAAATATGCACACGTTGTGAAAGGATTGTAAAAGTAACATAGAAAAGTTCTTAATAAACAGGGCACGGTGCAAGCAACGAGCTTTGGAGGTAATGCTCAACGATTAGAATTAGTAGATTTTTTATCTTATATATCTACTGGCACAAACAAAACCTATGAAGAAGATGGGCACAATGCCCACATAGTGCTTGAACCGCCTGTTTAGTCTATACTCTTCTTCATCAGCTTTCAAAATCAGTAGCACGCTCGCATGAACAATCCCAGACATCCCAGACACGTGCATTTACCGGATCAGTGGGCAGCTGTGTGCTTTCTATTGGATGAAGATTTCTAGAAAGCACTCAATTAAAGGCGATGTTTCAAATCCTAATGTCCCATGATTGTGGACTAGGTTTGCAAAGGGGCGGAAAATCTCCGGAAACTTTCATTGGGAACTTAATCTGAGGAATTTTGTAAACGTTTCAAGTTGGAAACTTACGAGGAACTTCTGGGAATCAGTTAGAAATCTGTTTAATAAACTGTATCATATACAAACAAAAATATAAACATTTGATTTAGTCATAAACAAACAGACATGCATTCAAACTAATAGATTTTGAAAATTGCTTTTTTTGACTTTGATCTAATTGTTAGTAGCATTTTGTTTTTTTTTGCACAAAAGCTTATACACGATACAAACGGAAGTTTTAAACATAAAACATTTTTACAAATATTTTTTTGTGCAGTATTCAAGACATTATCTGTGTTAAATCATAGAGGAATACACAGCGTATGTGGGGGGGCGTGGCCTCAGTAGCCATGCATGCCATGCCATAAATGTGCTGTGTGCATGTGATTGATGAATGTGCAGGGGGAGATATTCAACTGAAATTGCATTAAATCTGCTTAAACCCGCAAGATTTTCTTTCAACTACATTTAAGTTATCGTTATTGGCTAACAATTTTGTAAATTTCCCTAAATTCCAATGGACATTTTCCAGCCTTAAAAATTCCTGGAATTTTGCAAGTCTACTGTTGCAAAACAAACAAACAAAATAATAAAATATAATTTGTTTCAATATGAAAATCAAGCAGCTACCAAGAATACTTTTAATCCTCTCTGATTCTACATGAATTCCATCAGATAAAAAAACGATACATATTCATATTAGAACACGAGGTCTTACATAAAGATGTGTCTCAAAAGGTCACCGCATCTAAATAAATCATGAGGTGATGATTAATAAAAATGTGGTGTTGTTACTACAAGGTGTGTGTGTGTGTGTGTGTGTGTGTGTGTGTGTGTGTGTGTGTGTGTGTGTGTGTGTTTGTTTAAAGATTGACAGGAAAAGGTAAGGGTGTGTGGTGTACCATGAAAGAATGCAGGTAGCTCCTCTGGCAGGGAGAGAGGGGAGAATTTATATTTGCTCCTTTCCAGCATGCTGACCTCCTCACTGAGACACACACACAGAAATAATAATGTGATTCACACACTTAACCATGCACCAAGTGTCCATTCACAGGTGTTGAGTAGGACAGCTCAGTGCAGTGTTTTTATGTGTACCATACACACAGATCTAGATGATGGGGTGTGTGTGTGTGTGTGTGTGTGTGTGTGTGTGTGTGTGTATATGTTTGTTATGGGCAAGCTTCACGTATGAGGCCTGTTCATCTCCCACACATTCCTGATGTCGGTTAATCCCCTGCCCCTTTCGTCCACAAGCACACACACACTCACACTCTAGCACACACACACACACACACACACACACACACACACACACACACACGCGCTCACCCTGCCTGCCTTCTCCTCCATGTCTGATAAGGGTCAAAGAGGTTTTCACAGAGCAGCAGGCAATGCTGTACCACTGACTGCAGACTGCTTTGCTCTTCAGGCTTCTTTTTTATCTGGAACACACCCGAACATGCCACACCCACATTCCGTGCCATTTAAACACAGATTTACATGAGTTTTGTAAATGGCTCAAGCATCCTTATATAACATCCAACAACAAACATTTTTTCCATTGTTAAAAAAAAAAGCTTTTTTATGATCTATCAAATGCTTAACTTTCATTAAAGCTGCAGAATGCATTTTAATATGAATAAAAAAATGTAAAAAGTCAAACCTAACTGAGAGTGTGACACATGTACACGCGTACCTGATTGAGGCAGAAGCTTAACAGCTTGATGGTTTCGATCACAAAGCCAGGGGTCTTGTCAGGGTCAATATTCTCCATGTTCCTGCAAGTTCATTCACAGTTAGTGCAAACACAAATACACGGTTCCCACCCACTGTTGACACTGTGCTCGTCGAACCAGTTCGTAGAACAAAGCGCAAGTCGGCACTAGACAATTCGACAGCAAATAAAATATAACCACTGCTAATGAGCAGGTCTTTTCATTTCACCCACAAAACCATTCAGTGTTGTGTCAAACTCTTTTTTTTTTCTTCTTCTTCTTAACCTAGCACAAACATTCCTCTAATTCTCATGTAAGAACAGCGACATTTAACTCCAGACACTTGCGTGTGACTCAACGACCATTAAATATAAGGAACCGGCTCCTGTCTTAAGGCCTTGTTAAAGAACCTAACAATGACAGTGTACTGACCTCCAGCAGAGAAACAGAAAAAGCCATAAATGTAAGACAAGTGAACCTGCAGATGATGATGAAGAACTTGATGAGGAGCAGCGGGTGAGGTGTGCTGTTGCTCTGCTCCTGACCGGACAGTTGCAGGATGCTGTGCCATAGCTGCGTTCCCAGGAACACAAGAAAATCTCGCGGCACCACAGGCACCTCAGCATTCCACTCCTCCAGACTGCAGACATATGGACAGGAGTTACTATATGAGCGATAATATAATGTTACAGACATAATGTGGGGTTTAAATAAATGGAGATATCAACTAGAGTTATGAGTCAAAGGATTGTTTGTAGGTTTGTATTGTTGGTTAGTGTTCTGAGCACTTAAGTGATCTATAAGTCAGGATCCATCATTTCTCCTTTCTACATCCTAATTTGTCAACTGCCAATTCCTATCCAGCATCAGGCAATCACGTACCTCCTCCGAGTGAATCCAGCCAACAAGCAGCATTTCAAACTGCTCATGCTGCTTAATACACTTTGAGGAAAGTGCTATCTGCCCTCTTTCACATACATTATATGGACAAAAGGTTGTGGACATATGTGCTTTCTGAACATCCCATTCCACATTTAGTCTGCATTTGCTCTTCAAGGAAGATGTTCCACTAGATTTTGGAGTGTGGTTGTGGAGATTTTTTTTAGCTCATTCAACCACATTCAGCTTTTGTTAAAGTCAGGTACTGATGTAGGATGAGGAGGTCAAGGGTGAAGTCTGCATTCCACTCCGACACATAACTTAATAGAGCTTTCATTGTGTACAGGGGGCACTGTCGTGCTGAAGCAGGTTTAGGTCTCCAACCTTGTGGTAAACCTTTTGGGAAGAACCACATATGGCTGGAAAACTCGGGTGTCCCAATACAATTGTCCATATAGTGTGTATGTGCTCTCAGAAGCCAGTGTTGCTGTGATTGACACAGAAGACACAACAATTGCACATTCCACGCCTTTGCGTTTCTATTGCAGCATGCAAGAACAAGACATTCTGAATGGGTGTGGGTACGTGTTTCTTAGGGTAAACACCAAGGATCCATGACAGACACCGTACTAGGTGACAAGGTTACTTGGTATAAAACGTATTTATTTGATCAGTCTATGACTTAATTAAAAAAAGGTTTGTTTTAAAAAAAAAAACTGTGCCGAGTTCATTTGTGGCTAGAACCTAATATTCGGTGTGTATGCATTCTCCAGTGACGAGTTCTCCTGACACTTTGGATTAGTCAGTGTGTGACTGACTCACCGGCGTGGCTCCAGGGACTGCACATCGATGATCTTCTCGTAGGATGCCACAAAAGCCTCCAGACACTGCTGCAGGTAGATAACATCTTTCTGCAGGAAGAAGGAAGGAATCACGGACACAAAATCACCATAACATCATTCTGACTTTGACAGCAATGCAAAGTGTCACAGCGTCAGCCTTTGAACTGATACTACAGTCACAAATAATCATCCTCAGCCCTTTATCACACTTCATAAAACAAAGATAAATAATGATTTTTTTTTTTTTTTATTTGTTCATGTGGATAACATCTAGGAGCTGAAAGAGCATGTTATGGAAAACGTTAACAGTCCTAAAAAAAATGCATGGAGTTTTGCACTGTATGTTATCTCCATAGTTTTGCTAGGGCTATCGTTGGTAAAACAGGATGTTGCAGTCGGTGCGTCAGTGTGACGTGCAAGACATGTACCATGTTTTAATGGCTCTGTCTTAAATGGTGCAGAACAACGTTCAAGCCTTTTGCACCATCGCTCGATTACATAACTCTTAAACTTGTGCAAAAACATCAAAGAGGGAAGTTTCAATGGAGAGCATAAAGATGGGATGCGATGATGTTCAGAAATCACCATTATTATCCTTTTGCCATTAACCATTGAGTCATTTCTCTTCAATTATTCAACTGGAATTGGGCCCGAGTGATCACCAAAAAAAATTTTTTACATGCTAAATAAAGACCCTCATGAAATCCCACTGTTTCATACCATCTCCATCCATTTACAGCCTTCAGTGAAAAACAGCAAATTGAAAACTAAAACAGTTTGGCATGGAGTATGAGATCTGATCACATTTCCTACTAAAATAATGTCTGCAATTCAATTCGTTATGAACTGCGGTATTTCGCAGTGTCCTGCACCATTACTGATTATAGTACTGATGCCATCATCCCATCATTTAAGTCTTTCTTTTGTCAAACAAGAAGCCACCAGCATCGCTCATCTCTGAAGACGGCAAGATGTCAACAGCCTACAAGGCATCTTCCACTAAAGCGTGGAATTGACTCATAAATAGCAGTAAAAACCTTTGACGTGTGATGCTCGGGAAAAACAGGCTACACACAGATATACACACAGTGATACATCTCGATCAGTCTATAGAGGAAGTTGGCTCATCATCAGCCTCACCACAAAACGAGTCATACACTTGAGATACACAAAAAAAATACCACAAGTCTTATGAATCCGAGACAAGCTGATGCACTGTGTTAAAAACACTCTGCCACTTCGCATCCTTACGAAAAACAGAAGGCTCATGTTTACCAGTTGGCTTTCTGTTGGGATCCAGTCCATGTCTCATGGCAGTTAAGTGAAGATGAAGGGGGGCACTGGAACCCCGGTCTCATCAGAGGCACCACGGATACAACTCTCAGGAACATTTACTCTCCCTCATATCTTCTGGCACATACTTCTGTTCTACCTCATACAAACTCACACTCCCTCTCTCCCCTTTTCTCTCTCTCTCTCTCTCTCTCTCTCTCTCTCTCTCTCTCTCTCTCTCTAACTTTCTGTCTTGTCTTTCTGCTTCTGTTAAGCAACCAGGAAATGCCAAGTCACTTTAAGCGAAGCACATTTCCTCTCATCTCTGCTTCCGTTTCTGCCACTGTCGATGTCGTTTCTTATTGGTGGACTTAAAGCGGCTTGTACATTTCTCCCTTCGTTAGTCGTTGTGTGATAAACTCAAAACTTAACACAATGAAACATCTAGAGCAATTGAGGGCTCCTTGAAGCAAGACGGTAATCTAGTAATCTTCTTGATATGCTCAAACAAATATCTTTTATTTACCATAAGAATAAAATACAACTTTTGATATTTTATACGTTTACTTTTAATCTCAACATATGTCAGAACTCGATTAAGCAGCTAAACACTTTACAGACCTATAGAAATATTACAGTAAAACCTGACCTTCTTGCCAGGCACAAGAGCGATTCATGTCCTATCCAGGCTCCTTCTCCTGTCCTTGGCAGTAAATATATATATTTTTTTAGAGGAAAGGAACAGATCAAGCAGCTCTATAAAATAGAAATAACTCTATTGTGTAAATGCTGTGCCTGGTATCTATCTCTTCCTGCTCCGTTATCATAAGCACAAGTGAAAACACTGCTCAGAGAGAACACATGTACGAGTGTCAATTTTGAGTTCTACAGAAAATCCCGTGATTAGGATTAGAACTGGGGCGGTGTAGCTCCATAAGATTAGTGGGCACGAACCTTTAATGAATTTTCCATTTGGGGGGAAAAAAAACGCTACTATATAAAGCTGAGTCAGCTGGTTTAAACATCGAGACTGCTGAGAGAACGGCACACGCAGATGCTGTAATCTGGGTCATTAAATGTGCTCGAGTTTCAGATTTTGCTCACGGACGAGCAGTGGAACCCAGAACCCAGAACTCCCTCACACTGGTTATCTAAATTACCTGCCGCAGTGTGAAACAGCACGGATTAAACAAGAGTGGGAAATGAAAATGTCATATTCAGATTTCAGAAGTGAAACCCTGAAGAAATAACGGTACCTTCCGTTGTAAATTCGACCTTATTGAATTAAACCTGCACCTGCTTTTAGGGGAACTCGTAAATTCGTAAATTAAAAAAATGAACAACTCAAAAACAAAATGAGCAACGACAGACGACAATGTGCTCAAAATCTTGAAAACTTGAATCCACTGAACGGATTAGAATATAAAATGCTGTGATTGGCTGGATAGACCCAAGTTCAGCCTGGATGGAAATATGACTGAATAAGCAGCTGTCCTCAGTGTTTGACATTCTGAGCGGCTCTGACTCGAGCAACAGCTGAGAAGACACAAAGACTGTTTCTCTGAGGTTCCCTGCTCGGCTTTCTGTAAGCAAACACGCTGTCAGCCCGAGCACGTATGAAAGAGTCGTTTCCAGCCTAATAACGAGCACGCGTTGACGGGCGATTAACTGTTACCCCGTGAGTGTGCGGATCTTTGCTGATTACAATTGAATATGGGTCAACCGTTTATTTATTCAAATTACACGTCTACATTTATTTATTCAGCACCTGCAATGCACTTAATAAGAAAAGCGTGTAGATACCAGAATGAGTAGTCAGGACACACTGGGGAGTTTATAGGGTTAGATTCTGAAACTGGAACATTCTGGCTATGGTTAAGAATTCTAGGTTAAGAGGGTAAAGCTAAAGGTTAGGGCAAGTTGAGTATACATACTGGCTTCAGGACTAAACTGGTCTCACAAGCTATACTTTGAGCATTCGCTATATATATTGTTTTTTTAGCACTTTTAACAATGGACATTGATAGATGTTTTTTTCAACGTATTCAGAAGCCCTACTTTATGACCAGCCACAGACCACTTTTTCCTGTAACCCGTCTGCAAACATGCAAAATGATCATCTTTTCACACCACAAACTTCCTTCATCTGCTTTAAAGACAAGATTCAGTCCAGTGACCGTATCCTTCTCCGAAAGGTTTATTGCACCACATTGTTGTGCACAGAGCCAGTGATGATGCCTTTCAATCTGTGTGCCGAGGAATAAAGTGATTTGTTTGCAGGAAGATTTGGATCAATCCAGTCCCAATATATCGTCCGGATCAGATTTTGTAAGCTCAAGGCTTAAACTAAATTCTGACCAGGTAAATACAGCTACATTGACTTTCGGAACATTTTACAGAAGCCAATTCAAATATTTCATTTACAGAACTGAGCAGACTTTTCTAACGTCAGCTTGATGGTGCTGGGATTTAAACTCACGACCTTCTGACCAGAGGTCCAACTTCTTAACCAAGGATCTACCACTTCCCACAAATTTGACAGAGTTGAAATGCAGCTAGAGTGGGCACCTGAATTACGGGTAATCATTCATAGAGTAAAGTAGTGATTACCCGTAATTCAGGTGCCCACTCTCTAGCTGGATTTCAACTCTGTCAAATTTTACATCATTTTGCATGTTTGCAGACTCTGCTTTGTCATTAACTAGATTATCCTTCACAGAGCTAATTGTCCCACCTCATTGAAGCAGCTTCCTCAGCTGCAGGCTCTACTGCCAAACCTCGGTTGCTTTTGCTGAAACAGAACTTTCCAATAAAAACCAAACGCTTTACATACCAGCCGGTAATGCAAACAAATGAAACGTGACATTCGATGGAGTAAAAATGGGAAATTAGGGAGACAGATTCCATTCATGTAGGTCACAAGCCTTAATGTAGGCTAACATTGCTTTAGGGAAAACAGGGAATGATTAGATGAAAATAGTGAATGGAGCCATTAAGAGGCATTTAGATACATATTTAGTGCATCGAGCGTTAAGCACACAGGCTTATATAATAAACACAGATGGAAGAAACTCTCAAAATATGGTCTAGTCTTGCTTAGGAAGAAAAAGAACAGTGATACTGAAGGAGTTAAGGAGAGCTATATTTAGCTAAATAATAGTCTCGGGAGGGATGTGGAAAGTACTGGAGCTGATCGGCAGCACACAGGCCTGAACTCGTCCCTCTGAGGGAGATTTTACAGTCTGTCTCGGGGTGAAAACGTCCCTGATGAACGGGTGGATTTCCCTGCTGTTTAATAGGCACTTTTTAGCTGTTCGCCTTTGGCTATACTATGCGAGGAGTACAGGCAATCGTCTGAATCGCTTAATTAACTTAAGCCAATGTAGTCCACCGCCAAAGCAGCTAACGCAGCTGAAAAGTCAAACGATATATCCGTGAAAGACGTGTGCCACTATAAAGTCGATTTCTGCTTCTGAAGGATTTCTTAGTGAAATATGGTGTTATTGAAGAGTTTCACAGGCAGGTGCAGACATGTGAACAATTGCACAACCAGAAGCACGCAGACACATGTCACGCTCGTGTTATCCAGATGTGTCAAAGCTACAAAGATGGGAGTCTACCCCGTGTGCTCTCCATGTACAACAGGCCAAGTTTGTGGAAAACCTCAAACGTTTAAAGAAAACTGCAGCTGTACTGTGAAAGTGTGTGTGCACCCAATCAGAATCAAAATTATTAGCACTAATGTGGCCATGTGGGGGATGCACCATAAATCGTCAACGCTGATTACTCATAAAGACATAAAAGTAACGTGTCTTAGTGGAAAAGAAGTCGTTTACAAGTAATCGTCTGCTGCTTCAGTTCCCAGGACTCAAAATGTGCTCGAATTCTTTCTGTGAAAGAGCTGCTGTGTGATGCGAACGCCTTGAGGCGGAACTCGGGTTCACCGTCAGGATTTGGAGACTGCGACACCGTCATTAAGTGATCAGTCAATGTGCAGGTACGTGTGAACAAATTCGGAAAGACGACGGCATATGTGACTCAGCTGTACACGAGGCTGCCGTCTAACAAAGTGAATTAAGAAGATCTGATTGTTCTGAAGGATTAGATTTAAGTACAACTTGAACATATGTACAAGGAAAAGCCACAAAGAAAAAGGTGAAAAGCCTTAAGGTCTCTTCTGAACTACTTCAGTATTTGACTGCTGTCGTTATTGTTATTAAATAAAGGTAAACAACAATAATACAATCTGACAACCAAAACAAACGAATGAGTTCAAATCGGAACAAATGCTGTGTGCTGCGCGAGAGAGACTTTAGGGGACACACTGACAGCAGCAGTATGTGGGCTCGTGTGAGTTCAGCACATTCCTCAGAGTGTGTGAGGCTGAACTGTGATGTCGCAAAAGCAGCAGATGTGTTAGACGGAGGAAACACATTTTAACCTTCACCCTCCTTAGTTGGTAACGGTCATGTGATGCAGGAGAGCAAGCTGATCACTTGATGTCTTATACTGCTTTCTTTGGAGAAAAGTATGGCATATGCTCAGTAGTGGCCAAATAAATTGCAGCTAATAATAAAGGACCATTGGGGGCTGGAATCAATGTGCCAGAACTGGGGGCTAACAACTTGCTTTATAGCAAATAAAAACAAAAACTGAAAGCACAGTGACGATTTGCAGAATTAAATGGGAGAACTGAAAGAAACATTCACAAAAGAACATCTAAATCCAAAATTGCACTTTGGGCCTCCTCATCCTACATCGGTCCCTGACTTTACCCATGCAAATGAATAAACAGGAATCTCAGTAGCCACACTCCAAAATCAAGTGAAACATCTTCCCAGAAAAGTGGAGGTTATTACAACAGCAAATAGGGACTAAAAAGCACATTTTTCTGGTCAGGTGTCCACAAAATTTTGTGCTCACAGTGTATCCCAAACATTTCACTCTGTGACCATTAGACTGGCATGCAATCGTTTCCATTTTTACAGAACTGGGAATTAATTACTGGTAGGAATACATCCCACATGCGATAAAGGATAAAAATAGGTGGTCCAAAAGTTCCCCGTGCACAGAACTTTAGATCACACTGAGCAGAAGATTCTCTCCTCCATAAAGCTATTAAAGGAAGTAATGTAAAACAGCATTCTTTATATATTCTACTAGTGAAATAGAGTCATGCCTGGATTTTTCCCTGAAATACTCTTCATCCTGTCCATAATTAATCACTTTTCCCCAAAGAAAAGCCAAGATGTACACCCTCTGGCAGTAGACTGCAAACATGTTGCTTTTGGGAATTCTGGCAAACATTACTTTGACATTTACTTCAAATAAATTGAGTGTATTATAAAATCAAGTGAAACTGTACATAACATACAGTTTTATGCACGCAACGCATTTGAAAGGTTTTCGAACTTAATAAAGTTAATAATTTGCTCTGAATAGGATTCTAATGACCACGGTGATTATTATAAGCCCCATCACTCTTTACAAACAGACCCCCAAACTGACCAATCAGAATCTACGAATACCCCCCACCCCCCATCTTCTCCCTATGACAGCTACCAACTGAAAAGGGTGAAGGCTACAACAAGACTCATGAAACCAGCCAAATGGCCAGAGATGGCTGTGGAATCATTGGGATTTGAACGATCTCCAGACTACTGAGGGGTCACTTTCCTGTACCTGCATTTACTACTTAATAGCAGGTCAACATGCAATTACAATTTGTAACAGTTTTTTACAGCCTAAAAGCACACACACACACACACACACACACACACACACACACACACAAACAACATTATAGAAGAGTCTCAAAAAGTGAAGTATACCCTCAGTTTGTCTCGTGTACAAGTTAAAACCAAGCCTCTGTGTTTTCCTCTTCCTGCTCAGTTCATCCTATTTGGTGATGGCCTGAACTGTTTTGTGACCCGGAACTTGATTTCTTGTTTTGGACTGTTCTGATTGAACTTAATCGAACGTCGTCGTTTATGCCGCGTTACTGCAACTGCATCTGTTGTAGCCTTCGTCTCATGACACCTACATCGATGTTGTGGGTGCATCCATGAAACTGGTTTCTGTTAAACACTGCTTTAGAACCTTTTGCTTCTAAACCTCATAGAAAATGCAGCTGCTCACATAACTGAGAACGTCCTGAAGTCCTACCCCGAGGCAGAAAACAGAAAAAGGAAGAGATTTTCCTCAAAGCACTGAAACTGACTGCACATGAATGTCGAATCTTCTTGTAATATAGCGTATCTGAAATGACAACGGTGACCAATGAAGTGTTGGTGAATAAGTTGTTACTATAGCAACACAAACATGTTGATATTAATTTTTATATCATTAATTAGGGTAATTAAAGCACTGATTATACCTGCCAAGGGTTTTTTTTCCACACTCAAAGCATGCCGACAAAAAAGCCAGTTTCATACTAATGTGTTTCAGCGCATTATCACATCAACCCCGGGCGTTTAGCTCCGCCCCATTTCTCTCTCTGGCTTCCGCATGCAGGCGAAATCTCCAATAATCATTTACCAGCAGCGAAGCCCCACAAACACACGAGAAAATTTTCTGCTGAATGGAATGCTCGATTTGACCGTAAAGAGAAGTCAAATCCAGAGGAGCATTCAGCATTTTGAAAAAGTGTGTAGGTGTAATGAAGAAAAAAAAGAAGAAAAATCAGGGTATGGGGGTGACGCACTCTGATGAACTACTGAAAAGGAAACTGCGCAGTGAGAGATGGAGTGACATTTCTGTGATAACACCCCAAATGCTCAAAACTGCTTTCTGGAAAATTAATCAACACCTTTTGTTTGGGTTTCATAATTCATCAGCGCTGCAGTATAATGCATTATAAATGAATAGGATTAAGCACTAATATCCAGTGTCGTACAATTAAATGATTCCTGCCTTGAAGTAGTATAGTGTACGGAATGTCAAGCTTCCTGAATAAATATGTGTGTATATATAAAAAGCAGATAAGGCTAACGCAGGCATAATCTGAATAACCTGAAATCCGACTTTACTTAGAATGACACATACAGTATAAATCACCTGCTGAGCTCAAAAGGTGCCACTTGGCACACGAACCTGACCTTCATGTGCATGACAAAAGATTTCCAACACGGACGTGTTGTGAGAAATTCTGTTTTTTTTTTTACCTCCAGTGACGTGCACGTCGTTTTCGCTGAAATCAACACATTTTACACTTGCACACATTTACTAATACAGAAACCTGTCCAGGTGTCATTAAGCAGCAGATCTGTTCCGCACATGAAATAGTGACAAAAATATCAATAGATGCTTCCAGCGTGTTTTGATCATAACTGTTTATACTCTTTAAATATACAGCTTTAAAGAAATCGCGTCAGATGACTCGTAGCCAGAACAGCGTTTCGGCTAGAATGGGGAAATGCTAAAGAGCGCAGTTTGTGCAGTGCCATATTAATATTAGTATAACCACACAACCCTTTAGACGATTTTCATCCACAGGTTAGATTTTTCACTCTCATTTGACAGCTCTCAATCCAAACTCTGGTGTTGCATCATGGGGCGGTGTAACACTCTGAAGAATGTGATATCCGCCTACTTTGGCATTTAACAAAATACAAACACCCATAACTGGATTTTACTCTTTATTGTGAAGGAAAAGAGAGTATGCCGGCCCTCCCTCCCTCCCTCCCTCCCTCGTGCCCTGAGTGCACTTTGAGAGAGCAAATTTTCCAGCCATAAATACCTTTAATATATTAATAACAAAGGACAGTAAATTGCTCTCATAAAACAAGATCTACATTTCTCACTCTGCAGCTAATTCTCCTTAGTTATTCACTGGACTTGATTAGGTGGGTATGTTCCACACATTTCCAGTCCTCAGTATAGAGCTGCTCATTAGCTTTCAATAAGAAATGGGACAGATGCACGATTTTGACTGGCCACAAGCTAATCATATGTGACAAAACTCACTAAAGGATTCATTTTGCGAACATAAAAACTCAATTAATGTGCAAAACAATGTCACATGACACGCATATAAATAGCTGCCCTGTATTCATCTGAATAATTCTCCAAGCATCACTCCAAAAACTCTTTCCCATGCAAAAGGCCCTGCCTGATTTGATCCAGCGCCTGACTGACCTCAATGTCTTTGATGATCACACAGAAACAGGTTGTTCTAAGAGGTTGCCAATGATAGCAACCGTAACAGGAAGTCGGTTTTATCACATCAGTGAAGTCCTCAGTGCAGCGCAGGCAGAGGAAGTGGTCTGACATTGAGAGGCAGAGTAAAGACAGTCTAGCACAGATACAGCTCAGTCTGTAGTGTGGTATTAACCTAGACGATGCTAATTACAATGTCACCGGGAAGAACTCTTTCATCCAATCCCCCAGTATATAGAGGAAATCCATAACACATCTATAGGGCCTAGTCGGTGGAGAGTGTGTAAATTAAGATGACAACCGCGCTCTTAATAACACCCTGAACGAGGCACGTTGCTCTCTGACAGACAGTGAGATAAATAGCAATTATTAGGGGCTTGGAACGACTGTCATCTCACTGTGTGCATTAAATCATTAAGTTCCTTCAGTTCACACTGACACACTAATACTGAACAAGTGTTACAAAAGGCCCATCACTGTCCATTTAACCATTATGACCACACCAATGTGTCGGTCCCCCTTTTGCTGCCAAAACAGTCCTGACCCTTTGAGCATTAACAACATTTACTTCTTCAGCAATTTGTGCTACAGGAACTCATATTTTGGTCCAGCCTTCACTCCTCACGCGCATCAGTGAGCCTCGGGCGCCCTGGACCCTGTCGCCGGTTCACTGCTGTTCCTTCCTTGAAGCACTTTTGATTCTGACCACTGCAGACTCGGAACATCCCACAAGAGCTGCAGTTTTGGAGATGCTCTGCCCCAGTCGTCTAGATGTGACAATTTGGCCCATAAAGACAAAATATTCTAGTTTCAAAGTAATTATAGTGTTTTAAATTAGCACAAATCATCAGGACAACAAACCGAACTTTTGCTTTGTTTCCACACGGACGGTTTTAATTGCCGGATGTGTGCATCATGGCGAATTTTGGTGCACATCTGATACTTGGTGCAACAGTAAAACAAATGTTTAGTGATAAATAATTGTTTTTTTAATTAGTAAAGAAAAGACGTGAATAAATTGTGCGTTGCGTTGAAGGTTTTCATTTTGCCTCTTTTATATTTATTTCTATGTTTTTATAAAAATGGTCGAAAAATGCACGCTGCATTAATTGCACGTTAATAAGATTAGTGCAGTTATAAATCATTTGTGTTATAAACACGTTAATTTTGACAGCCCTAATATATATATATATATATATATATATATATATATATATATATATATATATATATATATATATATATATATATATAAATACATTTTCAAAATTTCTTAATTCTTAGTGCATGTTTTACAAACTAAAGTCCGAATGCAGAAGAGGGACACTTGCATGCTAGGCATGCTAGGTAAGCCATGACCTTTATAGAGGGAGAATCTTCAAACACAAAATACCAACCAAGCAATCCAAACAAAGAGAGTGTTAAGCTCCAACATTCAAGGGCTTAGGCATGCTCTGTAGCGTCAAGCACACATTCTAAGAAAAACAAAGGGCTGGAACGACATGATGGTTTCTTGGTATGATACAGCCGGGCCGAGCTGTCGTCCAAGGAACCCTAACTCATCTGTGAACAACCTTGTTTTCGAACAGGAGGTGAATAAATGACGTTAAAAATCGGATTTGTTAGGAAGAATCGTCCTTATCTCAGTCTGGTCTTTCAGTGATCCATCAAAACAATAGCATTCTCAATGATTTAATTGGCCAAACACACACACACACACACACACACACACACACACACACACACACACACACACACACAGAGAGAAACTAATGAATCTTCAGTAATAGCTTTGTCCTGGTCAGGGTGGATCCAGAGAACACTAAATGCCAGGCAGAAGAGTTCAGCAGGAGATTACCCTCACACTGAATCACACCCTGGGTAATGTAGAGTCGAAGAGCCATGTGTGATGAAGGAGGGTGGAAAGTGAAGAAACGCAAAGCAGAACATGTAAAAACCCTTCAGTGATCCAAACTCAGGATTGAACCGTGAATCCTGGAACCCAATAACACAGTGTGATATCGTTCATACTGTAAGATTAAACTCTCTTTTCAACTGGTCAGGTATAAAATAAACAGTTTAGATGGCATGATGTAATCAACACCGCCTGATCGGGTTTTAGCACTGTAGTGTGATGTAATACAAATGTACAGGAAAATATTATTTTCTCTTCCTAATAAGCCAGATAGAAAAGCAAGAGATAGGTGAAACTTTACAATCTGCTGCTCAGTGACACACACACACACACACACACACACACACACACACACACACACACTGAGTCTCTCCGCCTGCGAGTGCGCGAGAAAAAACACACCATGCAAATAATCCTGTTCGCCTCTTATCATTGATTTGCGCTGACTCTGGGTGTATCCTGTCTTACTGAAGCACACAGGGGAGACGTTAGCAGGCGTTTGCATCATTAGCATGTTTATCAGCCTTAGCGGTAGCCGCTAGCGCGTAAACGCCAACTAGCATCCTGCACCTGCTCTCGCGCGCTCGGCGCGTTGCCATGGCAGCCATTGATAACCAACCCTCAACCAGCAAGGACGCTGACCACCGCTTGGAGCATAGCACGCGCGCGCGCACACACACACACACACACACACACACACAGGTCACATTACTCAGAAAACACACACACCGAGCACCTCGAACATTACTGTCAGAAATATATATATATATATATATATATATATATATATATATATATATATATATAAAATAGTAATCCCCCCTTCATCGTGCCAGTCGCTAGAGGGCGCCTCTGATCACTGCGCCATCAGTGCGAGATAGTCTTACAGGCGAGCCCTGTATTCAATCAGTAGTGTTTCACAAGAACTATAAACAACTTTATAAGGGAAAAATGAATAAATAAACAGTTTGGTAAATGTAGTGATACAAAATTTATCGACTGAAATGTTCTTCGGGGCTTTTCCCAAATCACTGCTTCCTGACTGGTACTACAGATACATACGTGTTTTTTTCTTCATTTTTAACATTGTGCATTAATACTGAAGACATCCAAACTATGCAAAAACATATAAGGAATTATGTAGTAAACAAAAAAAGTGGTAAAACGTTTTATGTTTCAAATTGTACACATTTAAATGATAACTCTCTCATCTGATCTGATGTTCTCTCATCATATCCATGGGGAAGTCAACTGGAATGTTTTTTTAGATCATGGATGTTCCTTGTCATGAGTTCATTTGTGACATTTCTTGCTATCTGTTCTTTAGACCATCAGTTTTTTTTCTGCAGAGAAAAAGGTGTGCAGTCTCCAAAACCATCAAATGTTATGATTAAACAGTCTCTCGTGAGGACAGTCTCAGGAAAGGAAGACCAACAGCTACCTCTGCTGCAGAATATGTTTATTAGAATGATCAGCCTCAGGAATTAACAATGTGTCTCAGAGTTCAAGTGGCAGACATATTTCAACATCCACTGTTCAGAGGAGGCTGCATGAGTCAGTCCTTTATGATTGAATCGCAGCAAAGAAAACATTACTTCAGAAGAACAATAAAGAATGGATAGATATAGATCAGTGGAAAACTGATCCTTTGGTCTGATATGTCCAAATCTTTGATTTTTGGTTCTAACCGCCATGTCTTTGTTAGATGTTCAGAGTGTGAACAGACTGTCCCTGAATGTGTGGTTCCCACTGTTAAGCAGGGAGGAGGAAGTGTGATGATGTGGGGGTTTCTTGTGACACTGTCGGTGATTTAGTCAAAATTGAGGGCACTTAACCACCATGGCTACCACAGCATTTTACAGTGACATGCCGTCTCAGCCAGTTTGCACTTAGTGTAGACCATCATTTGTTTTCCAACAGAATATTGACCCCAAACACAAAGTTATGAGTTCATGAAAGAGAATGATGGGGTGCTCCATTACATGACCTCCTCAATCGCCTGCTCTAATCCAGTGGAGATGGTTTGAAATGAGTCGGACCAAAGAGTGAAGGAAAAGCAGCCAACAAGTACTCAATACCTCAGGGAACTCTTTAAGATTGTTGGAAAATCATTCCGGGTGATGAGTGTGTAGATCGTGTGTCGTCGAGGCAAAAAAAGGGGGCTACTTTGGAGAACCGAGAAACATTTCGGGTTATTTCGTTTCTGTTTATCACATAATCCCTCCTGTACGTGCTCTTATATAGTTTGGATGTCTTCAGTGTTCATGTTGAAAATAATGGTGTACAAACTACAAACACACACGTAAACACATTATAGTCAAATTAATGACTGTACTAGTTCCTGATGAAAATATTCATACATGCAGGTAGATTATCTAATAAAAAGATGCTTAGAACTGCTACTTAGGAAAACTATTTTTCTTTTAGCTTCCATTGTGTCCCTTTCAAACCGAGCAGGCGGGCAGGCAGGAAGGAGGAAGTAAGTCTGCATGTTACCTTGAGCACAGGTAACAGTGTCAGGAGAAGTTCTGCTGCTGCTACAACATGGAAAAGTGCTGTTTATTCTCAGACATGACAGGCTGCAATATTCTGCCATATCATTTGCACAACGCGGTTTATGTTTTTATGCTAAATATTTGGACAGGCTCTGAGACTCCAGCGCTGTCCACACTGACAGTTTACAGAGTCCGTGCACACTTCCTGTTGTGTTCTTGCGCGACACACACACACACACACACACACGCACGCGTACAGGTTCTGTTTACAGACGCCAGAAAGCGTTACTGTAGTTGTATTGTACAGGTTGAACAACAGGTGTACGAGCTCCTGTACACACTCCACACACACACACACACACACACACACACACACACACACACACACACACACTCACCTTGGTGTATAACATCCAGAGCTCACTTGAAGCCATTCTCCTGCCGCCCTGCTGCTGCTCCGGCGCTCCTCACGAACAATATGACACCATTGAACTTTATTCTTGCTCATGAGCCGGTTGGTTAGAGGCGAAGCGGCGGTGAAGAGCCGGGGAAAGAGGAATCGAGTGCTCCTGTGCGTGTGTCTCCTCAGCAGGAGGCTACCTGCTCGGCCACCGCGCTCCCAAACTTCCGCGCCTCTGATCGCGCATGGAAAGAAGAGAACGAAAAAAAACAATAATAAAAAAAATAAAGACAGCACGCGCACCACCACCACTACCGCCGCGCGAGACGTCAGAGAACAAACCAGAGCGCGAGGAAAAGCGCTCGCGCCGACAAGCACCAGTGTGCAGCCTGCAAACTTCCAGCAGCGCGCAAGCTTGACTTTCCGCTTCTCACACACACACACTCTATCTCTCTCTCTCTCTCTCACACACACACACGCACGCACACACCTCCAAAATCCAACCCTGCTCTTAATTTCCCCTCTCATAACAGTAGAGGGCGCTATGGGCTCAACGAATCATCTCACTGCTTCGATTCCGTCAATGTTGATGAGACATTCATATCCTACCCCCTTACAGTAACCCATACTGACTGTACCCTATTCATTTACACTATTACTCTCTAAACCTTTTTTCAGCTCATTAGTAAATCATTTACTTTCTTACACAGACAATTAATTACCTACACCACTCCCAGTCCTGTTTATGTGTTAATAACATCTAATACAGTATATATGCTGTAAAACCGCATTGACAAGACTGATAACATGGTTCATTTACTACTAGGGAAAAAAATGAGGTTAGTTCAGTGTTTTACAATTAATCCTAGTCATGATATATGGGCCAACCTGTCAGTTTCCATAAGGTAGCTTTGATTTTATTGTTTGATTTGCTTAAATGCTTGATAAGTAGTTGAAAACTAATGTAACCCCAGACATCATTATAACTGTGTTACCTCTGAGTACAACAAATTGATAAATAAATTTCCCTCTTTCCAGCTTCCCAAACATCGCTTCAACAACACCAATCGAGCAAAAAAATGTTCGCACCCGGAAGTCCCAGGAATGCATTTGTTTAATTCTTAAAGATCGTCTCCGGGAAATAGTTATCTATGCCCACATACTGTTTGTGCTTTAATGCTTGTGGCAAACTCAGCCCAGTTAATTAGCCACCCCTCCCTGAGCCAATGCGTGTGAGTCAGCACAGGTAAAACACGTACTGTACTCGTAACACACGACAGAACCCGGTTTAGAACTGCTGAATGAGTTGGTGCTGATTTGCCTGATCTAGGTTCCTCTAAGAAGTGTGTAAATGTAGTAAAATTACATTAGAATTATTGCAAGGCATTGTTAGAGCTGTACATATTTATGTAACATTGTTATTACTCTGGCTTTTTTTCACATTAGCACACTTAGATAAGTGTCTCAGATACTCTATGCTATATTTCATTGTATTGCATTGTGCATGTTTAAGCTTGGGGAAATCTTTTTAAACTAAACTTTTACAACCAAACTCTAAGACCTTTTAAGGTCTTTAGGCCTATGAAGACACAGCTGAAGGTCACACAGCTGAATTTTAATGATGTCACTTTGAAAACCTATGTTTTGCTACTACACAGCTCTGCTGATTCAGCATTACCATTAATATCGACACCCTTGTAATTCTGTCAGACAATGCAACACTTCTCTCAGAAAATTATTCCAATTGCAAATGTTTTGGTATTCATGTGTTTATTTGTTTTTGAGATGTTTATTTGTTTTTGAGACGTTTTGAGATGTTTAACTGAGACGTCAAACTTGATAAAGATTTCACACAGAACTCAAAAATGGATGGACAAAATTATTGGCACCTTGTCAAAATTGTAAGAAAAGTTGACTCAACCTTTAAGCATGGACAAAAAAGAATGAAGTGTAAAAAGTTGTCTGTGGGTTTGAAAGAAAAATTTAGACAATCTCAAGGCTACAAGTCCATCTCCAGAGATCTTAATGTCCCTGTGTCCACTGTGCGCAATACCATCAAGAGGTTTACACCCCATTGCACTGTAGCAAACCTCCCTGGACGTGGCTGGAAGAGCAAAATTAATGTAGAAAATTACAACGAAGGATTGTTCGAATGGTGGATAAAGAACCACAATCCTTCTGGAAGAACATACTGTGGACAGATGAGGCAAAAGTAGAGCTTTTTGGTAAAGGACATCATGGCACAGAAAAAGAAATAAGGCCTTCAAAGAAAAGAACAAGAGCCCCTACAGTCAAACATGGTGGAGGTTCAAAGATGTTTTGGGGTTGCATTGCTGCTTCTGGCACTGGATGCCTTGACTGTGTGAACGGTATCATGAAATCTAATGATTACCGAAGAATTTCGGGGCGCAATGTATTGGCCAGTGTCAGAAAGCTGCGTCTCAACCAGAGGTCATGGGTCTTTCAGCAGGAAACACACTTCAAAAAGCAGTCAGAAATGGTTACAAACAAAGCGCTGGAGAGTTCTGAAATGGCCAGCATGAGACCAGATCTTAATCCCATAGAACACCTGTGGAGAGATCTCAAATCAGCAGTTGGGAAAAGGCATCATTCAGATCTGAACGACCAGGAGCAGTTTGCAAAAGAAGAGTGGTCCAGAATCCCGGTAGGGAAATGTAAAAAAAAAAAACTCATCGGGAAGTGATTGATTTCGGTTATTTTTTCCAAAGGGGGTGCTACCAAATATTAAGTTAAGGGTGACAATTTTGTCCAGTGCATTTTTGGGGTTCTGTGTGGAATTGTACAGGGAGTGCAGAATTATTAGGCAAGTTGTATTTTTGAGGATTCATTTTATTTGAGGATTTAATTTGAACAACAACCATGTTCTCAATGAACACAAAAAACTCATTAATATCAAAGCTGAATATTTTTGGAAGTAGTTTTTAGTTTTAGCTATTTTAGGGGGATATCTGTGTGTGCAGGTGACTATTACTGTGCATAATTATTAGGCAACTTAACAAAAAACAAATTCATACCCATTTCAATTATTTATTTTTACCAGTGAAACCAATATAACATCTCAACATTCACAAATATACATTTCTGACATTCAAAACCAAACAAAAACAAATCAGTGACCAATATAGCCACCTTTCTTTGCAAGGACACTCAAAAGCCTGCCATCCATGGATTCTGTCAGTGTTTTGATCTGTTCACCATCAACATTGCGTGCAGCAGCAACCACAGCCTCCCAGACACTGTTCAGAGAGGTGTACTGTTTTCCTCCTTGTAAATCGCACATTTGATGATGGACCACAGGTTCTCAATGGGGTTCAGATCAGGTGAACAAGGAGGCCATATCATTAGATTTTCTTCTTTTATACCCTTTCAGCCACGCTGTGAGTACTTGGGCGTGTGTGATGGAGCATTGTCCTGCATGAAAATCATGTTTTTCTTGAAGGATGCAGACTTCTTCCTGTACCACTGCTTGAAGAAGGTGTCTTCCAGAAACTGGCAGTAGGACTGGGAGTTCAGCTTGACTCCATCCTCAACCCGAAAAGGCCCCACAAGCTCATCTTTGATGATACCAGCCCAAACCAGTACTCCACCTCCACCTTGCTGGCGTCTGAGTCGGACTGGAGCTCTCTGCCCTTTACCAATCCAGCCACGGGCCCATCCATCTGGCCCATCAAGACTCACTCTCATTTCATCAGTCCATAAAACCTTAGAAAAATCAGTCTTGAGATATTTCTTGGCCCAGTCTTGACGTTTCAGCTTGTGTGTCTTGTTCAGTGGTGGTCGACTTTCTGCCTTTCTTACCTTGGCCATGTCTCTGAGTATTGCACACCTTGTGCTTTTGGGCACTCAGTGATGTTGCAGCTCTGAAATATGGCCAAACTGGTGGCAAGTGGCATCTTGGCAGCTGCACGCTTGACTTTTCTCAGTTCACGGGCAGTTATTTTGCGCCTTGGTTTTCCACACGCTTCTTGCGACCCTGTTGACTATTTTGAATGAAACGCTTGATTGTTCGATGATCACGCTTCAGAAGCTTGGCTATTTTAAGACTGCTGCATCCCTCTGCAATATATCTCACTATTTTTGGCTTTTCTGAGCCTGTCAAGTCCTTCTTTTGACCCATTTTGCCAAAGGAAAGGAAGTTGCCTAATAATTATGCACACCTGATATAGGGTGTTGATGTCATTAGACCACACCCCTTCTCATTACAGAGATGCACATCACCTAATATGCTTAATTGGTAGTAGGCTTTCCAGCCTATACAGCTTGGAGTAAGACAACATGCATAACGAGGATGATGTGGTCAAAATACTCATTTGCCTAATAATTCTGCACTCCCTGTATAAGATTTGACTTTTCTTCTCTGTTTTTATTGTGTTGTTCCAATGCAAACAAAAAATAAAAATAATCAAGTGAGTAGCAAAACATTTGCAACTGCAACAATTTTCTAAAAGAAGGGTTGCATTTTCGGACAGAATTGCAAATGTGCCAATTCTTTTTGCCCATGACTGTAACAGATAAGCCTAAAAACTGCACAGAACTGCAAATGCAATGCTGAACACAATACAGATTCCTGTGCTTTTTAAACTGCTGTTTTCTCATGAGGATAAATATGGCCCTTGAGGCAGTTGTACTGCCATGGCAATGGCCTACATTTAGTACCAGATCTACCCGGTGTCATGCTCTCTAAGACCATGAGCAAACCTTCTATTCTTAGAATCAGTTAAGCAAAACAAAAATACTAAGATGTGTCTTAAGATATACGGACAAACTAGTCAAACTAGTGACCCATTGTATGTGTGCTTGTGCTGTCATCTTTATGTCTCAGCTGCTGGCTAATAACACTATTATTTATGAATAAGTATGTATTTATGGATGTATAAGTTAATAATAATGTTCTTATTCACGTCATGGGCTTCTGTGGCCTACATGTACAGCATCCTGTAGAGCACACATTAACAGCAACTGGGAAATCGATGAGCTCTGCTTTCTGTTAGATGACTTGCCTTTGGCAGGACAGATAATCGATGCCAGATAGAACTCATCATTCAACATGGAGCAGCAGCCTGTGAGCGCCTTACAAGCGCAAGCTCTGAAAAGGAAAGAAAAGTTAAAGGCCCTTAGAGAACGACAGCTTCAAGTGAGTTCAGAGAAAATAATGTTATATTACACACGAATAAATCTCATCCTGGTGTTTTATTAGGTTTAAACTATAGTTTACTCCATGCTAGCCGGCTAGCTAACAAGCAAACAACCGTTGTATAATGCATTTTCCTGCTATTAGCCTGCTAGCAACTACCTAGCCCAGTACACAGATTATACAGATAGTTGATTGTTTGTATTGTTTGTATTATTTGTATCACAACTAGGCCGTGTGTGTGTGTGTGTGTGTGTGTGTGTGTGTGTGTGTGTGTGTGTGTGTGTGTGTGTGTGTGTGTGTTGTAAGGAAAAAGACCGCGACTGGGTGCTAATTAAGCAAGTGTGCAGAGTCTCTCTTCCTTTACATAGTATTTAAATGTGTAAGTTAATGTGTAACTCTGTATATGAGAGATTTTGTCGATCGATGGATACAGATATGTCGAAACTTTGAAGACCCTTTATTCAGTGTTTTTATTTTATTTTATTATTTTAACATTGTACATTAATGCTGAAGACATCCAAGCTGTCATCCATATCCAAGACCACCAATAAAATCATGTTCTAAACAAAGTACATAGTGTTATAACCCAGAATATTTAATATTTTTATGTATAAGAAACACTAATAATATTGGCTAGTGTCTCCCTTTACTCTTACAACAGCCGAAATTCCACAAGATGTTGGAGACATTCCCTTTTCCCTGTGTGCCATGAAAACATTCCTCGCATCTTAACACCACCTCCACCAGTCTGGACTGTTAACAGAGGGCAGGATGTGTCTATGGATTCATGAACATTTAGAGTGATCAGAGCTGGTCAGGTGTTCTCTGAGTGCGGTGTAGTTGATATTCTCTGTTTCTAAAGTTTGTATTTCTGAGGCGAAAGTTGACGTTCTTAATTACATTATTAACCCATTTAACCGCGTTATGCTGTCTGGACTTTACTTCTGTGAGACACTGACCAGGCACTGGACAAAAGAAAAGTGTTGCTGATTAGGAAAGGAAAAGAATAAGAGAAAACAATGAACCACTGGACGCATTTTAGGGACAAACTGATCCATTTATTTATTTTAAAAAACAATATTGGAGTTTTTACCCCATTGCATTTTGGACATTAAACAGAAACTTCAGATCAGGTTGTGAAATCGCTTTTGGTTGCAGTACATTTAGTCACGAGGCATCAGGAACACAAAATTGCAATAGAAACTCTGCAGATCTGAGGTCTGGGTTTTTCCTCAAATAAAGACCTCTATGGCATTAGTTAGATTGTTTTTTTTTTCTTTCTTTTTTAACTAGTTGCTACAATCAACAAATTGCTCCTCTGTTTTGTGTCTCAGCTGTGTTTTCTGGTTTTCCACCATTAAGCAGCCATTGATGTAGCGATCTCTCTGAGTGTTGATATCGCTACTTTTCCAGCCAATACAGGTGCTACACTATTATCTCTCACAACTCAGGCTGGCTGTTCCAGTCAAGTCTGCTTATTTCAAACCCACAACTGAATGAAACAGTTTGAAATGAAGCTGATCAGCAGATATCTAATGTTACTGGTATTGTACATTACATAAGAGTCGTTAGGTGTTTTTATTGAAACGGGAGAACGAAGTTCACAAAGAGCTGACCGCTCCACTGAAATGACACCAGTAATTCCACTCTGCTCCACCAGCTAGTCCGTTTTTACACTCCCAATACAATTTCTCTGACGTCACCATATCGCTCAGATTTTATTCAGCAACAGAATGTCATTAAAAACATTCTGGATGTTAAAGACTGACTATTATTTCATCACTTTATGAGAAGACTTCATTAGTCATTAAGCTGCAGTCTCATCTTTCAGTAGTGACATTCCTAAGTATATTATGTAGCTCTTGTGCTTATAGATAGATAGATAGATAGATAGATAGATAGATAGATAGATAGATAGATAGATAGATAGATTTTTTTTAAAGATTCAGTAAGTAAGAGGGTTAGAGTAAGTGCTCACTGTTTTTGTGACCTGGCTTAAATTCAGTAGCTTAATCTTCTTTACCTGCAAGAATCATGACTGGATTCATGCCAGCTTCTCAAATGTAATAACTGTGAGCATAACCACCCTCGTAATCTTGTTCATGTTTCCAAATAATGCCTAGAGGATAATTGGGCTGATTTCTGAGGCTGATTAGATTTTCTTGACAATCACAAAAAAAAAAAAAAAAAAAAGCTGTCCGGATTATTTCCTTCTCAGAATATCCATTTGGGTTTGTAGAATCCAGTCTTACATTACAATATGCTCAATATATCTGAATATCTGTTTCAAATCACAATTATTCTTAGCATGTAAATGCTAGGCTAGCCCACCTACTCGTTACGCCATCGTGACAGGAACGCCCGTGATCACTCTGGAAAATTACACAAGAACCACAATAGTTACAATTTAAATGCACAATATCCTCGTGCTGAAGATTTTTCCTGTGGTGGAAAATGTGCTGATTGCCTTCTAAGAGAAACTTTACAGCATCAATATTTATCTGCCTTTTCGATGAATATATCTTCATTTTTTTGCATTTGTTTTTTGCATTTTGCATTCTTAGTAAAAGATTAATTACGCTCACCTTCCAATTTAATAGGGACACCTGTACATGTGCCCTCATCCGTCCATGCAGTTGTCCAGTCAGGTGTCAGCAGTGCAGTGGATGAAGTCATGCATATATCAGTCAAGAGCTTCAGTTGATGGTCTGGGAATGTTTTCACAAAATAGCCTCTGGATTTTGCATCGAATGGTGTTATATACACATATACCGTAATTTCCGGACTATTAAGCGCACCCAAATATAAGCCGCACCCACTGAATTTGACAAAGATTTTTATTTTGAACATAAATAAGCTGCACCTGTCTATAAGCCGCTTTCTATAATTCCTACATTAAAACTAATGAACTTTACACAGGCTTTAACGAAAGACAGTGTCTGTTACTCGGCTTGTATCTAAACAGTAGCCTACCAAGAAAGTCATTGTTCACTGTCTTCCTCCTTCCTTTCACAACTATTTCTCTCTGGAGTTTATCTTTTGACATCGTCGTGCGTTTAAAAATCACCATCGGTGAAGCTTTTCTCCCGATGCCGTGCAGCTCAGAACACAGGAGAAGTGCGTTTTCATGCCCGGTTGTTTTTAGCGTGATGAATGATTCGCATTTCCTGTTGACAGTCCGAGTGAGCTCCAGGTCAAACGTCAGAGGAACCTCATCCATATTTATGATGTGGTGCGGCCCGATTCAGTGGGAGCGCATCAGATTTAATATAAAGAGTTTCATTGGTTCACCTGAACCCGTTCGGAAATTTCATTAGTCTAATGTTATGGGGCTCAGTTTTCTGAATGAAGTTTGTGAAACCGGGAAAAACCCGGAAAAATCCATAAATTAGCTTCAGTGTTTAAGCTGCGGGGTTCAAAGCGTGGAAAAAAAAAGTAGCAGCTTATAGTCCGGAAAATTGGTGTGGATAGGATTTAAACTCATGACCTTCTGAGACAAAGTCCAATGTCTTAACCACTAAACTACCACCTCCACAATCAGAATAAATCAGACTGGTCTAAGATGACCAGAAGTTAGTAGGCGCTTAAATCTACCCATGTGGTGAGCAGAAAAACAACTCAGAAAGCAGAGTACGACAAACCTTGAGGTGGATGAGCTACAACAGGAGAAGACTGTCATGGGCATTAACGCTGAACAGTTCCAGTTGTTTTAACATGCGTATCTTCTCTATCTCATGGTTGGATGTTTTCTATCTGCTTTTCTGCTCACAGCATTTGTAATGAGTGATCAAGTTTCTAAAGGTTTCCCTGAAGCTCGAACCAACCTGGCTGTTTCCTCTGACCTCTCTCATCACCATTGTGTTTCCAGCCACAGAACTTTCACTTTCAGGATGTATTGGTTTTGGTTGTTTTTTTGCACTGTTCTATGTAAACTCTAGAGACTGATGTGTGTGAAAATCCCGGAGGGATCAGCATAATCGTTTGGCACCAACAAACACACCACAAAGTTACAGAAACCACACTTTATCCCCATTCGAATGTCTGAACGCTTAAAGAAGCGCGTGATGTGCATCTGCATGACTGTATCCATCGTGCCGCTTCAGCACGATTGACTGATATTATAACCACATGAATGAGAGGTGTACAGGATTTCTAAATAAAGTGGAAGTTGAACGTGTATCACCCGTCTTACAGGTCGATGCGATTGCGTTCTCACTATAGAAACAATAGCGTAATAGAACATTTGAATTTGCACAAGTCGTTTGAATTGCAGCCAGCACTACTGTCAGATTAATTAATCAGCTTTCATCAGCACCGCGGTGTAAGTGCTTTTATCGCCTGCGGCCAGACATAAAAGCGCATTTCACATGTATTTGGAACACAACTCGGTTTTCATTTCGAGTTATATGTCACTGGAATGTATTTGTTGTTTTCTGTGTGTGCGGTGTACAAAGACTGCTCACACCACAGTGCACTATTTCTAAACTATAGTCACTGCATACGTCAAGTTAGCCAGGACTTATCAAGATTGATCTGGTGGACATAATCGTGTAAGCTTCCTGAGCATTATGAGCAATGGGTTTGTGTTTTTTGCAGTTTACTCTGTTCTTGCTAATTGTGGGTGGCTGCTTGCAAATATAATGACACTCAATCTGCGGTTACACTAATCCAGTTTTTTTTTCACAGGGGAGAGACCAAGCTGAAGGAGAACCTGATTGCAAGAGAGCAGCAGCAGCAGAAGAAGTAGAAACAGAAGACAGACACAGGTAAACAAAAAAAAATAAACCACATCCTGTTTTTTTTGTTTTTTTCTCTCACAAAATGCTGTTCGGGCAGTTCCATAAACGCTGGTTTGCAACGTCAAGTTTGTCTTCAGCACCATGTTTTCAGTTCAGAGTTCACAGCTTGTTTTCTGTGCCGTGTGTGACAAAATGACTTGCCCATTACTAAGCTGTGTCCAGTGTTTACATGAGCTAGAGCTGCCCGTTTCTCTCAGCTCTATTTCAGGAAACACTTTCAGTGGATATCTTTCCATTGTTTATACTCATTGTTTATACTGGAGGGAACCTTGGATTTTCTCTTTTCAGCGTTGAGGTACTGTTTTGAATCGACTCCGTATTCCCGTTTTCAGAGTTTATCTTCTGTTTAAAGTGTGTGTCCCCCACATAGCCTGGGTGTAAAGCGCAAAATAAATGCTGCGTTGTTGCAAACGAATTCCGAACAACCCCAAGCCGCCCCGTTGCCATTCATAATTGAGGTGTTATCTCGGCTGGAAAGTTTAAAGGAGTGTCTCTTGTGACTAAGCACTCATCATTAAAATTGCAACGGATCTCCGATTGCGAAACAATGGTCCCACAGACGGGTGAAGCACACCTCCCAGCTTATACCTCCTGTCTGCATTGTTTCTTTACACACTTACACCACTGCCGAGCAGAACACGGGTGTAAGCAGGCAGTTAAGACAGCTGGACTTGTAGGTTTAAGGTTATTGTGTTTATATGCCATGAAAAGATCATAATGAGCTGCGATTGTAAAATAACAGGTTGATCAGCATTAGTGAGCGCAGCACTTCTAAACTCGTTCTTGTAGAATGTGTATCGAATGTAATCGCACGACTAGTCTGGTTTTCACATGACTAAGCCCAAAAATAAAATGTTCTTTTTGGAAAATTGGAAACCAAACAATATTTGGAAACAGTCTAAAAACAGACAGACATTCCAAAGGAAAACATGTTTTAACCCTTGAATATTCAATGTTGAACTCTACATCAGAGGGTATTAATTTTATAAAAGGTTCAAACCTAACTAAAAAACGAAACTACACTAAAACACAGGTTGTCCCTGACTTATGATGGAGATGCGTTCCAAAGACCCCATCATAACTTGACATATAATTTTGAGAATTTTGTACTAATGTAACAAATTACAGTACGTAATTTAGCAAAACAGAACAATTTATTGTACCGTACTCTATAAACTATACAGTGTGTATGTGTGTGTGTGTGTGTATATATATATATATATATATATATATATATATATATATATATATATATATATATATATATATATATATATAAAATGTATATGTGTGTATATAGGGGTTCCCTGGTGGTCTAGTGGTTAGGATGCAGCGCTCTCACCGCTGCGGCCCTGGTTCGATCCCCAGTCAGGGAACCAACCCCAGCCACTCTCAGTGCCGGGCCCAAGCCCGGATAAATGGGGAGGGTTGCGTTAGGAAGGGCATCCAGCGTACAAACGTGCCAAATCAAACATGCGGAGGATCTGCTGTGGCGACCCCTAATGGGAGAAGCCGAAAGAAAGTTGTGGATGCCGGTTCGTAGGTATGTGGAGGGCAGAGCATACGCTGCCATGAGGAGACCCTTTACTAACACCCTTGTGGATGAATGTGCAAATTGCACATGCTAAAAATCTTGATGGTTTAAACGAGGACTCAGGTGTCCACAAACATTTGTTCGTAAAGTGTCTCGTCACTTTACAGAAAAGATATAGGTGTAATATTTTGTCAATAATATTCTGTCAACTGATTTCAGGATTAATCATAGTACAAGCATTAAATACAGCATGATATACTCTGGTTATTACATGTTATATTGCTCTCTTCAGCATGGTAACTGTTTACATTTACATCTGCAGCGGTGTTGCATGTTCCCAGCGTACAGCACGTCAGTGTGTGGCTTTGGCATGTGTGCGTAATTATACTGCGTTTTTGTGTAGGCTGCCAAAAACACAGGGTGAGGCAACAGGTAAGGCTGATGACATTTACGTTCAAGTGCTGATTTTATGTAGGAGGACAGTGTTTTCTTTTTTATAAAACGGAAATAAAATTCTCCTTTAATATGATGACAGCTGTATTACGAGAAGTCGAACGTCTGATTCCCTGTACCGTGTTTAAACACGTTAGAATTTGTTAATCCATGTATTTTGTTGATTCTATAGCTGTCATTACAGTGGGCAATATCAATATGTTTCCTTTCCTGCTTTGATTTTCGGAGCGCTGTTACAGCAGCACTGTCCTGAAGGCTAGAATTGTGGAGAACGTGCCGGACAAACTGTCTGTTGACATTCTGTACGTGAAGAATGGCGGCAGAGCTGTATTGTTCCAGCAGGTGGTCAGGAAGTATCACCAGGAAACTTGGATGTGGGAGGGGTTCCTAGTCCTTTGTCTCGGACTCACACTCAACTGATTTTTCCTTCAGGTTGACGTCTAGTTTTTGGTCGGCGTTTCACTGAAAAATAGCTCTTTATGTTGGCGACTAATCAGCTTTGTCTGATAATTGTTCAGTGCCAACGATTTTATTTTTGGTCTCAGACGGTTACCATAAAATGCCTCCAACCAGTGACGATGCTCCTAAAGTGAGAGTTGATGAATGTAGGTCCAGATGTAGTGCTGTCCTCCAGCACCCCCCCCACATGTATTCATCAGCACAGAATCAGCACACATCACTGGAGACTCGCTGCTGAGAAATCGCTGAAAATGAACCTTCTAATCCCCTGAAGTATGAGATGAAACAAACCCGTGTGCCTGTCTCATCTGCTCACTCACTTTAAAGAGCCCTTTACTGGCTACCAGGAGATTTAGCAAATAGCTGTAATTTGCAAAGAGGTAAGGGATGACATAATTGGGCATGTATCGACTTAAACTTGGTCGGGAAACTGCACTCCCCAGATGCAGCCCACAGAACAGGTGCTACATGCTAATTAGCTGGTGTGAAGAGAATGAAGGAAGGCTTTGTACACATGCCTGGTTTGATTACCCAGCTTGCACCAGTCATGTGGCCTAGAATAGAACCAGCCATGATATTGGTCTGCACTGCTCCCTACTGGCCTTGGGTTGTATTGAAGCTGCTTGTGGATGCTGACTTGGGAACGCTTGTCTGTTACCCCTATGAGTAAATATATCGGTACATTTGTTGTGTTCTGTATGGTGACAAAAAGCCTTCAGAGAATAAATAAATTAAATTATAAATTTTATGCACATGTGAGCCAAACAAGTGGTCTGTTTGTGGTCTGTAACGGACATTAAGGAGTGATTTAGTCTTAGTTCAAGTTCTCCAAATAAACCACAGTGGTGTGTGTTTGTGATGATGCAGAGACCTGAAGTTGAGGAACTACACCCCAGAAGATGAAGAGTTAAAGGAAAGACAGGTGCCCAAAGCTAAACCTGCATCAGGTGAGAATTAGCACGCTCCCGCTTTTCCATTACATTCTCTTCTGCATTTCTGTATCCTTTAATGATCAGTGTATTACAGTCTATGCTTATGGTTTAGTATTTTTTTTTTATGTATTTCTGAGTAATGGGTATAAATAATTAATGTTTGTATGGGGAGTTCTGTGAGGTAGGAATATGTGCGGCCTAACCTGTGCTGCTTTTGTATCCTCGCAGTGGAAGACAAAGTAAAAGACCAGCTAGAAGCCGCAAACCCAGAGCCCGTCATAGAGGAAGTGGTGAGTGGGATTACATCTACAAAATTTATTGCTCCAGTGTCTCTAAAGTAGCAGCACTTATCCTCCGCCTTACACTGCAGCTCGGCTGCAAATGCTTTCTCAGGGCTGTCTGTATCCTGGCTGAGTGTACATAAGGGTCCCAAAAGTCTCCATACATAAGGGACTAGCTACAGTTACTAGCCAGCACCATGTCAGTGAATTATCATGAATGTTTACTGCGCTGTTGCTCTATAACACTTAGTCTTTTTTAATCGGGTAAAGAGCATAGAAATAAGTGTCTTTATAGCATTAGTGTTTTTCCAAAAAAACATTTTTTTTTACTTTTATACCTGAGTGGGAGGTGGGATTCTATTTCTGTTCAGTTTGCATGGCATATGAACTGATGCTGGGACATGAATAGCATTGTACTGTATTGTAAAAAATAATCTGAATCATTAAAATGCACTGTGAGAAATATTGGCACACAACCTATAAAGTCTAAGACATTAATTATGATTACTGTGTGACTGATTGATCAGTCAATGTTCTGCACAAATAACATTTTTATACATTTATATAATATACAGCACAGCCTGCTTGTTGGTGGAAATGGACTATTAGTTATATGATTATTAATAGGAATATTAGCCTAGCATTGCCGCACTGTATAGGGAAAAAGTGGACAAATGAATAAATGCGACCAGCTGACTAACTGTTACTGATGTGGGTTTTTCTTTTAGGATCTGGCCAATTTAGCTCCAAGGAAACCAGACTGGTAAGGGGTTCATCTTTCACGCTCTCTATATAGTGTTTTCTTGTATTTTAGTGACGTGTGTGTCGCTAACCCTTGATTTTCCAGGGATCTAAAGAGGGATGTTGCAAAAAAGCTGGAAAAGCTGGAAAAAAGAACACAGAAAGCCATCGCTGAACTTATAAGTGAGTATCATATTCAATATTCTGGTGGATGCAGCTAACGGCCTCAGTCATGTCAGTTTCAGGGGTTTGCTAAACACAGTAGTTGTAATGCATCCTACTCAGCACTAGCAAGGACATAGTACAGCGACTGTCATGTTTAAGGGCGACTGCTCTCTGCTTCTTCTTGTGCCTTTGAGAATTTATTGCTCATGACGACAGTTCAGAATAGAACTGGCCATGGCAGATTTTACCAGCCGTTTTAAAGAACGTTATTTATGAAGCACATTCTCATTCACCACAGAGTCCTCCAGAAATGTACAAAAAACGTGTTTGAACACTTCTAAAAATAACATGCAGGCAATAGTTCAAAATAATTGTGAAACAAGAACAGTACATGACAAATTCTTTAGAAATGCTTATTCTTTCTTTGCTGAGCTGCTTGAAAGAAAGTGTTTTAGACTGTAGATAATACGACTAAGCCGCTATCTGTGAGAACAGCATGTAATTGAATAAAGAAAGAGGTAAAAGGCGAGGACGGAGACAAACCAGCTACCAAAACGATTCCAAAAACAGGAAATGGTTATCTTTAGTGGCTGTGCCGAGCCGAATGTGTCCGTTTTTGGGGGGGTGTTTCTTGCTCTAAACATGATAGTGTGATTTGTGAATGCCTAATTAAACACTCTCCGAGTTATTGTTTCAGCTGTGTTATTTGTGTGTGTGTGCAGGGGAGCGGTTGAAGGGGAGTGAGACAGAGTTGGCTGGAGCTGTTGGAGCAGTTGCTGAAGAAGAAGCAGATTCGGATTGAGCCCGTGTTCTGTAGATGCGCGTTCTGTGTGCTGCAAGTGCCTCTGCAGGATGAGTGTCGCTCGTTATTTCAGCATGTGACCTGAAGAGGGATGCTGGAGTTCAGATGTAATGTGGTGTGTGTGTGTGTGTGTGTGTGTGTGTGTGTGTGTGTGTGTGTGTGTGTGAGAGAGAGACAAAATGAAAGACAAGTGTACAAAGATTTGTATCGGGTATCCTTATCCTGAAATCCAGATTTCAGTTTTTTCATACTTAAATAAAATATTTGTTCTATTTCTATTACCATTTCTTCCATTTGTTCTAAAATCAAATCAGATGAAATGAATCTTTAAAAGGTGTTGCTCATGGATTTGCTATTTGTAAGCAGTAAACTATGCATGAATTGAACTCTCCCCCAAAGGGTAAAAGGGTATAAATGAAGGAGCTGGGGAACATTGTTTAATTTTATTTCTCTTTAGTGTCACTGAGATACACATGAACAAAAAAGTTTCAAGCTCCCAAATCAGCGAGTGTAGAAATAAGTAAGAATGCCGAGGAAGGTATTTGTGTTTTTAAGGAAAACACTGTTTTTAATTTTTAATTTTATTTTTACTTCAGTACCAAGCTAATATCATATTTACCTTTATAATGTTCATGAGAAAATGCTTTACTTTCAGAATATAATCATTAAAATGGGAGTGCGTTTTCACTTTCCATTCATGATTTTACAGTTTCTCAATTCTGAAACCCAGCAGTATGACGTTCAGAGTAAATAAATATTAGTCTATCTACATTTTGTGTATAAATATCAATTCATCTACTAAACATGTTGCACAAGCAGAACTAAATTCCAAAACAATATTTTGTTGAAATATTCACTAGTTCTATGGAAAAAAGCACCCCGTTTTGTATTGGAAGTAAAGTGCATTTCTCAATTGCTACAGTAATTATAATGGCTAATAAAACAAATCTGCTCAGGTCTTGCAGTAAAAACATCCTACAATGATTATGACATCACTTCTTTATGAGCCTCTCACAAGCATTGCACAAAGCATTATTTAAAAGACCTGATTATGTTCTATTAAACAGAATGCAGGGTTAAAGGAGGATTGGGGAACCTGTGATTTTACCACACATAAGGTTGTGAGAGTGTGATATGTGGGTTGTGGCAGCCCAGTGAAAACTCCTATGGTTATGGCATTTTCTTGCGAGTAGAAAGCCAAGAGAAGATTGAAATGAGTAAAACAATTTCCATATTCCTTTAGTGAACTGCACTGATCAGCCATGACACGAATCCCTCCTACCAATGGTATATAGGTGTCACCAAGTCTGCTCTGACCCTTCTGACTTTACAGGACCTTTGAAGGTTTACTGTTTTTTTGGCACCATGAAATTAACAGCACATCCTTCAAATCTTTTAAGGTGTGAGGTGAAGCCTTTATAGATTAGACTTGTTTGTCCAGCACATCCCACAGATACTCGAATTGAATTGAGATCTGTGTCATTTGGAGTCAACAACTTTGAACTCTTGTCAGCATTCCTGAGCTGAATAAAGCCACTGCTATTCGAGAATAGTGTTGCTCTGAAGAGGTATACCTGGTGTGTTTGCCCATTTTTCTGCTTCTAAACACATCAATTTCAAGAACTTGCTGCCTAATATATTCCACTCTTTGGCAGGTACCATTGTAAAAAGATAATCAGTTATTCTTGCCACCTGTCTGTAGTTCCTTTCTCATGAGTTATCAGTGCATTTTTTATAGCATACACAAAACCCCCAGTGGTGTTTAGCCAGCTGTATTTAGATATACACTACATGAAAAAAAAAGTATTGGGACACCTGACTTTTCCAGCCATATGTGGTTCTTCCTCAAATTGTTCCATAAAAGATTGCACACAATTGTATAGCATACAGTAGCATTAACTATGTTGAATGAGGAGACCCAAACCTGCTCCAGCACGACAATGCCTCTGTGCATGAAGCGATCCCCTTGTAGACGGTTTACAGGGTTAGAGTGGAAGTTCTTGAGTGGCCTGCTATAGATCTCACCCCTATTATACACCTTTGGGATGAATTGGAATGCTGACTGCACCCCCAGGCCCCCTCACCCTACATCAGTACCTGACTTTACTAACACACTTAAACTAAAGAATCGTCTACAAAATCTAGTGAAACATCTTCCCAGGAGAGTGGAGATTATATTAAAAGCATGAGGTCCAAATGTGGAATGGGATGTTCAAAAAGCACATACGAATCCTATGATCAGGTATCCTCAAACATAGTCCATATAGTGTACACAAATGAACTTCTTTGTATTACACAACACTGAGGGTTTTGCCATTTCGTCAGAAGAATTGCATCTGCACCAAAATATAGTTCAACTGACTTTGTCGCCTTTTTTTTTTACCCCTCAGCCCCTCTTCTGCCATAGCACTGCCTGATGTGTTTCCCAGATTACCACACACACACCTACCATGACCATTCATCAGCCTATGGATATAATGGAGTGAATACAAAATCTAGATTAACATATTTACATAATCACAAAAGCTCACAGCACGTTTTCATCCCCTCGTGTACTGACACGTCACAGCAATAACCCGAAAGCGTCTAAACGTATCGTTACAGTGCCGGGTGTGTGAGGAAGTGATGATGGAAATGTACAGCGGTACTTATTTTGATACACTCAGCAGTGTCTGATCGTTAAAATGTCTCATCAAGCAGGATGGTGTGGTTTTCTAGAAGGTAGTAAAAGTGCAATGAGGCGATCTGCACACAGGAATATTGCGCTCAGACATGCCGCTCAGGCTGTAGGAAGGAGCCACTGCTGATCAGGTATTAAACATGGCTCTTGAGAATTAGATGCTACTTGCGTGGCTTCCTGAGCCATAGCCCTTAAAATGAAAATAGAACCTTGTTAGAAATCTCAGACCAAGCTAGATTTTGGGATGAAAATATTCCTGGGTTATTAGTTGCTTGTGCAGGTGGAGTTCACTTTAGGAGTAGTTTTCGCCATGGCCTCCGCTTTCAATCTTGCGCGCAGCAGGGCCCAGTTCCACTTTACACACACGCTGTGCAAATTTCAGCGAGCACAGGGTCTCTTCGGCATTCCTCTCCAGTGAAGAAATCTACGAAGAAAAAAACTGGTCAGCTAGGTGCATTAATCTAGAGGAATAATACCTAGTTATGCTGATAGAAGCATTTTTTTTTTTTACTTCCTGTACGAAATAACTGATTTGTATAGCAATTAAATGTGTTGCTACAAATAAATAAGTATAGTTCAGGTTTTATAGGGAAAAACCTACTTATACGCTTGGATAATGGTGTAGACCTTTTATAATTTGATTTACTGAGGTACTGAATACAGACCTGCACTACCATGGCGGTTTTGTTCCCCTTGCCCAGTGAGTCCTGGAGCAGATATGTGAGGCGTGAGTTCCTGAAGGGGATGTGAGTCTGCCGGCCCCTCAGGGCCTGGATCACATCTCCCAGCGCCAACAACGAGCGATTAATGTTCTGGGCCTCTTTCAGCCGCTCGCCCTCTGCCCCTGACTTGGAGACACGTTCCGAACCAGCTAGGTCCACCAGATTCAGCTTACCTACAGCAGTGACCCACAGGAGATTTGGAAATAGAAGAAACTGAGAATGGTACAGATATTTAACAAAGAAACCTTGAGCTTAATCCCAGACTTAAAAGTGTCAAAGATGTCTTTAGTCATTCAGGTCATTTTTTTAAATGCGTAATGAAATAACAAAGCAACTAAAAGACTTCTGCTTTTGTTCTCGAGAAGACAGTGGTATGCAGGCTGCCTTATGAAAAGATATAGAACGTGTTGTGCAAGAAGTGCAAGTTTATCTTGTTTACTAACTCAGTTGTTACTTTTAGTCAATGACTAGGTGAGATTTTCTGTAAGAAGAACCATAAGAGGCCCTGCAGATAAAATGCACATTCTCTCTCAGTATATAATGTGAGTGCAGTTGAACTATTTCCTATTATGTATATATTAAAATGAAGAACATACATGTACATGTACAACATGCATGTTGCATAAGTATTCACTGTTTTGTGTTTTCTTCACATTTCCTAGTGGGAAAAGGTTAAATGGATTATATGCTGTACATCTGCTTAGCCCACAATACTTTAAAAATGTTTTTTAATAATAAAAAATTTTATATTGTAATTGCATAAGTATCCTTTCATTGCATTAAAGATTAGTTCTTGTGTAACTACTCACAGTCTTTAGTTGAATGGCGTTGGACTGCAATTAACGTGCCATGTGTTCTCGATATAAATACATTCTCACACAAATAGGATGTCCAACAAAAAACAATGACTGGGTCATTATTTTATTATTATTTTTATTACGGGCCGTTCTGTGTATATTTATACCATAATCCTGTCCTGATTAGGTTGAATATATATATATATATATATATATATATATATATATATATATATATATATATATATATATATATAATTTCTATGTACACAAAAGGCCTATTTCTCTCAAATATTGTTCACAAATCTGTCTAAATCTGTGTTAGTGAACACTTCTCCTTTGCTGAGAGAATCATCCACCTCACAGGTGTGGCAGATCAAGATGCTGATTAGACAGCATGATTATTGCACAAGTGTGCAAGGCCGCTCTAAAATGTGCAACTTTATCACACAACACAATTCCACAGATGTCACAAGTTTTGAGGGAGCGTGCGATTGGCATGCTGAACACAGGAATGTCCATCAGAGCTGCTGCCCGTGAATTGAATGTTTATTTCTCTTCCATAAGCCGTCTCCAAACGCGTTTCAAAGAATTTGACAGTACATCCAACCGGCCTCACAACCGCAGACCACGTGTAACCACACCGGTTCCAGTTCCTCCAATATCCAACAACTCCACAATCAACAACCTGATCAACTCTATGCCAAGGAGGTGTGTTGCACTGCATGAGGCAAATGGTGGTCACACCAGATAATGACTGGACCCCCAATACAGTAAAACTGCACATTTTAGAGCGGTCTTTTATTGTGGCCAGCCTAAAGCACACCTGTGCAATAATCATACTGTCTAATCAGCATCTTGATCTGCCACACCTGTGAGGTGGATGATTCTCTCAGCAAAGGAGAAGTGCTCACTAACAGATTTAGACAGATTTGTGAACAATATTTGAGAGAAATAAGCCTTTTGTGTACATAGAAAAAGTCTTAGACCTTTGAGTTCAGCTCATGAAAAATGGGGGCAAAAACCTTTTAAAAAGATTTTTTTTTAATTTTATAATTTGTTCATAATTTTGTTCAGTATATATATATATATATAATGTATGTATGTATGTATGTTCACACATATTATATATGTATGTATGCATATAAAAGCTAACCAGTGGTTTTGGTGCCGGTGGCAAGGTCTGTTCCCTGCACTGTGATGGTGAGCAGAGCGTGTGAACGAGAGCTATGCTGGTTCATTTGTGTTCCGAAGGTGATCCTGTTCCTCCGTGCTGTTGCGAGAATCTGGAGGAACACACAATTTATAAGCAATCCAGAAACATAATGTTTATGCTTTCAGGGTTATTGACTGAATCTACAATGAGAGACTTACTTTTTTGATATGCTGGAAGTTTTTGACTTCTTTGATCCTGAGACCGGGTACATGTAGCTGACCTGTGCCATCAGGGTTGATTTTGATGTCCAGCTTCTCCCCATCTTTACTCAACAGATCTCTGAGATGTAGGGGGAAAAGACAATAGTTTATATACTGTATATAATCTTTATCTAGATGTAGATTTAAATCTGTTCCATCCTTCTATCCAGACTTGTTTTTTTATTAATAGACATGAAATTATACCTGAGAACCTCGTTGTAGATTTCCACTGAACTGACAGTAATTGTGTAGGTCCACATGTCTTTCCTTTCTTCAATCTCATTGAAGAGGTGTTTCAGGGCTCGCTGGTTGATGCCCGGGTTCTCCACAGGACCCTATACAGTTTGACAGCTTATCATTTCTGTTCTCTCATGTCTGTGTGTATAAATCTTCTTATACGCATATATCCATATAGAAAAGAAAAAAAAGATGTTCACCAAATATAAAGACGAATCGTATATGGAAGAATGAAGCTGTTTATTGTCTTTAATAAGGATTACTGACTCATTAATGGCTGTTTTAAATAAGGGCAAAAGTTTTTAACCCCCATTCATTTTCTATTGTAAAATGTATCTTTATAATCATAAATCTAACAATGAAAATTTACAGATAAGTAAAGATTGATTTTTTTTGTATGGTTTAAAGAAAAAGTGGTGCATGACCTCTCATAGTGGTATGTAAAAAAATGGTCTAATAAAATGCAATGCATTTTTGTTTAAATAATGAAGAAGGACATCAAATGATTTGACAGGTTTGTCTTTTTCTGTGCAACCTGTTTTTATTATGCAGGAATTCCATTTGTTTGGTCCTTTGTGGCAAAGCTTAAACCTAATAAAACCACAATAATACAGCATTTTAATGAATAAAGTGATATGGCCACACATACTCTGTGTTTTCACTGAATCATGAGAAAATGATCTTGAATTCTTTAGGTCACTGTACCTCCATGGTGTAGGTCTTCCCTGAGCCTGTCTGTCCATAAGCAAAGATGCAGACATGATATCCGTCTATACAGGAGGTGATCAGGGGCTCGATTTCTTGGAACACCTAAGAGTTGGAAATTGGACAGATTAAGACATTGATTATTTGCAGGTTTACAAAATGGCATCACATTTAATTTCTTACTACTTATTCATAGTTCAGTTTGCTCACATCACGCATTATTAGTTTGACTCTGTTCTAAGATTATAAGCACCTCAGTGGCCATCCTGAAATAAAACCTGATAAGTTCTTGTTCCTCTTTTGTTTTTTCGATATTAACAGTGTTTCTAGTTCCTCTGTCTTAATTTTAGTTCATTTTTATGTACTTATCAACTGTGCCTGGTTTTGACCTTTACTTTCTGGTTTATCTAAATGTGATTTCTGTTAAACGTATCACAATGACACGCAATGGTGACGGTGACTAAGAGCTCATGGGTTCCTGCTTCAATCCTGCTCTTTAATCCTGATCTCTGATTATTTAGTGTATGTGTAAATATTTTGCTTGGAACAGATATTTTGCTTGTAACCCTGTGGGTAACCCCTACATGGGTTTTCTCTCAGTTCTCTGGTTTCATCCCAACTCCTTAAAACATTCTCTAAAAGAACAGATGCCAGATTACATTAATGAGTAACTACTAGTGAAAATAAGTGAGTAAATATCTGTGCATAGTGCCATTAAATAGACTATTTTAGAATTAGAAATATATTTGAAATAGAGGTCCGAAAAAGAGTGTAAATATTAACATAATAAAGTGCTTCCTGACTATAAACAAAGGTACAAATGTACACCTCACTCGACTTCTATTGTCTCTGATTCCCATGTATTACATTACTATTATATACTACTTCAAATACGGAAAGCCTCTGTGATACACTATATTTACAAAAGTTTGTGGACACCTGACCACAAGAGAACAATGTGAAGGCGAGGAAGACCACCCCCTTCTCCCAGTGACCAGGTGCTCTGTCTATCCACAGTATGAATGAGGAAGTGAGGAAAACTCTATGCAGAGTTAACCAAACAGAAGTCTGCTGGACCGGACAACATTCCTGGCAAAGTGCTCAGGGAATGTGCAGGACAGCTAGCGGATGTCTTTACTGACATCCTTAACATCTCCCTGAGCAGCAACGTTGATCGTCGTCCCTGTGCCGACGAAGTCTACAGTCTACTGCCTCAATAACTATCATCCTGTTGCACTCACACCCGTTTTAATGAAGTGCTTCGAAAGGCTTGTCATGAGGCACATCAAGACCCAGCTTCCACATTCACTGGACCCAATGCAGTTGCCCCATGCATGGCGGATGATGCCATCTCTACGACCCTCCATCTGGTCCTCACCCACCTGGACAATAAGGACACTTACGTACGAATGCTGTTCATAGACTTCAGTTCAGCATTCAACACAATCATCCCTCAGCACCTGATTGAGAATCTAAACCTTCTGGTCTGACATCTCTTTTTGCAACTGGATCCTGGACTTTCTGACTGGGGGACCCTCAGGGCTGTGTGCTCAGCCCAGTGCTGTTCACTTTGCTGACTCATGACTGTGTAGCAATGCACAGCTTGAACCACATTGTCAAGTTCGCAAATGACACGACCGTGGTGGGTTTCATCAGCAAGAACAACGAGTCAGCATACAGAGAGGAGGTGAAACATTTAACAGCCTGGTGTGGAGTCAACAACCTGTCTCTGAACATTGACAAAACTAAAGAGATGATTGTTGACTTCAGGAGAGCACAGAGTGTCGATTCTCCACTGATCATCCATGGATCTTCCATGGAGAGAAATTTATTGGTGTACATCTGCCGGAGAACGCCACCTGGTCACTCAACACCAGCTTGATTTCCAAGAAAGCCCAGCAGCGTTTCTACTTCCTGAGAAGGCTAAGGAAATCTCATCTCCTTCCGCTCATCCTGACCACGTTCTACAGAGGGACCACTGAGAGCATCCTGAGTAGCTGCATCACTGCCTGGTTTGGGAACTGCACCATCTCGGATCGCAAGACCCTACAGAGGATAGTGAGGACAGCTGAGAAGATCATCAGACTCTCTCTCCCCTCCATCACAGACATTTACACCACACGCTGCATCCGCAAACTAACAGCATTGTGGATGATGCCACACCCCCCTCATACACACTCTTCACCCTCCTGCCATCAGGGAAACAGTTCCGAAGCATTCGGGCCGCCACATCCAGATTGTGCAACAGTTTTCTCCCCTGAGGCCATCAGGCTTCTCAACACACAGACCTGAACTGAAACTGAAATTCACACACACACGGACACACACACACACACACACACACACACACACACACACACACACACACACACACACACACACACACACACTCACTCACTCACTCAACTGTGTGTTACTGAACTGTACAACCGGAACTCACACTCATTACTCATCTCGATCCAGTTCACCACCATTTATTATCTATTTATATTTTATCATATTATACTGTTTACATGCTGTTTTTGCACCTCTCAACTGCTGCTACTGCTGTTTTTGCACTGCATTGTGTTTGTTTACAAATTCTTTCTTGTTTATAGTCCTTCTTGTTTATAGTCTTTTATAGTCCACAATACAATAGGTTACTGGTCACCGCTATTTTGTGTTTTGTGTATCTGTCCCACACTGTCTTGTGTTGTCTGTCTGCACTGTTTACAGCAGGTTGCACACGATGCACTTTATGTGGCAAGGATACTTAGTTCTGTGTTCTGTTATGTAGCTTTATGTTGTGCGTTGTAGCTCTATGTTGTTTAATGTAACACCAGGGTTCTGGAGGAACGTTGTCTCATTTCACTGTGTACCGCATCAGCTATATATAGTCAAAATGACAATAAAAGCTAATTGAATCTCATATGTGTTTTTTAAACATTAGCTGTTATAATAAACTCCATTCTTGTCCACTACATTTTGAAATATGGTTATGGACATTTTGTGCTCATTTTGCCACAAGGGTGTTTGTAATATCATGTACTGATGTGCATTTGGGGGGGGCCTGGGTACAGTATGCATTTCAAATTCATTACTAAGGTATTAAACATAGTTGAGGTCAGAGCTCTATAGCAGGCCACTGAACATCTTCATGATGCTGGAGTTGCACAGGGGCATTATCATGCTGGAACAGGTTTGGGTCTTTTAGTGCAGGTGAAGGGAAAATGTAATGCTACTGTATTCAAAGACATCCAATACAATTAAATGCCTCCAACTTTATGGTAACAGTTTGAGAGAAAAAAACTAATAAGCCTGGAAAATTAAGTATCCACATATAGTCTACTTCATGAGCCAAAAATCAACATTACACTTTTGCGCACACATTTATAAACAGCATAAAAATAAAGTCACTAAGTGCTTGAAATGTGTAAACCAAGCAAAAGTACCTCCTCTTGAGTAGCCTGAGGATGAAAGACTTTGTCCAGCTCAAAGTACTTTGTTTTGCCTTTACTCAGGACATTGAGAGCAGATTCGTTGTGGGGGTCCGTGGTCACAGCAACAGCCTGGCATTCATCATGCTGGTCCTCTTTCAAGACAGGTTTTACACGACACAGGACACGGATGTTACCTGAAGGAAGAGACACATAACCTGGTGCTTTCTTCAAAATTGACATTGAATGGAATTTGGTTCAGTGTGTAAGCATAGAGAATATGATAGGTATTAGATAGTATTAGAAACACAGGCTACCTTTTAGCTCTACCAGCTGCTCGTGGTATTTCCTGCGAAGGGCAACCTCTTTTCTGTACTTCTCCAGAAGGTCCTTGTTGGCCTCAGACATTTCGTTTATTGCTGCTGAAATCTGTGAAGGGATCACAAAAAAAAAAGGAAATAAACACATTTATCCTACTTAACTAGCCGGTTACAGCAGTCAAACATCTGTTAAGACCACATGTTCATAATACCTAACAGCTGGTTTGGTGTGTGTTTCTCATTTATCATTGTGTGATCACTGGTGATCTTTACTGCTACTCACTACTCACCTGTGATCTATGTCTATATCTATACATTAGGAGCTTTCCTCCTTCTTTAGTGTGATGTGTAACCTTCTATGCAGGGCATTACAGCAGGAAGGGAAATATAAGTGAGCATTTACCATGCAAATAAACTGCTTTTTTTTATTTGCTATAAAGATTTGATTTCAATTATGAAATTTGAATTGCAGTTTAATTTCATTGTCTATACGTGTTTGTTTTTTTGTTCCCCACTCACAGTTTTCACAGCGGTGTTTTCCTCTGCGCCTCATTATTATTCTCATTGCATCTTTTTATCAGCTGTGTACTGTATAAAGTACACCCGTGTTTATCCTGAAGTCAAAACAAATACATTTTGAGCCCGATGACTCGTTTCTGCATTGGAACATCTTGTTTCCTCCAGCAGGATTTACTAGAGTTGCCAGTTTCTCTGTCTGCATGATTAATTTATGTTTAACTGTACTATTTACTGTATAGTCAAGCTGGAAAAAGCACTTTCAGACTTTAGCCATTTCACATATTCAGAATGTCACTAAGATTTTTGAATATGCAATATATATTCTCTATAATTAAAAGCTCCATTAATTGCAAGAGTCAGCTGCAGCATTGATTTTTCTTCAATGAAAAAGCAGTCCAGACTCTGGTGATATAATTTAATCATATTTGGGTTTTATTGTACATATAATTTTTGCTTGCCTGTTTCTTGGCTTCTTTGACGGCTGATCCATAAAAGTCAGCAAAATTGCGGACCTGACTGCGCAGACTGGCATAATCTGTCTTCATAGAGCGTAGGGTGGGTGGGAGAGCACTCAGACGCTGCTGTAGGGCTGATGATCCCACACACACACACACACACACACACACACACACACACAATGTGAGATCAGTGGAGTCCTGGCATGGAGAAAGGTGAAGTACTTTGGTAGGGAATAGTATTAATGCTGACTCACTCAGGAACTGATCCTGCAGGCTCTGAAACTGCTCCTGGGAACAGTTTGCAGCCGCTTTCACAGCTTCATCTTTTTTTTCCTCTAGATGCTCGATCTCCTTTATTAGCTCTGCCTGCAGTGTCCCAATCTCTCTCTCATATGCAGCAATCTGGGGGGGAACAGAGAACATTCTCCATTGATATTACTATTACTTTGGACGTTGCCTTGTGCATAAGCCCTCAGCATTGTGGTTGACCACAAACATCCCTCACAAACATCTGTCATCTTGAAAAAGGCACATGACCAGACTGTGTAAAACTTTGAATCCCAGTTTAGCTCTGTGTACTGGTCAGTGCTGCACTGTCACTCTGATATTATTCCTATTTGTACTGTGTTGTTTTGTTTGTCACTTTATGTAGCCCTGTGTACTTATCTTCTCATTTGTTTTGTGTCTTATGTAAATTTATGTTTTATGTGACACATTAGTCCCATTGGTGGAATGTTGTTTTGTTTAACTGTGTTCTGTACCAACTACAGTATATGGCTGAAATGACAATAAAAGCCACTTGACTTGAATTTCTGTTTAATCAAATATTAATAAAGGTCAATTGGATCTTTAGTGTCAAACTATAAACTGATACCTTATGCTGAAGATTGCAGCTGACTTCATCGGAGCGCCTGATTTTCTCTTCCAGCTGTTTGCATCGTTCTTTCTGAGTGGACAACCTCTGTTTCAGATGCTCGTTTTTCTGCCTGGCCTCAGTGAGCTGCCTCAGTGTTGCAGGAGACTCCACTTCTACCGTCTGAGTGACATACTGTTAGAAAACAAATGAAAATGAATATTTGTTGACATTAGTCCTACAATCATGCATCTGTTTGCTTTTCTTGGTAATACATAGAGACTATAACTTTTTTTTTTAACATTTACATGGTGCACCACAATAAAATATAAAATGAACTATTTATTATAGATATAGTGATAGAAAGCATACATTTGTGAATTTGAATTATATTCTGTTTCCCAATTGCTCTCTAAAAAGTCATATAAGGAGCAACCTTTCTACCAACATGACCCCTTAACCTTCATGTTAATTAGGACATGTTTTAGCTCGGTTATGCATATTTTGCATCAACTGCAGTGAATAAAAAATGGAAACATTTAGAATAGAATAGAACAGAATAGACTAGCATAGCCTTTATTTGTTAAATATACATTACAGCACGGTGAAATTCTTTCTTCGCATATCAGCTTGCTCAGAGGCTGGGGTCAGAGCGCAGGGTCGCACAGAGGGTTAAGGGCCTTGCTTGACCCAAGAGTGGCAGCTTGGCGATACCGGGGCTTGAACCCCGGACCTTCCGATCCGTAACCCAGCACCTTAACCACTGAGCTACCACTCCCCTATATTTCGATTATTATAAGGGTGAAGTATATCAGTCTAAACCTGTAGTTTTTCTATATAGTTGTGCATGAAATCATTCAAAAGACATATATGTATTTATAACTATGGGAAGTGTCATGTGCTCTCACTTTCACTAAAGGCTCCTTGCTACGTTCCTTGTCCAGCTCAAGCTGAAGCTCTTTCACTCTCTCATCTCGTCTCCGGAGCTCCTCTCCCCTTCTCCACTGTTCCTGCTCGCTCTGGCGCTCCAGGCTTGAAAGCTGCTCAACCCTCTGCTGCAGAGTGCTTTCCAGCTGCACTACACGACTGCGCAGGTTCTCGTTCTCCTGTGCAGACAAAGCAAAGTGTGTCAATAGTTATGCTGCAGCAAACAGATCCTAGAACCACACTGTAAATTTTTTCTGTCTGAAATTACTGCTCTCCCCATGGCGATGCCTCTTGAACCGTGTCAATGCAAATGATTGCATATTGCATGCCCACTTGTGCTTGCAGCTTTATTTTACCATATACACCATATAATTCCAGATACTCACTTATGCTTATATGTTATTGGCTCTGACTTACAGTGGCCTACATCTCACTTGCTCATCTCTGCATCTAGTTCAAATATGATACATGTATATAAAAGATTTGGGTCAGAATATTCCTTAATTTACATCTATTTAATAATGGTTCTGTGGGTTGCCAAAGACAACATAGGAAGAAGAACAACAAAAAGAAGAACAAGAAGAACATCTAAACATCTGTCTATACCCCTAATAATAAAAATACATACATCTTCATATACAGCGTGTTTAGGTTGAGCATCACACTAAGTTTGTCCTACATACTTGCTATGCAGAAGATTATAAAGACGTTAAACAGATTCAGTAAGTCTCACCTTCATGAGTAGTGAGCTTGACTGGGATGGGATAATGGACAACTGTTGGAGGAGACCCTGAGTTACTGACAGGCTCTGTTTCAGACTCTCGTTCTCAGCTGACAAACACAACAAGCGTTTTTCCGAATCTGTTTCTCCCTAAAAACAAACCAAAGCACAAAAACCCCAGAACAAATCCTGTGAATCATTTTAATTATTTATCTTTCTTTGAATAATTTCAATAATTGTGCAGCCTGATTTTCCACTTAATCGCTGTTATCCTTCAGAGAAGGTGCAGCAGGAAGAGTACTTACAGATGCAATGCGGAGCCTGGACAGTTCTTCTTCTCGCTCTTCGATGCAGCTCTTCAACTCATCAATCTACAGAGGAGAAAGAACATCAGCTCTGATTCAAAGAGCGTGTGTGTGTGCAAAAAAAGGCGAATGAATCAGGATGGATGGTATTTAGTATTTTGGTATTTTTTTGCTACTATAAAGTTGGAGTTGTACCTGCTATTAGAAGGCTTGGATACTGATGCATGCTGGGAAGGATGATGGCCTGGAAATGGGATGTGTGACAGATGGGTAAAAATGATGGGACAGAGAAAGTGAGTGTGAAAGAGATAGAAAGAGAGAATGTTTGTGTGCATAGCAGAATTACTTGCTGTTGGAAGGCTTGTACTTTGGAATGCCGTTCCTGCTCTCGTTGTTCCAGCTGTGAGTGGAGGAGACGCAGCTCGCCTCGGAGCAGACTCCTCTCCCCCTGCAGGCCACACAGAGACTGCACCAGCTTATGCAGGCCTGGAGAACCTGCTTCTTACACACACACACACACACACACACACACACACACACACACACACACACATTGTTAATAAACAATAATAAGAATATTCAAATGTTCTTACAATGCTGGATTTATTTGATGATGTAATTATCATCTGCAACATACAAATTTGAATAAGTCTGTGGAATATTTTAACATTAACCAATCAGTGAATACAAATTTATCATTGATCTGTACTATCCTAGTCAGGGTCATGGTGCAGCCTACCCCAGGAACACAGTGTGTAAGGCATGAGGAAATACCTCCTGCTTCCTGGATGGGTGCCACTGCAGGGTACCATGCACACACCTATTCACACTTACATCCAATTCAGAAAGAGCAGATACTGCCTATGCCTATATATATATATATATATATATATATATATATATATATATATATATATATATATATATATATAAAACAACAACCTAAATACATGTAAAGGCTACCACGTGCCCACTGTTGTAAGTGGTCTAAGAGAAGCTGAAACCGTCATCATTTATTTAAACAGTAATTTCGCATGTGATGTGATCCACCCCAGACAATTTCTCACACAGTTGTTGGTGTTAATTCCGTCTGAAAGATCTAATTCATTTATGTGTCATTTCCTCTGGGGGTGTCAAAATTCTGCAGTTAGAGAGATACACTTTATCGTCTGGTAGAGAGTAAAAAAATGGGAATGCAATTAGGTCTTAAAATGTTTATCGGTTATTTTAGAATCTTTGCTACAATGCGTCACAAACAATTCATTCTCTGCTCTGGCTTAGGTTGAGTGCGTCTTTGCATTTCAGCAAAAACTCTTCAGCAAAAAACTCCAGATACTGACTAAGCAGATGGACCTTTTCCAACCTAGGGCCTTAATACCACAATATACTTTATAGGTCTTACAGAACAATTCACAGACCATTGGATAAAAGCTTTATACAAGAGAAACAAGCTGAGAAAAGCATTGGTTAAATAAGAGCTAGAGAGTAATATGTGACTTGAGTCTGACTGCTAGGATGCCAAAAAATATAGTAGTCTGTCACATTCCAACATGCAAATCCAGTCCATGCATCGGATGTTCAGAGAAAAGAGGTTGTGTGAGTATTTGGCATTTCTTATTTGCACATTCATTTGCAATTCTGAAGCACAGGGGGTGGTACATGTAGTAGGAGCTGCTAACTGAATGTAGGGCTTACATGAGTTAATCAGCTATGTGGATAACTTTAATATTTTAGTTGTTATTCTTTGAAATATTACATGAAAAACTGGTAAACTGGAAAATACTTACACTATATGGACAAAAGTATAAGGACACCTGACTTTGCCAGCCATATGCGATTCTACTTAACACAAAGTTAAAAGCACACACTTAAATAGAATCTCTTAGGATGTGGTAGCATTAAATGTTTCCTTAAACTAGGAGATGCAAACCTGTTCCAGCATTACAAGGCCCCTGAGCGCAAAGCCAGCTCCATGAAGATATCAAGTGGCCTGCTGTAGAGCTCTGGCCTTAACCCTACTGATCACTTTTGGGATCAATTGGAACGCTAACTGTACCCCAGTCCTCCTCACCCTACATCAGTACTTTGTGTTTACTAATGCCCTTGTGTCTGACAGAGCAACATTTCCACAAACACATTCTAAAATCTAATGAAACATCTTCCCAGAGGAACAGAGGTTATTATGACAGCAAATGGGGACGAAATGTGAATGGGATGTTTAAACAGCACATATATTATGTTCAGTGGTCCACAAATCCATTGTCCATGTAGTATAGCATTCAGAACTCTGCAGCCTTTCACTCACCTACATCATCATCATATTGAATTTCTAGTACTCTTATTACAACTGCACTGGCCCTGAATAATACAAAGCTCCAATATTTGCACCTCTATCAGTCCACATGTACTTGTAGATCCTTATCCATTGGCCACTGCTACATTTTGGTTAACCCTGATTCCTCCTGAAATCAACAAATAAACATTGTACAATTTCACATTATATCCAAATTAAAACTTCACTGCAACTGCATTTGTGTTATGCGTATTTATGCTCATAGGTAAACCTTATTAATTTGATGTCTTGTGTTGTTACGTTGTTGGGCATAGCTGTAGCTTAAGAGTGTCTAAACCATTATTATTATTATTATTAGTAGTAGTAGTAGTAGTAGTAGTAGTAGTAGTAGTAGTAGTAGTTGTGTGGTAACCAGTGTCATATGATGTAAAAGTATATAAATCTCACTGTAATAGGTTTGTTTGAATAATAACAGACCACCCTCTGCAACATTTTTGGGAAAATGAGATGTGCACTACTGACCAGAATAATAGATGCATATTCATTGTTTGCTATTAACTATAAGCTTGATCTTATAATGATTGTGATTATTATGATGTGGGACCATATTGAGGCCATGAACAAATAAGGGTATAGCCACATTATGAAATTTGCCACTCCCCAGCTAAATCAATGGGTCAAATTTGGCCACCCTTCTGTAAAAAGTCAATGGCCCTGATAATATAACTTTTTTACTCCTTGTAAGCTTCTTTGAGTTACTAAAAATGATACATAAATACCGTACATTTTCATAATTCATGTACGTTGGTACATTCTAATATTGGCTCTTAGAAAACACAATACTTTTAAATTACTCGCCTTTGCTCCTCCAAGGTTCTTCCATCTCCCATCCCCCATTCACCTTCTACTGTCAATACCACAACCCCCTCCCTGGTCCCATCATTTTTAGTGTGGTGAACAAATACTCATTAAAGCTCCACACAGACAGCAGCTGTTAATATGTAAAAGCCAGATAATTAAAACAGGTGAACATAATTGATTATCTTAAAAAATCATTACGTGTGACCAGTTTCTCCAAAGTCCAGTCAGGCATGTTAAATATTAAATGAGTAAATGCTGAATTCTGACATGCCTTTGATTATATTAGGTAGAGCCTTAAATCTTTAGTTAAATAATATTTATGATTGAAAATGTAACATAAGCACTACCTGTTCTGTCTGAAGAAAAAAAATTCAAATGAAGAAAAAAATGAAAGAAAGTCAAGCAGATGTCCCTTACTCTCATTATCAGGAGAAGGGGTCTGCTGCTGAGCAATGGCCTCCTCCAGGCTGTGGATGACGCTGCCCTTGTCACGGAGGCGCTGCCGATAGGAGCTGCGCAAGGCTTTCATCTTTCGCCGGTGCTGCACACGGTGCCTGCGCAGCTGCAAGCGATACTGCTCGGCCTGCTGTTGCAGCTGTTGCAGATGTGAGTATTGCTCCAGAAAGCTCAGTAGATGAGACATCACTGCCACCAAAGGAGACTCAAACACCTGCAGATCAACATATCAGACCCTGCAGCTCTTATACAATATTTTTATTTTCTATATTGCCTATTATTTACCCCAAATTCCAGCAATTCCAGCTGAAATGGCCTTGAGGTATGGCTCTTTACCTTTTCACCTGTCTCAGTATGGACACTGGAAACTCTTCTCTTTTCAGTTTCCTCTTTAAAAGACAGGAAGGCTGCCAAAGGTGTCTTCGGGACCGCGTAACTGTCATCAATGTCGCCATCTTCATCACTGTTAGATAGTTCATCGCTGTCACTGCTGCTGCTACTGCTGACTGCGATATAACATGACCATTAGAATTACACAAAGATAAATTGTATTTTTTGATTATCAGAACAATGAAGGAGCAAAAATAACACATTTAGTTTTATGGTACGAGTACAAATCCGTGAGTATCGGCCAATATACTGTATATACCCATCGTTTATGCTTTTAAACACTTAAAATATAACTATAGCTTTAAATTCATTACAAAAAGACACAACCTTCACTTCTGTAATGAAAAATAAAAAGGTAATTATGCAATTATAGATAATTTTATGTAAAGTGCACATAACATTTGAATAAAAATATCCCAAGAACATATGCAAGTAAGTTAATTTGTATGTAAATGTTTACAGTTCCAAAAAAATCATTTGCAAATCCTTTCCGTGTGATACAGCATTTAATTAAATCCCTTTTTTTTCGATATCCGAGCCACAATATTTCATTGGATTTGGATCAGTACAATCTCTAATTATAATACTTACTTGAATCACTAAATCTGTCACACTGCCTTTTTCCCAACCTGGGGGTGTGGGCACCTTTTCTCCTGCTCTCTGTTTCCATGGAAACATGGCCAGGCTCCTATAGTAGAGAGGCATTTGTGACAAGAATGTGATGTAAAAGTCAAACTCCTTTGAGTAGACTCTTTGAGTAACACTGTATCGGCTTGAGAAGTGTACATCTGATCCATGTCTGTCCTAGAGCCATCAAGAGCTTGTTTTTAAGCCTTGAAATGTTTGGCATTACCTTAGTCAAGATCTAAGATTTATTTTTTTATGAATGATAGAATCAGCTAGATTAGTAGGTCAGATCCAATCAGCTAATCACTGGTGTTAACCAATCAGACATTTAAAAACAGACAGTAATTGGATCATTGTTATTAGATAAACTTCCTGCTTGGTTGAAATGAAAATATCGGTCCCAATGGTACTTTTAATTCCAATAATACAGTATTACTATAAAATGTAATATGAACTAAGTAGCAGTATATGGAGATTGTAAGAGTGTTGTGTTTAGATTTACCTCTGTGGTCTCTCCACATGCTCCTTTAAGTGCAGTCTCCTCTTCCTTCTTAAAAACAGTGTAGAAGATGTAGACCAGCAGAGAATAGAAGGCATACATCTTTCTGGTGGTACACTTTACTCAGTGTAACATACACAGTGGAAAACACACTGTAGCATCTTTAGAACATCCCCCACTCTGCACTGCAACACGCACACAAAAGAGCAACACCAGACTAAACATATTTGCAGCCTACAGAAATCATATCCATGTTATATTTGCATTGCCTGCAGGACAAAAGAAGAGCAGATCAATCCATTCTCCTGGAAAAGACATAGATGTCCTCGATGACGACGCCGATTTAGGCGTGAAGCTGGGCTTCTGCTCTCTCAGGATACAGAGGACATTTCATTGCTGCTCTTTGTCCTTGCAGTGGAATGCATTGTTTAGTTCTTTCAGGTTGCCTGCAGTCTTACCCATAGATCACGCAGCACAAGCAGCAGCATTCTCCTCTCCCTCTACACTGGCCCAGATTGCAGCTCAATGTGGTGCTGATGAGCAGACCTTTTCCACCTCTCATTTTTTTCTACTCCTCCCCTCTTTCTCCTACGTGGACACCCTGTCCCTCTCTACTTTCCCCCTCCCTTGCTGAAGCCAGCTGCAGAAAGTGTACTCGGTGCAGTTCTGCAGAGAAAGAGAGTATTGACTGCATGCAGTCAGGGTCTCTGTGCTAATACAATGGTGCGGTTTTCAATAGGAATGGTTCCCGAGTGATGCATTTGACAAATTCGTTATTCCATAAGTAAGGAATAAAACGCAATGGGGCATGCAAGATGCATTTCAGTATCAGAATCAGGTTTACTGGCCAAGTGTGTTGACACACACACAAGGAATTTGGTTCCAGCTGTTGGTGACTCTCAAATAAATAACACTATACATTTAGCTTAGGCTTTATGAGAGAATACAGACAACACGAGACAATACAAATTAAATAAGAACACAATATACAAAGTATATGAGTATATGTGAGAGTGCATGATATTGCAAATAGCAGTATTGTACATTATATTAGATAAAGAGGTTACCTTAGGACTTTTGTACAATCTACCGCTGCAATAGTGTGTGTAACATATGGGGATGAAGTGATGAGTGACTGTTCTTACAATGTAGAACTTATAGATATGAAGCAGGGCACATAATTAATCAATGACATAGTTTTATAAATGTATAGTTGACATCTAATTTTGCGGCATGTCCACAAGACAAGTTAGTTCCCGTTATCAGTTTTATGTCATGTTACTTGTAAACAGTATTAACCTGACCAGCCTGTTTCCAGTTCTCTCATGCGTTCCAGAAAAAAAACTGAAATTGCAAACACGTCAGTCCAGAAGATTGTTCCTTGCCAGAAAATGTGAAGATGGAGCTTTATCCCTGACTGTGTCTAAACAATGACACTGGAGATTCCTTCCTTAAGACTCCTCCCATGTAGAAAACTATACAACATTAACAAATAATATACTTTTTTTTTTTAATTAAATAACATTTCTTAATTATAAGGTTTTGCCAGATAAGTCACTGTAAATGAGTTGTTAGCACAGAAAATAGTAATCAACCTGTGATATCACTTACAGGCGGAGCTTCTTTTAGGATTTGCTGTTAAAGAAAATAACTGAAGATGAACTTCCACTACACTGATGTACACTGACTTTAACCAGATGAGGCTGGTGTCACGCTCTGTGCGCTGACGTTACACTGTCCCTCATTAGTGCTCCAGGTGGTCCTCCTCTATCTGTGTTCTCTGTTTAATCTCTCAGTAATACCCCAGACACTGCAGAACATTTACTCAACTTCACCTAATCCTGAACATGTGCCAGCTAAATTTAGAGTTCTAAAAATAAATGTACTCTGGGGAACAAAAAAAGAGATCGATAAAAAAAAAAACATTTTATAATGACTTTCTGTCACTAACCATAACATGAGCCTGTACAATTTAGCACACTGGATTGTGTAAGATGTGTAAATGAAGCCATTCATTGTGTCGAGGCATTTACCTGGACTTAACTAAGAGTGCTTAAAGAACAGCTGTTTAAGTGCCATCCTGTAAGGTTAACAATTCTTTACCCGGAATCTTTCTTTTATTGTATGTATCTCTATATAGACAACAATGTGACTAAGAAAAGCACATGCAGATAGAGACGGAAAGAATTTATTTATTCATAATGTGATAAAAAAATATTACATAATATTATATGAGGATTCCTCAAGACTGGTAAACTGTCAACACAAATTCCAGATCAGGTCTTCTACTTTTTTACTTACAGCTACAATACATGCTTTATCTTTTGTTAGGAATAATTTTGACACTCTTGTGACAGTACTTCGATAGAGGGTCACGATTAGCGGAAAATTAGTATATGGACGTCAGCTGGGACACATCAAGTTATCAGGCATGAAAGAAGTGATACTACAGAATGACAGACTGGGAGCGCAGCCAACCAGAGAGCGAAAGACTGTGATAGAATAATCATTGGCTAGTTAAAGAGTTGGGTATTATAATACAGTGAGAGAAGTGTTTTCTTGCAAAACACGTAGGATTATTTTTTCTTCTCTAAATTGGCTGAAAGTTACTGATAGATAGTCAGATGATTTCTTTTCGTGTAATGGAAGCTGTTGTGCTGAAGAACCTTGCAGAGCTGAATAGAAGTCATTCTGCTTTCTAGAACAATCCCAAAAGGCAATGTGTACACTATTTATTCTCAGTCACATATACTATACTAACACATTAGTCCTAATTTGAGATACTGCCATAGATAACAGTGACTGATGAAAAGGTTTAAATGCTTACATTAAGGCACTTAAAAGTGTAATGAAAAAATGTGAGAATGACTTGTAAATGTATCATCGATTATTTGCAGTTATTTAAATACTTCTTAATCCAGACTTAATATGACTAAATGGTATCTTAAAACATCTGAATACAATATAAGCATTTTATGAAAGAGGTGCCATGTGACAAACTTTGCTCTCACTGCATTGTAAGTTTAAAGTAGGCAATGCAAGAAGCACATTTCTGTCATCACCTCACTGCTGCTGGCCAGCAAACGCGTTGTTTCCTGTGAGGTATAAAGCAACAGCACCACACTGTGGAGTCTCACCGTAAAGTAAAAGAAAATCACTTTTAAGTAGCATTCTTCTGTCTGTGGTAACTCTCAAGGATCAGTCCCAGGCCTTTAAGTCCTGAAGTAATGTATCTAAAGCTCTCTTTGTTATCCAGCACCCTACAGCCATGATGACTTTCAGGCTCCAATCCAGCAGCCCTCTGGCACCCTGTGAAGACATCAGAGTGACCACACTGCTGGCTCTAACCTTAGGGGCCACAAGAGCAGGAAGACTGAGGGCCACGCTGCTCACCACACCAGTTCCACTGGCAGCAAACAGACACACTGTCAGAGCACATGAGAGTGCTGATAAGGACGCACAGCGTGTCATGATCACCAAGCTGTCCTCTGACAGCCAATCGGAGAGCATCGGCAAAAGCGCTGAACCTATCAGGAGTACGTGGGCGGTCCAGCGATCTTCACTGAGCCATAAAAAGCCAAAGGCAGACAGAGATGGGCCCAGTATCTCCCCTGCCCATTCTAGATCTCTCTGAACCTGAGACAGAGTTTGGGGTAGAGGGATAATAGCCAGAAATGAAGAACTCGCAATGAAGAAAAAACCCACTGATGGAGCTCGGTGGTCCTGCAGAGAGATAGAGAGTAGATTGTACATATTCTTTTATATGATTGTGAAAAAATTAAAAAGCCAATTTACCATTTCAGCCTTTAAATGATATCCTGATACTGACTCATTTTATGCTACTTGTTACGTTGTTTTTGCAAACACTAATAATTTCAATTTTAATTTACTTTACAACTAAAACATTTTAGTGTATTTAAAAACATCTGCAATCGACCCTCTAGAAAAAAAAATCAACAATTACATCTATATATAATCTAGATATTTCTTTTTCTTGTACCTCTGTGGTCACTCAGTAAGGAACAAAGAGCAAATTTCTGTGTCCTGTATCCTGAACACTTACGTCTTGAACTTACTTCTGAGTTAAAGGTCAAACTTGGAAGCAGTTAGTGCACTGAGTAGCTGAATATAATTTCTTTATCATACCCTGAACAGGTGAAGAGCAGCAGATAGAGCTGAGAGCAACAGAATGATGTGTGAAGACACAGGGATCAATGCGTTTACAATGTCCATCAATGCCCTGAGGAGTAGTAGATAAAATGTGGTGTTGGTAAACAAAAATATATATTATCTCTCACACACACACACGCACACACACACACACACACACACACACACACACACAAACACACACACAGAATGAAATTTTTTACATAGAGATACACACTCAATGCCATATATGGATCTATATGATCAATAACAATATTTAAATAAGCTGTGGCATGATTTTTACATTTATTTTCATTTTTAAATAATGGGCCTAAAGTGTGTCAAAAAAACGTTCTCCCACCACCTCCATTAGCCTGGACCATTGGCACAATACAGATTGGGTCCATGGCAGTTGGCACCACATTCTGAACTACCATCTGTTTGCCTCAGCAGCAATCAAGCAAAATTAGACCAGGCTTCGATTTTGCAGTTTTCAGCTCTTTAGTTTTGTGAGTATATGCACACTGCAGCATCGGCTATATGCTCTTGGCTGATGGTAGAGGAAGTCGATGTGTTCTTCTAGGGTTGTAGGTCTTCCACATCATTATTTGAGGTGTTGTGCATCATGAGATGCTTTTCTGTTCACCACAGTTACACAGAGTTGTTTTGAAGTTACTGTAAGCAGTCGGTCGGCTTGAAACAGTCTGAAAACTGTTTTTTGTTGATTTCTATCAAGCGCTGTTTACTGGATAAGTAAAGTCTAGAGACTGTGATTGCGAAAATAAGGAGATCAGCAATTACACAAACAATCAAACCAACTCATCTGACACCAACCATCACGTCTTGGTCAAATTGGCAACATATCACAGGCGCTTGTGAAATGGCGGAGAGAACAGAGTTAACCGACGGCAGGAAAAAGTGTGCGTCCCAAGTCACCCAAAGCATAGAAGTACCACAGTGATGCATGAGCACATGAAGAGAAAACACAGTGGTGCCACGGATGAAGGCAAAAAATCAGCACGTTAAGCAAAAACTCTATAATCCTCCTCATGTGAAAATGGTACAGTTTAATGAAGTGCTATTGTGTAAACTCGTGACTCGCGAGCATCAATCAGCACAATCAGCTCGCTCGCGACATAGTGATGGATTGTTTTCAGTGTTTGTATATTTAATTTATGCATATATCATTTATTATACAAATTTAATTAATTATATATTCTAGACGCTTATCTCTTCACAAATGCTTGTGTATATTTAAACAAAAATTGTCAAAACAATGTTGTATTGAATTTATATAGAATTTTTTGCAATCTGCAAAATGTCGATTTACAAAAATTGCTTTATCTTGCATACGCAAATGCACGAGTGAATTAGTTTGAAGGAGAAATCCCCCACGCGCTCCTCAACAGGCAACGACTATAAACTTTAAAATGTCAAAATTAAAAATTAAACTCAATATATGGCTTTTGCATTTTTTAAAGTACACTTTTATACATAAATACACTGATTCAGGATTTTAGTTATAATAAGCAAAACATCTGATTAAATAAAAAACTTTATCAATTCATTTTAACTTTGAAATTGATTCATCGAAAGAGGGGGTTGTGTGTGTGTGTGTGTGTGTGTGTGTGTGTGTGTGTGTGTGTACAGTATGTACAGTATGGTATATAGCAGGCTGGAAGGTTACATTATTTTCTCTGTGAGCGTGTGTATTCTCTTGTTAAAACAAACCACAACATGGATGTTTGGGATACAAATCTTTGAAAATAAACCAAAAAACCCCTGCAAAAAGAAGTGGAGAACATGTAAACTATTTGCAGACTAGAAGTATACAGACATGAGCCTTTAGTGTGAGATTGTGTTCTGTCCTCTCACTACATCTTACACTGAAGGTACAGTATCTATGGCCAACTGGTTCTTTATGTATTAACGTTTAATAAAACACGTTATATTTTATGCCTAGCCACGACTTGTAATAAGTTATACAGAAAAACAGTCAGTCCTCTACTTACGGATAATGGTTCAATCCCAAATGGTTTTCTGTAGTGTTCATAGTGCACTACATAAAGTACAGAAACACAGTTTTATCATTTTACATTTTTTAATAACTTCTATTAGAACTGTCATTTGTGTAAGCCATCACTCTAATAATACATTACACACTGTGCAGAAGAAGCAGATGTCGTATGTGGGTTATACTGCCCTCTGTGGCGGGGAGTCACATTACACATTTGGTGGATCTCTAAAAAAAAATTCGACGAAACCAAAAACGAACATTAAAAGATTAATTTAGCTTAGCACACACACACACACACACACACACACACACACTCATATTTACTTAATTTTACTACATTTTAAAGTCAAATATCTTACTTTTTACTCAACTACATTTTACAGAATCAGTCGGGTTTTTTTATTTTATTTTATGAAATGTATAAAAACAATCACACAAACACACAAGCACACATCAAGCCACCAATCAGGGTATGTTTGAAACCTTTTTTTGATTGCCGCTTTATTTGTCTCTACTTATCACCAACATAGAATATGGAAGAAACTCCCTATGCTAATTTGCCTCAACAACCATGGCCTTATTTTCAGTTATTTGTGTGATTTTATTTTATTTTTTCAAGTAGTTGAAACAAAGGTTTTGTGCTCATGACAATTTTAAAAGATACCAATCAGTGTTTGACTTGTTAATATCACTCTATTAAGAGATGGGTGTGGTATATATACAGTGAGGAAAATTAGTATTTGAACACCCTGCTATTTTGCAAGTTCATCCACTTAGAAATCATGGAGGGGTCTGAAATTGTCATCGTAGGTGCATGTCCACTGCAAAAAAATCCAGAAATCACAATGTATGATTTTTTAACTATTTATTTGTATGATACAGCTGCAAATAAGTATTTGAACACCTGAGAAAGTCAATGTTAATATTTGGTACAGTAGCCTTTGTTTGCAATTACAGAGGTCAAACGTTTCCTGTAGTTTTTCACCAGGTTTGCACACACTGCAGGAGGGATTTTGGCCCACTCCTCCACACAGATCTTCTCTAGATCAGTCAGATTTCTGGCCTGTCGCTGAGAAACACGGAGTTTGAGCTCCCTCCAAAGATTCTCTATTGGGTTTAGGTCTGGAGACTGGCTAAGTCATGCCAGAACCTTGATATGCTTCTTACAGAGCCACTCCTTGGTTATCCTGGCTGTGTGCTTCGGGTCATTGTCATGTTGGAAGACCCAGCCTCGACCTATCTTCAATGCTCTAACTGAGGGAAGGAGGTTGTTCCCCAAAATCTCGCAATACATGGCCCCGGTCATCCTCTCCTTAATACAGTGCAGTCGCCCTGTCCCATGTGCAGAAAAACACCCCCAAAGCATGATGCTACCACCCCCATGCTTCACAGTAGGGATGGTGTTCTTGGGATGGTACTCATCATTCTTCTTCCTCCAAACACGTTTAGTGGAATTATGACCCAAAAGTTTTATTTTGGTCTCATCTGACCACATGACTTTCTCCCATGACTCCTCTGGATCATCCAAATGGTCATTGGCAAACTTAAGACGTGCCGGGACATGTGCTGGTAAAAGCAGGGGAACCTTCCGTGCCATGCATGATTTCAAACCATGACGTCTTAGTGTATTACCAACAGTAACCTTATGTCTCTCACAGTGGACATGCACCTACGATGACAATTTCAGACCCCTCCATGATTTCTAAGGGGGAGAACTTGCAAAATAGCAGGGTGTTAAAATACTTATTTTCCTCACTGTATATATATATATATATATATACAGTGAGGAAAATATATATAGACACACCTACAGTGAAACGTATAGTCTAATATATATAGTCCATAGTTCTTTTCGGCAATTTTCTCCCTCTTCTTCTTCTCATATATAGCATGGTGGGCCAAGGGTCCTAGTTTGGGCATCTTTGGTAGAGGGTAGATTCAGGCACATACCATTCAAGTGTGCGATAATTGCCCAGTGCCTGCTGAAAGCTTACTGGCATATATTTGTGAAGATTCAATACTATTATAGAAATGCGGAGAGCTTTGTTAAACTAATTTGTTGACAGTGACCTCGTGCCCCTGATACCTTTTGGCTCTCTAAAAGAAAAAAAGAAAAGTTATTGGAAGTTTCAAGTGTATAGACAGAATCTTTATTTGAACATTGGATATGCCTCTGTCATTCTTTACATATTGCTGAGTAACATGTTGTATACACTACCATTTCGCACTGGCTCTAAAGTTTTCTTGTATAAGAGAAAATACAAGATTAACACAAACTATTTACACAAACACTAACAACACAGGTTTTAGCAGAAAATCATGTCATGCACGTCCCTTGAAGAATGTGATTTATCAAGAAAAAAGAAAGCATTAGATCTGTTTGAAAAAGTTAATGCAATAATCACAAACACATTCTATCCTACATTATAAGCTTATTTGAGCTACACAAATCCTTTCAAAAAAAATGATTGACTACAGTAATATATTAAGCTCTAGGACAGGCTATAACTTTGTAGGGCTTGGCTTTTAGGACCACGCTGGCCACACCACGCAGGTCAGGCAGGGGCTCCTCAGTGCTGGCAGGAAGAAACTGAAAGTCCCGTAGCAGATAACCAGTAAAGAGAAACATCTCCATTTTAGCTACGGACTCCCCGAGGCATAGCCGAGCACCCCCACCAAACGGCATTAGAGCCCGAAGACATCGCCCGTCTCCCTCCAAAAAGCGCTCTGAAATGAAGAACATGCCCTATAACATTATAACAAGAACATTATTAACTCCTGATTTATGTATTTCTTGAGGTATGTCATATAATAGGAGAATATTTGTTAATTTACCTGGTTTGAAGTTGTATGGGTCAGGCCAAACCTCCGGATCATGATGAGCTCCGAATAAATTGGGAATAACAATGGTGTTTTTGGGGATAAAATATCCTGCAATGCTGAAGGAGAAATCATGCTTCATTAATGTTCATTAAGACACCTGTGCAACACTGCAAGCATATGTACAGTATTTCTCAAATGTATTATACTGCTTAAGGCTAGAATTGAGTTTCATGCTATGAGGCACAGGTGTCATATAAAGTCCTAGTAAAGTTCTTTAGACTTCAAAACTCAAAATAGATAGATAAACTAACAAAACTTATTTTCACTGATTGTATTATGTTTGTCTGCTAGCACCTATTGCCCTGTTAACAGTCCTTTTTAAATTTCCCTTTATGAAACATGTGGACACCTGACTCAGTAGGTTACTGTAGCTCTTCCACTCCAGCCTTGGTAAACTATGTCTTCATGGACAGTGACAGTGTAAAGCTGTCATGTTTGGGCTAAATCCTATAGTTTCAGTGAGATTTTTAAGCGACAGTGACAAAGACATACAAATACAATTATGAATTATGTGTGTAAACAGTTTGGGGAAATATGCTGGTCAGGTTTCCACCTATTTTAGGCCATGTAGTGTAAGTAAAGTGAGTTATACTGTTTTTAATTGCCTATACGTATACAATAAATAGTCTTGTCCACCCAAGTGCAACAAATATTCTACTTATTTGTTACTATCTGTTAGTATCTTTTTATGAGTGTTTGCACACATTTTAGTTGAGCATTCAATAATCTTTCTCTGCATATATGTGACAAGAAAAAGCATGCAATAACCGGCAAAACAAAGTATCCCAAGACTGCATTGCTACTTCTATGCCACTGTGACATTCTCTAATGAAAATCATATACTTCATCTGTATTTAAATCCTCAGTCAGTGTGTTCTGATGGTTTGTATATCTGCTGCAGTTACCTGCTGTCCCTTATGGCTCTGTGAGGTACAGCAAGTGGAGCCACAGGTCTCAGTCTCAACACCTCATTAATTACTGCACACAGATAGGGCAGCCTATGTCTGTCGCTGTAGCGAGGATACTGACCCTTCAGTACGCTGTTAAGCTCCTCGTACACTTTAGTCTGTACCTTTAGTAAAAATCAAAAGCAAACTGAGAGAATAAGAGAAAAGGCACAGACAGCAGCATGTAGAGAATGTTTTCTGTTTTTGTTTTTTGTATATTAGACCTCACTGATCACTGGGATAAAGGGAATAATTTGACTGGGAAATATAAGAATAGCAATCATTTAAACCCTGTAGGTGCCATGGAGTGACAAAAATTCTTCCAGTCTTTTGTATTATAACCTCTGGCCTGTGTAAGAGGAAAGCAATGGTCCAGTTGAGCCAGGCAGCAGTCGTCTCTGTTCCCCCTATGAGCAAATCCACTGTAGTCATATGTATATGGCTGTCTGTCAAAGTCTGTAGGATGGGAAATGGACAGAAAAAGGACAAACTTGAAATATTAGGAAATACACATCAAAGTCCCTGAAAAACTGATCTTTAACGTTGCCTATTTTTAAAATAATAAAGCAATGACAATTCCACTGTGCACAATGCAAGCTCCATTAAGATATGGTTTACATGACTGGGAGTGGAAGATCCTAACCCTATTGAAAACTTTTGGGATGATTTAGAATGCTGAGTGCCATAGTATGCACTCTGGACTTATTTCTTAGACTGTTGAAGAATGTTTATGAACAGCTGGGTAACTCGGACTAATGAAGTGACAATCAGTAAATGACGATGTCATGCTGATATCCTGTAATATAATATTTATTACTTTCATACTTGCTTACCATCTTGGGTTCTCTTCCTTCTGGTGATTGAAGGAACTGAAGAAGGGGTGCAGCAAAGTCTTTACTATCTTTCTTTCGCTGGATACATAAATAAGATGTAAGAATATGATATTCACTGCATGGTCTGCATTTTTTATTTATTTATTTATTTTTTACCTTAAGCTCATCTAAGTGGCCTCCAATGAGCTCATCTCTTTTAGCTACCTCTCTCATTAAACGAGTAAAGGGAGCATTTGGCAACTTCTAGAAGAATTGAATTGTGAAAAAGATCAGAATAATAGCAGACCGCATGGGGGAAAAACAACATTAATGTATTTTAAGATTCCCTGAGCAATTGTGTGTTACTCTGAGCAGAGGGAATGAATCCAGAGCTGAGATACATGGTGATCCCCACAGAGACACGATCCTATTCAGGCAGCTGTGCATCTCCTGAAGATGTACTGAGCTCTTCTCATACTAAGGAGAAGAAAAAGACTGATGGATTAGGACTGATATTTATGGTATTTGGCAGACGCCCTTATCCAGAGCGACTTACAACTGAGCAGCAGAGGGTTAAGGGCCTTGCTCAAGGGCCTAGCAGTGGCAGCTCAGTGTTGGTGGGATTTGAACCTGTGACCTTTCGATCCAAGGTCCAATACCTCTACCACTGAGTTAACACCTCCCTCATTTAGGCTGTTGTTAAATTTGAATATGTAAGTGTGTGTTATAGGATGATAGGCCATGCAATGAGACTAACTGATTTTCCAAACGCCAGCATTGTAATGATATTGCTGGTTGCTACAGTGAAGTCTTCAGACAGGTCCACAGGTTTGCTATTATAGTCCAGTAAAACCTGATAAAAAGTGAAAAATTGCATTTATTGACTTGCATGACTGTTTACAACTACAACCAGGGCCTTATTTTTTACAAATCGTATTAAAGTGGAAATATATATATATATATATATATATATATATATATATATATATATATATATATAAAATAAAATAAATTTTATATATATACATTTTTATATTTTTATTATTATTATTATTATTATTATTACAGGTTTTTTTATTATATATATATTTTTTTACATAATTTGGTGAATTTTATGTAATTTAAACAGGGGTATAGATATCATATCTAACATAAGAAGATCACAAAGATTATATTGTACTCTATTGTACTCTAATATCTAAAGGTAATTGAAAGCCACACAAACCCAGTTGCATTCTGTACCTGTCTGAGGTTCAACATTTGCTTTTCTATCAGACAGTGAAGAGACTCAGCAACACAACGCTGCAAAGCACCGTGGGCCATGCGTCTGTGGGACTTCCACTCCTCGCTGTAATCCCCCAGAGAGATGGAGAAGCCCCCACCTGACACTTTATCAGCTGATAGAAGAGTGGATAAAGAAACAGACAGTAAAGAAGGAGCATGCTTTTATACAGTTTAGCAGAGAATATAGTAAATGTATAGTATATTCATTTAAACATGGAGTATATAAAACATTACCTGTGTATGAATGTGGCCTTCCTGCAAAGTCTGACCATTTTTTGACCAGAGCCTCACGAATTAATTCACTACTGTTTAGAAACACCATAGCTACACAAAAGATAAAAAAATAATTATAACCATCGGATTTTGGATTGCTTCAGGTAATATGGCTTAAAAGATTAAATGATAAAAGTAAGGAATTGTTATTTACTGGTGCTTCCACAGCTGAGACGGTAGATATTCCCATATTGACGAGCAAGTCTAGTCAGGTATATGGGCAAATGATCCTGGCTAAGCTCAAACATGTTTCCCAGAAAGGGAAGAGGTGTAGGTCCAGGGAGTGAGTTAGCAAGGGAACGAGGGAAAAGCAGGGAGAGGCAATGCAGAGGTTTAGATATAGTGGCTAGAGAAAAAAAAGAAAAAATATTCTTGGTGCTGGTCATATGATCAAAAATGTAATGCAGTTTGACTTCTTGATATCAAGCACTTTTATTTGTGTGTCTTTTTTATGGTACTCATTCTCTGGGCTAATGTAAATTGATCGAACAGTATAAGAAAAAGTCAGTGAAATAAAGAGTCATAGAGTTGGATACTGATGTGTAAAAAAAAAAACCCTACAAATTAAACTATTTATTTACTTGGACATGACAGACCCTGATGCTAAACCTTAAAAAAAAATTAGGAAGGATATATTAAATGCAACTACAAGGTTTATTACATCTAATGCATTAATCAATATACTGTAAGGCTGCTTTTTTGTAATGAGTCAGATTTACTGGGTCTAAATATTAAAAACCAAAATTAACTATGGCCTACAGGAAAACTGAATCATTTTATAACCTTAACTTGACTCTCTGAGAGCTGACTTGAATTAGTTTATTAATCAATTGAGTTTGCACTTCTTTTCTATTTCAGAGAGCACATATAAGATGTTTATACACTGGCTTACTGTAAATGCGATGCTAAACAAAACTTCATTTTCCATTTTTTTCCTTTTTAATTTATTCAAGTGCCCGCCTGAATGCTATAGTTTTACCCTGTTTTACCTTTCTCACAGTCCTGTTACATCAAACATACATGACCTGCAAAATCTACTTGCACTTAACCAAAGAATGTCCTTACCTTTAGATTGACCACTTCTTTTGACATCTTCATTACTTTGTAAAGTGCATTGCCTTACAAGAAGACAGACTAACACCAAGAGAAGAAACAGCAATGCAGCTGCTCCTACAGTTACTGCTATTGAATACATGGAGTGACGTCTTCACGTCTTTGTGTCTGCAGTCTAAAATAACTCTGCTCATTTATTCATTTCCTTCTTTTATACCAATCAGGATGTTCTGTCCATCCCATTTTAAATCAAGGAGAGGTAAATATTGGTTTAACCTTCAGCTCAGTGTCACACAAAGTAAAGATGAATGAGACATGTGGATAATTAGTTTTATTGCTTCATCTGAAACCTAGTAAACTAAATGCTAAATGATGCATATTACAGTGCACACAAATTTAATAATTGCTAAGTATGAATGAATAGTAGAGTGCAAAAAGAGTACACTATGTTTTTGTTCATATTTGTATATAATATTAACGTCAAAAATCTTTACCTTGATACATTACCCCAGGAGATCCTGGCAAAAAAAATTAAGTGATTTATATGAAATCAAAACAGTTATTCAGCAGATATTCATCATTACTACACTGCCGCATAGTATTCAGTCGGAAAAGGTGAATCAAAGGTGCGCATTGTGGATGTGGAATACTGTTTGTAGCCAAACCAAAAAATGAGTTTAAAATCGTTGCTGTTAAACCAAACTGGCCAAAGTGGCATTTTAGTAAACTGCTACGTAGAAAAATGGCTTCATTGTTCAGCTGAGTGAACACATAGGGCCTCTGTGAGTATTTCACCCCCCCATTCGTTCATGCTGTATTTTTGAACATATATATATATATATATATATATATATATATATATATATATATATATATATATATATATATATATATATATATATATATATATATATATATATATATATATATATATATATATATATATATATATATATATATATATATATATATATATATGACTTTATAATAATGTTCTACCAATAAATTACATTTACTATAAATAGTATTACAGCATAAACTAAACTCTTTGTATTTATCTAAAACACTTTACTATTGACACAGCAGAAAAACATACAGTTGAAGGATAAGGGTCTTGCTCAAGGACCATGGGAGTTTTGATTACTTTTTTTAATGACCTTCTACTCTGTAAATCTAAACCCTAACCTATAAAGTAGGGATGCAGCGAATATTCGGCCACCGAAAGACTTTGATCACCGAAACAACACGGCTGAAACAGTGTGTTGTGATGACGCAAACAGAAACCGCGGCCTGCACGTGCATGTCTAAAACAACATGTCTGCGGTGTGGACGTATTTCAGTATATCTGAGAAAGACCCACGGATAGCGATTTGCAAAACATGTGACGCTGAAATTTCGTCTGCAAAGACTTTCTCCACGTCGGGTTTAATTTATCCCCTGAAATCCAAACATCCCGATCGCTATGCTGAATATCAGAGGAACGCAAACACATAGAAAAGCAAAACCCCTCCGAGCATGCGCACTCCGTCTGTGGCGGACGTTTTTGAAAAGGCAGGAAGTTTCCCAGTGATAGTGTTGTATTGTATCTTTAAGCAGTTGCACTTGTTCTGAATGCACTTTGTTTTTATGAAAGAACATATTTAATTTCACAACCTTTCAGAAGGCCAGAGGGCCTGTACATTATTATTTAATGTACACGAGTGCATTTAAGTTAAACATTTAAGACTAAATTTAAATTTATTTTATACTGTGCATTGTTGCAATGTGCTATAAATAAATATTTTCATAATTTGTAATTAATTAATTTTTTGAAACTTTAATATCAATTTATGCAATTGAAATGCCTTGATTTTAGTAAGTTTAGTACACAGCCATAGCCATAAATGCAATGGTAATAATAATTGCCATAATTTCTTTTGGTGTTTCGTTTTTTTCGGTTTTCGGCCTTGCTTTCCTCTTTTTTCGGTTTTCGGTTTCGGCCAAGAATTTTTATTTCGGTGCATCCCTACTATAAAGCACAACTTCCTTCAAATACAGTCTACAGTCTACAATCTTGTATTTATTTATTTATTTGTTCATTTATTTATTTATTTGTTTATTTGTTTGTGTTTGTATTTATATTTATATTTATATTTGTATATGTTGGTGTTGGACCAAAAACCCATTCACAATCCAATTTTTCTGATATTTGCATTTTATTTCTACAAAACCTCTTTATAAAAAATGGAACAGAAGAGAATGTTAGTGTATAACCTTTACATCCAACAAAATGTAACAGTGCATTCATTTCAGTAGCGGTGTAACAAACTCTCCAAATATTTGATAAGAGCCTAGTCCTTATAATATACAATAATATGAAAGTAGATATTGTGGCATATATATATGTATCCTGGAGACATACCTAATTCAAACGAAATGTTTAAAAAAGTTAAATGTTCAATAGATGATTGACTATTTATATAAAATTTGATTCGTCTTAACTTTATCACAGAATTTGGCACAGTAACTGTAAAACAAAAGGTGGCTATGTATTGTCTAAATGTATGTACAGTGTGTGGGTAGAATGTGAAGGTTGTACAGTGTATCTGCGTGGAGCGACTTTTCACTACATGTTCTAGGTTTGGGAGTTCGGGGTCACATGGCTCGGTGAGGCAGGACGCAGCTTCATCTCGGTAAATGGGAGGGAGATGTCCTTGCCCTTCCAATCAATCCACACTACTCCCTGATAAATACACACAATACACTGTAAATTCACAGACAATTTTTTTAACCCTAAATATAGCTCACACAATGCAGTAGCCAATAATATTTACCTGGTCCTTTGAATAGGTTGCATAGACACCATTAAGATTGGCTTTGTAGCAGTTCTTATACCACCAGCCTCCCATGTACTTCTTTGCACAATTGGTACTATTATTGCCGGGTCCCTTGTCTATTGTTGAGAAAGGACAACCATTGTGGTATCTCAACGAATCCCCTGCAACCAAATGCAAACACAATTACACTACATGTAAAATACACTTTTATGTGTGTATTTCATTGTCAGCACTCTTTTTACCAGCTGTGCCAGAGTATCCAGACACTTCAATAGTGTAATGATCCACCTCTGGCCCCACAGAGAAGTTGGAGTAATGAGCGTAAGCCGTGTCATTTCTTAAACGCAAATCGATGCGGAGGCTCATTGGTTTCATGCTAGTCAGAGCATGAAGGATGTCGTTTCCTGAAATTGGACAACCATGGTTAGAAGAGCTAAGAGACGAAGATAATACAAAATAAGCCCTAGGAGCTTACCAAGCCAAAATTCTGCACTCATCTCTCCAAAGCCCTTGCTATAATCTTTCCATTCCCTGAAGAAATCAGTAGATCCATCAACTCTCCTCTGGAATACCTAGTAAATAAGTTTCTTTTAATAAATGTTTGTATTTGAAACATACAAGATGATGAGGAAGAAATATTATTCTCAAACAAAGCATTAAATCTGCATAGTCAAACCTACTGTCCAGCCTCCTCCATCAGTCTCCATATCACAGTAGACGCGCACTGCCGTTCCACCTTTACCCTCAGGGTAAATCTCAGCCTCTCCTGACTTTTTCATGCCATTCAGCAGCACCTGGGAGCATTCAGCTGGGTATAGGTAAGGCAGTTGAGCTGTGAATGGAAAAGAAGAGGTTAGACACTGTGGCAGAAGAGCTATAAACCCAAAGTTTAGAGAAAACATCCAATCAGCTGACCTGTTGTGAATGAAGAGGAAACAACACTGATGTAGTGGCCCTCACTTTCTCCATCTACTTTTATAGTGTAGTGAGAAGATGCCACCAGGTCAGTTATTTCATATTGGGACACAGTTGGGTTAAGGATCACCTCCTGTTCAGGTAAGGAATTAAAGTTTTATATCATTTGATTAGATTACAATGCTAATTTGATCATTGGAAATTTACTGGGAAAAACAAGCAAAAATGTGATCAGCTACTTTAATTGAAAACAAAACGAAAAAAAAATACATATAAGGCATGCTGCGGCAGGGGTTCGATTCATGGTCAGGGAACCAACCCCAGCCATTAGGGTTGCACAAGCCAGTGCACTCTTAGTGCCGGTCCCAAGCCATAAAAACATGTGCCAAATCAAACATGCGGATCATGAATACAGATGATGGTGACCCCTAACGGGAGAAACCGAAAAAAAATGAAAAGGTATGAATAGAAGACTTGCAGTATAATGTTCGTACACATGGCCAAAAAATCTGTGGGCACCTGGTTATCACACCCATATGTGACCCATCCCTAAACCTTAAACCAAAAGTGGAAGCACTGAATTGATGATGAGATCTTAGTATGCACTAGCACTACAGTTTCCCCCTCTGTATTTAAGAGTATGAGCATAACAATGCCCTTGTGTACAATGTAAGGTCCATGAAAACATAATTTGCCAAAGTTGTTGTGCAAGAACTTGAGTGGGCCACACAAATCCCACTGAATAACTTTGTAATGAACTGGAACACGGACCTCTTCACCTCACTAATGCTCTTGTGGTTGAATGGTTAATTCCCCACAGCTTCACTATACAACCTGGTGAATAGACTTCCCGGAAGCAAATGGTGACTAAATCTAGAATGGGAATGCTTTAAAACCACATAGTGGTGTCAAGTATCCGCTTGGCTATACATACCTTAACCTCTTCTCCAATCTGGTATGTAAGTCTATAGCTTCTGAAAGATAAATGAGTTGTCTTCCATGAAATCAAAGCTGAATTCCAGGTGACTTGACTGGGTGTCACTACCTGGAGCTTTACTCCTGGAAAACATTCAATTACATGGTATCTCACAATTCTGGCAAGTAAAACGCTGAGGATGGAAGACAGTAATTTCAAAGCAATTTAAAGTAAAGGAAGTATTTTTACAGTTTCCCCACTTAGTACATATAATTCATGCCTTAAATATATATATGTTAGGGGTGTAAAGGTACACAAAATTCACAGTTCGGTACGTACCTGTAAATCATGGTTCCGTTTAATTTTGTTTACAGTTAGGGGGAAGAAATGCAAAACATAAAATTGCTTGTCATTTTTTATTACCAGTTTATTATTATTAACATTTGTGAACATCAACAGTTTACATTTTTAGAACAGTTTTAAATAAAATGCCTGCTTGGTTAAATAAGACATAAAATAATATTTGATGAAAATAAAATATATAAAAGTAAAATCAAATGAATTAATCAAATTAATGCAATAGATTTTTTTTAATTGATTAAATTGAGTAATCGATTAAATTGGCACAAATTAATTAATTCAATAAAAGTAAATAAATGTAAAAATGTAATGAAATAGTTAACATTTGTTAGACCCTATTTGGTTGATACAGATGTGTGTGTGTGTGTGTGTGTGTGTGTGTGTGTGTGTGTGTGTGTGTGTGTGTGTGTGTGTGTGTGTGTGTTAGTTTTACATATAATATTTAATTTACTAAAGATATGTTCTACATAAGTGTTGTACATATTTTAGCATACATTAACAAATGTCTTCATTCCTTCCCTCCTTCATTTATTCACTCCTGCGGAATTGAGAAATTCCTGCAGCAAATGCTAAAGAATCCATAGACTGTCCATGCTACACTGTCATAAAAACGTTGGCAGGAAGTGACTGTGATTTCACGCATGCACAAAACAAAATCTGAGTTTTACAACACATTACAAATTGTATTTCAGCACAATACAAATCATATTTCTGGTACAGAGTGAGTAGCCACAGTGGCACTGTGCTAAAGCTAGTTTCTTTTACATCCCTGACATTGTTGTGTATGTTTTCAATTTTATTAATAATAACAAAAGTGACACTGAGCTAAAGTGCAAGTCACTAAACAAACTTTCGGTCCGCCGCGTAATACGTTTGTGAAGGAACACACACATATAATTATATTAATGATGATGATTAATGATTTTGCTGTTCTGACATACCACTTTTTGTTGTAAAGGTTGTGGAAACAGAACTACTCTGGAGACTGTGGTGTTGGCTCATGATTTTTACTGTATAGAGGGTAGATCTGTGTAGACCTCTCAGCTGGTGCTCCACAGAAGTTCCCGACAGCATCACAGTCACTGTCACATTAGGAGCTTAAATTTCACAACAAATTGGATAAGGATTAAAAACAACATAATATCGCTCATCATCCGACAGCTAAAAACACTAAAGATTAATTGGTCTTACATTTTGTGGATCCATAAATGAGGATATAATGATCGACTTTAGCTTGAGCAGGCTTCCATACCAACAGTGCTTTACTGTCTGTGACATTCACTGCCTGAAGTTCAGTGGGGGAATCAGGCACTAGAAAGAGAAACAGATCATTACAAATGACCTCCTAACACTAGCGTGCAAGTTCTTGACATATTGTATACCTGTAACAACTGAGGCTGTTGTCGCTTCACTCTCTACTGTTCCCATAACTGATCTGACACTAATGTCATACTGGGAACCAACAGAGAGCTTGGAAATAAGAACATGGGACAACTGGGAGTCAACAGACATGGACCCTGTCACACCTGAAAAGTAAAAGTATACTCCATGTCACAAATCATATCAAAGCATTTATAACCAGGACATGCAGTAAATGTTATTGCCCTCTATAGTACCGTTTGCAGAATTTGTGTATGTCACTTTGAATCCTGTTACTGTGCTTTTAGGTTTGGTCCAAGACAAGGCGAGCGATGTTTCTGTAATGTTGCTGATTTGGAGTTCTGTCGGTGGTTCGGGTCCTGGGAAAGGATATGGGAAAGCAGGCTGAAGATCTTTACAATTCATGGGAGAAATATAAGGTGCTTTTCATTTTTAAGCATGCATGACATTTATTTGGTACTGATTATAAAAAAGTAATTCATTAATTAACAGTTTTTATTAGGGTGAATCTGGATAATTTTATAGCATTTGAATAACTGTACATATTCATATAAACGTATAAAGGAAACATACAATCCAAGTACTATTTGTAAATGTCTAATTTCCAACTGCTCGTCCTCTTAAAGGTTTGTATCAGCTAGCAAATGTCAGTCACAGATCAAAGATCAGAGGTTGTTGACTGTTTACATTTACATGAAATGATTCTCTTACCATCCGATTGCCATTTACGTATATTGCTGCACTTAATATGTTTTAGGTTTAATTTCTCTGTAAATTCTATAAACGATAGTGTTAAAGACACTACAGTACAATGTTAGACTCGAATTAATAATGAATTATAAAAATAATGATTCCATTGTTTGTACAAAAAACTTTGCAGATGAACAATCATTAAAACACACTATTTTCAAGTCAGTTGAAGAGATGTTTACATTCAGTAGCATGTTATTGCCTTAATTTCTATGCAGAAGTGAAAGTATGATTATTTACCTGTGGAGACAAACAAACGGTGAACTTTGGATCGTACATGAGGACCAGAGCCAATCAAGGACACAGAGTATCTTTTCTGTGGTCGGAGATTCTTAAAATGATAGGAGCGAGCACCCCCAGCAAGAATCTGTGACAACTTCTCTGCACTCTTTTTATCAGCTTTTCCAGTGTATCCTTTCGAAGAGGTTCTGTTTGAACTATATAACTCATCCGCTTTAATATCACCTTCTTGACTTTTCTCAGCTTCATCTGCATCATCCTCATCACTTCTTCCTGGCAAAACTTCCCTCCTTGTTACTGTGAAAGTACTAAATAATCCTTGAGGAGCTTCCCATGTGATAACAAACCCTGTGGCAGTTATGTTCTGAACCTTAACTGGTCCAATATCTATGAATTTATTTGACCTGTTAACATGAGCTTTAGAAATTGTGATATTTTTCAAATCGCTGTTTGCTTTAGTCTTTCTAGATCCATCTTCTTTGAGACTGTGGTGAAAACTCTTGTCTTTGTCACTGGCGTTAGTTGCATTTACAGCTTTCTCTTCTATTCCCTGTGTGACATCTGTTGTCTCATCACCTTGTAGAAACTTCTTGCCTTTCTGGCTGGGAATTTTTTCACTTACATCGTCCACTTTTCCCTTTTGAGGTGTTCCTTTTCTAATAAGTGTGCCGTTACCCTTGTGAAGCTTTTTGCCCTTTTCAATAAAAGTAGACACAATCAGATGTTTGTCCACTTTTTTCTTCTCGTCTGTCACGTCATTAAAAACTTTTGTCTCATTGTTCTGAAGCAACTTTTTGTCCTTCTCAATGGACATTGTTACTCTGTGCGATTCATTAATTGTATCATTGCCCTGGTGTAGCTTACTCTCCTTTTCAGGAATCACGGTTATGTTTGCATGTTTCTGCTCTGGTTTTTTCCCCTGTATAATCTTAACTTTTGTCTCATTCCCTGGCTTTAACGTCTTCCTTTTCTCACTGGAAGCTGTAACATTTCTCATTCCAGAGGTTTTTTCTTTAGTCTGGTTCTTTCTGTCTTGTTCAGTAAAATTTGTTACATTCAGATGCTTGTCCATTTTTGTCTTTCCTGATGCATCTTGAAGAGGTGTGACATTGCCCTGGTTTAGTTTCTTGTCCTTTTCCGTGGAAGTGGTCACATGTACATGTGTTTCCCCCTTTTTGTTTCCAAGTATTGCTTTTCTGTTACTCTCACCCTCCTCAGGCAACTTCTTGTCTTTGTTGATAGCAGCTGTAACATTCAGAAAATTGTCTGTTGTTCTTTTTCCTGATGATCTGTCCTTAGGTAGGTTGTTGCTTATATGCAACTTTTTGTCTTTTTCAGTGGCCACAATAGAAAGTTTTTCCACTTTCCCTTTAATCGATCCTTCTTTTGGTTGTGTGCTATTGCCCTGGCTTGGCTTTTTCTCATTTTCAATAGAAGAAGTAACATTTGAGTGTTTTTCCACCATTTTCTTTTCAGATGATCCTTCTTTAAAGACTGTCACACTTTCCTTGTGTGGCTTTTTGTCTTTCTCAGTGGATATTGTTACACCGGGATGCTTCTTCAAAATGTTCTTTTCGTGGCCTTTGTGTTGTATTTTATCCCTTCCTTTTAACTCTTCTGATGCATTTGAATGCTTTTCCAACTTTTGAATCACAGATGTTCCACCTTTAAGAACTTTCATATCACTGTCCTGCGGTGGGTTTTTTTCATTTTCAGTAGAAGTCACATTAGACAAAGCCAACTTCTCTTTATCTAAATTTGTTTGAACATGTACATTAGTTAACTGTTCAGTGCCTTTTGATAATGTGATCAAAACCTTTAACAATCCAGTAGATTTCTTCTCAGTGCTTGGAGTCACATTATGATTCAGAGGCAAATCTTTGCTTAGTGAAATCTTTTCTGTGGTTGCTGGACCTCTTGGTTGATCTTGATGCTTTTGCTTTTCCTCTTTGTCCTTTGTATTTATTATTGTTTCATTTACCTTTAATTGTACTTGGGATGATGCCACTGGCTTGACATCAGAAGATCCCTTGATAGCACCTGTAAAAATCAACAAAAATAGCCAAAAGAATTTGCCATTGAAATTATATTAGTTCTTAAAATCTAAACACCTTTTCAATAGTCATGTGTCTCACCTTTGCTGCAGTCAGTGCCAGTGAAACCAGCCTTACACACACATTTTCCGTTGACACACTTTCCATTCTTGTTGCAGTTATTTGGGCACGGTACTCCAGAACAGAGGGTGCCTATACACATAGGCAAACATTCTGTGGTTTGAAAGCAGCAGATTTATTCAAGCATCAATATAATGGCAGTATCCACTTAATTCACCAATAAATGAACCTTCATCCCAAGCACTTCACGAGGATCACAGGGGATTTTACTCAATTACTATATATTTCCTGTATAACAGCACATTGCTACTAATCAGCTTGTGTTTCGTGCAGTTTCCTGTGTTTCTAGTTAGTTCTGTGGTCAGAATTAAAATCGTTTCTATTTCCAATCATTCCATTTTCATACTAAAGTGAGATTCTCAAACCTTTTCTTAGCACAAACACCATTATATTATGTAATATTAATAATAATACAAATAATTTAAAAAAATAATAATAATAAACCACTCTTACATTTCTTCATGCTGTGAACTAATAGGCCATAACATAATGTTTATCAATAGGAAAGTGTAATTCTGACTGCAGTATTCATTAAACAATCACCCATATCTACCAAGAAATTGGTATATTTGACACTGTCACACTAAAACAGTCCATTACATTTAAGAATATAATATAAATAATACATGTCAAGAGCGTATTTATCTCCCTCATCACCCATTTTTAAGAACTGTGCTGCTTTTCCACTAGGAAAATGTAGACAAATCAAACAGCCATAACATTAAAACTACTGACAGGTGAAGTGAGTTCATATGATAAAGGCTTAGAGCTGTTTTAATAGTACAATCAGTCCATTATTGTGTACTGTGCTTGCACAATGACCACCAGATAAGTGGTATTATTTTGCACAGGAATATGTTTCTGCACTTATTCTGTTAAAAACTGTCAATGGACGCAAGGGATTTAAGACATCTTACACTTTTTCTTCAGTGCTGACATTTCCTTTTCCAAGATCTCTACTCGGTCTTTTAGTGCAGCCATCTCAGTCTCACAGCCTCCTGTGCAAGAGCCTGGCACAAGACTGATGTGGTGCGTCATTATTAGAGGGGAACCTGGCTTCAGACTCAGCTCTGTGTCCTGCCCTTTGCTGCTGTTGACTGTGTCTTTCTGAGCCTCCTTCTGAATGCAGCCATCAGCGATGACAACTTTGATGGGCATGCTTGAGGAAGGCTTGTCTTTCGAACTCTTCTTAATGCTAGAAGTTGCAGGAGGCAGTGTTGTAGAGAACAGGATCTGACCAACATTACTGATTTTTGGGGCAGGAGAAATGGTTGGTGGTTTTTGCTTGATATTCAGTGTAGTGATCGAATGAGGTGCTGTTTTTGTGGAATTTTTTCTCTCGCCTACTGAGGCTTGAAGAGTAGAGAAAGGTGATAGTAAGGAGAGGAAAGCCACAAAGATGAGCATAATGACTGGAGACACAGAGGAATAACCACTACAGGTTTATACAGATTTGGAAGAATTAAATCCTGGAACTGGTTGAGATATTACTGCTCAAATCTGTATTACCTAAAAAACACAAAGAAACCATTAAACACACAAGCAAGGAAAAAAAAAAAAAAAAAAAAAAATATATATATATATACACACACACACACAAATTTTTCAATATATATATATATATATATATATATATATATATATATATATATATATGTAAAAGAGATGGCTTGACCCTTATTTAATCTTTGGAAATATTTCAATGTGCAAGTTCTATCTTATACATTTAACTCCCTATAAAATATAAAGACAATATATGGGTGTTTAACATGCTCCAACAAAACCTACTAAGTTTATAAATGTTATATTACCAGGTTATCCATAAATTAAACACCATGTTTTGTCAAGTAGGTTGTCACCAGTTTACTTTGAGCAAGTAGAATAAAACACAGGAAAGTAATTAGATGAATGTCTGGGAGACATGTATGTATTATACATTTTCATTAATAAATTCATTCATTCATTCATTGTATATGTTTAAAAAAAAAAAATGTAATCCATTAAGCAAAACGACATTAATGCATCATCACCTTTAAGTATTCATAAGCAATAGTATTCTAATGAAAACTCACCTGAGCTGCTGATTTAAGCTGCTATTGAGTGACTTCATCCATCTGATTTGAGAACCTCCAATGGACTGACTGAGGAAGCTAGAAGGGAGAAAGATTGCACAAAGTACACTGCTACCTGAGGAAGGAGGTAACCAAACCTATGTACTTTAAACTAACATCCATATTTCCCCGCCTCTCTGCTGATTTACGGTTAATATGTGACTTGTTCTGCTTTGTTTACCTAGAATGAGGAAACTGAACATTTATAAAGTATATATTATATATTACAAATATTCTAAAGTTTTATAAGAAGGAAATGGTTATAATATGGCATTTGTAAGTGGTCTTTAGTATTTGTGGAAGGTCACATTGAATACATGGCTGTTAATTCTTCTGTGGGATACATGATGTAAATTTAAATGATGCAGATATTAAACACAGCAAATGAACATGCATTCAAGCAAATATCCATACTGGCAAAGAACATTTTTAATATAAATCTCATCTCACTCTTGCTAGAAAAGACATGCAGAGTTTTCACCTTTCCTCTGGAATATAAAGAGGGCTTGTCACTACCCCCAGCTGTATCATGATGGGTGGTCTGTTCGCAATAATATTCCTACCCGAACCTACTTCACCGGATGCTGCATTCAACCCACATTAGTGTCTCAGTGTGCCTGAGCAGACCTTTAGCTTTTTCAGTAGGGCAAATGCAAGAGCTTGATGTAGCCTTCATTTTATTATAAAATTAGATATCTACATTGATTTACATTTGGCAAACGCCTTTATCCAGAGCAACTTACAACTGAGCAGGGGAGGGTTAAGGGCCTTGCTTAAGGGCCCTGGAGTGGCAGCTTGGTGGAGGTGGGATTTGAACTTGTTACCTTCTGATCCAAAGTCCAACACCTAAACCACTGATCTACCACCTTCCATGAGCTTGTTTCACTGCTGAGAAAATATCGACATACTCTGTTCTTCAGAACAAAGCGGAGAAAAATGTCAATGTAAAAAACATTTCATTTTTTGTGTTTATGTACACATGTATGTATAAATGTATGTATGTATAAAAATGTTCCCTTTTAATTCCTCTTATTTCAGCAAAAAGCTCAAATACTTATCCAAGTTACAATATTTGTGGAGGCCATTTTGATCGCTTGCCAACAGTCACATAAAAAAAGTCATATAAAAAGATACCTTTCTTCTGTACAACGGAAAATATATGCTGTTTGCATGTATTGGTGCTAAAGTAATGAGAAATTTAATGGTGATAGAAAGACAGGGCAGGCATTTACTTAGCCTTGACTGAAGTGATGGCCAAAGCCCCCTGGTTGCTTACATTGGACTGGCCTTCAGAGATTAAAATAATATTCATGCATAAAGCCTGGGTTTGTTACTGTTCCCCTTCAGCCCTCAGCCTTCTCCTCAATCTGCTGAACTCCACTCCTTACCTTCCTTTCCTTTTTCAATTCTGATTGTTAATGCTTCCTCTCTCAATGCTCGCTATACTTTCTGCTAAAACTGAAAGACTTCAGTTTGTCTGTCCCAGCAGGTAAAATAAAGAAAACCATTTATTTAGGCAATTCATTTCTCAAATAGACTAGGGTATCGTAACGATATTTGACTGTCTCTGTTTTGCTCTTTTCATATGTACAGACAGGTTTAAGTTCACCTAAGCACAAAGGTTCCTCTCACACACCTCATCTCATGATGAGCGTAAAGGGTGGGCAACTTCAACAAAATAAACAGAAGCACCCGCCAGGGAAACTGAATCACCCCACACTGAACTGCTGAGTGAGGCTCAATCACTGAGTGAGTATGAAATGGAAGGGTTTGTACAGGGGAAAGAGCGGGCCAAATGAATAAGTGTGTGGATATGCTAATGTAAGCACATTATCATGTGGTCGTCTGTGTGTGGTCAGTGGTTTATGACTTTTTGAAAGTTTGATGGAATGTTAATTTATCATCCTAAACTTTTCATAGCTGTGCTTTACACTTACATAGACATTGTTTTTATTTTAATTATTTTATTTGGAGAAACTATATTGGATATTATAAAAGACTCTGATACTTCTCTAAAACAAAGTCGAGAAACCTTCAATTTGAGTTTTCCTAAACTATGTATGACGTTGCAAAAGCCAGAAAGATTGTCAGCAAAGCTCCTAAGATGGATGGATGGATGGATGGATGGATGGATGAATGGATGAATGGATGGATGGATGGATGGATGGATGGATAGATAGATAGATAGATAGATAGATAGATAGATAGATAGATAGATAGATAGATAGATAGATAGATAGATAGATAGATAGATGTTTAATAGGTCATTGACAATGCATTACACAAGATCATTAAACAAGGAAAGGTATGCAGTATACAAATTTAATGAAAGATTGTGTACATTTTAAGAATAATAAGGAATAATTGCAGATAATTTCTTTTGCGAAGTGTACAAAGTAATAGAGAGTGAAGCAGTCAAGCTATTACAGTGAGAGTACAATAAGTTCTATCAGTTGAGACCACTGGATGTTGAAGCAGACTGTCAAGTTAAGCATCAGTGTACAATTAATTTGTACTGCGGTTATTCCTTTCATTTATATTTACTGTACCATTATTTTGTCATTGATCACTGGGAGCAGCCCAGATTATTATTGGGAGCAGCCTAAAACCTGATAGTTTCTTAGGAATTCTTTAAAGTCTTTGCAGTATGTCAACATTCTTGTTGCTGAACATTGATCCTTGGTAAGTTTCTTCTCCACCCATGTTTTTGAATCCAAAAGGTACACCATTCTGAAACAGAGAGGATGGGTGTGTCAATAATTTATAATTGAAACAGGATTGCACCAAAGCAATTATATCATATTTTGTTCAACTGTACATATTGCTATATTCATGTCACAATGGGTTTGCAATAAATTACTCATTTTTATTTCAGATTATGAAATATTTTAGGGTGAAACAGACAACAGAGAGGAGACTGCTCACATGACTTTTATTTGTGATTGTGGACCTAAAAATGTCATACATTGATTTGTCACTCCATAATACTCTTTTACTGTAGCATATCAAAACAGTGGTTTCTTTGCTGCTACCGATCAGCAAAGACCATTCCGCTTCAAGCATCTTTGGACTGTAGACGGGTCACCTTGGCATCCCAATGAAGTTGCCAGATGTTGAGCCAGCAGCTCTCTCAAAGAAGAAACTCTGAGAAACTTCTCGTTAGATTTTGGAAGATTTATTGGCCTTCCGGTCATTTGTTTGTTCCTGACCTATCCTAGTTATTCAAACAGCTCATGTCCTAGATATCCGGTTTCTTTGCTTATTTTCCTTTGAGAGTGGCATTGTTGATGCAAAATTATCATTGTATAATCTGCCAAATTCTGCATTCTTTGGCATTTTAAATGGAATTATGTGAATAATAGATGGTCTTATTAGCAAGCAGTAATTTTTACATGAAATAGTCAGAAATACAGATGTTAGCAATACAATTAATTAAGGTTAAATTTCATTTAGGCTCCTGAGACTGAGTCAGGTTCCTACTATTGCTTTAGCATACAGAGAGGTCACACTAAACACTTGCCACTTCAGCCGATAGAAGCAGTTTTTTGTTCCTGTATTTTCTAGTTTAACTCTACTAAAAAGATGTATGGCCAATTTAATGCCTACTACACACACAACAAAAAAGCAGAAGAGTTTTCATCTAGTGCAAATCATTCAACACAGAAGATGCAAGATAAGAAGATGCACTCACTGTCCTTTTAAGTCAGTAGTAGAGCCATCTTTTCCCATGATGAGGTAAGTCTGGTTTTTTTCCAGCTGACTCTTACAATGTTTTCTCTTGGCAAAAACTCGAATATCATCAACATCCACAGTGACATCTCCATCTAATCGAAATGACTGATTTTAGACATGCAGTGCAAAGTACTACAATCTGCAAACCAAACTCCAGATAACATCATTACTAAGCACAAAGGAGTTATAAAGACTTACTAAATTTGAGGACCTCAATCACTCTGGTGTGGTATAAGTCAAATGTTTTTTTATCCTCCACAGACATCACAGTGACTATGAAACCTATAGGAAAAGCCAAATTTAAAAAAACCTACATCACAAGATTTAGAATAAATAACATTTTCTATAAATCTCTATATCAATGTATTCAAAGTTAATTCTGCATACATTAAGAAACACAAAATAAACAAAAATTAACAAGTAAAATGTACAAATCTGAATGATTATGTTTTTATCTGCAGTGATAATTTGTTATTGGATTACATCAAACTGTAGTTGTATTCAATAGCTTGTCTGTGTGGTTTTAAACCTTATAGTAATCAGTTGTAGAAATCTCTAATTCAATTTTGTTACCACAGTTCCATCTCAAATACAGTTTTTGAAATCTTTCAGGTTAAAAATACATCAAGGCACTACATTCTGGGACTTCAGACAAGCAGAAGAACACAGATCTAATGACCACTATTTGAATCAATGAGCCAATAGATTCATTTAGGATTTCAAATCGTTTTCAATTTTAAGTACTTGAAAGACTTCACTTACAAATTCCAATAAAATACATAAAAGCCAAACATGTACATATTCAATTTAGAAATGTAGATAATAATAATAAAAAAAAAAACATTCAGAAGACAACTAAATAAGTGCTTTAATATTTAAATAATGAATTTAAATACAAACCGTAATCAGCTATAGGCTGGAAACAGGCATGCATGAAGCGGTTAGTTTTTGTGATAGTTAATAATTCTGGCTCTTTCTTTACTTTGAAACAGGCCCCTGCAAACAAAGAAGTTGAGTGAAGTATGGAGATGGAGGTATTTACAATCATGCGTCACACTAAATAACAGTTACAATGTTAATTAATGTCTACTAAAAATAGGTAGTATTAAGATATACTGTATATGGTGTAAACAAACACAAGCTTAAGGCCTACTTTCAGCACACTGGCACACTTCATTAGAGCACAGAGTAGACACCATCTTGCTCCTTTTTGGGGCAGCATAAAACACTGTGCATCTTCTTTCTGTGAAATAGAGAGTGAGCAAAGCAGCTTATACACAGAATGTCAAAGCAGAACAACACAAAACTACAGTGTGAAGTACGTTGTAGGTCATTATTCACTAAAAACAAATCGGACTGGGTTCTGGGTTTTTTGTCCACTGAGATGATGAAGGAACTCGTGCAAAGTCAGATGTGAAATGGAAAGACAAAATGGAATGGTTTGTGTTCCTACCTGGTTCATAATAATCGTAGAATGTAGCAGGAGCAGGCTGCAGCAAACCTATTGGCACCTTTTGTTCAGCTTCAAATGCAATACATTCCTTGCTGTTAAAAATCTGTAGACAGAAGCTGCTGTTTTTCTTTGTGTCTTTTCATTGTGTCTATGAATGTGTGTGTGTGTTGCTTTATTTGCCTTACCTTATTAAAATATAATAGGACCCTTCCATTTGCAATCTCATAGTGAGATATAAATGGTTCTTCTGCTTCTTTTAGCTTTTAAAAATGATGTAAAATTAGATGAGTATAATAGGTAAAAAATATGATGTATACCGTGTCTTTAAACAAATGAAAATTATATTTCCATATTATATACTACTGACCATATCCAGATCAGTGGTCTTAGGCTCAAAGCCACTGAGTAATGTAATATCAGCAATAGCCATGCCTGTGAGCTTTCTCTCCAAGGAGTGGCTGCAATTCAGTAGACAAACTGCAACTGTTAGTCTGCATTTGCAGCATTAGGGCTAAAGATCAACTAGGCTTTAGACAAACAAGTAATACAGTGAAATAGAGTATTTTGTTTTTCTGACCTGACACACACTTCATATATAATCGATTTATCCTCATCTGACTCGGCGTTCCGTCTGCGTCTAGTGTGAGCATCAAACCACTCGATGGCTGAGCGAGGAAAGTCTTCCTCCTCCCTTTTGTCCATCGGATCATCATCATTGTAGTCATAGTTATAGTTTTCTGTTATGACACCTGGATAATACACCATTTGTTTACTCAAGAGATAAAAATTAATATCATATGGCAAAGTTTTCATCATTTATTTACAACACTACATGGCTTTATGAGGACAGTGACAATAATTTATGGCCGAGGAAAATGCATGTAGAAGAAGAAGATGAATAGGAAGAAAAAGAAGCAAAAGAATAAAGAAGGCCAAAAGAAAAAAAATAGTTTTTTAATCAACAATTTATAATATGCCATATAATACTACATTAGACAAATGTTTACATTTAAGAATTAAAGCAAAAGTTAAATATATCAATATATACTTCACTAGAAAAACTATTAAAAATTATATTATTTTCTTACTTTCGTACTGTAATTTGCCCGTAACTGTCACGTTTATTGCCAGTTGACTACAGTCGGTGGAAGTGTCTGGGACGTAGTAAGCCTTAACCACCTAAGAAAAGCGATAATAATAAAAAACATCTATTAACAGCTGACATTTCTTAGAAGTTTATAGAGAGTAGGTATTAGTTCGTGCCTGCATTACCTTTAATTTAGCTTGCCCCTTTCCTGAAAACTCTGCAGTTATTTCATTTCCCAGGATTCTCTGAAACAAAGGTGACAAAAGTGATGACAAAGAAAAAACTGGCAAATGGAATCAGAGATGATGGTTTTTAATGGATTTATCATGTGATGTGTTGAATGCACTAAAACAATAACCAAAATCTGGAACTTTCTTTAGATGTTTCTTGGAAATAAATGATTAATAAATTATTCAGCAGTTCACACTGCACAATTTGGTATACCTTTAAATCTGTCTCCACTTTCTCTCCTTTCTTAGTCAAGTCCAGATTCTCTTTAACAGTCCTCTCTTTATTTAGAAACTGCACAATGACTTCATTGGAGGGCAGTGGGGGTGAATTCATTCCATACTTTGAGAGTGCCTCCAAAGCCATAATTGTATCCTGGGACAAAATAATTAAATGTTTTGAAAGAAATCAGTTTTCTTTTGCCAAAAAATCAAATGTGGTTAAAAAAAACTAACGACTAGCTCTGGCGACTAGCTTTGGCTCACCTGTGTGGATTTAAACCCTCCTTCATAGTTCTCTTGGGAGGACAAAAAGCAGGCAGCCATTTTAGCCTCCTCAAAATCTCCAAGTTCTATAGCCGTAAGAAGAGCATATGCGGTGGTCTCAATGGTAAGAGCCACCGATGATGGAACCCGGTTCTGCTTCTTCTCATGTAGCAATCTTATGTCCTCATCATCACGCCACACCTTACAGTCACCCTCTGAATGGTGTAAGACAGCAGGGGACATTTCAGAAAAGATTTTCTTTTCCCGAGCAAATCATAGGTACTATGTTGTGACATGTGCACAATTCCCAGGTCCTGGGTGAAAAGCTATTCATTACCTTTTTTTCCTAGAAGTTGAAGTTTTCCCCAAGTTGATTTAGCCATTGTCTTATCTCTAAGACAAGTGGAAAAGCAGTAGGCTGTAATAGCTAAAGCAAAGGGCCTCTGTAGTTCATCAACACGAGAGACAAGATAACTGGTGGCTTGAGAGATGCTATCGATCTAAATATTAAGGACAAAACTAACATGATCAATTAACATACTACATTGTATTGCAGGTTGTACAGTGTTTTTTTTATTATTAAAACATTAACTATTAAGAACTTTTTTTTAAAATATTGAACATACAAAGTGTTACAAATTAAATTAAATCACAATATAATAACACTTCTACTTAGCCAGAAGTTTGTATAGCTATGATATCATCTATCTATATGCACATTGCTATTTACTGATACTGCATATACAATGCTATTTACCACAGAATCCGTTTCTTTGTCCAAGAATGGAAGGGATTGATTAAGAGCAATGGCGATGAAAGCAGTGAGAGAGGCATCTTGTTCAACGCCCCCAATTCCACCCTAGAAGAGAAACAAAATAAAAGTAACATAAGGTCTATAACAATTGATCAGATTTTATTTTTATTATTATCAAAAAGCTAAATGTATTAAGAAACTTGAAATATATTGTGTGTTATTTCATGTATTTTAATAATCAACTAATATAATCAAAAAGAAAAATCAAATACATTTCTGACCTGCATTTCTCTATGAATGACTGGATTAGGATCCCTAAACGAGCCATCTTCGGCCTGCTGTTTAATAAGGTATTTGACTGAGTCACGAATTTCAGTTTGTGAGACGATCTGTCTGTTTTCAGTAGTTGCTAACTCACATTCGGACACAAGGGATAACACCTTGACTACCAGGGCAGTGAGCCTAGAGGGAAGCAGTGCCAGATTATCAGTTTCCTGTCTTTATGTAACACTTTGACTTGCCTGTTTATGTCTTCTGAAGACCACTGCTTGTTTCTATATTGCAGTGCAGATAACAGAAATAAAATAATGTGTGCTTTTGTTGCCTGTTTTGATTTGCTCTTACCAGTTACTCGTGTGGTAATGCGTCCATGCTCCATATGATCCATCAGGTTTTTTGAATGTCAAAATCCTGTTATAAGCTGTGAAATGACCAGTAATTAGGAACATACAATTCTAATGATGAATTCCAAAAAAATTTGGAAATTAAAACACTGTGCATATGTATCTAATTAGCTTAACAATTAAACTAAACTAATATTGCAAAAAAATATATATATATTTGAATCGAAATACCAAAGAATCATAGTTGTTACAACACTGTTACAATTCCAAAGCAACACTGTCATACTGTTTCAATTCCAAAAGGGTCTTTACTACACTGTTACAATGCAAAATCAACACGGTTATACTATTAAACACCAAAGCAGCCCCCCTGAATGTTTGCCTATAGCCATCACCTTAATGATGTACATAAACCCAGCTCACTAGAGTAATACCCCCCTCTTGTGGTAAAGCTTTATTCAAACTAAAAATTAATTAAGCTGCTTACAACTAGACCCCCTTTAGTGTTTAGTGTGTTTAATCTGTGTTTACCTTGCTCTATGTAGCTCAGAGATTTGTCTCTCATGTCAGGTTCCAGTTCTACCCATCGGTTGGTTGAGTCTAGGTAAAGGATGGACAGAGCCGTGGGGGACATCCTGATCATAGTTTGTTCTGCACAACCATGAGGGGCTTTGATCAGATTTTTCACATTGTCTGGCGAAAGTAGGGGTGTGGCTGCTGCTATCCCAAATACCTCATCTGTTCATGATTAAGACAAAACATAATTACCAAAAAAAACTCTGGTTTTTTTACATGGTTTAAAAAAAGATTGTCACCCATACCTTCAACTTTGACAAAGATATTGCCAAATGAGTCAGGAATTGTACCATTGGGAAACACTCCATCAATTTTCATGATGTGCTTTTTTCCACTTCTACCTGTGTATAAATTGTAATTAATTTACTGTGTGTGTGTGTGTATATATATATATATATATATATATATATATATATATATATATATATATATATATATATATAAAACTTGGCTTAAACAAGCTTTCTGAATGTAAACATAAATTAATTGATAATTAAATGCTATTTAAATATAGCACACAACAAGGATAAGGTTGGATAAACTGAATGAATAAACCACATAAAAGAAATTGTTATAAATTACCATCCAGGTTTATTAACTTGCTTTCCACCTGCTCCACACGGACTCCCTCATGCTGCAAAGTAAAGAAAGATCATGATGTCTATCAAATCATTGATTCACTCTACCAAACATACAAACCAACTCCTCTTACCATCACCAACAGTGATTTCTGAATGGCATCCACACCCATCTCTAATTCTCTGTCATAAAGTTGGATAGTGATAGGAATTTCACCATCTTTCAGAGGAACAGCAGAAAAGGTCACTGTCTCAGCGCTACCATTAGCCAAACTGATGTTCTTATAGGAATCAGTGGATGAAGATCCAGGAGAACACAGGTCAGCTACTTGTTTCATGTGAACAGCAAGCTGTAAAAGAAAAAAAGAATATTTGTGGCTGAAGCATTTTATCACCACTCTATCACTCTGAGATCAGAATGTAGCAAGCTTTTTTTAAAAACAGAAACTGGAAAAATGCACTATTGAGTGGTTAACACTATTCCTCTTTTTTCAAGCATAAGGGCAAATGCAGTTCTTCAGGCAAATATTTAGATGATATTTTAAAACCTTGTCTCACAACCTAAAGAAAAAAAAGTAATTGCCTAACCTAACCTAAGCTAAGGTGTAATATGAGTGTACATAATGGCATAATATTTAATTCTTATGTTCTTTTAAACACACCTCTCTTGCTGTTTTGCCATAATTGTAGATGACTACAACAATGGCCATTTGTTCATTCTTCCGGACAGAATAGGGAAGTCGCAAAGAGATAAACAGCTCCTGAAATGCCCGTATTTCGAGCGGCTTTGCCACACAAAAACCTAGAAGGGATAAGTAAATGTAATGTTTCTAAACATATTTAAACACAATTCAATCACATCAGTGTAAAAGCACTGGGTGTTTATAGTATTTGAGTGAAACACTTATTGACCAGTTAGAAATTTAAGTTACCATGAGAGGGAGATAAACTGACACCCTGTATTTCCCAGGTAGTGATGGAGTCAGGGAGATAGATCTGTGTGCTAAAACAAACATAAAAATTACCCCCCAAAAAAACATAGTAAAACTATGATACAATAGAATCAGACAGTTTGTGTGTGTGTGTGTGTGTGTGTGTGTGTGTGTGTGTGTGTGTGTGTGTGTGTGTGTCAGTTGTCAACTTACTTAGTTTGGCCATTCACTTGTAAAACCATAAAGGAAAAGCTAGGAGGGAAACTATGGCGAATCTGTGGGACCTCGTTGTCAAAAAACTGTTGAATAGTACTGGCACTAGCAGCTGATTGGTTGAGGTTGAAAGGTAGTGAAAGGGGAGTAGACAACAGTGACATTATTATGGGCATATTTATACCAGGTCAACAACAACAACCAGAACACTAAAGCATTAAAGCAACCACAGTGCTAAACATAAACCAGATCTAAAAAAAACCCCCACATTATCATTTTATTATATTAGCACTTTCATGCTGAGTTCATTTTCATTTGTAAGTTACTGAGCTTTACATTAACAGGTTACATAAAAATGAGAGATTCCAAAAACAAACACATTAGTTTTAACAGTGGCGGCCGGTCAGGGCCAGCAAAGACTTCTCTGCTGGCCTAAACACTATCAGAAGCACTGACCTACATTTACAACCTTAATTCTAATATTTGTTCTATGAAAATTTAATAATTTATTCCCAACAGTTTTTTCTCTTCATTTCATAGCGTTTCTCTTGGCTGCACTGCTTCCAGTACGTGTATGTGGATGTTGGATTTTTTGTCCAATCAGATTTCAGCCTCTATGTGCTGCCATGGCAATCTAATCTGCCCAGGGCCTTCACACTCAGTAGTGCTGGCCGATGTTCCTTAAACTATATTAACAATGGGTCTAATTCTTTACCTAATCAGATTTTAAAAACAGCCTCTGAGGAGCAGTGCAAATTATGAGTATTCATTATGAGCATGCATGTTATTAGACAAATATTGATTCTGAACTGCTACAGATGATGTAGGTGGCACAGTTGCGGTTGTAGTGTAGAGGTTTGGAACTTGCTTTAGTAAAATTTTATTTATTTTCCATATGCAAAATGTCTCTCTCTCTCTATAATGCCACGACATTGTTATATCACATTTTTGTACAGTAGTATTGATAGTTTCTATAATTGTGACGTGATAGTGGTGGTTTTAAGAGTTGCAGTAAGTCGGGTAAGGCCCGCCACTGAGTTTTAGTAGCATTCTTTCATACCCACCCAATTCAATTAAAATGTGCTACTTCAGTACACTATCCTGACATGCTGCAGAGTAAACAATGGACAAATTTCCAATCAGACAGTGGCAGTGCTCAGTGTGGCTATACCTTAGGTAAGATAGATTAAAATATTTGTCCTTTTTGCATGTCACGATTATGTGATTTATCTGATCTTTCTCTGTCGTGAATCTTTTCTTACTACTGTATATTTGTGCATAGTATTGGCACCATCATAATTTTAAATGCGCTTCTCTGTAATTCTTTTAGCAACCTGGTTTAGTCAGTACACATCTTACGCAAGCTACACTAGCCCAAACACCTATCACTTCACAAAGTGAAGTGTGTGTGTGAGAGTGTGTGTGTGTGGGAGGGGGTATACATTTTGCATGCTCTGTTTATTACCTGGGCCATAGGCTATTAGTAAAGTAATACTTACTTCTGCCATGACCACTTCTTAGTTCCTCCTGCCTCTTCTTTTCTCTCAGCTGGGTGGCAAAGTTGCAGCATTTCATGAAAGCCTCCTCACATTTATTACCTATAGTTATTCTTTTCTTTCGCTCTTCACAGCTCAGCTTCATAGGGAGCAGAATGAGGCCGTGACGGCAACATTTCTGCGTTTCCATATCTGGAAACTCGGTTACTATTGGAGACAAAGATAGAAAGATACACAAGTTGACCATTCAATGGAGAAGCAACTTCCTGACACATGCATAAATTAAGCATGCATTTTAGGAACACCTATACACCTACATTCAGTTCTTACAGGAACGTTTTTTTTGTGTGGACATACCGCAAAGTGTAAATAAAATGATAAATTTAGCCACTTTTCTTAGTGTTAGCTAATGTTGTGGTATGAAATCAGAAGACAAATAAAAAAAAATATATAACTTCAACTTCATTGAGGTAATGGAAGCATGTATCACATGGCATTATCGTTTTTATTATTGGCTAAGAAGAAAAATCTAATATACGATCTGTTATTATAGTTGAAACATTTTTGTCATGGCACTAGTATACAATGACAAGAACTTTTAAAAACACAGTACCCTTTTGTGCCAGTTCTTTCTGGAGATCTATGGAACGTCTTTGCCTCCTAAATCCTGATTCACAGCCAAATCCTACAGGTAAAATAGGAAAGATTCTTTATTATTAATAAAAGATTGCATATAGACATTAAAGAACAACAAGTTATTCACCCATATATACCTGTCCTCATCTTTGACTTGATGGTTTGAGAGTGTGAGATGAAAGTCAAACCAGCATCATTAAATACTGCAGCAGTGTTCTCACCTCCACCGTATGAACATCCCAGATCATAAGACTGCATAGAGGCAAACACCTGCACCCAAACCAAATAGTTATCACTGCATTAAAAGGAAAGTGACACCTTTTTTTTTAAGCTCAGATAGTATGATGCTTATTAACAGATACATTTGCCAAATATTTGGCTCCTGCTTGAGCAACAAAATAGTATTTGCCTTTTCCTCACAAGTTTAAATTGAATGAGTTTAAGTCCAGTAAATAACCTAAAAGCGGTAAACTGCCAGAGGTAAAAAAAAAGTATTGGTTGCTGTAAACTGAAAAATAATGTACATTTCATAGTTTTACAAAAAGGCCTTTCTCAGAGAAGAAGTGATGTGTAAAAAAACGTACAGACATTCTGCAGCAACTGAAGTAAATTAATCCTTGGAAACTGATGTCACCATTTCCTACAGGTGTCCCAACTTTTTTGATCACTTACAAACTCTCTGTCTGTATAAAAGCAGTTTTTTCAACTACACCCTCCTAAGCAATATTTAAAAGAAAAGAAAGAAAGAAAGAAAGAAAGAAAGAAAGAAAGAAAGAAAGAAAGAAAGAAAGAAAGAAAGAAAGGTAGCTTATACTTGTTACATGTACTTTACAGCACAGTGAAATACTTTGATTACATATCCCATAAGTGTTAGGAAGCTGAAGTTACAGCACCCCTGAAACACAGAGGCCATGCTCAAGGGTTTAAAAATGTCAGCTTGGCGGTAACAGGGCTGAACCCCTAATCTTCCAATCAGTTACACAGAACTTTAAACACTGAGCTTCATACGGACAGTATCAAGTAGTAGTAGTATATTGCTCTTATAATGGTGAGAAAAAGGCATTTACCAAAGGAAGTCAGACAGACCATATAGCTCCTAAACGTGTAGGGCTTTGACAGTGAGTACAACTCACTAAGTTGACAGTGAGTACAATTTGCTACACCATCAAAAGATACTTGGAAACTAAAGGACTGAAACTTTTAGAAACTCTGAAAGGAAGAGTTATGGTGGTCCCAAAGCCACAACACAATCAGGATATATGTTTCTGAGAGTCAACAACTTGCAGGTGGTTCACAGGTCAACAGCTTTAAGCACAGTTTAACACTGATTAAAGAGCTTTAGAGCTAGTCTCAGATTCAACTGTGAAGAGAAGACTAAGCAACAAGTTTGAGAGTTTGCGTGATAGTAAGTAAAGCATTGTTAAGCAAAATAAGAAAAATATGTTTGCCTGGGCCACTAAGCAGTGTCAATGGACTATTGGATTGGAAGATTTTAAATATTTGGATCATTCAGGATTTATCTTTTTGTGTGACACCAACTGTCAAACATGGAGGTGGAAGTGTGATGGTCTGGGCTCTTTTTCTGGATTAAAAGTCAGTGACTTGCACAGAGTGAGTCACATTCTAAACCAAAACTACTACAGCATCCCCTGGTATATGCCTAGTTGGTCAGGGGCTTATCCGACAGCAAGATAAATACCCAAAACTTACTTCCAGGCTGTTTTAGAACCACCTTAGAGGAAAAAAATAATAAAAAATGTTTTGGGATGAACTGGACAAAAAGGTGCAAGCTAAGCAACCTACAAATGCAACACAAATGCAGCAGTGTTGGGAAGAACTTTCTGAGAAATGTTTGAATTCCACCTTAAAAGAATACCACAAGTGTGTCTGGCTGTCATATATGCAAAAGGTATATATATATATAGAGAGAGAGAGAAGCAATAGTAAATATCTTATAAATTCCATAAAGTCCATAATTTGCTATTTATACCTGTTTTAGGGTGAGTTTGTTTTGTGCGTTCAAAGCGTAGATGGCTTTGTCCACAGCCAGTAAAGCCACTCTTGCATTCGCCTGGTTTCCCACATCAATCTGAATATCAACACTATCTTTTGGACTGTAGTAATTTTTTCGTTCCTTAGTTGTTATTTCAACCTGTATAAGATACATCAAAATATTTGTATAAAAAAGAAAGAAGAACTAGCTTGCTAAATAGGATTTGCATTTTCTACATTAAATGTTTTGCTAAGCCTACATTTTGCCATATCATACACAGCGGGTAAAATAAGTATTGAACATGACAACAAACCGAAAAGAAATCAAACCATACATGTCCATAAATGAAGTTATGTGTAATAATGTAAAATGAAACAGGGAAAAAGTATTAAACACAATGTGTTTAATACTTCGTACCAAAACCTTTTTGGTAATGACAGCTTCAAGATGACTCCTGTATGGAGAATCTAGTTGCATGCATTGCTCAGGTGTGATTTTGGCCCATGATCTTTAGTTCTTTCTATAGATTTTTAATGGGATTCAAATCAGGTGATTGGCTGGACCATTCTAGCAGCTTTCTTTTCTTTCTTTGAAACCAATTTAGAGTTTCCTTGGCTGTGTGTTTGGGATCATTGTCTTGCTGAAATGTCCACCCCTGTTCATCTTCATCATCCTGGTAGACAGCAGCAGATTTTTTCAGAGAATGTCTTGGTACATTTTTCCATCCATACTTCCTTTAATTATATAAGTTTGCTGAACCATATGCTGAAAAACAGCCCCACACCATGATGTTCCCACCCCCAAACTTCACTATTGGTATGGTGTTTTTGGGGTGATGTGCAATGCCATTTGTCCTCCAAACATTGTGTGTATTATGGCATCCAAAGAGTTCAATTTTGGTCTCATCTGACCTGGTTTTATTCTCCCAGTATTTCACAGGCTTGTCCAAATGTTGTGCAGCAAACTTTAAAAGGCTTCATTATGCTTTTTCTTCAGAAATGGAGTCTTGCTTGATGTGTGCCCACAGGCCAAGGGGTTTGCGTGCATTACTTATTGTTTTCTTCAAAACTCCTTACTTCTTGGCTCTTGAACAACTGTTGTGAGGACCACCTGGTCATGGCTGGTTTATGGTTAAATGTTCTTTCCACTTCTGGATTATGGCCCCAACAGTGTTTACTGGAACATTCAGACGTTTAGAAATCCTTCTGAAACCAATGCCATCAGTATGTTTTGCAACAAAAAGGTTGTGAAGGTCTTGAGAGAGCTCTTTGTTTTTACCTATTATGAGATGTTTCTTGTGTGACACCTTGGTAATGGGACACCTTTTAAATAGGCTAGGAGGTGTGCGCTATATATATCATATCCTTAAAAAAAGGAACTGTAATATAGCTTACCTTTCCCTCACACATATCTTTGACATCTACCCAGATTGAGTCTGCTATAATTTCACCATTTGTGTTATAATAATATCCAATGAGACGGAAGGATGGAATCATGTCAGAGTTGATCGAAAGGCTGACAGTGGCTGTAACTCCTATTTTAGTAGAATCTGCCTTTTGGAGAACACCTTTGCTGAGGACCTAAAGAGAGCATACATCATGTTTTAAAAACTATTCATCACAAAAAAAATCAATATTTGATTACAGTCTAATGATTGCAATGCCTTCATCCAAATCATGTACAATACTCCATATGTATTCTACTATTTTTGTTAGGATTAATCTATAACTATATTACATTTGCCATTTAAAATGTAAATTACTTTATTTGTTTTTATATTATATTGTAAAATTGAGACTTCTTACCAAGTAATAAATGTATCCATCTTTTGGTCGACCTCTTAAGTCAAACTTAACAGTTAGTTGATCTCCAGGTGACAAAACAGTATTGTGCACACTGATGTACAAGAAATCATTGCTTGAGGAGGTGGAAATGTGCACATTTTTTTTTGTCGTAACTCCATCCACAGTTACCTGTTGGATACAGGCATATGACATAAGCAATTTTCACAATCATTTTATTGCTGAGTTCAACAGTTTCAGCTAGCTTACATGAAGCTAATCAAAACATGATGCTAATCAACCAAAAAAAGAATCATTATTATAATAAAAACATTACCTGTATATTCTGGTATATAGAAAATTCTAATCTCTTAAAACACTCACCTGAACAGAAATGGATTGTGGTGATTGGTTCAGATTGAAAACAGAAAATGCTGCTCCTTCTTCATTTGTTTTTGCAGTTACAGATTTCTCATTGGTGTGTGATAAACTCATTTCCACCGGAACAGCTTCAGCTGGCAGGCCAGTTGGAGTATACACCATAACCTAAAAAATACGAGATACAACTTAACAACTACTGCTTTATTAAAGTAAATCAGGCTTACAAGGGAAAAGATTACCTTAATTTCAAAAGGCATGTTAGGAATATAGTGTGATCTGGTTCTTTCCAGGTCCACTCTATATCTCTGTGACACTATGGGAAGTAATATTTCCGATTCTTGTAACTCACCACCTAGCAGAGAGATAAAGGCATTTTACAAATTTCACACGAACCCATGATCAGTTTGAATGGCCAAAATAATCAGTCCATAGTGATTTGATCATTCATTATCTCTCCTGTTAAAATAAAGAGACTAGACTAGATTACCTGAACAAACTTGGAAGAATAAAACAGTCTGCATTCTCATATATTAGAGGCAAACTTAAAATCATAAGGAACAAACTTATACATTCTTTAAAAAAAAAAAAAAAAGCTGCTTTTAGACAATGTCCATTTTCATGTCCAATATAAAAATGTATTGAATTGAATATAGGATTAAATATTGTCATTGTCAACTTACTGCAAATAGTTAATTACAGCTACATTTAGACAATTAGTCAGTACATAATCAGATGCATTCAAGGGGACCTGGGGTTGCTAATCTAGCTGTAGTGGAAATACTGATTAGCATATTGGTCATTTTTCATATACACAGCATTATGTATCTATTCACTGATGACATGTGGAGGCATTGGAGCAAATGCTTCTTTTTTCCCATTTTCCTATTCACAACAGCATTTTTACTTCTGCTGTAATACTAAAGTCCCTCGATTTGCTTATCTGTTATTCAGATGTGCGGCAGCGAGCTCACTGAGCCATTTAGTGCCTTAAAGTTAATTCTGTAATACTAAAATTGATTTTTTGGTCTAGTTTTAGATCTTTTGTGTTTCGAAAAGATGGAATTTTGAATTCTGAAATTTGTTGGTTATTGATATCAGCTTTATTAAGCTGCTCCTAGGCTTTATGCTGGATGACTACCATGCCATAATGAACCCAGCCATTATGGTTGCACAAGCCAGTGCACTCTTAGTGCCGGTCCCAAGCCCGGATAAATGGGGAGGGTTGCGCTAGGAAGGACATCCAGCGTAAAAACATGTGCCAAATCGAACATGCGGATCACGAATACGGATGATGCGCTGTGGCGACCCCTAATTGGAGAAGCCGAAAGAAAGAAAGACTACATTATTGGCTTTCTCTTGCCCAAACAAAATCTATTATCCCAAGCCACTACTATCTTCTGATGACACAGCCTAAAAATAACAGCATATAATTATAATTATTGTATTTCCAACTCTATTAATAACATAAATCTCAGTATCTGAACTGTATCCAAACACAATTTTTTATATGACAGCTTGCAACAAATGATTTTTCCCATGTATTTACTTAAGGTATCTGTAACAGAAACACCGATGTAGAACCGTACTCCATCCTGGGCCATGTCTTCCAGCTTTAAAGCTGCCAGTTTCTCCTGGATGTCTGTGATTTTAAGAGTGATTTCAGCATGACCATTTCTTACCTAAATAGGAGAAACACAAGCCAATAGGCAATGTTTGCTGTATATATTTGTGTTCTTTTATAAAAACTTATTTTCAACAAATGTTTTGACTTACTGGTCCAGTTTTTCCTAGACTCTGGATGAACTTGATGTCATCTGGCCCATCTGTATTCTTCTCTTTTAACCCAAATCGGCAGTGAAATCCACCATTGATTTTCTTTCCATATGAATATCTATTTAATGAGTGCATTTGTTTAGATCTATGTCATTTTTATATCATATAGTAGACAAGTTATATCATATATTACACAAAATTTAACATATAATCCCATGGAAATTATATGGCAGCTAGAACGCAGGTAAATGTAGAGTACTACAAAAAAATTGAATTTCTGAATCTGAAAATGTCATTAAGCTTCAATAATAACAGCTTTGACAGTAGCTCTGGCAGAGATCATATTAAGGCACTCATTCGAATATGTTTATGTTACTATGGTAGCAGCTAATAATACTTCCCCAGCTGGGAAAATCCTTTCCCCAAAGTCCAATGCCTTAACCACTAAACTACCGCCTCCCCTAACTATGTATTGCATTGATTTAAAAAGTGTGCATCGGATACAAGGTTACATTTTATGGGGGTTTTTTGGCTCACTTTGTGCACAGGACCATTGCGATGCTGGAACAGGTTTGGGTTTACAAGGTCAAGTGAACGAAAAATTTTATTATAGTACAATTAAGTGCTTTGTGGTAACAGTATGGAAAAGAACCACATATAGCAGGAAAGGTCAGGTGACCCAATACTTTTGGCAACACACACACGTATATATATATATATATATATATATATATATATATATATATATATATATATATATATATATATATATATATATATAGACATTGTTGATCATCATCATCTTTTCTTTGCCCCTCTATATAGTGGATGTTCAGCCTTGATACATTTCTTTTCTATTAATATATTACTATGATGTGAGGTTCAGTTACCAGCATGACACTAAAACAGGTAGTCATAATGGCTATTTTTTACTTAAGTACATGTCAATGCCCAAACTTCTTTACTTTTACTTGAGTGAAATATTGTAGCCAGTCTTTTAAAACATAAGTATCTGTACTTCTACTGGAGTGAAGGATGTGTATACTTTTGCCACCTCTGGTATTAGTTATAAATATATTCTTTTTCTTCATTTGGCTGCACCTATTAGGGGTCACCACAGCGAATTGTCCGTCTCCATGCCACTTTTCCTGTACATCTGCCTCTTTCAAATCAACTACCTGCATGACTTCCCTCACCACATCCATAAACCTCCTCCTTGGAATTCCTCTTTTCCCCCTTCCTGGCAGCTCCAAATTCAGATTGTAAAAAAAAGATTTGCTGTGCCTCTTCACCTGCAGCTGTGCTCATTAAATCTTTAATATAACATATTGGGTTTGTTTTTATTTTAGGTGACTTGTTTTATTGTTGGTTGTTTGTTGATTGTAAAAAATATAAAAATGATGACATGCTAAGTTATGCCATTGTATGTGATTATTGATAATGAACAAATAAACCCAAACAGGAAAATAAATGGCTGAATCAAGTTAGCAATGGAACCTGATATGATCCACTGAGTTAACAATTACATCTTTTACAATGAGAATGAACAAAAGTTATTTAAAAAACTTACGAAACATCAATAGAGAATTTTAAGCTTTCAGCGCTCACAAGGAGATGGTGACTTTCTGGAATGATGGTTACACCAAAACTGGGGAGGACTGAACAGAAGTGCATAGTTTAATTGAACATTTTGAATTCAATTCAAGAAAATGTTTAACTTTTTTTTTTATTATTCAGTAAAATATCTGAAATATCTTTGCATCAAAACATCAATGCAATGCAAACATTGTATAAACATGCAACCCAGACCCATATACACAATGAGGTTTCTCTGTATCTGTTGCTTATTTTATGATTTTTGTTAAAGTGATATGTTAACTTGCTTTTTCCTTTTTTGTTAAAGTAGCTTCATTGTAGCTACTGCAGTGTAGTTACTTTTCTTTATTAGCTTGTAGTGTAGGTAGCTCTAATACCAATATAGGGCAGTTCAGCTGTTTTAATTTATGGGGCACTTGAAAACCGTTGTTCATGACTTGTTTAACATTTGTATATTTTTGCACAATCAAAAAATGATTGAGGTAGGATAAGAGGTAGGATATGAGGTAGGATAAGAGCTTTCAATACATTTTCCATATGTATTTCAATAAACATAATTGCAAAACTGATTTCTTAATAACAGTGTGTCCCTTAAAATGACAGCACAACAGCACAAAACAGCACAAACAAAAAAATAAAAATAATAATAATATTTTTGTTTACGTACCAAACTTCTGAACCTTGAATTCCTGAACAGTAGGGCTCTTCTCATCACCTTTGTAGTAAGCTTTGATCTTCCACACACCCGGCCTTAAGAAAGTGTGATGAATAAAGAACATGAAGGTTTTTCACATGCTTATACTGATTTATTTAAAAGTTATGAAAAAATAAGGAGAGATTACAGGCAATAGTAGACAGTAGATCATACAAACATACTTTGCCACATCAGGAATTTCAAAGTCCCTTTCATGAATGCCAAATTTAGATTGAACTGAAGATTTCTTGAATATGTTCCCATCTGCGTTCTGCAATAAAGACCAGAATGAAATTAAGAAAATAATAATCACAATTTATTTATTTCTTTTTAAAGCTCTGTGAGGTGCTGTATTTAGAGCTGTTAAAACACTTACAACTAAGAGAATTTCTATCTTCTCTGATTTTGGACGCATGGCATGATCCAGAGTAAAGATCCTGTATTGAACTGAAAATAATATATGGTGATCATCCAGTACAGTACATTTACATAGAATTAGTATATACAAATATGCACATTGCAATACAGTATACTGTACAGGTTTATCTGATAAAGTAGGTGATAGATGTATCGTTCTACTTTGAGTCATTTCTGTTGTACCTTTCTGAGTGGGGTTGTATATAGGCTGGTTTGTCTGGATGAAGATGTAGCCTCTGTGCTGGGACACCAGCACTCGACTTATCATTCTCTTAATTTCACCAACATCACACACTAGATTGAGATAAGGTGGTTCTGCCTTGTCCCATTGTAAACTTGAAATTTTCTCTGGCAAAATCTTTAATAAGAATATGCAAAAACATACTGTATGTGTAAAAAATACAACTGATATTTGTACTTTTAAATAGAAAGGATATCAAACTCTATTTTAAGCTATGTCATATATTTAGTGGTTTTCTTTATTTACTAGATAATATAATATTAAAACACAAAACATATTTTACAATTTTACAGTGGAAGGGCATCATTAGGTAACTTATAAAAAGAAATGTAAAAAAATATATCATTTGAATTTGCAAGCACTTTTAAAAATGAATGTGAATAAAGCTAAAGAAAGCATGCGATACTAGCAGACACAAAATATATATATCGTTCCTTTCCATTGTGACCCTGATCACGATGAACGGTTATTGAAGATGAATGACTGGTGTACAGTCATGGGAAAAAGACATTATTTCCTGTTACATTTATATGCTTATATTTCTTAAAGTCTTACTAAAAGAACTTTTACAACTAAAATAACTTTTGGGAGTTTATGTTCTGGAGTACTCATCAAAGTGACACCTGAATGACTATAGAAGAATAAATAGGTGTTGACATTTAGATGTTGAGATGGATTTAAGCGAGTTGTGCATTAATAAATGCCTTTAAACTAAAACAATTTTGTTATGGGAAGAATCCATACATCTCCAAAATAAAAGTATTTTTTGTTAAAGGTGCTTTTACATTCTACCGAATTACAGGGTGTAGTTTTTTCTTAACATGCTTTTATATGTCAGTTCTGAATTTTATTTAAAAAAAAAATACTACATATTGAAATCTGTTTTTATGTTGTTTTTTTTTTGTTTGTTTATAGAAGTTGATAATGACCATACAATTTTTCTTTAATAATAAATAAAATATAACATTGAACTGAAGAAGGGCATACATTGTTTTCAATATGACTGTATATTTTTAGGGTCTGACATTTAATTCAATATATTTGATTTACCTGAAGCTCCAGCATTCCAATATTTTCTCGCCGAGTGATCTGTATAGTCTCCTGCTTTGACATCAGGATACGTTTCACCTCTTGCTCTAAGTAACAGGTTACAGGTTGGTTCAGCAGTCCCTCCCCAACCTGGACTGACACCTTTTCTTGCACTCCAACATGAAAAACATTGGGAGCTGTCACCAGGAATCTAACATATTCAGAAGAAAAAAAATCACAGAGCATGTATTTTTTTTTACCTTCCGGCTAGTGAGGATTCATTCATATGAGAATTTTATAATTATGCTTCATATTATGAAAATATTTTCACAATTCCAGAATAGAAGATTGTTTTTAAATATAAAAAACAATAATTAAGAGGGTTTAATTTGTTTCAGAGGTATAAGTACTTTCAGTATTTTGCAAAATCAGCTATATTAGTGGAAAGAACTGTCTGAAATTTGGAATTAATTCTCACTGTTACAAGCACACAAGACAAGATATTTCTTTCTGCTTAAACATGAATATGATTATGATAATTATCAAGTCCTAGATAAACTGGGTATAGAGGGAACTGCCATTGGGTCATTGGGCAGTGGGTATTCAGGAGTGAGCTTGGTAACCCTGTCGACAAAGGAATGATGATCTCACTAGATTGCAAAAAATTGAAAAGAAAGTGAAATATTTTTCATACCAAATTAAATGCCCATGACTGTATGACAAGCACTGTCATGAACACTAACTAAACAATAATCTAAGCACTAAGTCACTCCCACTGCAAGTCCATGACATATTCAGCAGATAAATCACACAGGAGTTTCAATCATAAATACGGCACTTAAGCTGTAATAAGGCATCAAAATAACAAGTCACCAAGGCCCAAAACACACACCACATACTTACGTCTTTGCAGAGACCAGATGTGCAATACAACCTGAGTAAAGCAGCAAATACAGCAGAGAACCCATGTTCACACTTTCTCTTTAGTTTCAAAGATAGTGTGTAGTCTGAGTGGTGATCAGTGGTCAATGTGCTGTTTTTGTCTTATCACTGGATTTATCTAGTAAAAGGAGGATCCAAAATTGCACCAGGACATCATGTTGCTCAACTGGGTGTACCTACTGGGTAAATCATTCGGTACAGTTTCTCTAAAGTCATGTGATTTCACGGAAAACACATAAAACACAAAGTGCCAAAAAAACCCTGAAACTGATTATTTAATTTTAATCAAGAAATCTTTTACTTTTTTTTTACATGCAGCAATTTATGTCATATTATGTGATTGATATATATATATATATATATATATATATATATATATATATACACACACTGTATTTACATACATACAGTATTTACATACATTACATTTACAGTACATTTATAGGCTATTTTCAGACATTACAGTATTGAAATTGTAGAGCATTATGTAATGACGTAAAAAGAAAAAAACACATCCCAGAATCCTTTGTTGTCACTTTCATAAAAGCGTATCATTATAACTTTAAACTAAAATACTGCATGAAATAAACAAATGCCTAAGAAGCTTCCAAAACCAAAACAAGCTGAGATTTTCTATACTATATATATATATATATATATATATATATATATATATATATATATATATATATATATATATATATATATACACACGTTACAGACAGACAGTAATATCCTCAAATTCACCACATGCTTTTAATTCATTAAATATAAGATTGGCTTTATTTGATAAAAAAAACAACAACATTTGAATAGTAGAGAAGGAGGAAAAATAAAGTATAGCTGGACATGCCAAATAAAGATATAACATTTGAGAATATCTGTATCATCGTTTATATTGTCTTGATATATGTGCAGATCTTGCATGTGTTAGATAAAGTATTGATTTTTTTTTTATTTGCATTTGTAATGTCATTGAACCTGGTCAGTGGGTCTATTGTACTTGCCAAGTTTCATTTATCTGAAATGAAATAGCTTTTCTCCACCTTTCATTGCTTTTGAAGAATATAGCAGCAAACCAGAGGTATGATGTCCATCCACAACTCCTGTTCAGTGATCTGACAGACTCAAGAATTGCGTTTGGACAATCAGCCTCTGACAGCCAAATGGAAACTGGAAATATTCGGGTAAAGTGAAGCTTCAGAAGATGTCCATGTTGCAAAAAGTCCATTCTTTCCTGTTATATTGAGAAATATTATACACATTATACATACATTTCATGACATGGAAAAAACATATTAATTTTTACATGAGTTATGCAGCTTCACTGCACGGTTAAACTGGTAAGACTTTCACATTCTGGAATGACACTTTTGTACCTCCCAATGGACTATCGAATTCCTACACGATTACATTTCTTGTGAACTTTCATGGAAGTAAACATGACTCCAAAACCAAATATAAATCATTGCCCTGAATAAAATCAGTGTTTTCAGTTTACTCTGGAAAATGAGCCTTACTCATGGGTCTTACCCAATACACAGTCAAGTTTCTACATTGTCATCTGGCTGTGTAAAAAAAAGATTTACACTAGAAAACATTATTAGATTAAGTGTCTGAAAACTATAGGCATCTCTTAATCTACACAATCTGTTACCTTTGAATCTGCTGCTGAAATGGATCACTTGGAAACCAGCAAATCTCCAAACTGGGAATTTCATATCGGAGTGTTCTGGTTTGCGTCGGACTGCGTCTCCGTCTTGCTCTATCTCTGTGTCGGTATCTTTGTGTGTGTCTCTACATCGCTTTCTCTCTCCCTCTCATTCTATCCATCTCATTACATGCAGCACTGGGGTTACCTAAGAGACTGGGCCTCAAAAGAGAAAATCTCTCCAGCCACAATAAATGGTGCAAGTGACAGAGGGCAAGAAGGGAGGGGAACAAGGGGGCAGAGAGAAAGAGAGTGAGGGAGAGAGATGCCAGATGACAGGTGGATGGAACAGAAATTAATTAGTGCCTTGGTTTGTGCTTCAGTTGGTCAAAAGTGTGGCTCAGACACTTGAACCTGGCTGATAAAGTGTTGTTTGAAGGTGTACAAGGCAAACATGATTTCTTGTTCCTGTTTTGAGGGTGAAATATAAACTTGACATAAACAGTAGTTTGTCTAAAGTCTAAAAAAAAAGCTGAATAAGCATACTTGTATAGATTTGACCATTTAATATTTTTATTTTTCTCATCATCAGTCTAAATATGTCTCTAACATGGTGAGCATATGTGGGGACCAGAGCAGCTTAGCAGCAGGATAAATCAGATGACTTCTTTATGCCTTTTGCTTAGAGAGCATATATTACCACTGACCACCTTGTTGCCATGGCAGACCCCGCACAAAAGGGCGTGGCGTGGGAACTGCTTACTAGGGTCAGGAGTGAGGGTCAGGAGGGCAAAGGTCACCAGCAGCTGGACAGTGCATAAGAGGAGCAGAGGCTGTGAAAGAAGCATGGGGGTGGACACCACCAGTCAGTGAGAGGCCTCAGAAGGGCGTTACATTGAACTGTGTTGTGACAAAGGGGTCTTGATGAGGGTTCACCTAAAATCTCACTGTTCAGGGTGTTTTCGATGACAAACACTACATCATTGAAGACCTGCTAATGTCTAATGGTCCATGCAGAAAGACATGGCTATTCTTATTGCCTGCACAAAGGCTCAAAAGACATTTCAAACACTGGAAAAACATTACATATTAGCTGAATTTAGCTGAAAACCATAGCATTGTGCAAGAAATCTCAGAATTTTTCTCCCGAAAGTATTTTTGACCACAAAATCTTCAACATGAAGTAACCAGGTGGTCCTGCAAAAGACTGCAACTGATCTATTCTTTGTGAAAAATAAAATAATTTGTAAGCCATAAGCTCCACAATCTACAAATAAAAACATACATTAAGGTGTTTCCAGTGGTAAAATCCTACAAATCTTGCTGATAAAAAGTCATCCATTTACATTTTTAGTTTTCTCATCCTTTTTTTAAAACATTGTCTAAACAAATCTAAATCTCTAATGCATCTATGTAAATGTCCACTTTTGCTAAAGTCTCCACTGCATTACATATTTCCTTTTTTACATATCTGAAACATAATGCAACAAAAACAACAACAACAACAAATCATTACCAGAATGTAAAACAATTGATTAGATTCTTTCCCATATTCATTTCTTGATATTTATTCACAGTCAGGAGATTTGCAGTGCTAATAGTACATTTGTAGTTTTTGGAAAAATGTTCTATATCAAAAACATGGGAAACATATTTAACATCTTCATGAGTGACCAGGCCATGCTCCCAGGGAGTGGTGTGAAGGTGAGGTCAGGCAGGTGGACACTGGATTGCAGTTTTGGGGGTAATTCTCTGGAGGTCAAGGGGAGACAGCCAAAGAAGCAAATTGGGGACAATGTCAATATGCAAATTGTGTCAGTTCTATGGTTGCGAATTTACATTCCCATATGTTCCACCGGAGCCTCTGCATTGTTTAACAGAAAGCTAAACACTGTGAGCATGTCCATATGCCCTCACACATATTTAAAAAAAAAAATCTGAGTAAATAAATGTGATCTAAATGTTCCAGCATACATTGTTAAATATGTTTTTAATAATAAAATATGTTTTTAATAAATGAGCAAGTACATTTAAACAACAACTAGCACAAACAACTGATCAGTATATGAATATGATATAGTATACATTTTACTGGTGTCTATATAGACATAGATGAAGCAATTATCATAGATTATGGTTGAGGTAACGAACATGTAATTTGCTTTAATGTATTAATTTAAAAGGCACTGATTGAAGTGAACTATTGTTATCAAACATAATTGATAATAAATCAGTTGCTATGGAAAAAGACAGACAATGGTGTAAAAAAATTTGCATTGTTAGCAAAGCCTTTAACTTTCAAACTTAAATTTGTCTTTCTTTACATTTACGTCATTCTGGAGATAAATTATTTATTTGATTTGGTTTGGTCACATTTTCAATAATAAAGACCATTTACTCTGTGTCTTTTTTCCTGAATGTATTGTGGTACCTCAGAGATTAAGACATTGGACTTCTGACTAGAAAGCCATAAGTTAAAGTCAAAGCAAAGCCCTTAAACCCTCACCTGCTTTGTTGTATAAATAATTGTAAGTTGCTCTGGATAAGGGCTTCTGCCAAATGCTAAAGGCAAGGATACATTATTTGTCAACCCTGGAAACAACTTGCAATAAATAAAGCTTTTGTACAGTGGTGTTTGGAACCATGGAACATTCTTACTGGGTTCTACTGAGTTTGTGCTGGTTTTGATTTATTTATATAAATTCAGTTGCATACATACCTAGCATTCTTTTTTACCCTGCCTAACTGCCACAGCCACTAAGAATCAGTCTGATAACATTTGCCACATGGCAGACAGACTAACTAGAAAGTGGTTTATAGAGGACTGCCCCACTTATGCCACTTTTAAGAGATGAGATGCTCAAAGAGATGCTCCTTGTAGCGGTAGTATTACACAGTTTTTGTAGATCAGTTGCCTTCTGTGAGGCTAATCATTAACCATTGTAGTTTAGTAAAGTGGTTTCAAGGCAAGGCACATAGAGCTGTCTGACCTCAGGACTGAAAAATCGAATCGTTACTCTGTTGTCTAAATAGACTAACACATGTTGATGTCTTAGAACCAGCAAATAAACCTTAAAATATATTTTCCTCGTTTGTGTTGCAAAATGAAATAAACCCTGAATAGAAAACCTAACCATAAAAAAATGTTTTGTGGTGCAGCACAAAGTGTTTGCCCTATTATTGGGTGATCACTAATCCTGTTGATACCATGGTCATTTCTGATTGAGAGCCATTGGTTGTGACCTTTGGTTTTGAGGGGAGATACAGAATTTCATCACTGTCAATCATGGTGGCACTGCCAATTATAAGCCTCTGTGAGATAATGTATTTAGAAAAGGGCAAACAAAGTTTTCTTCAGAATGTGTTTCACTGCTCTGTAAATCAGCATGATCAGCAGTTTGGAAAAATGCATTTGGCTGCAATTAGAGGATGTATGTATTATCCTTCACTCAACCCAGTTATAAGCAAATACCGTATGATAAATATATGATGGGATGTTTGTAATTTTGTTAAAAGTTTAATATATAAATAAGTGGACTGAATTGTATTTAGCTGACTGATGGGATGGAACTTATAGGTGAGCAAAGACAGAAACAAAAAGTTTTACTACTGGGGATAACACATACATTATGTGATTGGGTTTCAAATGTAAACTGCAGATGCAGTCTTTTAAAGTATAAGTAATTAAGTATAAGTATATCTTCAACCAAATTAAATTTCTCTTCTCTGTCAGCCATTGTGGAATAAAAAAACAGCTATGGGTCGATTTATACACCTAATATGGATGCTTTTGTTTGTGAAAACACAGCTAGTGAGGTGAAAGGAGACTAGTTGAATTGTGTTGATTGGGTTTCTTGCTTTAGTAATGGCGCTCATTCTCACTTCATGAGGTACCTGCATTTGATGCAGTGCTGTTATAGTGCGTTTCTGTATAATATTGATGGATCTATAGCAGTGGTGTAATAATGATGGAATTATTAGGTGAACACAGGATACAGGTCAGACACCACTGAAGGGCTAGGTATGAATTGCATGACCTGCCATTGAATTTTATTTTGAAGGTTGATATAATGCAACATTATGCCAACGGCAATCAATTTGTTAATTTTTTTTGGCTCTTCAAAAGAAAAACTTTGGCCACCTTGTCCTGAAGGCCCCTGCTGTAATCATTGTGTGCGGCTTGTTATCAGCTGGGGGAAATGCATTTTCTGGCCACTAGGGGTCAGACAAGCGAGGCGCAACTTGTCCGGATGCAAAACATTCGCTTCATATTGCGTGTTTGGAGGAAAAAAAAAAATCAAATCTCTGGAAATGATTTATTAATCATTTTAATTCTGTAGAGTATCGCCGAGTGCGGCCCTTGTGCGGTTTTCAGCCACAAGGCAAATGCAGATGTGTGCGTAACTTAACAGGTTAGTAAATAGTTGTGCTAAGCTTGTTAGGTAAAGCTCGCTAGCTAGCGTACGCGCAGATCTCGGTTGCTAGGGAGTGTGAGATTGCTGTTGGGGTTTGTGGTTGAGCGCTTCTCAGCGTCTTATAATTCGAGTTTTATTTTGAGTCATTTTCGTTGTGTCCATGTATGAATTAAATATAGCCACCGGAGCAGGGCATCAATTGCACATGTGACGCGCATTGTGCGTAGTTTTAATGCAAACGGATCAATAGCGCTAGGGTTAGCTGTGGCTAGCTAGCATTCCGTGGCTAGCTAGTTGTCTACGCTGCGAGGTAACGTGCCACATATATCGACTACACTTAATAATACAGAGGGAAAAAAGTAAATATAGTGCTCGAGTTTTATCTTTTATTTTTTTTATGAACGTAAGTTTTCACCAGGCCTGAGCGGGTTGCTTGTTATTGAGAAATCCAGTGAGGAAATCCCGTGCTGCTAGCGCTGGACGCTGTGTGGACGCACAGGCCTCTTCGGCCATTTTTGTTGACATTCCTACTTTCTTTTCATTTCGCATGTCGTTCGAGAAAAGTTGTATAACGCATGTTGTTGTGCGTTGACGTTTGCAGAGATTTCAGATTCACGCAAATCCTTTTTGATCGTTCTCGAATGGGTGAAAACCAACACCCGATGGTTTTGTAACCGCAGCTGATCCTGCAGGGAAAGGAGTCCAGTGTAGAGCAGCTGTGGTTCAGGAGCTAGTTATCAGTGAGGCACTGAGGGGTTTTATTTTCATTTTCCCCCCTTTTCACCCCAGTACTATAAACCATGCAACCAGTTAATGGTAAAAGAAAGCTGTATCATTTAAGCATCTCTAATATAACCATGCTTTAAAGCTAAAAAGGGGCCTTTTTACATGTATTTTACAGCACAGTGAAAATCTTTCTTTGCATATCCCAGTGATGTTAGGAAGCTGGGGTCAGAGCACAGGGTCAGTCATGTTACAGTGGAGCACAGAGGGTTAAGGGCCTTGATCAAGGGACCAAGATTAACATGACAGCATGTGACAGCATGTCAGTACTGGGGCTTGAACCTCCAACTTTCCGAACAGTAACCCAGAACCTTAATCACTTGGGTATTAAATCAAATACACACTGGTTTTTTTTGTAAGTTGCACTAATTTTCAGTTTCTCTCTGTCTGTGTATATCTGTCGTTCTAGTAGTGAAGTCCAGTAGTCTTCTCTATTTGGCCAGTTTGGCTTGCATCTATGAACTCATTGGTGCCCACCACCTCGGCCGTCAGTAGCCCCGTTAGTTCCCTGGACTCCCCCCTCTCTGTCATCAGTTCATCCACTGGCTCTCCAGGTGTGCCAGTGACCCCTTCAGTGGGTTACGGACCCATCAGCAACCCACAGGTGAGCTACAGTCTTATTACTTGCGCCAACAAATTAAGTGTGCAAAGCTTTATTTTTTTTTTTTTTATTATAAATTTGAAAATGGTGTTTTCGTCTTAAAGTGCTTTGCATCCACGCTTTTGTTTAAGTTGCTCATCCACAATGAAACGTCCCTTTACTGCGCCATGAGACGCTTTAACCCGAGTCGTTTCCACCTGCCGTTTATTTACTTTTCCGGCTCTTTGAAACGTTGCAACAATGACTAAAAATGTCCACACTGCGACACGAAAATGGCGTTTTCAGATTTTCAAAAAGCTACGTTTTTGTTGTTCTGTATCAGTGTGGATGGAAGGCCCAGAAAAATACTGGTTTTCAAAACAAAAATGTCTCCGTGTAGACACAGTGCATCACTCCTATAGAATGATGGGACGATTGACCATTCTTTAAAAAATTCACTTACTGCGTGTCGAGTGCCTTCCCCTCTTAATTTTCTTGTCTTTGTGCTACTGTTCAGATCAACTCCTCGATGTCAGAGCTGCACACTGTCAGCAGCTCTGACGATGTGAAGCCATCCTTTGTTCTGAAGTCTCCAGGAGGCACTGGGCCGATGCTGTCCCAAAAAAGACTCTGTGCTATTTGTGGAGATCGCTCCTCCGGTGAGTACTTAGAAAGGTCATCCAAAGGCTTTAAGATGTAGAAAATGTTAGCTCTGACTTACTCACTGCATCTGTTTTGGGTTTCAAATTAGTACCTCTGATGTACCTTTCTTAAAACAAGTTTGATTCACAGCAAAAAACATATTGCTGATGCAGAACTGCCGAACTAATTAGAGTTCATTAGTAAAAGTAATCCTGCCTCACTTTTTTTTCTTTCTTAATCATTTTTGGTTCCTTGTCTAGGGAAGCACTATGGGGTGTACAGCTGTGAGGGCTGTAAAGGCTTCTTTAAGCGCACCGTGAGAAAGGACCTGAGCTACATCTGCAGAGACAGCAAAGAGTGTCTTGTGGACAAGCGCCAGCGCAATCGTTGCCAGTACTGCCGTTACCAGAAGTGCCTAGCCATGGGCATGAAGAGAGAGGGTTTGTGTTGGTGTATAAGTTTAACCTACCTTTGCATTGCCTTCTATTGTTGTTGTGTTTGTTGTTTTTTTTTTTGCCCCATTCAGGACTGACTTTAATATTTTTTTAAGATTTCTTTCTCTATGGCAAATACAGTTCAAATCTGGGTAACGTACATCCCTATTTCTTGCACTTTATAGCTGTTCAGGAGGAGCGGCAGAGGAATAAAGAACGTGATGGAGATTATGACTGTAATTCTGCAGCCAATGAGGAGATGCCTGTGGAGAAGATCCTGGAAGCTGAGACAGCTGTGGATCACAAAACAGAATTACATTCTGCAAGCAGTTCTACTGGTGCTGTGAGTGTTTCTCTTTGTTTCTATTAGTGAGGTGTAGAGGAGACTTACTTTTGTACATGTATATTGCGGTGGGCTTGATTTCTGTGGTTCATATAGGATGCAAATTAGTCTACAAGAAAACAAACAGGTTGAAATAAAATTCAGTTTATTCTTGTTGATCTTAAAAGCTGAAGACCCTGTGTCTACAAACCTAACTAAAACAGAGGAGCAGAAAGAAAATGTACTACTAGCATGCTAGATCTGCTACTATATAAAAACTGAGTATTACCTTGACAATTAAAATTTGAATACAACGTTATAATAATACTTACTGTGTATCATAAATCCAGAGTGGTTTAAAAAAATGAATTCTTATTGCTAGATGTTCGACACGTGGCGCTTCTCCACCTTCCGCTTGAGGATGCTCCACAGGTGCTCAGTAGGGTTCAGGTCTGGAGACTCCATCACCTTCAGCTTCCTCTGCAAGGCAGTTGTCATCTTGGCGTTGTTTGGTGTCGTTTCATGTTGGAAAACTGTCGTTCGGCCCAGTTTCTGAAGGGAGGGCATCATGTTCTGCTTCACAGTGTCACAGTACATGTTGGACATAATGAACCGCAGCTCCCTGCACTCATGCAGCCCCAGACCATGATGATACCACCGCCATGCTTGACTGTAGGCAAGACACAATTTTCTTGTTTCTCCTCACCAGGCCATCGCCACACATGCTGGACACGATCCGAGCCAAACAAGTTTATCTGGTCTCATCAGACCACAGGACATGACTCCAGTAATTCATGCTCTTGGACAGGTTCTCTTCAGCAAAATGTTTGTGGGTTTTCTTGTGAACCAGCTTCAGGGGAGGTTTCCTTCTGAAATGACGGCTATGCAAACTGACTTGCTGCAGTGTGTGGCGTACGGTCTGAGCACTGACAAGCAGATCTTCCGCTTCTTCAACCTCTAAAGCAATGCTGCAGCACTCATGCATCTGTTTTTTAAAGCCAGATTCTGCACCTGACACACAGCACCAGGGCTCTACTTCTTTGATGGACCCTCGCGAGGTCTTTTCCGAGAGGAACCCGTCTTGGAAAACCTCTGTATGCCCCTGACCACTGTGCTGTAATTCAGTTTCAGGGTGTTACGGATCTTCTTTTAGCCTCAGCCATCTTTGTGAAGAGCAACAATTCTGATTCTCAAATCCTCATAGAGTTACCATGAGGTTCCATATTGAACATCCAGTGGTCAGTATGAGAGACTTGTACTCAAAACACCAAATTTGAAGTGCTCTAATACAAGATACACACACATTTGTATGGTCCTGTCAAGCAGACAAAAACATAAACATGATAAATAGGACATGTGGCTTTGCATGGTTACACCATGTACAGCTGTTATTACTTAGGGTGTACTCACTTTTGTTGACAGAAGCACTTTGATCTGAACTCGGGGAGAATGCCATGTAATGATTATCTCGTTCACTATCATAACAGAATAAAGGTTCCTACTAAAACCACCTGTTAACTCGTTCCCCTTTGTCCTTTAGGCCATCGACCCAGTCACTAACATCTGCCAGGCAGCAGATAAACAGCTGTTTGGCCTGGTGGAGTGGGCCAAGCGCATCCCACACTTCTCTGAGCTGCCGCTGGATGACCAGGTCATTCTGCTACGGGCAGGTAGAAGCGTTCGCATTCTGCATGTACATTCCACTTTCCTATCAGTGCAATACACCTTTTTCTGATTTTAACTTGTAAACCCGGCCACTGATTCCAGTTGGAATTCTGTACATTTTTTTTGTAAACGATCACACTACCAGTGACTATACTATTTAAACTTTAAATAAAACATGATTTTGGTGAAAGAAATGCTATTTTGTTAGACTATAACTGACCATTGATATGTTTATAGTTATTTAGCTTTTTTTATTATACGTCTGTTTATTTCTATATTAAGATTTTTTTTCCCTAATGCATCTGTGTTTTAGGATGGAACGAGCTTCTTATTGCCTCGCTTTCTCACCGCTCTATCGGGGTGGAGGATGGGCTTCTGCTGACTACAGGCTTGCACGTTCTCAGAGACAGGTGACAATTAGTAGTTTGTTTGTAATGCAGGATAGCTGAATTGAAACGATCAATATTACAAATGAATGATAGACATTTATAGATATTATTGTTTATTTCTTAATCGACAGACTTCAGGCACCGTTCATCTACATAAAATAACCTTCTCTATGTATTAGAAAAGAGTCAGCGAAAGTGCAGCTTGTTTACATGAACAGTAATCTAATGTTTAAATGTGAAAATGACATGTTAAATAATAGAAAGCAGTAAAATAATCTTTATTTAGAAACAAATAACTAATAGATGAAACTGGGTTGGCAGGTGGATGCAGTTATGTCTTGAGCAGTGGTTTGTTTGTTGTGAACTCCTTCTCTGGTCTTTTTGATGCAAAATGAGCTAAAATCAATCACTTCTCATTTACTTGAATGTTTTCTGTGACTAAGTGGCAAAAAAAAAAGCAACACCTCAGTGGTGGTGTTTCCTCAAAAGAAAAATTATTTTTCGGAAACAAGTTCATTTACCTTTAGTTCTTCCATTGCTCATCTTATGTTCACAGTAGCATGCAAATCAAATCAACCCCAGCATACGATTTACTAAAACTGTTGATCTGGTGGTGTGTTTGCACTGAGTCTTACACGGTCAACAGTCCTACCACTAAGCAGCCCTCAGGCCAGATGTGGCTAGCACTTAGACTTCCTGTGCAAGCTGGCTAACGTTTTTCATGTGTGCTGTGTGCGCTATAACACAAGCGCAGTGTTGTCCTCGTCTGACTGGTAAGACTTGTCTACAGGCAGTTTACACACGTAGTTACTGGTAATTTTTATTATTAATTTATTTATTTTGGAACGTAAATTTACGACATTATTAAAACTTTATCCATAAAAATATCCACGACCGATTCAAAAATCCCTGTTGAGTTTTGTGAATTTTTGCATGCTATTAATTGTGTATTTAGCCAAATTAGAATAGTCCAGTTAATCTGTGTGCAGGCAATGTACTAGAGCTGCAACTAATGATTATTTTGATGACAAATGAATCAGGTGTTTATTATTATTTTAGATTAATCAGATGGCAAGTTGACAACCACGTAAAAAAAAAAAAATCAATATAAAATACAACATTGTTTTTGACAATTTTTGTTTTAAAAAATAGACATTTGTTTGGTTGTAAAGATATAAGCATCTAGAATATATAATTAATTTAATTTAGTATAATAATGAAAGAATAAATGCATAAATTACATTTACAAACATTAAAAACAAGCATTTGAATGTAGTAAAGCTGCAGTAAATCACGTTTAAAAACAGAAGTTACTGTAGTAGGAGACAAACGCTATAAAAAGAGAATGAAATGGAGAAACGCAGCAGACTAACAAGCTTAATTAATAAAAAGGAAAAAACATGCATAAGTGTACAAATGCATGATCATTTGCTGAAAACTACAACGGTGACTTAAAATGTAATTGTTTACTGCTGCTTTTAGATTGTTCGCACTGTTTGAATTGAATCCATCACTATGTTGTAAGCGAGCTGATTGCGCAACCTGATGCTTGCGAGTCAGGCGGAAGAGATCCAGTGCGACTGTCCCGTAGTTACACAGTTTACACAATAGCACTTTATTAAACTTGAACATTTTTACATGATGAGGATTATACAGTTTTTGCTTAACGTGCTGATGTTTCGTCTTCATCCGTGACACCGCTGTGTTTTCTTGTCACTGTGGTACTTCCATGCCACACAGGCACAATGGGATACACACTTACTCCCATTCCCAGTTGGACCTGTACTCTGCACTATTTTGCAAGTGGCGGTGTTATCTTGCCGTCATGCCTAACTAATAAGGGCATTCGCTGACAACGAATTAGCTGTTGCAGCTCTACAATGTACTCTAATTATTATTCACACCTTCAAGGCTTTTCTGCCTCCAAGTAGAATTTCATTACTGACTGTGTAACCACAGTGCATCACTTCATATTACAGTGGAAAAGCTCTAGAAAACAATGAGCCCGAGTCATCACTGTGTTAAAACTAAGCTGTATTGAAGCGTTCCATTGAGATACAGAGATATGCACTACTACTGCTATTACTTGTAATTCCTCTTCACGCCTGTTTCTTTCTCCCACAGGGAAAGTGCACGCAGCCCAGAGGTGGGGGCCATATTTGACAGGTACATGACGGGAGTGTCAGACTCCTACTTTTTACTTCTGACTTCAGTTCCTTAAACAGTGCTAATGATGTGCAAGTTGTTATTCAGTCAGTCAGCAGTATGGTGCTAATGAGAAATCATTTGCACTATTTCCATGAGCTCGGGAATCTCTCTATTTGCCGAGTAAGATGCTTTAAAGCAGGGGAAACTCAACAAGTATGTGGTCTGCTGGACTGAGTGTGGCATTTACATTTACAAGCTATTGTCTTTTCTTTTTTTTTTCTCCTCTTCCTCTCCCACCATCTGTCTTCCTGACTGTAGAGTGCTCACTGAGTTGGTAAATAAAATGCGAGATATGCAGATGGACAAGACCGAGCTTGGATGTCTGCGAGCCATCATCCTCTTTAACCCAGGTGCAGTTATCAGATTATCTTGTTATATAGAAACCTCTGATTTGCAACAATCCATCACTTTTATATATATATTTTTTTATTTCTACTCTCTCTAATGGAAATAAATTGATATGAAGAACCACACCGGCTAAACCCATGATGGTATTCGAGGCAAGCAGCCATTAGATTTATCAGCACGTATTCAGAAAGAAATCAGGGCTGTTAGAGACTGAACTGATAGTGTTAGCACGCCCCAGTGAAAAATGACCTCCTGAGAGTGACGCGTTTAAACATTCAGAGCGTTTCACTCTCTCGTAACAAATGCGTGACGAGATGCGTAATAAAGTAAGGCACTTCCTGTCGGTTATGTGATATGTAGCTGGGTAATGATACAAATTCCACAGTGAGGTGCACTGCACCCTCTCCCTGTTTCTTGATTGGCTGCTTAACCTGCTAGCATGTAGTTAGAAGTTGGAGCAGGATACTGTTTGTGTCTGAGCCACTATATGAAGCGTACAAACAAATGTCCTGCTCCTTTTAAACCCTTTCAATTTAAATAAAATTTAGCACCTGTTTTTTTTGTATAAATTGTGCGACACGTTATTTACGCAAATGCGAAATATCATTTATCCTCCCAACCTGATGTGTACTGCAAACATCTTTATAGTATTGGCTTGAGGGCGACAGCTTCATCGGTTTTGCCGATTGGTTGCTGGAAGCGACTGGCAATTATCTGGTCTGTTGTTGTTAGGAGAGCGGCCTCTAGAGGCGCCTCACTAAAGCCACGTGCTGTTTGCTTTTACACGTGAGACTGCGTGCTGCAAGTAGAGCTCTATTTAATATTTATTGTTTAATTTATGAATTCTGTAATTATATTTATTAATTCATATATTCATATTTGTTTTCCTTTAGCACATTTTTCATGATTCAGCACTTTATTTATTTATTTATTTTTAATAACGTCCAGTGCTATTTGACATGGGGTGTCCAGTATCCGATTAATTAATCGGTTATCGGCAAGTACGGTCCAATATAGCTCTCGGTATCGGTAAAATCCAGGTATCAGTTGACATTGTGTATTGGCTGATTTTATTGTGTGTTTTACAACCAGGTTTTATATAAAAGCATCAGAAAAATGTTTTCCTGTGGTGTTTGTATTTTAGCAGTGTCCATTTTGGTTAAAAGAACACTTTCAAGGCATGTGCAGTAGTGTGTCAGTCAGCACTGAAGCTCTCAAACTAAATGTTTTCCCCCTATATTTTTGTTTAGATGCCAAAGGTTTGAGCAACACAAGTGAGGTGGAACTTCTGCGAGAGAGAGTGTATGCATCCTTAGAGGCTTACTGCAGGCAGAAATACCCCGAGCAGCAGGGGAGGTATGCTGATTCTTCTTCAATTTGCAATTTTTGCAGCATAATCTGCTGTTACATAATGCTAAGCGTCAAACTGATGTAAAAAATAAAAGTGCCTCAGCTTGTTGTTAGATGCATCTCTTTTTTGTGTTTGGCTTCATTTGAAAATGCTTTAAAATGTGTTAAATGAGGGCGCAAGTGGAAAAACAAGCATATACTCGTAAATGCCTGATCCATTTATCAAGAAAGAAAGACCTGCAATGTTGAGCATTGTTCTCTTGCCTCACCTAGATTCGCTAAGCTCCTGCTCAGACTGCCTGCGTTGCGCTCAATTGGTCTCAAGTGTCTGGAGCACCTTTTTTTCTTCAAGCTGATTGGAGACACGCCCATTGAGACTTTCCTGATGGAGATGCTGGAGGCTCCCCACTAGCTTTGCCCTGAGGGAGGCTGGCAGATGACATCACTGTGACTGCACTTTTCAATCTCAGGGGAACTTGAGCAATTGGCCAGCCTCCAGTCCGTGATACTCTTGTTGCTAGGTTTGTCTCTTTGTAAGTGCAAAACAGAGTCTAAAAAAACCCAAGACTTGCCATGAACTTAGAGTATTTTGGTGCTATATTTCAGTCATAAGTCTTGAATTTTTGTGGATTTTTATCATTTTTTTTTTTTTTTTTTTTAAGATTGGAATCTTCAGTTCCCTTCCTAGCTTAAATGGGATTTACATTTTGATAGAACCATATTTGTCTGTAAGTGTTCATCATCTCGTCAGTGTGATTTCTTTTATTCCTTAAGGGACTAATTTATTCAGCTCAGACCTTAAAGGACTGGCGATACGAACAACTGAATGAACAGTTAGGAAAAACTGTTTTAAAATCTATAAGCTGACATCACTCTCCCAGTTAAGCTAGCCTGGCCAAACACGTATGCAATGAAACTTAATGCACAAAGTCTGGAGAAAAGCTCATTATGATGTGCAATTCACAAAGTAATGTTAGTCAAATGTTTTGGAGTTGATTCCAGGGAAGCGAGGTCTTACCATGCGCTCATAGAAATAGCTCATGAGTGCTTGACTGATCTTTTACATGCTTGATACTTTGTACTGTTATTTTTGTTGTTGTTTTTTCTCTTTCCCTTCTTTTCTCTTTTTTTTTCAGTTTGCAGTTTTGGTGAAAACTGATTTAATAACTGGGATACTCGGTTCACTAAATTAGCCATGCGTTGCTTTATGACTGCAGTGTTCCAGGCTGAAGTCGGTAAACTGCTTGTGATATTGCTTCTTTTTTCCCCCCCTCTCAGTTATTCTTTTCGTAGTACATGCTTGTTTTATCACATATCACATAACCTTGTAACTTGAGTTATGATTCCTTATGTAAACTGCACTATACCAGTTCGAATATCAAATATTTGACCAAAAAGGGGTCATATTTGTGTATGCTTTGGTGCTTAAAACAAATAGTTGTTTTAATGTTACATCCCTGAAAACGCACACAGAAACTTGTAAACAGAAAATGGTTATATTTTAAGAAAGTTGAACATTAGCAATACTAAATTTAAAATGCAAATGTGTATTCTCTTCTAATTTCTGAGCGGAAAATTTGTCAGACATGTCAATTTCTAGTACTGTGCAAACGTTTGTTCAGGGACAGTGAAACGTGATTGCTACAAAACAGCAGAAGTCTATATGTTAATATTCCAATGATTTTATCATTGCTTTTAGTTAATTTGTACATCTAAAACACAAAAAAATGACATTAGTTTGCACTGTATTTCCTGTGAATCCCAGTTTTCTGACTGTCTTTGCTCTTTTTCTTAGTGATGTGTTTTTCTCAGATTTCAATTAGATTTGTAATCTTGCTGTTTTTTTTTTTTTTGTAAAATCTTTGCTTTGCTGTTGTATTTTTGTGTCCATGCCAACAGCGTTGGGGACGAAGACCACAGAGACTTTGAAATGCAGGTTCCCTATTGGCAGAAATGTTTACTACACCTTCGGGTTGTTTTGTATGGTCCTGTACAACCACCATCTTTACTGCATTAGACATGTTTGTGTCTGCCATTGCACTAAATTTGTCATACAATGATGATTGTAATGATCCTCCATCAGGTTCTCCATCGTTAGAGCTCAATTTAGAGGAGCTTGATGGCACTGCAAGTGAACCATATGGACACGACCCTAAATAAAAGCTGGTGACATCAAGACTTGCGTGGTGTTTTGGTCAGTCATCGACTGGATGAGAAAAATAGTGTAGATTGGTAATCGAGCCAGATTAGTAAACAGATCACACCTGATTCAACACCTGACCTCATCACTAATGATCAAACTGTTTTACCATCATTAACACGTGTCTTTTTTAGAACTTGCATTCTAAAACTTGTTCACTTTCATGCTTTGGTTGCCCACAGGGGCCCGAACTGGGAAGGATCTGCTGCAAGTTAGAGCAATAAAGGATGGAGATGGAAATGTGTTGACTAGTGAGGAGAGTGTGTTAAGAAGATGGAGGGAGTATTTTGAGCAGTTGATGAACAAGGAAAATGAGAGAGAGAAGGTTGGATGGTGTGGAGATGGTGAAACAGGAAGTGGATGGGATTAGTAAGGAGGAAGTGAAAGCAGCAATTAAGAGGATGAAGAGTGGAATGTCAGATGACATAGCAGTGGAAGCATGGAGATGTTTAGGAAGGATGGCAGTGAAGTTTTTAACAAGATTGTTTAACAGGATTCCAGGAGGTAAGAGGATGCCTGAGGAATGGAGAAAGAGTGTGTGGTACTGATCTTTAAGAATAAGGGAGATGTGCAGACCTGCAGTAACTACAGGGGAATTAAGTTGATCAGTCACACCATGAAGTTATGGGAAAGAGTAGTGGAAGCCAGGCTGAGAGAAGAGGTGACCATCTGTCAACAACAGTTTGGAGTTGCATTGCATTATGTGTTTGTGGATTTAGAGAAAGCGTAAAAAGAGAGTGCCAAGAGAGGAGTTGTGGTATTGTATGCAGAAGCCAGGTGTGAGAGAAGTATTTGAGGGTGGTGCAGGACATAAATGAGGACAGTGTGACAGCAGTAAAGTGTGCAATAGGAATGACAGTCCAGTAAAGGTGAAGGTTGGACTGCATCAAGGATTGGCTCTGAGCCCTTTTCTGTTTGCAGTGGTGATGGACAGGTTGACAGACGAAGTCAGACAGGAGTCTCCCTGGACTCTGATGTTTGTGGATGATATTATTAGTGGTGAGAGTAGGGAGCAGGTTGAGAAGAGCCTGGAGAGATGGAGGTACGTACTGGAGAGAAGGGGAATGAAAGTCAGTAGGAGTAAGACAGAGTACATGTGTGTGTGAATGAGAGGGAGGGCAGTAGAGGTGGAGAAGGTGGAAGAGTTTAGGTACCTGGGGTCAACAATGCAAAGTAATAGAGAGTGTGTTAGAGAAGTGAAGAAAAGAGTGCAGGCAGGGTGGAGTGGTGAAGAAGAGTGATAGCAGGAGTGATTTGTGATAAAAGAGTATCTGCAAGAGTGAAAGGAAAGTTTATAGGACTGTGGTGAGACCTGCGATGTTGCAGGCATTGAGTAAAAGACAGGAGCTGGAGGTAGCAGAGCTGAAGATGTTGAGGTTTACGTTGCGAGTGACGACGATGGACAGGATTAGAAATGAGTTTATTAGAGGGACAGTGCATGTAGGACATTTTGGAGACAAGGTGAGGGAGGCGAGATTGAGATGGTTTGGACATGTGAAGAGGAGGGACATGGGGGATATTGGTAGAAGAATGTTGAGGATGGAGCCACCAGGAAAGAAGAAAAAGAGACAGACCAAGGAGGAGGATTATGGATGTGGTGAGAGAAGACATGCAGGTAGTTGGGGTGAAAGAGGCAGCTGTAGAGGACGGGGGGTATGGAGACGGATGATCCGCTGTGGTGACCCCTAATGGAAGCAGCCAAAAGAAGTAGTAGTAGTTGTTTTGGTTGCCCACAAACCTAACTGTCTAGGTTTAAATGATTTCTAATGTGTATATTGGTAAGCTATTTAATGCAGATTATAGAAACCAAAAAAGTATGAATTCCCAGTGACAGTGTGTGCATGAGGTCATAGCTCATATCCCTTCCTTATTTGTACTTAATTGTTTTTATGGCCTTGACCAACTGTCACTGAGTTGCTAAAAGATTTGTTTTTGTATTTCTGTTCACAAAGCAAGTCAAAATATATTTAAGTACTACTATTGTCTATTTTCTCTTTCATGTTCATGTGATCTAGTTACAATTTTGTAATGTGTCACTACCATTACTACCAGCATAAAACATCAAATAAATACCACTAACATTTCGGCATTGTTTATCTCCTCCAGGTCCCAGGGATCATTCGATGATTCTAATAATATTCAAATGATTCCTTTAATTTTTTTTTATAAATTAGTGAGCCTACTTGTGAAAGCGGATGTTCTAAGCATGAAGCAATGACTTCACACTTTTAAAGTGGAAATAATAATAATTATTTTAGGCATTGTAATGATTTTTTCAAAGTAAAAAAAATCTAAAAGGGGTCCATTTCTTCATTGCATCATCTACAGAAAAAAAAAAACAAACACCAGACATGACCAGCATTTCTCTGGAAGCTTTTTATTGCAAGATTGTATACAGTATATATTTTTTGCTGTGAGTATTAAGAAGATAAATTCACATTCTTGGTACTCTTATTCGATACCCACTTTTATGGCACTTGCAGCAAAAGGTTGGACATGACTCGATTCTGTGTATTTAAGTGCAATGATCTTGAAAGGCTTTTGAGCACGAGTGGAAACTGAATGGGATACAAGGACCAAACATTTTTCAGGTTTGTGCAAAAAAAAACAAACAAACAAACATCGCTGAGCATCAAACTGACGTCACAGAAGCTCCCTTTGACTCGACTCGCCCGCTTTCTCTTAGTTTTGAACGAATTCATGGCTTGCTTACTTTTCTTAAATTATAATAATCACAGAATAACACTGCTTCTGACCTATAATACACTATTCTATACAAATACAAATGCAACAGATGCAAAAATAAAAACAGATTTACACAATTGTACAGCATTTATCTTAGGGAACATTTTGTTTCTACATTAGATTTTTACTAGTTCATTTTACAGTACTCGATTATCTGAGAAGAAGACATCAGACAAACACAAAGATACTTTTTTGTTCTTGTTAATACTTGACATTGCTTTAAAATGACGCTACACATAGTAAGGTGCTGGGAGGTACTACTGGGTCCTGTAGTACAGCTGAGTGGATTGTCAGATATATAATGTTTCGCATTAGAGAATGGCCGTTTATTTTCTTTGTATAACCGAATGACACTTAAGCGTTGCTCCTGAAAACCTCTCAAACAAGAGTGCTGTTGTGCTGAAGAGACCACGTCCCTCTGTCTGTTTCCAAAAACACACATCATGACCAAATGCCACAAGTACAGTTTGCATGCATCTCACGCTATTGAATTTATAACAGTTAACATCGAGGCAGCGCCGAAGTTCTTCGTAGGCTAAGACTAGCTGATGATTGGTGTCTGGAAACAGATTTTACACCTAATCTCCTTCACCACTTTTAGCAGATGGACTACAGTACAAATGGCAGAAGGTGCTGTAGGTCAGCATTGTGTGTCAAACGTGTTCAGTCTCAGGCTCAATCAATAATCTGTACTGAATAAAAAATAAAAATAAAACGTGCAAAAAAAATATATCAGTAATACCACAGCAGTGCAGAGAAAATCACTCCTTGATATCTACATCAGTGATTTCTATAAATCTGTGCTCTGCAATTTCCATTGGACATGAATGCTGAATGTGCTACTAACCAAAGCAGGCAAGAGTTTACCAAACGGCTAACGGTTGGTAACCAGGATGCAAGAGATCGGCCTCGTTCCAAACACCGACCTTTGGGTTCACTCTCAAGGCCACAGTGGTAAGAAACACTAGTAGGTTTGTCTCTGTAAAGAACTTTTCTTCAAAAACAGGGCGACAAGAGTGTGTGTGTGTGTGTGTGTGTGTGTGTGTGTGTGTGTGTGTGTGTATGTGTGTGTATGCCCACTAGTGTTAGAGGTTTGTAGACTAGTAGGTTGAACGGCAGCTGACACTGTGCTTATCTTTTAAAACGCAGAATAAGTGGTGGGTGTTCAGAAATATCAGTCTTTCAATTAGCCTGCTTTGGTTGCAGTGTACATGATCAAGAGTATCTATGTTTGAAGAGTGTGTGATTATGTCTGTGTGTGTGTGTGTGTGTGTGTGTGTGTGTGTGTGTGTGTGTGTGTGTGCGTGTGTGCGTTTGTGTTGAGACCCTGAGCTACTAGAATCTTTTCTCTGTCACACTTGCATCTCAGAGCCACTGGCCAGTCCCAGAGCCTGTGCCTCCTCTGGAGTGAGCCCATTCTTCAGTGTTCTCCTTACTGCAGGAGGAAATCAAGACATTTGTGTTATTCAATAACACTATTTAAAAAAAACTTTGAATAGCCAATTATACCCTAATAAACCAATCATTAAATACAACTTAAAGAGTCATAATGAAATCTAGTTTCATAGTGTTTAGTACTTAATATCAGCAGTACCAATACTCACCTGCTACTATTAGCAGCCATGCTAATATAAAGAGTAATACAATAATACTACACAATACAATAATATAAAGAAACATTAAGTATGCACTCAGTTAGTGGTACACAATATGGACTAAAGTATTGGGACAACTGATTTTCCCAGCCATGTGTGATTTTCCCCCAAACTGTTACCACAAAGTTGGTGGCACACAGTTGTATAGGAAGTCTTTGGATGTGGGAGCATTAAAGTTTCCTTTCGGCTGAACTTGGAGATCCAAACCTGTTCCAAAATCACAATGCCTCTGTGCACAAGGCTATATATGACCTGCTATAGAGCTGTGATTTCAACGCTACTAAACACCTTTGAGATGAATAAGAACCCTGGCCTCCTCACCCTACATCAGTACCTGACTATACTAATGCCCTTGTGGCTGAATGAGCTATAAAATCTCCACAAGCACACTCCACAATCTAGTGGAACATATTCCCAGAAGAGTGGAGATCATTAGAAGAGCTAATGTTATGTTCAAAAAGCACATAAAAATTGTATGATCAGGTGTCCACAAACTTTAGTCCATATAGCAGTTTTTTCCCCAGCGCACACATACAGGAGTAGGCATTAAACCGACCATGGCTGCTTCTTCAAATACTTCACAAACAAAGTACAAAACTACAGAACATTACAGAAAACCTGAGCAATTCTGCCTACAGAAAATCTATTTCAGAGGTGGGAAGTAACGGAGTGCAAATACTTTGTTACTGTACTTAAGTAGATTTTCCAATACTTCTTACATGTTCACACCAGACTCGTTACTTTAGTTTTACTCTATTCGGTGACATGATCAATAATTGTTCTTCTCATCACATGTCGTTTTCAGCAACCTGTTTCCTGTTATTGCGAGGTTTTTTAATCTACCACTGGTGTATCATTTCCTGTCTCACACACACACACCACTGATGTAGACTAGTTTACGAAGCAAACAATGAGCAGGCAATGAGAAGGCATCCATAAGTACAGTCCTGATCACCTGATCATCATCATCTTATCTCTGCTTGTGTTCTATACGGTGGTTGTTCAGCCTGAATACATTTATTAGGTAACAATTATTTAAAATTTGATGACGTGAGGTCCAGTTACCAGCGTGACCCAAAAACAGGTAGTTGTAATGACTACTTTTATAACACAAGTATCTGTACTTGAGTGAAGGATGTGTTTACTGTATCTCGGGTCTATTTTGACTATTCTTGCTCAGTCTTATCCTACATGTTCCCATAAATCATTGATCACTCCTGCCTTCTTTCCAGAAATTGCCCGTCTTGTCTTCTCCCACAGAATGTTACAAATTTTCCTCTCACTCCCTTGCAGAACGTTAATGAATGTGCCGTAATATGTCTTGTGAGCTTCATAGATTATATCGCCTGCTTCCACTTGCAAGAAAGTATAGCTCACTTGCACCACCAACCTATTTGTTTGCTCCACAGAATCCCACTCCCAATGCAGAAAGCAATATGCCACATTGGGGGCAAATCACAAAAAAGCCTACAGGACAATACAGGAGCTATGTGCTCTGTGTACCTCTGCATGTAGAAATCGGAGGTACACAGAGCACATAGCTCCTGTATCTGTCTTTGTTCTGTCATGTATTGTTAATGTAATGCAATGACTTACAGGACTTGCGATTGGCTCTTGAGCGCCTCCTCTCGCGTGGCAGACTGCGCTGACTGGGGCCCTGAGTTGCCGACTTTACTATGCGCTCCATGATCTCGTCTGCTGTGTCTTCCATGCAATTAGACGTGTCTTCACTGGCGGAGGACCACAGTCCCATGCGGCCTATACAAACACAGAAAGCACATTTTTGAAAGATGGCTCCCGAAATACATAATTTATTTCCGTGACTGGAAGTAAATTGAAAGCTACAGGACTGTAGGTTTGGAAGCACCTCGGCTGGCTCTGGTGCGTGTGCGCAAACCAGGCAGGACTGAAGGGGTGGTGTCTCCGAGCTGCATACTGTTTCGCAGTACTGCGGTCATCTGCTCGTGCTCTGCTGAGTCCTCGGCGTAGCCAAGTCCCTGCGCTGGAGTGTCCTGACTATCTGCTGAAGCTCCTGCAAACTTACCGCTCTGTGGAAAAAGGAAAAAAAAAAACAGATACATAACATTAAATCCAAGAGTTTGGCTTCTCTGCAAGTGCTTCTTTTCTTTAGCCTCTGGTTGTTGAGTTTTGGCTTGCAGGGTTTTTTCTCAAATGTTCCACGCAGGCATTTTGTCAAAAACAATCACAAAAGATATCAAACATGCGTCATAGAACACCAGAGTGCACACCGAGCTCAGTGTCATTAGTCTGTCATTTAGTCTGTCAGTAGTGGGTGGACAATCAACAGGACAATGCTGACTAAAAACAATCAGTGTAAAGCAGCATAATGCTATGCTACATAATGCTATTCTCCTGCCCATTGTGTGTTTATTTTAATAATCTTATCGATTATGTTATTATAATATCTGCATTTAACATGTTGCTTGTAACGTAGCTTCCACATGGTGACCCTGCTCTCGTTCCTCCTCTTATTATTCTCACTGCTTGTGGAACGGGATCATAAACACTGTGGCTTTCAACACCAGCTCCACTGCAGATGGTCATTGTGTGTGCGTGTGTTTGTGTGTGTGTGTGTGTGAGAGACTTGTCTTTGTTATTCTCTGGCCACTGATTGCAGTCAGTCATTTTATTAAAAAAAAATCAATGTTAATGAAATGTTAAGTTCTCCTGGGGATTAAAATGGGCCACACGTGCACATACACATAGATACAATTGCACACAGCCACGCATACCTCACCATCTTCTTCATCCTCACTCTAGAAAGGAGAAATCGAGAAATGAAAGGTGACAGAAAAGAATGCAGAAGGGTTTATAATACATTTATGCTTTAAAAAGAAATGTAAATATATATATATATATATATATATATATATATATATATATATATATATATATATATATATATATATATATATATATACTAGACTTTTGCTGTTGAATTATTTGATTTATTTAAGTCCTGATAGTCTACAGGACTGTAGGTTTCGTCAGAGTTGTAAAATGTTGATCTACTGAAGTGCACGCTACTGCAACGCACCAAGAACACAGAGCAACCCTAGAGCGCACACACCAGTCTGATGCTTACAAACTGCTTTACTGCTCTTCTGCAGGCAAATGAAAAGAGAAAAAAATTTCGTCCTGAGATTAGACTAGGAACTGCTTTTAATCCAAAATATTACTCGCCAAACTAAACAAACCACATACGGCCTCCGCTAACCGGGATGCCCCCACAGAGACAGACTTTTGCAGGTTATGTTTGAGGAATCAGGAGTGGCCTCAGGCAGTAACACTGATATTAATTACACAGGGCTGTTGTTCATAAGAGGAAAGGATTAGATTTATAAAGTTTGCTGGGTATTAATGATTCGGCTTCCTGCACTGTAAAAACAGCAATCTATTGATGGCAGTGTAATAGGAAGGAGTTTTTTATTATAGAATATAAAGAACACTAGTATAAAACTAGTCAGGCTACTAGTTTTGTTTGCTATCTATCTTAGATACTGCAGGCTTCTTCTTCTTCTTCTTTCAGCTGTTCCCATTAGGGGTCGCCACGGTGGATCATCCGTCTCCATACCCCCCTGTCCTCTACATCTGCCTCTATCAAACCAACTACCTGCATGTCTTCCCTCAACACATCCATAAACCTCCTCCTTGGTCTTCCTTTTTTCCTTCTTCCTGGTGACTCCATCCTTAGCATTCTCCTACTGATATACCCCATGTCCCTCCTCTGCACATGTCCAAACCATCTCAATCTCGTCTCACCTTAACCCAAAAATGTTCTACATGTGCTGTCCCTCTAATAAACTCCTTTTTAATCCTGTCCATCGTCGTCACTCTTAACGAAAACCTCAACATCTTCAGCTCTGCTACCTCCAGCTTCACCTCCTGTCTTATACTCAATGCCACGGCCTCTAAACCATTAAACCTCACAGGTCTCACCACAGTCCTATAAACTTTCCCTTTCACTCTCGCAGATACTCTTCTATCACATCTTAAATAGTGCAGTAATAAAATAGAATTCAGAATACAGTTTGAACTGCCCCATCTAGTGGCACAAGTTTTAAACTGATCCATGTACTGCAATACCAGCCATTAGAGGGCGCACTTACGTCAGTGATCATTTTGCCCCGGGTCTTGTTCCTCTCCCGGTGGTTAGCTCTCTTCTGTTTCTGCTGCAGCACTCTCTCCCTGGTGGTGCGATACTCCAGTGCAAACTCACTAAGGATTTTACAGAATCGGTGGATGCTAACCTCCTTCACTGCATATGCTGGGTGGCCCAGGAACAGCAGAAAAGCATGGAACCTGTAGATGATGCACAGAAACAATTCAACATACCATGCTTTGACTCACTATCCCTTATTATCTCAAGGAAGAATCTATGCTCTAATAATTTTATTTTACACCCCAGAGGCCTTGGGGGATGAATCAGCATGTCTTTAAGTGTTTAACTTTTTCTCAAAAGCCTTTACAATATGATGCAATAACTGAAAATTGGTTTAATGTGATACAGCTGTTTATGTAATCATTTTAATATAAAAACCCCCAAAACCTTTGGTTCAGACTGTTTATACTGAAAGGCTGACTGACTTAAATCAAGTGGTCATGACCTTCAAAAGACTTTTCCCCCCTAGATTTTTCAATGTTCTGTATTTTGACAAATATTTTACATTACAGTATTATAGCAGAGTATGAAATGTGATATGCATATGGGAATGAACATCAGTGCAGGAAAGAAAATTTCTGAAGACAACAGATTTAGATCTTTAGTATCTGTGATCTTACTTTAAGCCCACAATATCTTTGCTTCTTCCTAAATGATTTCTGTACTTTTTGGAGAGTAAATGAAGCCTTCATTTGCATAAGAAATCTGTCAAAAAAGTCTTGTCAATTACAAGGACACACCCCTCTGTCCTCTGTTCTGCTGCAGGTAGATACTTTAACAAGAGTATAACAGAAATTCAGGTTGTTTACCTGTTGATAATGCGCCTGTGGACAATGGTGAGGATGATGATCCTCTCAGCACAGTCTTTCAGGAAATCAGACATGCGCTGCTTTAGTGCCGGCTTCATCTCATGCTTGGCAATGACCTTCAGGTGGTCCCAGGAAGCTTTGCAGCGCCGCTCCATCTGGGCCAGATTGTCCTGCAGCTGGTCAAAATCCACCTATGGAAAGCAGAGCAGATGTAATCTTATGAATCTTAAATCTTAAAATCTTTTAAAAAATGACACTTTCCTGAATCCAGTTTATATCTGTCTGCTATACAGATGATTTTCTAGCTGTGTTCAATTGTATGCACCTGCTTAAACCATACAAACTTGTGTTTTTGTTATTTTGGACATCCACAGTCATATGTCGTAAACTCAGGTGATTTCCACAAATATGCTGCGTTTAACACAAATGGTTTAAAAAAAAAGAAGAAGTGGATAACTTTGAATTCAATTCAGCAGCTAATTACTAAAGCTCTCGAGTGTTGTGGTGTGTAAGAAGTTTAACAGAAATCTGTGTACAGCTGTGTTCCACACCCCCATTCTTTAACAAGAGCAAGTCAGTGCTGCTGTCTTTAATTCCAAGTAGTAGCAGCATCAGTGATTTCAGGTTACAGATGGCGGTGGCAAGTTGCAAACAGGAAGTTCACCAGACCAAAACACGGAATGACAAGGTGTTGGTAAATTAAAAAAATGGCTACAGATGTCTGAATGTTTCTAGTTTTAAAGTCATTATATACACTATAACATACAGTGCATGTCCTCTTTTAGCGTGGTTAAAATCTGTACATAGTCGTAACTACCTGACAGTCAGTTTCTCCAAACTTTCAGCTTAAATACTTTGTCATGCCTGTCGTAAAAATTGCCAAAACTGTTCTTCACTGGTTGGATTTTTTTTTTACCTTGCGATCCAGTTTCATCCAAGATCAGTTCAATAGGATTTAGGTGTGGTGGCAGGACATTCCATGATAGAAAACACCCAAGTCTACTGTTTGCTCTCCAGATAACACTTACAGTGCTTGGATGTATGCTTCAGGTCATTGTTTGTTATACGGTGAAGTCGGTTCCAATTAGCCATAGTCTATACAGAATTATATGGAATTGAAGTACGGGATGGTAGCCATATTGGTTCAGTTTTTCTTTCACCCAAAATGTCTCCAACCTTCCATAATCCTAATCCAACAGCCATCTTCCATCTCCATGTTTGACTGTGGCTGTAAGGCAGCCTGATAATATCTTCTCTCTTGTTCTTTGTCTTACATAAGTTCTTCTGTTGCAGCCAAAATTAAATTTGTTCTCATCTGTCCAGAGAACTATTACCCAGCCCTTCGCTGTCCAATTCTTATGTATTTTTGCCTTTTACCTAATTTTGTTGCATATAAACAAAAGGAACATGCATGTGTCTCAAACCACAATAGGCTAGGTCATTTCAAACTTTTTGACAGGCACAATAGTTTTGCAAAGAAAATTGTCTATAATTTGTAATCACAATGGAGCTTTATAATTACTCCAAAAAAATGTAGGAAAATACCAGGCTCCAGATGTGCAAAGTTGACAAAGACAGCTGACAGTTTTCAGCTGTAACTGCAATCAAAACTTAATAAAGTTTTGATCGCGGGATGAATATTTACGCAACGATAAAAATACCTGCTTTTTTGTTTAGTTTACCTTGCTGTCACAATAAAAAGATAATTTCGACTTTCAAATGCAAGACATTGTTCAAAGGAAACAGTAACTATCCCAGTTAAGAATATGTTCAGCTCCAAGTTGTTTTCCAAGGGGTTGAATACTAATGCAAGCCATTGTCTCTCCTTCTATATATCATTATGTCATATCTAAACAGCTCTATAAGCTTTGATAAGTTATGATTTGGTGCATTACCTTAGCAGAGCGTGTAACTGCGCCGATCTCCGAGTACAGGTCTGAACTTTCTGGAAACTTGTCCACTACAATGGAGGAGACGTGGTGAAGCAGAGACTGCTTATGCACAGTGTCTTTCACTTCTGGAACTTTCTCCAGGTAACTTAGCTCAAAGCCCTTAGCCTGAAAACACACACATACACCAGCACAAGGTTAAAATGGACAATATCAGTGAGACTTTCCTGTAACAAAGTAAATTGATGCCATAAATACTTCCACCTTGAACAAATGGGTCACTCTGGATCTCATCCAGGAAATGATTTCTATAAACGGGTTTCTAATCATAGGCCATTTCCACTATTTACAGAGATTATTCTGAAACAGCTGAGTAGATTACCATCAGTTCCATTAAGCAATAATACAGAATGCTTTGAAAAGCAAGGCAGGTCAGTAGTCTGCTTGTATGCATGTTCACATGAATGCTTCATTGGCTTGTAAATAGCTGAATCTCAATCATATGTGGTAAAAGAAAAGGAAGTCACCGGCCTGCCCCCGGGTCAACCTTGTAGTGCTGAAGACCCAGCCGAAATAAAAACGGGAAATCTCCCAAATGACATGACACGAATTTGACTTGCTCTGTTCTCCTGCCAACACTCAATGGTTTACTGTAAATGTGCTTTCAATCCTTTATTACCTCTTTAGGTTTTTTTTTCCGTTTCTCAAAAAGAAAAGAGAAAGAGAGAAGGGGGGGGAGGCAGTGAGCATGGCCATAACTCACATTTGATCCGTTGAGAAAATTGCCGATAGCAAGTAGTGTGGACAGAATAAAGCACAGTGTCTTGTTCTTCTCCAGCTGACTCATGCCCTCCTTCAGGTCCTGTAAAGGCTCTGCCACTTCCTGAAAGTGAGATAGACGGAGGCAACATACCAAAAACATGACAACTGTTTTTGCAAACGCTATGTATGTATATAAATGTATCTGTTTTTGCTGTTTGATCTAATAGCTCAGCAGTGTGAACAGACAGTAAAGCCTGTGTATCTTGTGCACAAATCCTGACCTTCTCCAACACCTCGTAGTCCATCTTAAAAGCCCAGAGGTGCAGGCGAGCAGACAGCTCACTGATGGAGGAGAGTGTAAGGAGGAACTGTTCTGCGCTGCCCAGGGGAATGTCTGGGTTCGCCAGCTGTGCTTCCTGAATCTTTTGCTTCTCCTCTTCTGTGGGAATCATTGTCAGGATTTTCTACACAAGAGAATGGGAGTAATGTTTGAATGTGAAGCTTTCTTGCTCAACTCATTTTTTTTACTCATATCACAATGATTTACATTTGCATTTGTGAAACCCTAATGGCTGGGGTTGATTCCCTGATTGGGGATCGAACCCGGGCCGCAGTGGTGAGAGCGCCGCATCCTAACCACTAGACCACCAGGGTTCTTTAGTTATCTCCTACCACCAGTAGGTGAGATGATGATGCTAAATTCCTATACTGCAAATAATTAATCTTAGCAAGTGAAAAATATCTTGAATATAGTCGCAGTAGTGGAAAAAAAAGAGAAATGCTTACAATTGGCTTAAAATAATTGTATATTTAGGTTTATTTTAAACTGTATTCAAGATATTTCCACTCTCTAAGCTGTTGTTTCTTTTACAGTGTAGGTGTAAATGGGTGAATATGTTTGAATTGGGCATTGTAATAGAGCCCCAAGCAGAGAGTATTCCAGTACCACACCCTGTATTCCTGTGATAGGCTCTGATCCATTGAAGACGAATTAATAATTAAAATAATTGATGTGCATAATGCAAATATTATATGACATACACCACAACATAAATTCCATTAGACAAGCCACAGTTGATAAAACAATAAAACAAACTATCATTATTTCCCTTACATATTTCAAACACAACTCCAGATTGACTACATTTTCCCAAATGGTGTTCCTCCAATGCCTGCTGATGTTGTCCTCATGATTAAGTCCTTCTTACACACTGCCAGTGCAGCACGATGAAAGCAATATGTGCATGCAAATCTCTGATTTAAATGCATTATAAATGACGAGATATACTGTAAACTTGATTTAATCTAGGACTAACATAACAAAAAGGAAAGATCAATGTTTGTTTTCACATAGATCTAGATACATCTGCTTACTGTCCCACATCCAGGAAAATATCTGGATATAGTCAGATGGGCAAATGAGAGTGAGTCAATAAGAGCGATTGGACCCGAGGGAAGCGTGCGAATCACTGTCCAGTGTCATGCCATAATTTTACATAGTTACAGAACAAGTTCATAATTCCCCTAATAAATCTTTAACAAACTGATAAATAAATAACAACATCTGGAGAAAATCAATAAATCAATAATAGTCAGCATTTCAATGATTTAAATGATTTCATCTGTGTTACAGCTCTCTCAGTAGTTAACTTTGTTTGCGTTACTGCATACGAATGAGGAATTGTTCGGTCTCTAATTGATGAAAATGTGTCCAACATCACTGAGAAATGTTCTTAGGTTCATACTGTGCTGTCATGTGAGCATATATTAAGATCACAGATTCATTATACAATTACATCATATAAATAAATTAAACAGGATCTATTTGCTAAGCTTAGCTAAACTGACATTACCTCTATACCCTCCTTGTTTAGAGCATACTCGTCAAAGTTGAGGATGGCCGTTTTGATGGTGCGGGGAGGTGGAAGAACTGTGAGGCCAATGTTGATGGCGTTGCTTCTTTTGGAGTCCAGAACAATAATCTCCTGCCGTTTTCCATCTGCAGCTGTTTTCTAAAGACAGCAGAACATAAAACCGTATGCATTTGGGCTTGCATTAGATTTTATTACCATTTTACACCATTTTTTTTTCTTGTGTGTATTATGTGGTGAGAATCAGAGTGAGCAGTCTGTGTGATGTACCTGCCCACTTTCAGCTGCTATTATGGTGAAATGTATTCTGTTTTGGACCATAACAGAGCTAAACTGTCACCATCGAAAACATATGTCAGGGCAACAGTCACCCATCTGGTCCAATACTTCACTAGGTTCTCATTATGAGTTTGCACGACTTCTCGCTTGCTTGCTTGTCGGCTAACTGTGATATCCATCTACCATCCCCAACGCAAGATTAAGGAAAACAAAAAGCTTTCTGAAGACTACCTTAAAATGAATTGGAACGGAATTTCTTTAATGTGGGTGATTAAGAAAACAAGGCTTTCCAAGATATGAATGCCAGCGGATCTTATGCTGAGTGCAACTCGCTTAGAAAACACGCAAGCACCTGAGGGCTATTTTGGGACTTTGATGAAGAATATTTCTGGACTAGTAAGAAACAAGATGGTGTGCTTTTATTGCCAAACAAAGGGAGGAAAAGGGAGAGAGTAAAGGAACAGAGAGAAAAAGACAGAGTTAGGAATGGGACAGAAATAAGAAGCAGCTGCTTTCGGCTAGGCAAAGGGAGAACTCCTGACCGGAAAAGACTCACTCAGAAAAACACACATCATAACCCAATACCCTAAAATTATAGCAGGAAATGTTCTGCTCAGCACCTTCTGATACCAGTGTTTCAATATAGCTTTAAAAAAGGAAATAGTCTAATTGGAAAGCCTTTCACTGGATTCTCAAGCATGACAGTTGATAGTTTCTGGGAATTTTTACCATCTCAAATACCTGTACAGATTAGAGAAGAAAATATTGAAACGTCAGTGTATGTATATGCTGCACCTAGGCTACATTTTCAGTTGTAGATCTGGAGTCTTGAGATACATGCATCAGAATATTTTTGCCAATTTTACTAGAGAATACACTACGAAATCATTTTGCAGCCCAAGACTACAATTTAGTAAATCAATAATGAGAGAAAAGAATTATGTTCCAAATAATAATTATATGTTTACCTTTGCAACAGGAAGTTCTTTGGATTTTGTTTCAAAAAGAAGCTCCAACTTGGCTGTGTCCAACTTAACCGAGTCCAGTTTGGACCATAATGATTCCTTGTAGCGCTTGTCGCTGCCTTGTTGCCATTCTGTAGGCCTCACCTCGTTCCAAAAAAGTCTGATGGTCTTTTTCTTTTTCTGAAAAAGCGGTGGCTCCCCTCGACTATGTTGAGGAGAACCGATATGCGATAGAGACATTGATGCAATGGAAGGTGGTGGGGGAGGTAACATCCCTCCTGGAACAGGAGGAGGGGGTGGGCAACCAAAAAGTGGAGGTGCTGGTGGCAGGTTTGGTATACATGGGGGTGGTGGAGGGGGTGTCATGTGGTCACCTGACTTTATCATGTTTCCAACATCCAAAATGTCTATGTCATCCTCCTCTAAAAGGTCAGTAAAGTCCATCTCTTTAATGCGAAGTTCTCGAGGCGTGGCCATCAGCTGGTCCCAGATGTGATCTGATTCCTTTTTAGGTGGCGTAGGTGAAGGTGCTTTCTCCTTCTCAGCCTCGTTAGGCGAGACGAGCCCCTTCACCAAGTCACCGAATTTCTCGCCCACGGTCCTCACGTTGGCGTGGTTGTCCAGGTGCTGCACTTCCATCTTTTTTACGTTATCCTCACATTCCTGCTGCCGAGCCTCCAGGCTTGAGATGTGAGTGGTGAGGCTGTTTACTGATGAGTCCTGTCCTTCTGGGCATTCTTCTTTTTTCTCATTCTCTTTCTCCTCATCCTCAGCAGACTTCTTATTTTGTGCATAGAGCATGTCCAACATGAAGCGCTTGTTATTGATGACTTTTCCACACTGTTCGTTGATATCTGCTGCCTTAATGCATTCTGCCCACTGGCCTAATGGAAAGAAAGAGAGAAAGAGAGAGAGAGAGAGAGAGAGAGAGAGAGAGAGAGAGAGAGAGAGAATACACTGGTTACATCATGGGCTAATAAGATGCAGCATCTAACGCTGATTTAAAAGTCCATCACTTTAAACATGAGAGAAGTACTTGTTAATGTTAATGTCTTTTTCTCTTACCCGAGTCATTATCACACACGAGCTTCTCCTCTCGCTCCTCTCTCTCCAAAGTACTGCTGGCTGAGGAGATGCTGGAAGCCGAGCAGTTGTCCTTCTCATTAAGTTCCTCATTCTTTCTCTCTTTCTCACTGAGGGCTGTGCTATCCTCTGTGTCTCTTTCCACTATTTGCTCTTTCTCACACTCCTCTTCTGTCTCGAATTCAGTCCCTGCCTTATTTGCCATTACGGCCTCTGTGCATAACTTTTCTCTCTCTTTTTCCTTCACATTAGCATCTTCACTTATCTCGACCTCCTGTACTCCTTGCTCATACTCATCCTTTCTTAATGTCCATTTCCCTGTATTATCTGAATTGTCAGGCTCTGTATGCAACACAGACACTGTAATGTCCTTCTCATCCACAGGCCGCTGCTTCTCCTCTGTCTCTGATGACCACTGCTGGCCAGACACTGCGGGCGACGCCGAGCGAGACTCCACACGGCTTGGTTCTGGCTCAGCTTCTGAACAAAACAAACAAGCAAACACACATAATGCTTTCAAAAAGAGCCATATTCTTTATTTACCCTGAAATCCCAAATAAATATCAAAACATGTATCACTTTGAAGTTTGGTCAACTTAAGGAATAACATCCTGCTTATCTACAGCAACTGGCATGAAAAATATGAGGCAACATTGTGTGTTTGTTTTTCGGTTGCCAGGATGATCGTGATAGCCCTGTATTGTTAGTTAACCTGCAAGGTTCTTGGGTCATGGTGGGTTTTTGCTGCATGACTGCTCTGCATGTGATCCTCATATCATCTGTGCACTGTTCATTTCTCCACAGCCCGTTCCTTCATCCTCTATTATCGTAAGCTTTACACCATTACTATATTTCCCCACTCCATATTTGGAAAAGCAAATAAATAAATGGAAAAGAATCCCACAGAAGCATAGGGGATGACAAAACAGCACAGACGATAGAATGCCTCACAACCTTCAGGCCATATATGTCTGGGCAAATGCATGCGCACTATTACCATACAGCATTAGTCATAGTCAAGACAAGCCATATTGGTAGATGTGCTGTCAAAGCCAATCTCTTGTACTCTCCGTTGGTTGAAGGAGCACTGAAAAATGGCTCAGTCATTTCTGCAAACTTATAAGATTGGCACGGAGATGGTACGAGACATTCAGGGTACTGTATGTCTGCACTTATAATAATACAATTTTCTTTATTTACACTCATATTTTTTTTTTTACCATGCAGAGCACTCACTATCCTCCACAAGCCTTCATTCGACCTATAGCACAAGGATGAAGTGTGTTCAGGATGATGGGATTCTTGGCTAAAATGCACCACTATCCCATTACAAATGAATGGCCCCTTCTGAACAGAAGCTTTGCTCTACATGGCTTTAAAGCATAGACATTTATCTTACATGCCCCTGATTTTGTCTTTCATTCCTTCACTCTTCTTTATTATAGACTGCTTTGTCATCTAGTCTGGCAGCTAATGTAGGCTAAAGGCAAAGGCGGCTTACCAGGATTGGCCTTACTGATTCTTATCTAAAATGTGTGAAACTCAAGCCAAGTGCTAACTCCACACACACAGTGTGACTCAGATATGGATCCAATTGAGATGGTGGATGGGGGCCAGATCTGGGCATGATTGATCATCCCAAGCACACATGTAGCAGCATATAAAGCGATTATATTTTGTTTTTGGAATTTCAGCAGATTGCTCTGATGTTTAAAAAGTTTGCATGTTTTGTCTCAAATACAAGTAATCCACTGTAATGATTTCTACATTCAACATTTGTGTAATCTACAAAGAAACAGCGAATGATATCTTTTAAGTTACAAACTGAACTGGAATATACAGTATCTCACAAGGGACAATACTGGAAAAATAAAACTTGGATATATTTTAGAGAAGTCAATGAGCAGCTTGTATAGCAGTATAGATTTACTGTGCTCTGAAAAATAACTTAACGTATTAAATAACGTAAGCCATTATTGTCACAATAGCTGCAGCACTCATGTTTTTTTTTTTAAGCCAGCTTTTGATCCTAATGCACAGTACATCTTTGATGGACCCTTGTGAGGACTGTTCTGAGTGGAAAACTTCTGTATTACCCTGGCCACTGTACTGTAACTCAGTTTCAGTTTGTTACTGATAGTCTCTTAGCCTAGGCCATCGTTTTTGAGAGCCACGGTCCTTAATATGGCCAGTATGAAATAATTGTACTCAATGCACAAAATTTGAGATCTTTTATTACAAGATACACGAATGTGTATGGTTCTGTCAAGCAGACAAAAACATGAATATGATAAATTGGACATGTGTCTTTGCATGATTAAGCAACATACAGCTGTTATCACTTAGGGTGTACTCACCTTTGTTGCCAGTTATTTAAACAAAATTGGCTGTATTTTTAAAGGACAGTAAATCTGTACTTATATACATTGACTACTCTAAAATATATATCCAAGTATTGTCCCTTGAAAAGATTTACTAAAATGGCTGCTGAAATGTGAGGGGTGTACTCACTTTTGTGAGAATATATAAATTAGGATTTTCTGCAATTTAGTCAATGCCAATTTCCACTCACTTTCCAAGACACATTCCTGCTATTTCACATCATCATCTTTTGAAACATAAGAAGACAATACAAAATCTTTTCAAGCTCAAACCTCTTGCATCACCAGGCACCTAAACACACTGTACATACATGGCTCTCAGACATCTGTAACTGGCCAGTAGCAAAAGGCCATATACAAGAATCCATGTATCTGTCTCACCTTGTGCAGTGTGGCTGTGAGGACGTTTATTCTCCTGAGACTCAGTGGAAGGTGGGATTGGACTGCGTGAATTACAGGAGTTGCGGGAGCAAAGATTGAGTGTGATTTCTGTGCGACCTCTTAGCGCTGATACCATACGCTCCTTCTCATACTCCTCTGCTGCCAGACGCTCCACCTTTTTATACCTAATGCCAAAAAACATCAGTGTTTATTATTAAAACAATTTCACCACTTAACTGCTTATAAGATCCTGTTTAAAGTGCTGCTCTAGTTATGTTAGCTTTATTTAAGGTACTTTAAGTGCATGAACAAAGAAAACTCTGTAATTGTAGAGAAATGAATTTGGATTGACTATTCTCTCTTTTTCATAAAATGGACAGATTTAGGACCATAAAAAACATTTTGCACCTTATCAATACATGTTATAACTTTTATATTGTGACATGTTGCATTATCATGCTAAAAGTCAACAATCATACATAGTCTGTGGTGTATAGAAGTGTACTGTCAAGGTCTGGCTTTCTGCAGTTTATCTGTCTCAAGGTTCAACATGCTGTGAATTCTAAATTGCATTTCTGTTGACTACAAATGTACAAAGTGATTACCTGTAACCTGTCAGCTTGAACCAGCCTTACCTTCCTCAGCTTATTTTTTTCATCAACATGGCCTGGTTTAACTTTTTTATATCAGTAAAATGTAAAGACTGCTTGTGTAAAAATTCTAGGAGATTTGAGATCCCAAGAGCAATAGAAATACTCAAATCAGACCATCTGGCACCACACTCATGCCACAATCAAAATCACTGAGATAACATTTTTTCCTCATTATGTGAACATTTCCTAAAGTTGCTGTACTGTATCTGCATGATTTTTATGTTGCATTGCACTGATGCCACATGATTGGCAGATTGCATGGATGTGTAGATGTGCAGATTTTTCTGAAATTAATGTTGACAGCGTAAATTTCCCACAAAATATCATATCATATTTTCTATCCTATAGATTAAACAATTTAGTACAGTGCGACCTTTCAATCATTTAGTAAAACCTGCTTGAAACACACTTTCTTTACATTCCAGTGTGAATATTTGTAGGATGGACCTTATTAAAAGTAAACCCATGTCTAAAGACAGTTGTCCTACACTTTTTTATAGCAAAGCCATATGCTTTAGTTGCAGCTTATACTGATTAGCTGGTCAGCTGCTATCTGCCTGTGTCCAAGGCGTTTTAATATGGATCTGTGACGAAATAATATTAGACATGATGCTATGTTGTAATCGGATTGGACCACAATAATCCTCCAGATGGTGTTAATAAAAGAAAGGTGCTAAGAATGGTAAGGATGTTCAGAGGATGTTCTGTACCTTTCTTCACGGGCTTCACGGGCCTCTTCTCTCTTCTGCAAAAGATCGCGACTGAAACAAAGATAGGGACCATGAGCAAACATTTGGAGAGTGCTTAACAAAGACACAAATTTTACACTCAATTATAAAAATAGAGAAATATAGAGATAAATATCTACTTAATATACATACATTGGTGTAGTTAATGCCAATTCAGATCTTAAACAAATCTTAATACACATCTGAAAAATGTATAATTAATTACACATCTAAAACACAGCTGAGTTTGTGGTTTTTATCATATAGATGTTACTGATCAGGATTTGTATGAAACATTTGCGGACTGAAGAAGCTAATACAAAAGAATTGCAATATATAGACTGTCTAACCAGCCATGCCATCGCTAGGATCCCTGGTTCACAGCGACTCAGTAATGACTATACCAAGATGAGGGACCTCAAAAATTTTTAATAACAACTCTGAGAGTCTCCACCCTACACTGCCAGGATGAATATTTTTAAGAGCAGGTGCTGGTGTTAGAAACACAGTGGCCAGAAGACCATGCTAATTAGCTAAATTGAAGTCTTTGTCTGCCCTGATACCCGTTTCTAGATATCTTATGTAAAAATTAGGAAAGGGCACAAACCAGCAACGAGCTCTCTCCTCTCGTCCGATCCTGAGCAGCTTCCCTTCTCTCTCCTGGCGCCTCCTTTCCCGCTCAGCAGACAGAGACTCCTGGTGTTGCTTGTATGATGAGGCCAGTAAACTTCCCAGAGCTGGTCTGCAACACGGCACAGACAACAGATTCGTACAGCATTTAAAAAAAAAGTATATCTGGAATATAACATGCACTCATATGCTTTAAAGTCTCAAAAAGCTACAATCAAAGAGAAAGCAGGCAACCTGTCAGTTTTGCTGTCGGTAGGTGACCCTCCTGTAGAAAAACGGTTGAAGGGGGTAGAAGGGGCACTAGATGCACTTGATGACCTGCCAGGATATGTGCCAGCATAGCTATTTTGTCTGTTAAATAAAAATGGATAAATTCAGCACAAAATTTTAGCAATTCTTTAGGCTAAAGTCAGTCAGCAATTGACTAATTCTGTTCATATTTGGACGGGTGATAGTGGACAAAAAAATTGGCAAAAGATAATCACATAGCATGCAAGATTTCAACACAAGTTTCAGTATTTGTTTGTAGATGCACTGAAAACATTTCTATAACCTCAAGTTCCAACAAAAACTTGTCACGTCAAGCCTCTTAAAACACACACAGAAGTCCTGCTATCAAGCTTAGATCTCTTTCCCAGATAGAAATTCAGCTCCTTAGGCCATAGCCTTTGGAATCTACAAAACAACTGCTCAATATGGAACCTTGTGGTGAGTACAAAAAAGCCTGAGGAACATCATTCTGGTAAATCACAAAGGAAAACTTTCACATTAAAAGAGGTATTGTGAGTTTGTACCTATAAAAAAAAAAAAAGGAAAAAAAAAAAAAAGATTTTATCTATATGCAGCACTTTAAAGGCACAAGATTTCACACAGCAAACAAAACCAATGATTCCATTATTATACTGTCAATGATGAACATGTCACTGGTAAAATGGCTCTATTCATATTTTTCTCAGAGCTATTAAAATTTCACTAAAAAGTTTCCTCAGGGATTATCTGAATATTTCACAGTTCTACCTTTGTAAATGTGAATTCTGCTGTTATAAGGTTTCTTAGATCGGTTCATATACATAGTGCCAGAGGTTACTTAATAAAGAGTATATACACTTTCTACACAACCACATCTGTCTTGTTGTTTGAGCCCTGTGGGAGCTCTTACCTGCCAAACCTAGGAGTGGCGCTGGAAGCAAATGTTGAAGAGGGTGTGTGTAAGTATCTAATATCTGAATGACTATGCAGAGAACAGAAGATGAGAAGAAAAGGTCAGGTTAAATTACACACAATAAAGATGTATTAGTCAAAGGTTTACTGGTGTATAAAACCAGAGGAGAGGGAACTGGGGTCTTTTATATGGGAAAAGCAACACAGAAGCAAGAGGAAAGTCAGCGAATGTAAAGTGAATCAAAGAAACATATCATTTAAAGATGGTCTAACGGTCTAATTCATCAGCAGATGTGTATGAGTATGTGTAGGCTACAAGGTATTATTATATAATTGACCTTTGTGAAATTGACCAAATAAGCATAACACTGTGGCATTAAAACATAGTAAGTAAATTATATAAAGGCTACCAGCACACTAGAGCTTTTGTAACCTTGATTCACTTCATTTGGCAGTGTATCCATGGACATGGAAAACATGCTGAGGCCATCCCACAAAGCATTTTCATTGTCAGATGCATGTAGGTCTTGTAGACACCATCAAGCTCATTTCCTTTTGTATTTGGTTTCATTTATAATGTCCCAGCTTGAGAGTTGTACAATACAACAATAAAAGGCAGATGAGTTGTAAATGCCAGTTAAGGATAGTATCCGTCTGTGAGCATGGAAAAGTGAGATTCGGGTTTAAAATGAGCTTTTGTGCAATTGCACTTTGTTGAACACAGTGTGTAAATTTAAGATGAATGCAGGATAACATCTGATTTAAAATTCCAACAGGACAAATGGATTTGCACTTTACACAACTCGGGAGAACCAAAGGAATTTTGCCAATGATGCCTTAAAGCAGCAAATGACGATGCGCTCAATGACAGAAGAAAAACCATCACGTTTCACAACATCTAGGAAAGTCCAAGAGCTGGAGATTCTTGTGCCTAGTTTGAGGTACAGCTGCAAATTTCTACATATGTTGTTTGAGCCATAACTACAAAAAAATAATCATAAACATCTAATTAACATACTGAGGTTTAATCCAAACATGCAGCTATTATCATATCTGCGGCACTCTAAGGGGATTTGTACTGTGAGCGTTAAGGGTTTGGTTCGCGTAGCCGCACTACCTGGCGTCTCGGCCTCTCTGGCCTTGCGAGATCCCCGAAGGCACCTCGTCCGAGTCTGATGGGCAAGGAGAGAGAAGGGGGCAGGAGGGGAGAGAAAGGGAAATTTGATGTTCTTCACTGGGGGATGTGGAAGCAGAGGAGGTGACGGATGAACCCTGGGAGGGCACAGCCCCCAGAGACCTGACGGAGGCCCAAGAAGACAGACCGCAGTGACCAGAATCTGGAGTTACAGGAGGTGAGGACACTGGCGCTCTGCGGATGACCTTGGTCCCAGAACAGCCCCTGGCACTCTCCTGTGCTTCTGAATCAGCAGTGCTGGGGATGAGGTTGACCATGCATTTAAAGGGCAAACACAAGCTAGAAGCCTCCTCTTTCGCTACAGTTGGCGCCATCCAGCTATAAGATGACAGAACAGCTCAGCAGAGGGTTGGGCAAAAGGATGTGGCACCATGATAAAATGTGTTAGGCCAATCACTGAATGTTAGTGTGCCTAACAATACAGGAGCACTATTTCTAGCTGCCGTTTCTACAGCACTGATCTCTGAGAACCTATTCCCAAGTACCTGACAGTATCTGCTTTTTGTGGTTCCTTATCTTCCTCCTCTTCCTCCACCTCCTCTCTGTATGAAAAAGGAGGAATTGAGGGATGGATGGAAGGTATGATGGAGGGTAAGAAAAAGGAAAAAAAAGAGCGGGACAGGAGGAAGAGAAGAAAGGTCGCACATAGATAACATGACACCAGACATTACAAAATGCACTGACAGCAGACAAAACAGTGGCACAAACAAGAGAGACACAACATATAGTTAGTTTGGAGGTGTGCTAACATGCTAAAACACTATTGTTTGCTTTAAAACATTCACAATACCACTTAATGCTGCTGGTATCACTTCCAATAAATATCCTAGACCCTAATCCACAAGCAACACAATTAAGCTGTTTTAACAAATCAGAAACCTTCTCTGTGATAAGTCTTCCCTGACTTTCAGTCACCTTAAACAACCAAAAACCGCTATAGAAATGTTTAACAGAAAGTAAAAACTGGCATAATGTAAGAATATGCTATTTTAGTAGTATATGCTACTTTAGCTACTTCTCACTGTCAGATGCATATAGGTCTTGTAGATGCAACCAAACTCATTTTCTTTTATATTTGGCTTCATTTATAGCTTTGTACCAGCTTGAGAGATTAACAATAAAACATTAAAAGGCAGATGATTAGTGAATAGTGTTAGTGTCGTGAAGGTTAATCCACCTGACAGGATGGTTTCAAGGACTTTTGTGAAATTGCATTATATTGAACACAGATCCTGTGTGATAAGAAATGTGCTTGTATGTGTGATGCATTTTAGACAAGTATGGAAGATCGGATTTGAATTTTGGTTTACAAATCAACACTAATGACAATGGAGTCCTGCGTATTTGACGCCTGGTGAAGTTAACAAGACATATCTAACTTTGCCCAAATTGCTTGCGGCTACCACATATGACACAACAAACATCAACAAATTCAAAAGGTCTCGGCTCTATTAAACGAATAGCTTTAGCTAATATAAGGCAGGATTTTGCAAAGTCATGGCATGCAGAAAGAATTTCATAAATGAGTCTCAATCTTACGCCAGCGCTAAAATAAAGTGGCAAAAATAGTACATTTAGTAACAGTCATTTCACTCTAATTTACTGATTGTATCTCCTTCATGGATTTAAACCGCATAATCCTACTTTCTTTTTAAGCAGCTGTACTTGATTGAACGTGACAGATAAAACACAAAACCTATCCATAACTCACCTACTGTTGGTTTACCCTCATTACAGAGGCATTGACAGAGTGGAGAGCGACTCAGAAAAGAGTCCTGGAGTGTACTGCCATAAGGCTCGCTTTCTTTCTCAGTGGGCTGCTATTTATTACTAATATGGAAAACATAGCGCTTCAAAGGTTTGTCCAATTTCCTGTGGTTGGCCAAATAGCAGACCTCAGGATCGGATGTCTAACTGAGATGAATTCAACTATTTGCCAAAAGTAATGGTTAAAAAAAAAAACTCCATCTTTCACAATGGAGTCTGCCATCAATGATCATTTATGAATTGGTTTGGGCTGTTTGACAGAAGTTAAGGAGGGAATAAGGAGATGGCAGAGAAAGAAGAGAATGAAATAAAAATGACTAGTGTGTAGACCCCTGCCTTACTGCTATGTTGCGAAACAGTCAGTGGAGATCTGAAGATAATTTCCAAAAAGCTACAATATTTGCAGTGGGTAAATTTTTTGGATTATTGGAACAATGCTTTTCCCCATTTCACACATTCTGATATAGCACCTGCCTACATGGTATCAGTGATTACTCAATATAGTCTGCATTTTAAAACACACTGTGGATATTAATGATGAAAAAAGCAATAAAAATGCCATAAATGTGAGCTATGACTCTAAACATAGCTGGCAGTGAGATACAGGGCTAAAAAATACTCATGGCACAATATCTTCATATTTCAGACTTCCTGCTTGCCTTTTGTCGCTGTTTCCTACCAGGTCCTTAATGTGTGTGTGATTAATTGGAACGTCACTCTGCAGTAGCAGAAGCACTTTGTCTTTTCCTTGGAGCCTTATTAAATTCTCAATTCCTATCCGGATTTTGCTAACTTTCGTGTCAAAGTTAACATGATGGAACACCCAATATAAATGTGCTTCCTTTCCATAAAGTCAACACATGCTGAAGCATTTTCTATGCTTTCCTAACAGTGCCGTGGAAAAAGCCTCGGGAGAAAGGAAAAAAGCCGTGAAAGATATTCCACCGAGCAGAATTCAGTGATTAAAACTCTAATTAGCGCATTAGCGCAGTTGCTTTATTATGCCATTAAAGTGATTCTTCCTGAGCCGTATGTGTGCGTATATATATATATATATATATATATATATATATATATATATATATATATATATATATATATATATGTGTGTGTGTATTACAGTTGTTCTCATTTGCTATTTCTATGCCACAAGTGAAAGTAAAAATTGAATAGATGAAAGCCCACTAATTGCCTGTAAGATTTTCTCACCTCTCAGTGACAGCCTCAATCTTTTGGCCATTAAAAGGTAGGAAGTTGGGGTTGTGGCTGTGACAAGGGGAAGCAGGTGCAGACGCATGGCCTTTGCCATTCTGCAGAGAATGTCTGCGGCTGCGTCTGCGTTCTAGACCACGCCTTTCGAGTGTGCCTCCTACACTTGCACGGCGTCGGTCCTTGCGGCCCACTGGAGGCGGTGACAAGTCGTCATCACCATCCTCATGACGAAGAGTCATCTAAATGGTGAAAAGAGCTTAATAAATTCAAGGGGTAACCTAGTTTGCTTCACACGATCACACAGTATATTCTGATAGTAAGACAATAAACAGTATAATTTGTCCAGTATAAAAAAAAGGGAAAGTGTAGTGAATCATCCCAGACTATCTAAGATCTGATTCCCTGTAGTTTAGCTAACCTCATATATGTTAAATTGTTCCAGCAGGTCTAGGTCACTGCCCTTTCTGTTGAGGTGCCTCTGGACAATGGCTTCAATGCCCTGCTCCTCCAGAAAGTCCACCACATCATAAAATGAGTCTTGGTCAGGAAGCCCTGCAAGTGTCTGTAAAGAAACAAAAAGTGGACAGTAACACAAATACTACACAGCCACAGCCCTAGTCATGGCTCACTAATCACAGTCCTATCTCTCATGCCTACCTTATTGATGAGGGTCATGGCATAGACCAGCAACTCTGTGTCCACACCATCTTTCTCATCTAAGATTTCCATGGCATTTGACCACGGCTTACAACCTGCAGACAGATTTATATCAGAGTCAATAATGCAGAGTACACACTGACAGTTGTGTGTCAAAATAAAATAAAAATTACTAAATAATATATATATATATATATATATATAATATATATATACATATACCATAATTTCTGGACTATTAAGCGCACCCAAATATAAGCCGCACCCACTGAATTAAAATTTTATAATTTTTTTTAACATAAATAAGCCACACCTGTCTATAAGTCTACACTGAAACTAATGAACTTTACACAGGTTTTAACGAAAGACAGTGTCTGCTACACGGTGTAACGGGTGAAATATGTTGTGGCTCCTTTAAGAGAAGAGCGGCATTTTGGGATTTGCCTGCCGCCGCATTTTTCCGGTATTACTGCATGTGTGCAAGGCCGAGGAATATGTCCTTATTATTTTCTGATGCTCATTTCTAAGTCTTCTTTGACTAACCCGTAATGCTGTTACCAAGAAAAATAAAAAAGCACGAGTTTTGGAAACCTGTCTGTGCTTATAGGATTTCTGTTGCAACTGGAGTTAGCGAGCTCTCCCATGACCCTGACTCAACCCGTTACAACGGCTTGTATCTAAACAGTAGCCGACAAAGAAAGTCATTGTTCACTGTCTTCCTCCTTCCTTTCACAACTATTTCTCTCGAGAGTTTATCTTTTGGCATCGTCGTGCGTTTAAAAATCACCATCGGTGAAGCTTTTCTCCCGATGTCGTGCAGCTCAGAACACAGGTAAAGTGTGTTTTTTTCATGCCCGGTTCTTTTCAGCGTGATGAATGATTCTCATTTCCTGTTGACAGTCCGAGTGAGTGGCAGGTCAAACGTCAGAGGAACATCATCCATATTTATGATGTGGTGCGGCCTGATTTAGTGGGAGCGCATCAGATTTAATATAAAGAGTTTCATTGGTTCACCTTAAACCGTTCAGCAATTTCTTTGGGCTAATGTTATGTCACTCAGTTTTTTGGCTTGAAGTTTGTGAAACCGGGAAAAACCCAGGAAAAATCCATAAATTAGCCGCATCGTTGTTTAAGCCACGGGGTTCAAAGTGTGGAAAAAGTAGCGGCTTATAGTCGGGAAAATTTTCAAAAAAAAAAAAAAAAAAAAAAAGTTATATTACCCACAATTCATAATTCCCATTAGCAAAACTTAGAAAAATTTGAAAAATTCTTGCAAACATAATTGAGTAAGTACAAATGTGCGTGTGTGTGTTTGTGTGTGTATGTGTGTGTGTGTGTGTGTGTGTGTGTGTGTGTGCGCGTGCATGTGTCACCTCGTTTATTGTCCACAGTGTTGACAGCTTGGATTAGTAGTGCAGCATTGGCTTCTGTGTATTCCACAAACACTAGCAAGAGCTTCAGAGCAGTCTTAACCACCAGACGGAACTGTGCACACACACACACACACACACACACACACACACACACACACACACACAAACACACACTGATTAAACACTCTTACTGTAATCTCATTCACACACTAGCTCTGCTGTACGCTGCTGCAGTATCTTGTGAGGAAATGATGTATAAGAGTGGCACATTGTCCAATCTTTCATCGTTTTGTATTTATTTAAGTCTGAAAAGAACAAGAAGACTGCTGAACACAAAAATTCCTTTCCTGCCCCAGCTGCCATGGAAAGCCCTTATAACTGAACTGCTACAGGCGAACACGAGTGCGTCCTGATTCTATGTCCCCTGACAGACTCATTTTGTGATTGCTGTTCCAGAGACTTTCATGGTGGTTTTTCACGAGTGGCCTAGGAGCAGCACTGTCCGTGAGATGATGGGAAAGCCAGAAGAAAGAGCAGCGGGTAATTTATAAAGCTGTCGGCTTCGAAGGCCCTGTAAAAAAAGAAAATGCACGAGAAAGCTACTGTCCAACAACAATATACAAGCGCTCTCCAGAGCACAAGAGCGAGCTATCAAAGACAAAAAAGAGCGAAGTAAGAAAGATAAATGAGATGCAAAGGAAAGGCTGTACCCTCTGTATAAGGGAGAGGGAGAAAAAGAGATGGGTCTGTGTTTAATAATAGGAATTCAATACTGAGTGCTTGATGAGAACCATGTTGCATATTTTGCCCTTCTAATGAAGAAAAATTGCAAGAGGAGGTAGAAAAGTGCTCAACCTCTCAAGGAGGCATACAGTGGGGTCCAAAAGTCGATGTTTACTACAACATGAACTTTAGTGTTCATCATACACGAGAAAATGATTTGAATTGTACTTAATTTGTAACCTGGTCCAGAGTTAATGTCTGCACACAGATGCCAGACATTTCAAAGTTGAACTTGTAGGAGAGTAAACAGTCATTTAAACAGTCACGTATTTGTATGAGCTTGCTTACTTCAAGACACGTTAAAACATAATACATTAACATGCAAGGACAGTTTTAATGTCTCTTTCAGAAACTCCTAGAATATGTTCCTTGCTACTGAATATAACATGTGTAGTTCCAAACCCTGGGATTCCATCTTCAGACAGCTATTTTCTTTTTAATATTTGCATTTGTTAAATTCTATTTAATGCTATTACATCTCATAGCTTCTATGAGCACATTGGATTTTTCAGAAGAAATATGTTAACAAGCATTCACACATCTGTCTCTTTCACATGCACACATATAGACACAAACACAGAGTGTATGTCCATTCTCATATTCGTGTGATGTCCTCATTAGGTACAAACATCCCTGAGTGAGGAACTGTTTCTCCTGGTTCATGTAATGGTGCCACACAATTTCTAGACATTATTTTGTATTTTTTGTATTGCTACATTTGCAATCATTAGTATAACATATAAGGTGGAAAAGATTGTGACGATGTTATGAAAAGTGCATGGCATAAAGTTTTATCATCAGAGCATCAGATAAACTGTTCCAAGAAACATTTTCTTGCTGCTTCATACTTTGTTGACACCTGATCAATCACACTAATCCCATTACAGCTTTAATCCCCCTTTTGCTGTTATAATAACCACCATTATTCAGGAAAGGCTTTCCATTGGATTTTGGAGAACATATGGATTTGTACTTAGTCAGATACAAGAGCATTAGTGAGGTCTGTCACTGATGTTGTATTAGGAGGCCTGGAGCATAGTCAGTGTCCAGTTCGTCCCAAATGTGATCAGTTATGTTAATTCATGGCTCTGTGTCAGTCACTCCAGTTCTTCTACTCCAACCTTGGCAAACCATGTATGATGAAGCTCTGTTGTCATGCTAAAACATGTTTGTGCCTCTTGGTTCCATTGCAGGAAAATTGTAATGGTACATCATGCAAAGTCATCCAATATAATTGTCTTCTGCAGTGCTGTGGAAACAGTTTGGGAAAGATGCTGCTTGTAGGCTTCTAAATGCGGTTAATAAATATGGAAAGAACAAGAAATGAACACCTGTGATGGTCATGTGTCCACATATTTATAAAAGTATAGAATGCAAAATGAACTGTACCAATAGAGAGCAAAATAGAGAGCATGGGTAAAAGCAGTTATATGTGAATAGTAACGTTTTAACATGAAGGTGTTAAGATCGCTTTACCTTTGATCCAACTAGAGTGTAGAGCCACTGAACTGTTTCATTGTGTCCAATCAGGCCATTCATCCCATCCACATAGAGCATGATCTGCCCAAGAGCTAAGAGAGAGAGAGAGAGAGAGAGAGAGAGAGAGAGAGAGAGAGAGAGAGAGAGAGAGAGAGAGAGAGAGAGAGAGAGAGAGAGAGAGAGAGAGAGAGAAGAAGCAAAAGTGAGAAATTGTTAACTGATGGTTAAGGCTGAGTGACAAACACACCTCAAGCATCAAATGAGGTATGTGTGAGGCCGTATGTGGGTTTACAAACTACAGAACTACAGACGTCCTTGACTCATCCTCTCCACACAAAAACAAAGAGAATATGCATCCATTTTTGTGGCGATCAGATCAAAGAATGCTATTAGAATAAGAGCCAGCGGCTGTGTTCCCAAACACACACACACAAACACACACACACACACACACACACACACACACACACACACACACACGGGAAAATGCTCGGTTCAGGCTCTTGAAGCATTCTACATTGCTAGAACCTGGGGCATTTCATTCAGTCCAGTCAGACAGCAGAAAAAATATTTTAGCAGGCCCAAGCACCAGGATGTAAAATGTGACTGCCATTTGTAAAAGCACATAAAGAAGGTCATAACAAGAACTCAGGGAGCACAGGAGGGAGCCACTAAAATGCACGGCTTCTGTTTGACAGCAGTAGACAGGGGGTGGAATAAGAACCTGATGGAGGAAAAGGACAGTTCAAGGTCAACACAATCTACTTAAGAATTTCTGTCTGGAGAAGGTTTATAAGATCCCTGTACTGACAAATTTCAAATACTGTACAGTACATATAGAGTGTACAAGGTATATTTACTACACAGCTAATAAGACATAAGTCGAATTTATGATCAACATCTATTGTAGTAATGAAGCTGTTTAGCTCTGGGCTCTGTACAGGTCTCTAGTCTAATGAAATTTAGGGAGCATTTGAGGATTTATTCAGATGATTTAATGGCCTTAAAATCACAAGCATTTAAACAGAATGACCTACGTTGGGCATGTTCTCCCACTACTGGACACCTGCAAGAAGGACAAGCTCTAGAGGAAGCTCACACAATAAGAGTGTTTGATAAAGAGCATAAAGAGCATACCTAAAAGCTTACTGCATGTAGACAGACTATAGTGATAGCTACCTAGAGACAGGGAATGACTGCAGCATGAAGCTCAAGACCCAAATTCAGCTGTGAGGTCAGTAGTATGACAGTTTACACACATCTTTGAGGCTCAATCTATGCATAACTGCTGTTTCCTAGACTAAGCAGATGTTTCAAAACGATAAGGGCTGAACTGAAACAGGCGCAATAGTAATCCAACTATCTGAAATATTAATAGCTGTTTTGACGAGGTAGCCTTAAGGATAACTGGAAAAATCATTAATATCGCCTGACCCGGGAATGACATTAAAACCCATTTAGCAAGGCTCTAAAACTCCCAGTTCTGTCTGCACATGGCTCCTTTATCGCCTGCTGGCACTCGCCACGACTCCACTTTCAGTTTTTACCTGAAACAATCCCTTTTATCTGGAGCAGGGCCTGCTGTGGAGCTGGGTGCCAGGTTCCCATGCAGCAGAGAGGAAAAGAAGGAGAATAAGAAAGGAGACAGAAAGACAAAGAGAAAGAGAGAGAGAGAGGACCAGGGTTAAAGCCAATGTAAGTTTGTGTCTTTTACTTTTCTCCTCAACCCGTTCTGTCCTTCTCTCCTCAGCATGGGGGAACAAGGAGTTATGAATGCACTGTACACAAGCCAAGATTCCCAGGTGCAGCTCTGTGTGCAAGGGTTCGTGTGTGTGTGTGTGTGTGTGTGTGTGTGTGTGTGTGTGTGTGTGTGTGTGTGTGTGACTGGCAGTGGGGTGACTCCATCTTTTATCAATAAAGGCTAATTACTTAAAACCTTGATGACAGCATTCCTCACAGTCTTCCACCCGTAATATACATATGCAGCATTGCAAACGTGCGCAAGTTTAATGACAGATGAGCAGACAGACTGTCTCTCTCTCTCTCTCTCTCTCTCTCTCTCTTACACACACACAGTATGTGAACAAAGCTCCTGTACGTCCACTCCTCATTCCGACAGGTGAGTAATGTAATTTGATGTTGCTCATGCACTATAAAAGCTTCTCTAATGGATCTCTACAGCTCATCTAACACTTCAGAGCACCCATAGGGTATATCTCAGGTCACAAAGCGAGCTGATCTTTGCTATTTTTTAAGTAGCAAATCATAAAAAATATTTTTCAGCCCTAAAATGTAGTCTTGTGGGAAACACATTGTCTTGTTTTGTCTAGACATGAGTGAGAAAATGATAAAGAAATAAAACACTCAATAAGTGACCTGAAAAAATTAGCAGAATCCTTTTTTCTAGTTTGTCTTTATCTTTAAGGTCTTTTTCAGTCGTATTCATTGTATTTATTTACTAAATACACTTCACTTGCCCACTGCTTCATGGGCCTCACTTTGATCGTGAGCTCGGGTTACTCAGTGTTTCACATGTTCTCACCATGGCCGCATGGGTTTTCCTGTGGGTTCTATGGTTTCCTCCGGCCTCCCAAAAACATGCCAGAAAGTGGAAGCAATTATAATCTGCTATTTATTTTATTTGTATTTAATTTCAATTTTTACCATACAGGAATTTGTACTAGATTTAACTTGTGCAATTGCATTCCATACATCTGAAATGTATAAAGAACCATAAATAAATGAAACCTTTAATTTTTCTTTTTTGTTAGTGCTGATACTACACTGCAGAATGTTTTAATAAAATCCTGCTCTTTGTTAGAAGAGACACCTGCATGTTCATTCTCCCTCCCGTAACCCACATCTCATCAAACAGTCAGTGACAACAGCCATTACTGTACACTGCACTTGACTTCTGTTTAACTCCAAACACAGCTCTTTTCACATCAGCCATCAGCGTCTGACATGAGACTGTGGTGGGACTGACACTGCACCTGTGGCCCTCTCTGAGGAGGTACAGTAGAGCCAGAGCAGGAATGTGTGTAAGTGAGAAGAGAGTAACGGGTAATTAAGCTTGAGCACAGCTTGAGTAATTGCTGCTATGTCAACTCCTCCTACTGAGTGCGCTCCAGTCTCTCAGCCAGCGGTTAAGCCAACAGGCAATCTGTGAATGGATATTTGAGGTCTGATGGGCAACTTTGTGAATTTTTGTCAATGACAGTATTATTCTATTCATTTATTCATTCATCCATATTGCTATAAAACACTGTACTGTATTTTATATACATTTTGTCCTAGATGTTTATTTTTGACTTCTGCATTGGTGTCTTAGTAGAAACAAGCATATATATATATATATTCATATGAAAATATAATGGGCAGAGGGCACATGACCATGTAAGACAGCTTATATGTAAAATGTGTATGAGTGAATGAGTATTCTCCAAAATAACAGCCACCAGTTTCTTTTTCACATATTACAACTGGTTTTGTAATTATTGTCATTCATTCATTCATTCATTCATTCATTCATTCATTCATTCATTTATCCATCCATCCATGCATGCATCCATCCATTCATTTATTTGCGCATTCAACCATCTGGGTGAAACAGGGTGCGAGACAAAAATTCACCCTTGATGGGATGCTTTATAGGAAACTCATATATGTACTACTACTGGCTAATAAGAGTAATCAATTCACCTACTGGCATGGAAAAAAGAGAAACCAGAGGAAACCCACAAGGACACAAATAGACCATAAAAAAACCTCACACTGACAGTGATGGCAACAATATATACTGTCACAATCCCATCCTTATTTCATTGTTCCCTCTAAAATGCATGTATTCAGCTGCCAAATCTAAATCTGACCTTAAACAATGCCATCTCATACATCTGGTCAAAAAATTTATTATTTTTTATTTGGTTTTTATTCAGATCCTCAGAGTTTACACCATTTTCTTGTTGTTCGGAATAAAAACATTTCGGACCAGTGCGTTACATATGGCACAGGAAAAACAAGCTCATGACACCCTTTCCCTTTCTCAAACATGCTCTAAAAGAGTAATGAGGCATTGGCAGGTTGGCACCCACTCTCAAAACATGCTAGTGTGAATACGAACAAAAAATGGAAACCAAAAAAAAGAAAGAGAAACATCTTTTGCCCCTTCTAGAGAGTCTGTAAGTGTTTAATACGCTGCTTGGCACGCAGCGCTTACTCTTGCACTGTGTAAACGCCTGCTCTCCTACTTCTCTGACTTTTTGGCACGGATGTTTGCCTTTCTCTACAATGTGCTCAAAGACCTCGGACAGGCGACTGTAGACCGTGTGAACCAGTGCTGCGGCTGTCCTGTGGAGCCAAACGGAAAGGCTGGCAAAGGATTGTGGGAAGGCTGGTCTAGAGGCCTCTCCCTCCACCTAACCACAGCAATCACTCAGTCACGGCAGCAGGAATGCTCCATGAGACCCGCACCACAGCCGGGCCAAAGACATGAACATCGGACCCGAAACATGACGGAAACCCCAGAAGAAAGATCACACAGACTCAGTATCGCAATAGACTTCCATTCAACAAGCACATCCTGGCAAAATAACAGCATTTCTTTTTCTATTGGTCTCTACTTGCATTATTCACTCTGCTGTATTATTTTCTCTGCTTTCCCACACGTGTTTCATTTTTATTTCGAATTTTCCTCAGAACTGGGTCAGCCCAGTTTTCAGAGGGATTTCGATTTGTTTTCAAAGGGATTTCGATGCAATGAACAAAGCAATCTCCTCTTACACAGCTAGCTTTTTCTGCTGTGTTCTAAAATCACTACTCTGAGAAAAAGAAATAATGTTTTCACATTTCAAAGTGACAGGTTATTTGAAATACAGTTCAAGCACAAGCAAAAATATATGACTTCCACTTTAAGTGGACGTTAAATATTTGATGAGATATTTTTCCTGTAAACTCAGCGAAATCCACTCACTCAGCGTGATTAGATATGGCTCCTCGTTCCACCAACGTTTTTTTATTTATTTCAGTCCAATTAAAATGTTATTAGCATTGGGCCCACACTTTGTATATTCAGCAGGAGATCATCAGTTTGTCTATCAGCCAGTCGCCATTCTAATCGCTCTCACCACATCACCACCCAAACCGAGTCTGAGTGGCGTCCAATCAGACATGCTACTTTAGCTATCACACAGTTGATGTAAAAGATTTTAGAGCCTGGAAGTATTTCATTTAAAATAAAATAAGCAAAGCATAATGATGTGTAATCGTTGACAAAATCTGCATAGCCAGCAAATGGTTACTGAAATAACTTATCCTGCCCTGATGTAGTCTCTATAGGAATCAGAATTTTCACAACAAAACCTATGGAGCTTATAGTTTTGTAAATATTTCTGTGTAAGTGGCTTTCTCATAGGAGTCTAAAAAAACAAGCAAATAAATAATAAAAGACAACAGATCATGCAGTTCTTAAAAAAAATATATATGAAAAGAGTGGTGGGATGTTTCCACCCTAAATCTGATAATTTTATTTATAGCTATAGTAATTTATATCTATAATACCATTGATATTTGCAAATGATTCAGTCTGTCTCAATATCAATTTATAGTTATATTTAATATTGTGAAATCTATAGTGACATTATGTTATATTATATGTTAAATTATATGTTGTTTGCTAACTTTCTGTCGGTAGACACTTTTAATAGTTGCTCAGTCACATGATAATGTTTGTTTTTTCTAACTTTTAAAGAGAGAGGGAGAGAGAGAGAGAGAGAGAGAGAGAGAGAGAGAGAGAGTTTAGCTTGTTGAAGAAATGATAGCTGCTATAAGTGTAAGTGATAACATAGCTGCTACAATTCATACTTGATAGAACGAAAATTAATTTTTTATTAAAATTTATACCATCCCATTGTGGATTATTTTTCTACAACACCACTTCCTATGATGTTTTTTCTTAATATCAGTTAAGCTTGACAAGTGTGCTATAAAAAAAATTTAATCTGGCTTCACCATACCCGTCAGTATACGCCACTGCAATGAATATGGCAAAATAAGTGAAACATGCCATAAGGTGCACTTTAGAGAGGAGCAGTTTAAGGTCGTACACTTCAACATTCTCACTTGCCTTTGTACAAAACACAGAGCTCAGAGAGTATAGCAATATAACTCATGACTATAAAATACGGTGAAGGATGAACTGTGGTGAATCGTTATGGCACTACAGAGGACACACGTGCTGTTTTTGCAATGACCTGCCATATGTCAAAATCATACTCAGTCAAGGCTCATAGAAACTATTAGTCATTACCTATACGACTATGCGTTAACATGCTCAACTCAGATGACCTGCATCCATAAATTCATATGATTCCCTGAAACAGAGGAAATTTTGACTAGACTAGACTTTCAGCTGGATGGTTTCCTCTTTTGTAATCTCATATGCTTATAATTTCATAAAGCACCACATTTGAGGTCAAGTACACAAGCTTCCACACTCCAAACGATGACTCCAAAACTGGGAGGAACCAATTTAATTATTGGTTTGGAAGAATATATCAGCTGAATACTGCAATGTTAAACCTAGTCATAGGCATAGCAATGTAGCTGGAGGTGAAGAAACAGCTGAAGAGAAGTAAAGAACTGCTGTGTTTGCTGAAAGCACTGAGAACCTGAGGGAGGAATATGAAGGCACTGGGAAACACCCGAAGTCCTCTTGCCAAACCATCTGCACCTGACAATTACCTGAATAAATCTAAGAAAGTGCATGTGTCTCTGGATATATGACCTAGTATGTATCATTTCACACGTTTTGCCTTGACAAAGTGATATATAACTAGAGTATAGTGCTTCTACATATTATCCATATGGTGTGCAGCATTCCCAGGGAGGTCTAGGCCACAGTGTTGGACCAAAGGCATGTGCTGCTTTGGGTGTCTTTACTTGTGCTCTCACACAGGTCTTGTTAGCTGGTATCTAGCCTTGTTCTCTGAGCTGGGAATGTCAAGACTATTCAGCCAAAAGGATACTTCTACAAACGCAGTAAAGTGCCCTCTTTTACAAATTATGAACATAGTCTGTGAAATAAACATATAATGTAATGCATTTTTTGATTGCTGTTATGAGAAAAAAAAAATTTACATTTTGCAACACACTTTTCCTTTAATGTGATGGAAAAATAACCAGCTAAAAGCTGATAAAGATTTAGTTCTGAGAGAAAAAGAGGACCCTTGTGAGTTAACTGTAGTAGTGGTTGTGTGTGAGCACACTGTCTATCATGTTTTCTCAGCTATTATCTTATCACATGGGACATTTAAACTTACATGAGAGTATCATGTGGAAAAAATTTGCTCAGTCTGTAAAAGAAAGAAATACTATACACCTGTGCTCATAATTAATCACTGCAAACCAGCATATGTCACTGTGCACAGCTGAGAATAACAGTCTCTCTGAACACTGCAAAGCTTAAGGGAACATATAATGCATAAAACCTAGGCTGTGTGTGTGTGTGTGTGTGTGTGTGTTTGGGTGTGTGTGTATATAGGTCAGCCAGGTGGGACTGGACCACAGTCAGCTGACAGTCCTGCTCTAGTGATCTCAATAGACTCAGAGTCTCCCCTCAGTTACTTCTTGCTCAGACATACAGTATCCATAGCCACAAAATCCTTAGCTCCTAAATAGGCAAACTAACATTAACCTACTTTTCCAGTGGCCCTCAAGCCACACTCGGGCCACGCTGCAGATAGCATTACAGCCCGGCCTGCTTCCGATGTATGGTTTCAATCATCATGCTCCCTTTAATCAAATCAGGAAGCTAATGGATTTGGAGGTTAACAGATCATTACGGGAGACTCTTGTTGAAGGAAAAGTATATGAGAAAAGATTTTTTTGCACTGATGGTACAAGTGTTTTTGTTTTGAGTCTCAAATTTTTTGGAAAGTAGTTGCACACAATTAAGCTTAATGGTAAAAATAGAAGGCACTTCTGGTAAATGTTCACAATTAAATTGCATGCAGGAACTCACTGATCATCTGAACAATAAATGTGGCAAGGAAATGCTTTGTGACTTATGGCTGCATTGGCCATTTTCCTTTGTAGAGCCTTTAATGCGAATTCACTCACCAGTGATGACTAAGATGCATGCTGCAGAGGCTTAGAGAAAAGTTTTGAGGTGGAAACAAGTCCAGACTTTTTAAACTGTTTGGGCGGACGCTTTGTTGACCGCTTTAACGAGAGTGTGGAATGTGTTTTTAACCTTGATGTAGCCGACTGCGTTGGCCACGTGTGTTGTGGTTTCGCTGAGGGCTTGCTGTGCTCTGCTGTGTTTGGGTAAAGGCCCGGCAGGTCCTGTTTCGTCTCTGTCTTGGCCTTCAAGGAGGGAAGCCCTGCCCTGCTGCTCCGAGGAGGCCTGCCGAGTATGCACTGCCTCAGTGAGGTAATTCCACCATGGAAAAGAGCTAGTCAGTTCCAGAGAAGCAAGGAATCCTAGTGTGAAAGCAATATCGTGTGAAATAATAGCAACCGCATAGAAATGCCATGAGACATCACACCTACATTCACAATAAGCCACATTTTATTATCTTGCTTTAAGACGGACAAGAAAAGCTCAAAAGACAAATCCCTTGTTAAAAAAAGGATGTATGGCCACAAAAGCAGGCTGTAGGCAGGTAACTGTAGCCAGCACTCAGAATCCCCAATGAACTTATTATGTGTTTGTGGTGTTGAATTTAAGTAGCACAGCAGGACATTGCAGATTTTCTACTGAAGCATGACTATAGCGCCTGGTGTCCTTAATTAAAAAAAATATCATTCACCTCTCAGGCCAGCAACAAAAAGAAGGAGAAAGTTTGAAAGAGGCTGTATAAAACTGTGATGTGTCTTCTGCATAGTCTTGTCTCATACAGACACACACACAGTTTCCAAACTGAATCTCTTGCACTACGGCTAACCAAACCATGTCTGGCCATTCACTTAAGAGTCAATGAGGAGAGAGGAGTAGCAGAATTTCAACAACCTCAAGGACAAACACAAACAGAAACAGTACAGACAGAAAAAGAAACCAAGTGAATCTTTTTTTAAAGGATAATGATCTAAACAATACTGAAATCACTGCCCCAGTTTTTGGACCAGACCTGTATCAATAAGCTTATGGTCTAAAATCCTTCTCAAAACCCAGAGACACGTTTCCCTGGCACTGCCGTGTGCCACAAACCTGCATATTTTGGCACTAAACTTGTTGCTATACATGGACCCATGCCAGTAGACACTCTGTGATGAAGAACAGGCAGCTGGAGCAAAGCTGAATGAACTAAGTGCAGCTTTATGGATCTTATACAATGTAAGAGACAACCAAAACTATGTCAAGGACTCTTCCTTCTTTCGTCCTCTTTCTCTCGCTCCATCAAAGCCTACTGTGGCCCTGACTTGCCCTAACCAGAGTGTTAGTTAAAGCAAAGCTGTTTCCCAGCACAGGCACACTTTAGTACAGTAAAGGGGACAGCGTTGAGCTAATGAGTTTGGAAGACTAACTGAAATAGAAGGCGTTCTCATGTGATATGGTGTTTTATTTCAAAGCCTATAGAGAGATGAAGGAAATCTTTGAAAGCATTGCCAAAACAAGGGACTAGGGCTCTTGTAAAAACAAATACACAATGGTACTGCTGAGTCATTAGCATCTGGACTCTTTGTTTAAAGCAGATTCACATGCAGATTTGTCTTCAGCTCAGGCTCTCCCTACTAGTTTTCTCATTTTTCTTTGTAACTATTTCACATTTGCATTGAACTGGGTTGACCCAGAGTCAAAAGTTAGATGGTGAAGAGTCAAAATGGCAGAAGCCTGTAAACATCAGTTAAACATCCTTTAACTGTGTGTGTGTGTGTGAGTGTGTGTGTGTATAGGTTTATTGATATTTCAAAGTAAAAATCTCTTGAGATGCATTTCAAAAGTACAATATCTTGAAGACACAACATCATTGACAAAAGTAGGAGAGATTTTATTTTTATCCTGTGTATTCTTTTCAATCCTTTTCACAGACAGACAGGCAGTGCAGTAAAATAAATATCTGCTTCTCTCTGCTGTCAGTCGGCCGAACCCAGTGAGAGAGTCCTGAGGGAGTAAAGTGGAGGGAGACGTGGAAGCAGCACCTGGGGCTCGACCCCCTACTGTAGCCTGTGGCTACGATGCTGCTCCTGAGTCTGTTGTACTTGGCTGGGGGGCCTCTGCTGAGGTCTCAGGCTTCTCGTTTTACTAGCCGAGATCCCACAGACTCACAAACCTTTCCAGCAGACCAGCAGTAAAGCAGGCATATCTAAACATGACATGCAGCATTCTCCCTAGAGAGCGTGTGGGGTCTCTGCTAGTGTGTGAGACGGGATGTGTGGTTTTGTGTACCTTTTGACGTTCAGTTTCTTTTAGGATAAGGGCGGTTGTAAATCTTATGCAAGTTGTGCATTTTGTATTTTGGTGAATACGTACATGTGTACGTGTGTGCATGTGTTTATGAGGACACAAAGCTCTAAATGCTCATGGGACAGAAATTGATCTATGTTGTGCTTTTCTCCTTAGTTGGTCATGCGAAGTTAGAATAGCAGTGTGCCTGGTTTCTATATCAGCAGCCTGTTGCAACCACCAAGCCAAAATTTGTATACACACACAAATGTGCAAGTGATAAAGAAAAAATAAAACCCAGCGTGTTTTATACAAATCAGTGAATCTCAATTTACTGCAGATTTGGATGTGTAAAACTATTGCAAACTTGATTATACCAGGAAAAAATGCAAGCTGATATATTAACAAAGTCTATGGACGATTGTGTCATGTTTGTTTTTTATGTGCCTCAAATTAAAATATGCAGCTTGCCGTGTTTCCAGCTAAAGATGCAAAATACAGAACAAAGTGAATACAAAAGTGATTAAAAATGCTCTAACAATTCAATTGTTTAAGCCTGAATTGTCACTTTAGGATCTTCTACAGTGTATCCACCATTGAAAGCATAGAAAAAAAACACAATTAAACTGAACAAAAAAAACCCAAACAATAATTACATATTGAGTCTTAGTTTTAGTGTGAGATCCAATGCAAAAATGTTATATATTCACCTGTTTCCTTTTCCTGTTTTGTGTGAGACTTTCATGCAATTTCACTTAATAAATTAGCCATAAAACGTTCAGAATTTATTCCATATCCCAAATATTGGAATATCCCAAACATACATATGGGGTATATATATATATATATATATATATATATATATATATATATATATATATATATATATATATATATATTCTACTATAACTGAATAATTCAGACAGGAAGTGTTTAAGCAGTGCCCTGATTTACACTAAAATGCAGACTAATCATCCTGTGGTGAAGTCTGGTTTATCTTCGCTCCTCTCTTCACTGGGATTTAGTGGTTAAAGGCCTAATCAGCCTGGAGTGTGTGTCAGTCAAACCTATAACTAGTGCACACTGATTGCACATAAACATGCTGTGGTCAGTGCCTTCATCAGCTCCACTTACACTACACACACCCAGCACCTGGATTATGACAGCCACATGGCACGAGAGCATTTAGCATTTTGAGGTTCTCACACGTTTTGCTTGTCTTTTTAATTACACTAGGAGAAAACTGACAATTCTACTAACCAACAATGTGTCTTTAGTATCAGTCAAAACATTTAGTTACATAGCCCTGAAAACAGCAATGCTCCTAAATGTAATAGTCACTTATTTCTTCAGTAATTGGGTGACATTTAATGATAAATGTAATAAAAGCTGTCCAGTACTCCCACTAGCCAGTAATCGACAACTACATCCTGCAAACTGCATGTTCTCGAAACTCATCTGACAATTTAACCATTTAAAATACAATTTTGTGACTTCCCAGTGTAACATTATTCTATTTTAAACAGGCTTAGATGCAATTTTCTTTTTTTAGAAAACCAGCTTTTCTAATTTAAAGTGCACCTGGATATTTAGACTTATATGTCTATTATTCTACATTTTCCCTAATAGCATAAAACAAAGCAAACAAAACCCACACATGCTTAACTTTAGTTTAATTCAGCTATCTCATTACAAAATGTGAGTCCAAAATGGAAAAGCAGTATGAAACCTCGAGCTGTCACAAAGAAACTACCAGTATAAATGTGGCTCATAAAAATCTCACGTATTCAATTTCCCTCATCAATTTTAAAAGAGAAATAAAAAAGTAGTTTCTGGTGGACCCATTGGGTCAAACAAGTGGGTTACATTATCAATTCAGTGCAACCTCGATACTCGCGGGGGTTACGTTCTATGACCCCTCGCAAGTAACAAAAAATGTTTTGACTCACCTTTTGACGGCTCCTTTTTCAAGGGAGATTGTACATGTACTGTACTGTAAACTCAACAATTGTGAATTACTTGTCATAAATGTTTTATATACTACTTTATATTAATAATGCAATAATCAAACTTTTTCAAACAATGTTACTCCGAACTTTCGAGCCACTCACGGCTAATCAGATTTTTCTCGAGTTACTCTTAGTCGAGTTCCAAATGAAAAGTCACGAGTGCCAAGGTCGCGAGTACCGAGGTTCCACTGTAGTTTGCAAATGTGATTTATGTAACAACCAGGCTTTTGTGTGTGAGGTCTGACCTCTGTAAATGGCATCAAAATAATGCCAAAGTTGTAGTAGAAGTTCCTAATCACCCTGTGACCTGTGAGAGTATCATCATCATCCTCAAACACGTAGTGTCTACTAAACTTTCTCTACATAGATGACCTTTTACCTCAATAATACATTAAAAATAAATTAACTGCCTGTGCTTTGAACAGGTATTATAACAGCAAACAATCAAAAAGTGTCCCCAAACTTTTGTCTGTATTTATATAGTGTATATGTATATAAAGACATGGAGTTCTTATTGTACCGTGATGCAGCATGTAAGTGTCAAATGAGCAACTTGTCATCTGTGTGTGTGTGTGTGTGTGTGTGTGTGTGTGTGTGTGTGTGTGTGTGTGTGTGTGTCAGGACATCATTGTGACATGATTATGCATAAATTATCAGGATGGTTAATGTATTATTTTTTAATGGAATGTAATTTTTGGTGTGTAATGTGCAGAACTGGCTCAGTGATTTGTTCCTCTAGCGTTGTATCTATCCTCTACCACATAAATTAACGCATAAATGGCTGCAATTGGCTAGAGTTACTGTGATTGACAGGTGTGTGAGTGTATGCCACCCCCCGAGCTCCTGACTGACATCATAGGACTCACATACAGGCAAACTAAGCTGTTTTAGCACACAGTATTAAATGTATAATCTAGGTTGAAGGTCAAGCTGCTAGAATATTTATACATAATTTGGAAGACAACTCTAATAGTATGTAATTATTCTGGAAGTTAAATTACTGATTCAATTTCAACTTTATTCATTTTTCAAGTATTTTCTGTGAGGCAGAACACAATAGAAGCACAAGGCCTGTTGAAGGAGCTGAAAAATGCAGTACTATTCCACTGTTATATTTTTTAGAGTACCTCTGAGGATGTAGTTCTGGTAGTTCTGATCAGCCTCTGCCCCCACTTTAATGAGACAGATCAGTCCTTCAGCCACCACAAACTCGTGCACCAGGTCCTTATCATCCTGCAGGCACAGGTCAGAAATGCATGCCTCAGCACAAACACAACATAATTAAATTCAGTTTGTATAGAACTTTTAATAATAGTCATAGAAACACAGCATCACACAAAGAACAAAACAGTCACTTGCACTGAGCCTTTCTTTTCTTTTCTTTTTTTTAAAGACTCAAATATAATATGAATTAATTTTTCACTAGGCCTCGTAAATTACACACTTTTTTGGGGGTTTGCTGTAGAGCAGGTTCATTCATGTTGTGAGAGTCAGTGTGATTCATTGGCTATATGTTATATGACCCTCACACAGAGTCCAAAGTGCACATACTGCTCCGCACTTCATTTCCTCTGACCATGGTAACTCTTTGTGTTTGGGGCTCGGCAACTGCTGGTTGCTATGCGTGGCTCGGCTCTTTCGCCAGTCCTGAGAGCCCATTAAATTCTCCGTATAAAATGTGGGAAGAGAGCTTTCTGTGTTAGCTAGATTTACACACACACACACCAGCAGACCCGCAGTCTGGGCACTCTTTGATAAATCTTTGATTACACCACTTTCTACTTGTCTCTCTGCTTCGGATCCAGAGCTTACCAGCATATCCAGTATTTCTCCAGCTTTGACATTTTTGAGGACGCGCCCAATCACTGATGTTAAAATGATTAGAGGGTTGGTCTTTTGGACTTCTGTAGCCAAAAAAGACTATAATGATAGGGAATTCCTGTGTATATGTCTGGATAAATGTGAACTACAATAATTGTATACAACAATTTGTTTTGTGCTGGTTTGTACATAAAATGCACCTGAATCACTTTCTCAAATATCCCAGCATTATTTGTGTGCGTAATAATAGCTGAGAAGTTGTAGATGATGTGTCTTTATCAAGCATCTGCCTTATAAACAATAGAGTGTAAGCCTTCACATCTGTCAACATCGGTGTAATTTAAACCATTTAGACAGGCAGATTTCAAGCAAACAAACAAACAAACAAACACACACACACATGCACACATTTGTCCTATTGACCTAGGGAACCTCCAGCATGCTATCACTCTCTCCAACTGTAACTATAACCCTAACCTCAGTAACCTGAAGGAAACATTTGGGCTACTGACTAACAAACAAAAAAAATACAATTCTAAAAGCAATTTTAGATTTTAGGCCTTGCCAAATGTGACACCCACAAGGTCAAGTCTGTCAGATTTTCCTTTTCCTGTGAGGACATTCGGTTCGCACAAGAAATTAAAGCATGCCCCCACACACACCTGCTCCTAAGATGAGCCTTAACCTTAACCACAGTAATCTAAAAGAAATCTCTGCTGCAGGTTTTAGTCTCAGAATAGAATAAAGACATGGCTACACCCACAGAATGATGCATTTCATACAGTTTGAAATTTCACTGACATATGAATTGCTTTTTTAATTTTTTAAACATCCAGTAAAAGTGAATGGAGGACATGTTACTGCATACTCAAACTTTCCTGCATACAGACAGCCGAAAAAGTACACAACGTGTCTTAGTAAGGTGTTGGGATGCACACAAGCTGCACGAAGAGCTTTAATGTGTCTTGGAACTGTACTGGAGAACAAAAACTAAGACCGCCGTCTTACACCACCTCCTGGTCCCCCACAGGTGTTCGGTTTGGTTGCAATCATGTGACTATGAAAGCTGTAAAAAAATGTTTTACATGATTTAAATTCTCATCAAACCATTCTGTGAAGCCTTTTGCCATGTGCTGAAAGGTCTCACCCTGGAAGGTCATCCTTCGATCCATCAGTGTAAAAAAGTCTCATTATGGGACAAGAAATGATCAGTCAGAATAACTCTATGGATTTGCAATGATGCTTCCCTCTAAAAAGACAAGTGAGATTTGCAGCCCCCAAGGCATAACAGATACCATATTTTTCCTTTATTAGTCACCTGTCTGTAATTTATGGCAAACCTATGTTCACTTGCTCAATATAAGCAACAAACAGTTGAAGATTAATAAACAAAAAATGTGTCTTACCTGAAAAATCTGTTTGAGAGAGAACAGGGCTCTTCTTAGTTCCCTTCCTGTCGAGTTGTACAGTTTCTCTGTAAGACAAGCAAAAGAGAAAAGGAGTGGATTTCACAGTTGTTCTCTATTTCTTACACACGATTCCTGAACAGCATGTCTAATCCAATATGTCCCATAGGCTCTGCAAAACCTCATGGATTGCCAGCAGTGACAAACTGTCAGTATGTGTTCACATGACAAAGAATCTGTGCTTGTTCTGGATTGAACCCGACTGTAAACTGCCACTATGCCCCGAAATTATTCTGAATAAAACTGTGGTTCATGATCCCAGCGCTGGGACGCAGATCTCTGTTCTTTATCTGCGTGTAACCACTCTAAATCATACATGTTTAAGTCTAGTGTGAAGGGAATCAAAAAGGCTTTAATGGTTTATTCTCCTTTGGGCTGTGGGCTTTGAATTTTCCCCACAGGATTTATAAACGCAGTTCTTCAGTCTGCCAGAATGTGGCAGGATTGAGATCACAGCTGCTTGTGTGTGTGCGATGCATCTGATCGCCTGTGCTTCTGACTCAGCATTTGCTGCCTCATCCATGATTGCAAAAAAATCACTGTGTAATGACCTTCATCTCTCTTTCTCCTTCTTTCTCTGACTCTTTCTTTCCCTATTTGTCATCAAGGCTGGCTGTGTCTCATGATCTATAAACATTATATTTTCATGTATATTCATACAGCCTTATCAATAAAGAATACAAGATTGCCTGTAAAATCATGCAAAATCAAAGCTATATAACTATCTACTACCTATATCACTATTATGATAAATTCATTTTTGAGATACCTTCAGTATTATCGTTAACAGCAGACTCAAGGCACATTTATGGGTGGGACTCAGGTGGGACTCAAACTCATTAAAAGTTGTCTACACATTAAAGAAATCATTCCGAACCCTGGTTTAGTTGCACAATTTCATACATGATCAATTTATCATTTTACAATTTATCATTTTACAATTTATTCGGCTTTGCAAAAATATGAGGCACTAGCTTCAACTGTATTGCTGCTTTTTATTATTTCCCTCTGGTACCAACACTCAAGTGGCAAGTACCAGCATATTTGGCTACATGGCATGTCAATGTGCAGGAATACTTGCAAGCACACATGCAGATCTTTTAAATAAAGAACTTTTGTCATGCTGATAGTTTCCATGTCTGAAGCAGGGTGTGCGGTGCTTGAACCTTAGTTAAAAAAAACTGAATGAAACAATGCAATACATTTTAAGCAAAAAAAAAATAAAAAGTACATTCTCAATAATGCCACACCAAATAACATTTATTTTTTAAATTAAATAAATTCAATTACATGCCTAGTATCAGTATAACCAATAAATAAAGTATGTTTCTATCATTCAAGTAAGTCAGATATTTTAGAGTGGTACTTTGCATCAATTGCACCCTTCGTAAATCTCAGATTCTTTTGGGGGACCAAATCTCAGTGAAGTAACTGATTTCCAACAGCAGCATTGAAAGATTTGTACACTTCAAGACCTAGAAGGAAACTATCATATACTTACAATCTCAACGCATGCAATGCCACACCTTCTTTCTCAAGATACACATGAATTGCACATAGTGCTTCTTAAGCATTCGGCAAAACAGCAAGAAGATTTTTTTCCAGTCAGGTTTAAAGAATTGGCCAATGCATGATTCCTGGCCTTGTTTCTCGTGCACCGCACAGTACAGAACTGTTTTGGCATGATTTATCTCAGACGCGAGGTTCTATTGTAAAGCCATGCAAATCACGCTATTGTGAAGGAGAATGCGTATGCCAGGAGTCTTACCTTTCAACCACAATGTTAGAACTTAAGTCACGTGTAAAACGAGCCCAGCTCTCAAAAAAAAACACAACGCGAGAGAGAAATTTTGGCGCACTGTAAGACGCCCAGACTAGGCAGAACATGTTTTCTAAATAAAGTATAGCACATTTTTTTTATAGCAGCTGAAGTATTAAATACTTCAGCTGATAAAGTTTATATGTTTAGTACAGTGCATATGTCTTCATTAAATATGACTGTCTAGTCACAACCCAGTCAAACTGCTGATAAAAGAAACTCTCCCTCATATATAAAAGCTAATTATTTCACAGTACACTCATGGTAATAGGTGTAGAGGAATCAGCATACTTTGCTATGGAAGTTTAATTCTCTGGAACAGACCTGCACTTTGTGAGACCTGGAAAAGATTAGGTCCAGTCATCCCGTCATCCCTCCAACCCCTCTATTCCTGTGCAGCTCTGCCCTGTGGCCAGCAGCCCAGCTCTGCAGCTCTGGCTCATCAGACGAATGCAAGGCTCCGCCAGTTGGAAGCGTGCCTCCATTCCCACATTCCCAGCACCTCTCACTTTCGTCCTGCTTCTGAACCTTCATCTGTCTCTTTCTTTTCCTCCCTCATTTTTGCCCATGTTGCAAATTTATTACTTTGGTTCTTATTTCATAGTAGCAAGCCTTAGCATTTTTTTTTTACTTTGGCATTAATGACAACCTGAATACTGATATATATTTTTCTCTTTTTTGCATCCAACTGGACAACATGGGATAACATACTTTTCAAACTTTTTCTGTGAGATCTCCATCTCATGTTTATTATTATAATGAGTCTTAATTGATTGGGGGATCTAAACACAAGTCATAAAGCAATCAGCAATGAACTCATCATATTCTTACCTGTAAAAGGCTGAGGTTGAGGATCTGACTATAGTGAAAAGATTTATGTGTTGTATCAGTGTATGTGCTGTGAAACGTATGCTCAAAGAAAGCCCAATATCACACACACAACCTGTCACAGGAAAAAAGAAGGCTTATATTTAATGAGAACTATTTCAGCTCTGATTAGTTCCATACCAGCTGGCAGGGATAAGTGGCTACCAAATACTGCCCTCTTGCTCTCCACTCATGTCCACAATGAACAAATAATCATAACGGAGATAAAAAAAAAAGTTAAATGAATAAAATAGTTTGTGGCTAGCAGAGTGAAATATAGTATTTAAGTATATTTTTCTGTTTGTGCTATTACACATGTTCATTCTAATACACTGATGATCATGTCTCTTCTAGAACAGATGTCCAGAGAATGATCATACAGAGCAATACTGCAGGATTTATCTAACTATTTATTTGTTCACCACATTATCCTAGTCAGAGTTGTGGGTGATCTCGAAACACCGAGCATGAAGTAGGAATACCACTATGAATGTGCAGCAATCCACAATAATTCACACTTAGGGCTAACTCCCAAAAACTGAAAACCACATAACCTGAAGAAATCCAATGCATTCACCAATTCTTGCTCAATCATGGATGTCAAAAATAATGTCCCTATTTTGCAGATATCCTGGAACTGTAATAAGTGAATTTATAATGGTCCAGATAAAAGAAAAGAAATCTGAATAAGTAGGACATTTGAGCTCTTCCTAGACACACAGGTAGCTAATCTGTCTGGGTATTACCACTAAGCACCACTCGCAGTGTGTGTTTGCATGAAAGTATGTGTGTATGTCTGTGAGTTTGTGTTTCGTGTGTGCTTCAGATGGATTCAGGTTGGAGGTCACTCTACCAGGCAAGGGGATTTTAGGGATATCTGGGTTTGCTTGAGTGTGTTTACTCACAACAGACGGAGAAGCTCAGAAAATTTCACCATAGCTTTGGGCTTCATGCTCCAGACACCAGCCAGGTAATCAAATGCAGCCAACAATGTCTATGCTAAAACTACCCAAATTTCAGCTAGCAGGTGGAAACGTGAACAGGACTGGAATGGATCATTAACAAGGGATGACACAAAGGTTTGTGAAAATACTTTTAATAAAGACAAACAAATACAGTCTGGGGAAAAAAGAAAGTATACCCTCCTTTGTTTCTAAGATTTAATCAGGGCCTAAAAAAATCAACTGTACAATCCTCACTAACTTTTATAAACAAACAAATAGGACTGTTTCTCAGCCACCATTACATGAAAGCCACACATGTTCAGTGTTTTTCTGATGCTGCTTTCATGAACATAAACATTTACCATGCTAACATTGGCATGGAAACACACATGGTCACATGTTATAGCTCTTGGGTTTTTCTTTATATTCCTGAGGATTATGTGGATTAAATTTTAATGTGACACCCTTCCATGAGAAGACAGGCAACTGTATGAAGGCTCTCCATTTGTAAACAATCCTTATCACTTAAAATAGAAAATTTGAAATGGCCTTATAACCCTTCCCAGATTAATAAGCAACAACAGCTGCTTCTCTAAGGTAAGGCTAACAACCAAAATTTTGCCCTTATTGAGATAGTTTCACTTCTTGATGATTAAACAATCTTGTGCCTTTCATTTTTTATTCCTGGCTTCTAATTTCTTTCTTAACCATTGTGGAAGCAGGAAGAGTTATTATTCCCTCAAATTTTCCCGGGGTTCTGGGAAAAAATACTAAATGAAATCTGCTGTATTTCATTTTTGCTGTTCCTGAGGTTATTTGCGGCAACCACACAATTGTTATTAAGGTCTAGATAAATAAAACATTGCAGTAGTCATAGGTCTTGCTTTATTCCATGATTGTAACATGTAACATATGAATGAAAAATTACAGATGCTGATCTTGAAGAGTCCACATACTATAATGCAAATTGAGGTTTACACCATCTGCTCTCTTTCATGTCAGCTGCATAATTATATTACTACTGTCAAACCTCAAATTCTGACATAGGCATCTGATTTTCAACATATTGAACATTGCCCCAAAGGGCCATAACTGTAGACCACACAGGCTTTAACTTTGATTAACTAAGAACAGGAATCTTACTTTACCAAAACATTTGGTGAGTCTGTGCCCACTGCAACCTCAGCTTCTTGTTTTTGGCTGGCAGATATGAATCCTGATGTTGTCTTCTGCAGCTGTAGCCCATCTACACCAAAGTTCTATTTGTTTTACATTCTGAGATGCTTTTTTTTGCTCACCATGGTTGTCAAAAGTGGTTATTTAGTTAATGTAGCTTTCTATTCATCTTGAACAAGTTCTGCTTTGACCTATTTTATCAACAAGGCATTAATTTAACTTCATAATGATTCCAAGACTTGATATGGGGAAAATTTTTTTTGGCTTTTTCAATCATTTAAATTGAAGTAATAATTCTAGGGCTGTAAATCAATTCAAAGTTTTTGATACTATTTTCAACATGGGCATGGACAAATATGGATGCTTTATGCAAATGTATGTTTATTATTTGTGAAACCAAAATTAACATAGCGCATAAAGACAAATTATTCTTGTAAATATTGTAAATAAATTGATGTTTTATATTATGGAAATGGTCAAACAGAAAGGCATCTTGCATTGATAAAATTAATAAAATTAGTGCCGTTTAAATTAATTTGTGTTAACGCAGTATTAACGTTAATTTTGACGGCCTTAAATAATATGCTTATCTTTAAACACTAAAGTGCCCTTTGACTCAGTAAGGTGACTCAAAATGGCTGCAATATTTCACAACTGTAATCCCAATGAAATAAGGCACATGCCTTTCCTTCTTTCCTCAAATGTTTTATTTTGCCACTGAACCACTTTGACACTGAAGGAATAAACAACCAGTAAATTTTCAGAACAGTACCAGTGCTCCAGTGAACCTGGCTCAAGCCAAGAGGACCACCATATGGCCATGATTTCTCTCTTTCTCCCACTTTTCTTTCTCTCTCTCTCTCTTGCTCAGGCCCTCCATAACTGCCTTACTGCTGTTCCGCTCCTCTAATCCATTTGCTCTGGTCCTAATTTATAGAGAGAAAACAGGAGTAATTAGGAAGAGACCTCCCAACATGAGCCTGGGCTACTTTACAGACTTTGATCCTTTGCTTCTCAGCCCAAACATCAAGTGTCCTCTAGCTTAATAAATGCAGATAAACGGAGGCAGGTGGAAGACATTAAAAGGAATGTAAGTAACGATGAGACTGTTTTATAGTGGAGGCAACAAAAATTATCATTCAGGCTTTACTGACTCAGAAGGGAAGTTGTGTGTGTGTGCGTGTGTACAACTCACGTGAATGTTAGTGTTTATGCACACACATCTGTAAGCACACTTGCCAGATCTACCACACAACATGGGCGGAAGAGCAGCACTTCGTAATGAATCGATTCCATCACTTTAACGTTTTTGTGCATGTGGGCACTGCCAATTGATGACTGCCAGATGCAGATCTATGCTGAGGGCAATGATTACAATTCATAGGCTGAGAACATTATAATGTGCTGCAGCTCTCACAAAATGGGCCACCACTTCCCCAGAAATTGTTCTGTTCTCTTTCCACACATCAGGATACGATAGAGATGTAGTCTGGATAGGATCATGTGGGCTACTCATTTCCGTCAGGATTTGCATGGGAAGGATTTGACTGAACCAGTGACACTTGTGACACTTGCTGATTGGCCCTTCTGCTGCTGTGCAGCTTTATTTCACTTATAATAAAAGCTGTAACCATAAAGCAAACAAAATCAAACAGTGTGACAATTTGACAGCTTGTAAAAACAAGCAACAGAGATCTAAGAGCAAATGCTCAAAGCCACAAATATTCTATTTTATTAGGTTCGATTTATTAGTGAGCCCAAGTCATTCAATAGAGCTGCACAGTGCTTAAAAAGCATTAACACCAACTTATATGTCAGCTGGCTTATTGTATATTTACGTCAATGCTATCAGCTTTCCAGCTCAAAGAGTTCTGGCATATCATACAAGCCTCAAATCCCAATCCTTCTTCAGTAAAATTAACACAGATCAGCAAAGAGATGTTACAATCATTTCAATGTGCCATGCTGGGACATGTCTTCTTTAACATATACACTGAGCTCAACACTTCACAAGCTAAGGGAGTTGTGCAACTGGAAACCTGGTATGAAAAGACCATAGCAGAATGTGTTCCTCTGCTCCAGTTGGCTATCCAATCCCAAGGTAATGACACATATATTGGGCAGATTTCCATCAGATAACCCTAAACCCTCTAATACAGGACTGGACAGTCCCTCAAAGAAGCCCTGAAACCTGAGAGCACCATAGGTAGATGTTTATATGTAGGCTGTTTAGTAAATGCTCTGCTCCTGGGTCATCTGTTGAATAGCAGTAAAAACAAATACAAGACCTAAAGAGAGACTGGAAAGTAATTGCTACTGGGCCATACACTGAAGTCCTTGTGATGAAAGTGTATATGCACCCTGGATAAGTGGTTTCTACAGTCCTTTGTCAATAACATCCAAGTTTTACTCTCACTCTTGAATAGATCTAAACCCAAACTATGTATCACTGACATTGAATGCAGCTATTTTGCTAATTAGGAACAAAAAAAACACCAGCATTTTGACATCAAATTGAATCGCTGCTTAAAATTGCATACCTTAAGACATGTTCGGTTATTATGTGCATATGCTGTCAGTGGCTAAACCGTGCTTCTAAAATATTTTGTTACGTTGATCAATCACACATGGACAGTTGCATGAAGGAAAGTTAATTCACGTCACTCTCGGTTCATCACAAAATTTGGCGGATTCATGTAAAACCTCTGGAGCACCACCACTCTTCCCCGCATAAAGCAGGGTTGTTGCAGTGCCAGATTCTTCAAGCATTTGATTTCAAAGCGCTGTCATATGTGAAAAGCTCCTGCACATGCTCAATCCTGTTCACAGATCCCTATAAAACCCCTGGCTGTCCCTACAGAGCAAGTGCTCTTCATTACCAAGCACTGTTTGTTTAGCTAAAAGATACACTCTCTGTTCCATTATTCTCTCCTTGTTGCAGTGGTTACAGTGACTTGCACTTGGGCTTGGATTTGAAGTGATGTGTAAAAGAGTTGCAATAATCACAGCTTTTCGAGACCAGTGCACCAGCAGAAGACCAGCCCTGCACTCTCTGCATTGGAAAACAGATGGGAAGTCGCTTGTATATACGCATACAAATGCATACACACTGAGTCAAGCCACCTGGGGATGCAGGATACATGCCCAAAGGCTTGCTCAAGTTTTCCAGTCTGTAACTACCTGGCAGTGTGAATTGGACATGTGGACATCATCTAGTCACCTACTGACTCTTTCCCCTTCAGAACACCTTTTTTTGCCTCCTAGTTTAACGTCTGCACATTTAGAAGAAGTTGCCTTCCGAGAAAAGTCTAAATAAAGCTTTATACTTGTGTGACCAGTTTTGGCTTTTAACTTCTGTTTAAAAGATGAGATCACATTTACCCTAGTCCACAATGAGTATGTGAATAATCCAGCTATAAAAGAATCTGTGGACCATCCGCCAAAAAGACATCCACTTTCCATGATCCAGTCACAAGACAGTGGCCACTACATTTAATCGGACCTCCCCTTTAATAAAAGCTTAAATAAAAGTCTGCCATCAGGTGACTGTTTGCTCTCAAAAATAGAGCATCCTGCCAGCCTCCTTGGTTGAGTCACACTGAGCCTTGAAACGCTGGAAAAAAGACAGCAGGAAGAGTCGTATTTTGAAGCTTCTCTCTCTCTCTCTCTCTCTCTCTCTCTCTCTCTCTCTCTCTCTCTCTGGCTTCCAAGACCAGCTCTTGATCAAAACCATCCTCCACAATGTTTTGGAGCCCCGGTGCTTGTGGCTATCAAAAGCAGGCCCTCATAAATTACTCGGGTTTATTCTGTACTATTCAGGATCGTGACTTCGTGAGTCGAAGGCTTTAGCAGGAATTTAGAGCCCTAAAGGTGCTACGTTGGGCTCCAACGCCGATCGGCAGCTTAGAGTTATTTTTGGGGGTTTATATAGTATATTATGGATAGACTCAAGTCATGTCCTGTCTGGGTGAACATGTGAAGCCAAACTAAACCTGAAACTGAAAAACTGCCACCTGTCATAGGCTAGAAAGTTTTATCCAAGTTTCCAGATGAAGCCGAAAGGCATGAGGGGAAAAACTATGCAAAAGGACAAAAAATGACAGTGGGACAGAATCAGAGAGTAAACGCTTGTGTGAGACAGAAAGAGGGGGGATGGTCGGGTGGAATAATATAAAATAGAGAAAGAGAAGGAAATTTTCTCTCTTTTCTTTCTTACTTTCTAATAGAAACCTGTTTCTGAAATGTTAATATTGGGCCAGATTTCATTAATATTTACTTAAACTTTTACTACATGCATTTTTACTTAATTTGGGAAGTGTGTTAGGATTTCAGTCTATAGTTTTGAGCTAAATAATATCAGACAGCAAGGGGATTATCAATGTGTTAATGTTCGATTCTCCACCCAACATGCTGTCTAGGATGTTTAAGAGATACACATGACTAACCGCTTTTGCAATTCCCATGCCAGATTTATGACAAATGAAGCAAGGCCCAAAATAAATCTGTCTCAAATGAGGAACGATACGTGATCTTACAAGGTTCCTGGATCAGTGAACCAACAACACATCTGCAGCTATCATAAAATGTAGCTGTCTCTTTTTTCATGACATCATGGACTGAATTTAAAAAGGAAGGCAGCAGTCCCTGTTTGAGTGTGGCATAGATGTCTATGGATGTCATCGGAAAAAGATCAAAGCATTCTCTTACTGACCTGCTGTGGCTATACGATATATAAGAAGTCATCATGCTGCAGACTGCAGTCCAGATGTAAAGGCACAAAAGCATTTAATTGGACCAAACTAAGTACATTTATCCAGTACTATAAAAGATATGATAAACTGACTATAGTTTAGTGACTGAACTAGCAGACTCTGCTTCTTCTGTATCTGGTCCTCTGTCATTGCCAGTCACATCCATTTATGTTATTTACCTGAAAGCAGCTTATTGTAGCTAAAGGACAGAAAGAATGAGAATTGTTACAGCCCTTTTGGTATGAATACTGAACCAAAGACCAGAATCTTTTCTTTATGTATTGTTTAAGATGATTTAATCTTTTAACTATTTAAAAGAAAGATGTTTAATCTATTTAGACTCTAGTCAAAAGCAGCATCCTCAAGAACTACTTGCAACAATGCATAACCATTGCAAACTATCTTATTTATTAGCCATAATCACAAGACATTGGGCTCCTGAAGGACTGAAAGGACTTGCAGCACCACCAAGATATCACTTCTGGGTCCTTGAAGAAAGCCCTTAATCCTCAACTGCTCTGTTGTACAAATGACATAATTGTAGGTCACTCTGGAAAAGGGCATATTTCAAATACTGTAAATGTAATGTAATGTAATGGTTGTTGTCAACTTAGATGCTTGCACAGACCTTTGTAAGCAGGAAATCTGTAACTGGAGCTTTACACCTTTTTGCTGGATACTACTGTGATACATTATCACTGGACTCCTTAGTTTTAATTATAGGAGCCTGTCGGAATGAGACGTAAACCTTTTGTTAAAGGACAACACTGCTGACAGCTGCTCAAACGAGGCAGACTCGAGTGCTTTCTTTAGGCCGCGCTGTGATATGCAGCACCCAGCGTTACACTGCATATTTTAGACTGATTGCATCAAGAATTCTGTTCTTGCAGGGAAGATGAAAATACAGATGAAATCAGAGCAAGTGTGCTGCATTATAATTAGCAAGGGGTAGGTTGTGGCTCATGGCCCCCGAACCAGATGTTGGACATAATAAATGGACATTTAAGTGAATGATGACTTTCTTCACCGAATATGTCATTACCACCTCTCATTGAGGTAAATTGTAATATTGCATGGAATAACAGAAATTACGATCTTTGTCATTTTTTTGTGAAGAAAGGTCTTCATTTCTCAAACAATTGCTGTCGTGTAAAATGAAAGCCTCCACTTCATACCATCTCCATCAATATGGCCAGTTTTTGAACACCCTATATTTGAAAATTGTTGGAAAATTGTTGGACGTGTTTATTTAATTGAAACAATGCAAATCTCAAATAATAGCACAACCATATCGCAATGTATTAGCAATGTATTGGCAATATTTAGGAGTATTCTGTCAAAACAGATTTTAGTCTATGGACATTTAGAACAATAATGTAACTATTTTTTTGCTTTTTTATTTAAATGTTCTTCTGTATCATTTGTATAATAATAATACTATTTGTTGAATAGTCATAATAAAAGCTAAATAATCAAAAACCTGTTTTCTCCATAGTGACAGCACTTGAAAACAGAACCCACATGGAAGCTGCCTACATTTTCTTTTAAATCCTCATTTAGACACGTTACTGTAGCTCAACAGAAGGCAAACACCTCCTGCAAGACCTCGGCATGATCCTGCTCTAATATAGAAATATTTGCTAGAGAGCATAACTTGCAGAAGAACCTGAAGGGTTAGAATTTCAACACCCATAATTCGGAAAGGAGAACGTCTGCTCTGATCAGAATGATCACACATGCATACTGTTGAGTGACATATTCAAGCATGACTGTTGTAAACTCTGGGTAATTGCAGTTTGAAGCATGTTTAGCATTTTCCTCAACTCTAGTCACAACTCTGCTAAATGCAGTGCCTTATTCGCAGATTCTCAGTTTAGTGTAAATCATTCTTATTGTCATAGACACCTAATCACATCTCTTGTCATAGGGTTTGTGAATTCTGCCAACAACTCATATCTCCTGCTAAAAGACAGACAGCATTTGGTGTACATGGACCAGAAAGATAACATACAGACTGTATACTGTGTTTCTTTCACCCATACACTAGCTGAGGAAATATTTGAGGCTGCTGTTATTGTTTTGCTTTCGCTGCTGCTGATCCATTAAAAAATGATGACAGAACAGCTTTTAAACTATGCAATGCACACCTACAGTCATTTTAAAGTTTTTGCTCAAACTTTAGTGCTATCCCATGTAACATGGAGAGAAGAAAATTACGTAGGGAAATAAAAGTGTACACATGAGTTGAAAAAATGCCAAACACAAGCAGAAGGGAGAATGAACTTATTTCCAACATTTATTACTTAATCCATTACTTGGCTCTATGATCATATCAATATCCTCTCTAGCCATTAAGAATTTTTATATGCTGTTATTGAAACCAATAAAGACATTTTGAAATGTCAATAAAACTTGTGAAGATTTTTAAACTCTGTTCTATTAATTCTATTCAATCTAGCTAACTACATAAACAAATGTCTTTCTCATCACTTAGAGAGCTATTGTATGTTTTCATAACAGCAAATCTGAACATTTTCATTTTTCTAATTTTTTTTATGTGGCATATGGGCTGGTAAAATGCCAGAAAGTCCACACTTACTTTATGTAGAGTTCATGGTGCACAAAGAAACACCCAGATAACAGCTTGTACATGAGTTGCTCTATAAAGTGAGGTAAAGTTTTAAAAAGCAAAATAGATAATACAACTGAGGTCCATCCTCGTCCAGTGAAGGAAGTCGGGATTTTGTGGGGACCAGAAGGCCGAGGTCTATGCTGTGGTCTCCCAAGCCGAGCTACAGCTCTCCATTTATTTGTCTTGAGGCTGGATAAACATGGACCCAGGAGAGATCTCCAAACCCTCAGCACCAGATCGACTGTGATGAAGGGCAGGAAGTCTGCACCCAATGATGTGTCAGTCATTCATCAATGTCCGCACACACACACACACACACACAACCTTGTAAGACAGCTGACTGCCACTGAGTGTTCAATATTCCATGCCGATGATATTACTCAGGGTGTAACAGCTCACAAGTGAATGAATGTTATGTTACATTGAAAGTGAAATCTTACACACTTTGTGGCTTCTTGTAATGCCTTAAAGATGATGTGCTTGCTTGCCATGAGCGAAAAATGATATTTTTCCTGCAATACTGTTTACTCAAATGTCACAATGAGCCAGTTCTCGCCGTCCAGCATGCAACAAATCCTTTCAAGACAAAGTTTGGAAACACTTGACAACAGCCAAGCGGCATGCATGGGATCAAACCAATTTTCTAATCCTTTTCAAATAAAAATAATTAACTGTCAAATATTTAACAATTCTCCATCATATAATGGAGCTAATCTCTTTTTGTTCAGTCATTAATAGCTAAAATTGCATGTGTCTTATTTTGACAATATTATACACTAAGGCAGCTTTTGTTGTTCTAAAATACATACTAACCCCTTAGATAATCCACTGACAAACCAAACATTCCAGAAAATTACGACAAACATATTCTACAGCAGATTTCAAAGACAAAAGAGCTTTCAATCAACAGACCGCTACAACAATTTCCATTACAAAGAAACCCCACATTTTCCCATGTAATGCCAATCCTGAACAAACAAGAGGCTTGCATGCTGTTTCTCAGAAATTAAATTGTAAAATGCCAGCCAGACTACTTCTAGTGCTGTTCACATTTAAACACAACCACCAAGCCATGCAATTCATGCAGACTTTCATAACATTTGATCTTATATTGTTTTCTAGATTACTACATTTTTTATTATTGTCTACACAGACAAACAAAAAACCCCTAAAATGAGCAGGCTTTACAATGGCACAATAAAGCAGCTCCACTCTGTTTTTTACTACCTTTCTTTATCTATGAATATTGTCACTCATTATGGTAGACCATTTTATTTTATAGCATAACAAGGAAAGTATAAATGTATACAGTAAACCATACCATTTTGACAATTATAATATATGAAGGAGGGTCACTGAATAGTGACTGTAGTTCCAAAAAAGTTCCAGTAACTTTCTGAGTAATATAAAGAAATGATTTGATCTTCCACACATCCACTTTTTTTATTTTTCTCTATATTTTTTAATTATCTGAAAATAGTGCATTCAAAAAATATAGCCTTCTAAATATAGTTTGTGTCTAGTGTGTAAATAAGTCAAAGGTAAATTGATAGGTTTATTTTGCATTGATGAACTTTAAACCAGTTCTATTTTCCTTTACACAAAGCAAGAGTGATGCAGCAGCACATCTTTTAACCCAGGAAAATCAAGTAGATATTTAAGCGCTGCCCAAAATAGTACTAAATAAGATGAGAAAAGGAGGCTGGGCTTCCAGGAAGTTTAGCTAATACTAAAGAGTCCACATGCTCTCAATCATTCTGGATTTACATGTTGATTGGCTTATCTGTTTTTAATTGAGAGCAAAGATTTTATGGGACTGTGGTGAGACCTGCGATGTTCTATGGATTAGAGACAGTGTCAATGAGTAAAAGACAGGAGGCGGAGCTGGAGGTAGCAGAGCTGAAGATGCTGAGGTTTTCATTCGGAGTGACGAGAATGGACACGGTTAGAAATTAGTTTATTAGAGGGACAGCGCATGTAGGATGTTTTGGAGACAAGGTGAGGGAGGTGAGATTGAGATGGTTTGGACATGTGCAGAGGAGCGACACGGGGGATATATCTGTAGGAGAAAGCTGAGGATGAAGCTGCCAGGAAGAAGGAAAAGAGGAAGGCCAAGGAGGAGGTTTATGGATGTGGTAAGGGAAGACATGCAGGTAGTTGGTTTGAAAGAGGCAGATGTAGAGGACGGGGGGGTATGGAGACAGATGATCCACTGTGGTGACCCCTAATGGGAGAAGCCAAAAGAAAAAAGAAGGAGAAGATGAAATCACTCATCCGTTTACTCAGAATCCTACAAGGCTGTCATTAAAAATTACATTTTCCATCACTGCCTGGTTTGGCTTAAAATCCGCAGCTTCATAAAGCTACCAAGAAAATGATTACCTGGTGTCTGTCTTGCATGTGCATAAACATTTCTCTGAAATGTGCAATAGAAATGTATCCAAATTTGTTTACTGCTCTAAAAATATGTTTTACTCATCCAGTAACAGAAGCTGAAGCAGAGAGGAGTTTTTCAAAGCTGAAACTAATCAATAGGGTCATCCAAGCTGGAACTGCCATTGCCGGTTAGTGGTATCTGTTTAGCATGAACATACAGATCAGCGTCAGTTCAACATCAAGAAGAACATTTTGAGAGGAATAAATGATGGAAGAAGCTCCTGCTTCTCACTTGCCACAACACCTGTGGTCCTTGAGAAGAAAGTTTTGGGCTCATAATAATGTATTAGCTATTACTCTGTGTTTAAATTATTGATATTATTCTATTATTAGATTGGTGTACTAAGAGTAACATTAGAGTCTTTTTACATAAGCTGAGTTGATCAAGCAAAGAGTCTGTGGAAGAGATAATAGGAACATTAATCATTAAGCCATAATAAATCTTAGTACTTGGATACTTAAGTACATTTGAAGGCAAATACTGTTGTACTTTTACCCAAGTAAAAATTTAAAGGGTGCACTTTTACTTGAGGAATTTTTTACCTACTGTATCTTTACTTTTACTCAAGTACATGCTTTGTGTACTTTGTCCACCACTGTTATAATAACTTCACCTGTGAAAAATAAATGAAAACACAATTAACTGCTGATGCTTCTGTAAGGAATCTCTAGTTTCAGTGTTTTGTAACAGGGCTATAGCTGTTACAATGAGTTTTCCATTGCAAGGATTTGCTGTTTCCTGGTAACTTGACATGGTGCATTAACTTCAAGAAGTATAAAAAGCAAGGGGGCTGATAAGGACACATGATAACACGACCTAACTTGCTTTCAGGAGCGTTCCGCCTCATTAAACACAGCTATAAATAATCAAATAAATATAACAGCAAATGTTCCAAAAAATATTAGCACGGCAAATCTTTTTCTTTTGTGAACCAGAAATGTGTGTAAACAACTTAATCGCTGACCCTGCTTCAAATCCTTTCCTCATAACATCACCTGCTCAATTTCCTATAACCGCTTGGCTGTTATAACATGCTTACAGTGTTTTGTGTATATTTTTGTATTTCATCTGTCTAAATCATCAAAATATATTGGTGACAGTGGAGCGGGAGTGTGCTACAGTGGTGCCGAAACCCTGTGTTGGAAGAGAGGTATGACGCCGGAGAGACATCGTAAGCAGGCCGCTCCGCGAGGAAATGCGAGTGCACGTTAGAAAGAGAAAGCGTGCGGATCTGCGAGTAAGACGGGTGGATGCTGGTCGATCCGCGAGACTGTGAGTGAGCCCCAGTGTGAGTACTGGATAGGACAGCGCGCCAGAGTAAAAATGAAAGTAAAGAAAGAAAGCTCTGCTTGGTGAACATTTGCATGTCTCTCTTTCTTCCAGCGCAGTACCAGAGAGTGTGTTACAATATTGTTTCAAGTTGATATTTAACTAGATAATATAGTTATCAGTACAGGGGTCAAAGCGCAGAGTCAGCCATGATACAGCGCCCCTGGAGCACAGAGGGTTAAGGGCCTTGCTCAAGGGCCCAAAAGTTGTATTGGAAATTCTATTCTATTCTATTCTATTCTATTCTATTCTATTCTATTCCTGACTGGCAACTATACCTCCTACTAAGTAACTAACAGAAGTTTCATCAAAGTAAATGAAATATAAAGTTCAGTAGAAAAATTGTGCATGACCTGCAACTCATACAGTATACATGTATTTAAATTTGTTTCCCTGGTCCAATCTTTTCCACAAGGGGCTGGTGTGGGTGGTTGCAGGTTTTCATTCAATGTTAAAAAGATTGGACCCCCTTGTTCTACACGGTGACAAATGAACCTCTTTTCCTCGTTTTTACTTGGAAAATCTTATTACAATAGTCAACTCAATAAAAAAATAAAACTAATGAATAACATTAAATTAAATACAATTTTTATAAAATACCAAAATAAAATGAAAGCAAGTAAGAATAAGTGGATTAAAAAAATAATAAATAAATAAATGACATTCAATGTCACTAAAACACAAATTAGAAGTGAATTATGATGATTGACTTTATATAGAATATAGATAATGTACAATACTTTAAACAAATGACTGCCTTTAAAATGAACATAAATTTAAAATTTCATTGTAGTGTTTGTATAAATGACAAAATGGAGAGTGTTCCCATCTGTTTGGAGGAAAGTCCCCCCAAATAAAATATTGACTATCATAATAATACAGTAAAAATACAAAATTGTTGCTTCACAGACAAAAAACACATTTCTGCCAATTCTTTCCCATGAACATTCTAAAACAGCAGAAAGATTTTTCACACATCAAGTGTTCGGTTTTAGCTGCGTCTCTGCTGCAGCTGAAAGACGCATCTCTCTGAGCTCGTACCCCATCACCGCTCAATCTGCTCCCTATTATTTCAGTCTTGGAGACAGAATTTGACCTCATAAAAGTGCCAAATGTGAGGAGAGACAGGGTTCCAATCAAGCAAATCTGTTTTACTGCCAGACTTCAACAACTGAAACACTGAATTCCTGAATGAGGCATCTGGTCCACATCTATGACGTTCGGCTGGTGTGTCGCAGCATTATCATGGCCACCTCTGGTCCAGGGTTAATGAGAGTCAGGTCTGTACAGTGTCTATAACTGAATAATTCGCTCTGTGACATGTGCATAACGCACACCCCCAAAATGACTTTGTGACCTTATCTCTCCTCTGAAGCATGTTAATATGTGCAATATGCAATAGGTTTTCTTATCAAATGACAAATAGTAGCGAGAAGTCATTGATTCCCAAAAAAACTGCAACAATAGACAAAATGAAAAAACATCTATCAAAAAAATAAAAAAAAAGATCACCTACATCTCATGCCAGAATGATGAAATATGAAAAGAGAAGAGAAAAGGGAGCTCAGAACATGCGCCAAGGCTGGCAAAGAACCTTCATTCTCTCTTCATCGCCTTTTTGAGGTAACAGAACTTTCAATCACATCCATTTATTCCAGATTTTACTTTTTTTTTCATGACTCAGCCTCCATTAAGACCACTTGGACTTTGATGCATTCAGCCTCGGCATGATTTATGACTTGTCCATGTCTCCTAATATAAAATGTTCCTTTTATTTTTTTTATTATTTTCAAGGATGTCTCTATGAATGTGGATAGCAATATGCATTGTAAGCAAAAAAGCATGTCAGAGTTGATATGCTGATTTAGGGTTTAGCGAGGAGGAGTTGTGCTGCAGCTTGTTCACATGCTGATAAATAAATCAATCAGAAATAAGTCTAAGGCAGCTATATTGTACACAGAGTAGGCAGATGGCTAGCAGTGTGTAAAAAATCCTGCATTTCGCCTGTAGGTGTCAGTGTGTAAAGGTGGCAAGTGGCCAGAGGAAATATGAAGAGTGACACGCACAGGTCTCAGGCCAGGAGAAGAATGAAACTGGTGATATTAAATAGTTTCGGTCAACCCAGAAGCACAGGACAATAGCTAACCACTGTTCTGCCTAAAGATTTTTAACATACAGTATGTGTTAATTAATGACTGAAGTCAGTTTTTTTTTCCTCCCAGTGAGTAGTTATCATGCCAAGCCTGCACACTGGAAACTAGTCCTCAGCAGGGGGCCAAGTCAATAAACAACCTCAGTAAGTGCATGTGTTGAAACTATTTCTGTTTTAGGAAACAGCGAAAACGCCTTTGACTCTGTACTGACGCTCCGTCACACAACCCCATCATTAAACAAAATCCTGTTGAAGAATGAACGACTAAGCCGAGGCCTTCTCCAGACACTGAGACAGACTCGAGTTTGCTTTGGCGCTCTGAAAGGTAAAGACCCCGTCTCACTCCTGCAGCGCCAGGGAGGAAAGAACTGATCTGTTTTCAAGAGACAGAAAAGCAGAGAAGGAGAGAGGTAGCTGTGTGAGGTTATCACAATATTCAGCCAGCACCCTCTGTGTTTGTGTGTGTGTGTGTGTGTGTGTGTGTGTGTGTGTGTGTGTGTGTGTGTGTGTTACATAACCACTGAGTGAATCCCAGCAGAAGCAGGCTTTACTGCTGTACCTGCAATCTCACCAAACAACCACACACACACACACACACACACACACACACACACACACACACACAGCTCCTTGGGTCTGAGTAAACATTGTTCATTCTATGGTTCATGGTATTGTTTCATGCAAAGTTTTTGTGCAAATAAATATCGCTGGAAATATATCACAAATGTTTCCTCTAGTTTTTTTAAAGAGTTCTTTCCGATATCATTACATACAGCTGTTTCAAGTATTTCTTGGGCACGAACGTCATGCTTAAGCATCCAGTCATTTAAACACTGGACTGTGCAAGACCATATGAAGGGAAAAAGCAACACTGAAACATTCGCCATTTGCCGCATTACTAATGTGCATATCTTCAGAAATGCAAATTAAAAACACAGCCTGGAGAAAAGCACTCGTCTACGTTTCTCACGGAAAAAACACTTTCCAGAAATATATGAACTCACCGCAGCACTGTCTGCATTTAGATGTTTACTGAAATACACCGTTCATTTCGTTTGATGTCTTTCATAGGAACGCCGCCTGTTTTCTTGCCCGTTGGCCCCCGTCCTCCCCCTGACCTTGTGTCTCTCGGGCTGTTGGCCCTGCAGCACACCTGCTAATGGTTAAACTTAATCACGGCACCATGTCTAACTGCAAGCACAAAACCTAACACTGATGCAGTGCCATTCAGGGCACCTAATTCGGGATAAACCGAGGCTTCAAATCTGTCAAACAGGTTTTTATTTAGGATTAAGTAGTTGCTATAGTCCTATAATTACATGTTGCCACTGTGTGAATAGTAGCAGTGGAGAAGAATGTGATATTAGTCAGCTAGCCTGTGTTAAAAAAATGGAAACAGGGCATCAGTGAGACTATACTCATCCTTACAGACGATAATACTTAAATAGTAGAGGCCTTAAAGTGGAGTTTTGATGTGATCCGTGTTGAAATCCTGTCTATCATCGATATGGCATGCCACTGTTGGAGTCAAATGCTACAGCTCTGTTCCGAGGAGTTTTAAGCACTTGATTGATACCCACCCCACCTTCCTGCGCCAACCTACAGGTTTAGCTCTCTTAAGTGTAGGCGTTTTTATCCAGCTGCTAAATCAAAGGCTCAGGGAAGGTTGTAATTGTGCTGATTCGTAACACGTTTAATGCCTGAGTGCCCTTCGAAAAAAGTTCACATCAGAACATAACTCTCAATGCCGCCCACTTCAACACATATACTTCTGTGTGAAATAATCTGTCAAGAAGAAACTAATGCCTTCTGTTATCACAGTTCACACTGGCTGTGCTCGCATTGGGAAAATATACTCATTCATCTAAAGACAGGATCAATTTCTCTTTGAATGAATTTAAACGTGAGCTTTATAACTTTGCCAACCCAGCTGCAACGAAAATGCACAAAAATATTAACACGTAAGTGCTCCAGCATTTACTTTCAAAACTGCTTCCCATTCTCTTATTCTGAAGTTCGCATGAATGTAGAGTTGCGCCATAGTTGCACCATATAGTCCACAAATGCAGCTGGAATCCATAAAAGGCCACGAAGGGAGGGGGGGGACAGTCTTTCTGAAAGCCATGGGATTTACAGTGCCGACTGCTCAACCTCTAGACCCTTCAAAATATTACATGATTAAAAACAAAGGAGGCTGCCTGGGCAGGCCAGAGTAAACTGCACAATTAGAGGTCTGTGTGATGGGAGCTGTTTTTGGCTGGAGAACAGTGGCCATCTGTGAGCGAAACATATGATTTGCATATTATTGAAGCCGGAGGAAGACGGAAGAGGAGAGGGCGTCTAGCTAATGAGTAAAACAAACAGCGTGGCTGGGCTATGAGGAAGATGCATTTGTTTGGAAATACAAACTGATGGCTGAGCGATCGCTTTACCTTAGACATCTGGATCATTTTGATTAAGTACTGAAAAACATGAAACATTACAATACCCAGGGATGGATGATATTTATGTATTTATATTTATTTATGATACATGTATTTCAAATATAAAAAAGGATTTTGTCATTTGTACTTGATAGGGTTGATGACAATGTTTTCATATTTTGTATGAAAACACTTTAGTGTTTTGTATTTTTGTTGTTTTAAAATACTGTATAATACTTTTGTAAGATGTCTACATGATGACATATAAATGGGGCCTCTGATCGGTGCCTAGACTTTACCCAGACTTGTTGAGATCGGAAGGTGGTGAAGGTAAGAAACGTGCAGGCTGCCAGCTTCCAAACAGGTGTCCATTGATTGATAAATAAATATTTGATTGCTGAATATTGTACCCTAATTGAAGTAGCTGTTTAGTAGGATCATGATTTTGTAAACCATTGCATGAATGACTGCCTGACACATCATATATTATTATATTTATGATTAACAATCAAATGATTAATTAGTTAGAAACTAGTTGCTATGAACACTGGTGCCATCAGTTGTCTTCTTATAAATGACTTGTTTGTCAGTGAGTCAGTGTTGCTGATGCAAAGTAGCCCTTTATTACCAAACACCAAGTAACTAAATTAGGATACAATTATGAGACATTCGCCAACTGTTCAACATCAAACTGTGGGTTACTTGAAAACTAACCTTCATCTGGGAGATCACAGGGATTATGTATGTCAATATTGAATCTGTTAACTGGTTACATGCATGATTTATTGTGTGACTCGGCCAGAGAAAAGTTGTTAATCAAATAGGCCAATTGATGGAAGGTTTGCAAAGACCTTTCATGCTCCCTCGTTAAAAGTATTATTTCGTATTTTATATGTGCTGTGTTTAACTAGGCTTATCAATGATAGAACGAAATATATATATACACCAAGAAAGGGATAAATATCTTCAGCCGAAATCTAAACAACCTGGCAATGTGCAGTCAAGAACAAAATTTTGCATGCCCTATGGCTTTTGAACCAAAAGAGACCAAAATGCTGTTACTCTAAACTGTGTATGAGTATGTGAAAGAGTATGTGAATGAATGTGTGCATAGTGGACTGGTGCCCAGTCAATGTTTCGCAGATGAGCTCTGGCGTTGTAACCCCCGGCTATGATAAATGTGTGAATGAACGAATTAATAAATACATTCCACTGTATTTGACCTGCTTTTATGACCCCTCCAGCAGAAAAATGAGTAGCAAGAAATTATGCACTATAGACAAACGATCATTATGATTATGAAAGCAATGAGCGAATAGTTCTGACAGAATAGTGCTGGATGAAGCATGAATGACTGACGTCCGTTTATCTTTCCACAAGTGCTTTTTATTACAAAAGTCATTCTCCATCCTCTTAGGAGTGCTTCCCAAGTTTGAAAGCGTTTGATGATCATTCAAGCGAGTTCTACTTTCCAACTGACATGTCCTCCTTGTGGCCTTCGAAACGTAATCAGATCATTTGTGAAATCCTGCCAAGTAACCAAACATGACTTTAACCTTTGCATTTAAAGCGCTCAGTCACAACAGCCATCATCCGAACCGATAAAACACTTCAAATGTCTGCCAAACAGTGAGATAGACACGAAAGAAATCCTTAATCAACACCATCTCCCAGCATCTGGTCCTCATCTGATGAGCCATGAGCACAAATAAGGAAAAATAGGCTAATGTATTTGCCCTCAGAAGCACAGTCCATATCGCTGCAACCATCTTCAAACTGCACGACCTGTGACCCCTGACGTGCTTAATCAGAGGCCGATTGTTCTCCGGCAGAGTGGGATAGAGGCAGAGGAATGAGCCATGTCCCGGGAGCTCCTCTAGAGCGTTCCTCCATCACTAGAAACAGGCTCAGGTAATATTTTCCTCGACTCCATTCAACAACTATACAATGGAAACTCTGGAAAGACAGCTTTGATCAGACTGGTGTTGAAGGCTCGGAGTTTCCCTTGGATCCCTCATTGAACAGAGGACCTGTGTGGAACCCCCTGCTCCGAAAGCTCATGCCATTCTACACCATCCAGCACAAACCTCACACTTGCAAATGTGAAAATAAAAACTGCAGCTGAATGGAATGGTTCAGAACATTTTTCCCCCAAGTGCCAAGCTGTTATTTGTACTATGTCGACATGTCCATGAACGTCCATGAAAGCATCAGAGAAGTGATGTCAAAATAAAAATAAGATAAAGTTCACAGAATTAGACAGAATTAAAATTTGTGTGTGTGTGTGTGTGTGTGTGTGTGTGGGTGGGGGTGGGTGGATGTGTTTTAACAAACTGTGCTAAGCAAACAGTGAGAGAATAGTCTTGTGCTGCTGTTATTTAATAAATCAGCTCCCCCTCCCCCCTTTTCTTTTTCCTTTTTTTTCCCCCCAACTACAGGCCTCGTCTTGTTTTCTACCGGCTCCAAAGATCAAGGTTCCTTAATTCCCAGGTCAAATGTCACGTAGATAAAATCAGCCAAAAAGTGAAAGTAGCTTCTAACAGAAGCAAATACTTTGTTCATGTCTCTCATCCCTTTCTCTTCAGTCAACTATGTTTGGGTTTGGTTGCTTTAGTTAATTAAGTAGTTTTCAGGTGTCTCCTGTGTTGCCTTAACAAAAGGTCAAATATTGGAAATGCCATGGCTGAACTAAAAATACAGCAAAAATGTATGTCAGTTTTTCACAGTATTGTGATATTTGAAAATTCCTTTAACAAATGTAGAGATATACACTTTATGAATAAGAGAGATGTAATTACTGTTTTAACATAATAAAATGTATCTAATGATGCATTTCATTGCAGCCAAACCAAAAGGTTTTTTTTTTTTTTTTTTTACAATGTATGTTTGCTGTAGAAAAGGTTTCTGCCTGTCTGATAAAAACCAAACCAAACCAAAATAACATATTACACTCTGGAGGTAAAACAATCCCACTTACACCATGAGTCAGGATTACCTAACATGTTTTTGTAATAGTTACCATTCCAAACACAATATAAATGACAGATATGATTTCATTTTATAACACATAGTAAGAACATGATAATGCTAATTAAAAATATGATATAAAACAACAACAACAACAACAGATCAGTCACAAATATCTTTGCACAAACAATGCTCCAAAAAAATGTGTTTTGCATATTTTTTTAATGCTCTAGTTTTGTCCTCTTTTGCACAGCATGTGGCAAATTAATAATAATAATAATAATAATCATCATCTTAATAATCATTTTGCATATTTCTGTCTTTTGTGAATGACCAGATTTACTGAGAGCACTTTCCTGTCTTTAAATCGACTAAACTGCCTACACATGTTGAAACGGCTTTTGGTTTTACACATTCTCTCCAGATGCTTTACATCTGTGCACACTTTTGAAACACCATGCACACTTTCCTCACATCAAATCGGTATCTCCGTACAAAAATAACAGACTCTTGCTGCACGGGTCAGAACTGCCAATCTCTGACATGCATCCATATCTAGATTTTCTGCACTAGAACTGGGTGATACACATTGTGATGTCTTTTAGTGTACCCATTGTCCTGTTTTAGTAATTATTGTACTGTCCTGCACTGTTTTCACACGTTTGCACATACAATGCTGTGTAGTATTATGTTGTGTTATGTATGAATAAATGAATAATCTTAGAGAAACACTGTTTTGTTTCACTGAGCATTTAACCAGCTGTAAATGGTTGAAATGACAAAGAAGGCACTTGAATTGACTTGAAATCATCCCTGTTTGTGTCTTCCTAACCTTCAAAACACACTCTGTTTTTCATTTATAAGCACTGGGATTGCAGCACTGAGAGCCATAGCCGGTGCTTTTTTGCGGCAGGACAGCCTGTAGTTAGAGTGTCATTTTTAGCCCCAGGTTTACTGTGTTCCATGTCTGTGGCGTGTGAGGCTCTGGGCAGCAGAGGCGTCCTGTCAGATGGCTGCATCACTGCACCTTCACACCATACACCATTCAAGCTTTTTGCTGTAATAGCTCCTTTTCAGTGCTTTTGTCTGGTTTGAACTGGCTAACGCACACTGGCATTATCCTGTATATTTTAAGTGCCATACAAAATAAATGAATAGGAGGACAAATCCCTGCATAAGCAAATGTCTGTTTTTAGACGATAGTTGGATCATTCAAACCGAAATCTTGGCTTAAAGTGTGTAAATTAACTGCTTTTTATATTCACCATGTAATGCCATTCTGTCAGTATTAAGCTGGTAGTGATGACTGGTTAAGATCTTTTAATCTTGCAGTTGTCCTCTGTTTATCCCCACAGAGCAGTTAGACCTGTCCTTGAAGAAACAAGGCCAAAAAAAGCAAGCAACATATAAACCGTTCAAATTATTACAAGCTCTCTGTGTCACAGATTTTGAACAATGCTATCATTTATTAATTTTTATTTTATTTTTTTTACAAATGGAAGATCTTTCTCCTGTAAGAAATGTTTAAAACACCATTTGTTTGACTTTAAACCTACAAATGTTTGTTAAAAATCAGAAACCTGGTCTAAAGCTCTTTATTTTCTTTAAAAATAATGAAATATACAAAGGGCAACATAGTAGTAGCACATTAAGTGAATCTTCACTCTTCAATACAAAGTGATACCACAACAAGCAAGCTTTCACATTTCTCATCAACAAATCAAAAGAAAATCAAACATCAGTAAAGAAAGAAATCCCATTAAGAAGCAACTCGGCTTAAGAATGCATGCAGAGTTGTGCTGACCATCAATCTTGGGTCATTAAAGCGTACCTGAAGAAGCTCACATTCGCCATGCTGATGGCATCTTTTTAAGAGCGGAGATGCATCTCTCCTGGCAGAGAGTTGATTATAGTCTTCAGTGCCAACACTGATGGAAGCCAGCACTCAAATGAGAGCACTTAAAATTTCAAAGAGGGATCTATGTTCAAAAAAGTGCCTTTGAAACTCTGCTTGAGATGCAGAAAGCAACTAGGCAGGAATGCTGATGCAGGATCTGTTGTTGTAAGACCTATATCTTTTAACTTTCAGAACAAAAGAAGAGAAATCTGATCTTAGACCTGCACTCTTTTGAGATGTTTTAGAAAGTGAAAGGTAAAAAACTATCCCAGGAGTATGAAGTCTTAAGGGTCTTGAAGGATGCCCAGATTTCTCTACTGAATGAGTTACACATTTCTTTGTGAAAAATTGTAATTCCAGCAGCAAGATTGAAAAACATTGCTTGGTGTTTTTCTGATCTTAAGCTTTTACTTTAGTTGAGTCTATTCTCTCTGTAACCTAAATTCCTGTTCTTTGAAAACAACAGTGGAATCTGATGTGGTCTTGTGCTATTGTAGCACACGGCACCAAAATCCAAATATGCATAGCAAGCCATCAGTATTTTGCTGATGCAACATGATTGGCTGATTGGATAATTGCATGAATGTACATTAATATTAACATGGCTGATGAGTGTTTAATAAACATTTATTGAATATGTTGCTGCTGACAATTAGCTGATCCCTACAAGTTGGGGTAGGATATAGTGACTATATCTAGTTTTGGATAAATACCTATTAATTGCTATGTCATGAACGTATTTATTTATGTATCTATTTATGTAGGAATTTATGTATATATTTATGTATGTTGCAATTTATGTAACTGTATGTCTGTCTGTCTGTGTATTTACATATCTTCACATTATTATTACTTTTTTATATAACACAAAAAGCAGTGGTTTTATATCAAACATGGAAAAGTAATAGCAATGCAATGTAATTCCAAAACGCATTGAAATCAGGACAAAACTGCCCAAAGGTGTTATTCAAGTAAGTATGTGCAACTCTTTTCAAGATAGACCACTTTATTGAAATGTATATGATACCTAACTAACAGTTCATGCTAAAAAAGCTTGTTTAATGGAAAAGGCTATCTGGTCAGTCATAAAGGTCAGGAAGGAGCATCCTGGGAGCCATCACAACCAACTTAGTTCCACAGTTTACACACAAAACAGATACAGATTCCAGCAAAAAGCCTATGCGATGTCATTTGAAATGACTGAGGTGATTGTTTTGAAAAAATCCATTAGTTGCTTACAACTACACTTACCTACTTTCGAGACTCTTGCCTTAGTTATACATCATATAGAATGAAATAAACTAAGGTTAAATGAATGTGCATATAAAGACAAAAATCAAGAACTTGCCAAATCGGCCATACATTTTTTTGGTAAAACCTTTCCCTCCCAAATGGCACCTTTTTTAAATACAGAACTCATTAGTATGGTCTGTTAAGCTTAGCCGACCTCTCCATGTTAGCAGCATTTGCAACTCAGACTGACAGTTTAACTTCAAGAAAAACTATGGAAAGAAAAATATTCTTCGATACTCTTATAACCACGTTTTTTTAACAACAGAAGGAAACCAGAGAACCTGAAGGAATTCTACATGCATACAAAAGAAACGTGAAACCTTGGATATGCAGAAATTGCGAACAGCATTGACACTATAAGATTATATATTAAAATATATTAAAATATATATTATAAATGGAACATACTTAATATTCATAGGAGTAAATAGAGACATATATACTAAGTCAAGTAACTAAATGAAGACTGTTAGTAGGTCATGTCATTATCTGGCTTAGTCCAGAAGGATTAAGAACAGACAGCAGATGGAACTCTGTATTTATACCATCAACTTGAATCACCCCCATGACAGAGATGAGTAGATGTTACAGGACTACTGTGGCAAGGATAAAAATGGGAAGGCAAAAAATAAGCCTTATCTATTACAGTCCATCTTAGTCATAGACGTGAGAAGGAATTGAACTGAGTTAATTATATTTCTTACTGTGTACAGTATTCGGCGATAGATATATTAGACTGCGCATGCTAAAAAGAAAGACAGAGCAGCTGTTTGAAAAGTGTGGCTGAATCATCACATGTGACTGAAATCCCAAGTGCAAATCTCACCAAAACTTTCTGGCCATTTAAATGAACCTATAACGTACAACACTATCTATAATACAGTTTAATGTAACTTAGCTATTCTTCTCAATGTGGGAAAAATCCAAAGCGGTGATTGCACAACTGACTTCTCTAATAGCGTCCACTATGTCTTCACTAATCTCAGTAAATCCCTACATATGCAGATTTAATTTCTTGCCTGCTGCCAATACTAAGGGAAGAAAGAACTTATACAAACATTTTATAAACAACAGTCTTACTAGACGCAAATAATTGGACAAGTTTATGAAATATAACCCCATTTGAAACTTGCCAATAGAAAAAAGAGTTGATCTCTTGGATTAGCTATACACTGAACCACTACTTTCATACCAAAAATGTATTACCAGGACTGCCCACAATTTGTAATCTGGTTTTCCTTCAACTCAATGGGATGCAATAATTGCTACTGTCTAAACTCACAAAGAACTGTGGAAAAACATTACTGATGAAAATGGTGGATGCTGACTGAAACCTTCTTTATTGCACAGTGGTACTGTCCATGGTAAGTCTGGTCAAGCTGTGATTCTGTCCCTTGTATGCATCTCCCTGCACGGCGCTTTGTGTTTCCACAACTTTCTTTCTGCGAGGCCAGGAAACATCACACTGTTTCAAACAAACGATGGCCATACAACTTTCCATTTCATCTGCGTGCTAATTTGTTATGCACCACACTCCTCGCTAAAACTGTTTAAAAAAAACAGGCGAGTTGGCAGTCTAACCCCCAGGGTTCTTCATTCCGGATAGCTGGTGTAATAAAACACTACTCATAGATGAGAGTGAAAGGGGATGAATTCCTGCATTAAACCGAAGGAAGCCTTCACGGCAGGCTGCTGGATTTCATTCAGCTCCCATGACACCACAGAGAGGATGCTCATTTTCTAGCTTTCTCTCCCTTGCGTCTTTGTGCTGAGAATGAGTAGACTATATAGGACACAGTGTCTGCAAATGTAAAGGAAGATCTGGAGTCAGTGTGGTGTTCTTGCACAATGAGCTGCTGCTGTGTTTGGTGATCTTCTGTTTGGATAAGTAATCTGTGGGCCAACAGGCTGAGAAGCAGAATAACAAAATAAGCAAGTGTTTATACTGGTTGGCTGCAAAAATATATGTCCTTGGATAAAGTTTCTATCCAGACGCATACACCTGAAACAGCTGGCAAACACCTACAACAAAAAAAGGTACTGAAAAATAACACAATTTAATGGTTTGTCTTCTCATCCCTAGTGGTTGTCTTTGTTTTAATGTCCTACGCAATTTTTTTGTGGTTCTGTATTTCAGTTATTCTGCTCTGCCCCCCTAAAACGCACACACACACACACACACACACACACACACACACACACACACACACACACACATGCTTACTCTTTCTCTAAGAATTCTCCACTGTGGAGAACAGGAAACACAGCTGTAACACTAACTCTGAATGTGTCTTTCCGAGCAGAAGGTCTGTCTTGTCAACACTTTCCAAAGATAACACTGTGGACCTCACTGCCAGACTAAAGCGAGGCTCACTCATGGGTGAGTTCAAAAACCACAGTCAAAAGGAAGATGGTATGAAGGTGATCGGGCTTTAAATACACTAAATATTTCTGAGGTTACTGATCCTTATGGAGCCACATCCAAAGGCTTGATTATGTCCTAAATCAAAATGCCGGAAAAGTCATCTACGATGAAAAAAAACAACAACAACACTGAAAGCCTCCAAATATATTAATGATGATGTCACATCCTCCTTTAAAACTGCCATATCTTGATGTCATCATGATAAAAAAAATGAATCCACAAACTATGAGTTGCTTTAAGCTTTTTTCATAAGTAGTAGCCGAATCAAAAGAATTACAACATTAAACGGATTAACAGTTAAACCATAACTAAAATTACAACCCTAAAGACAGATTATCTCTCTGGTTGTGCTTGAAAGGTAAACTGATTTAGTGGAAGCAAAAACATGGGGAAAAACAGCATTCAGGGAAGTAATGAGAGACCTGCCATGGCGGTATGCACAGTCACACACACGCCGCATGACGTCTGAGCCAGAGAGCATTCCTCCTCTTCACTCTTTCTTCTCCTGTCCTTGAAAACCCACCCCTTCCACTCTGCGAGGTGGAGGGCATGAAAAAGGGTACAAGGTCAATGGACGAATGTAAAAGCAGGTTATTAGACTGCAGTGAAAGTGGAAGAGGCAGTATAGTGGAGTTGTGGGCACGCGGCTTGTCCATCGCTTCTCACAGGAAGGACATCACCTAATTCTAATTTACTGTTGCTTCCGTATGCTATAAAACCTTTCAAAAATGGACGCCCTCATAATCAATGCATTTAAGTGAGCACTATTTCACACAGCAATAGCAAGCTGGCAGCTTTTTCCAGACACTACGTTTTTTCCTAATAGGAACAAAGTGCACAGCTGCTCCCTAAAAGCGCATATATCAAATAACCAGCAAAGAAGCAGCCATGTTGAGGCAAAGCTCTTGAAGGATGCTAAAAATGGATTGTTAAAAAATAAAGTCAACTTTTTTAGCTCAATTCAGAATGTGCCGCTTTCACACCAGCTCGGCTTTCAGTAGCTGGCTAAAAATAATCCAAGCTCCTTTTCATCAGGATTGATGTCGCTGGTGGCTGACTTAGTCCTACACTCCTCCTCTTGGCCTGTCTCTTGCCCCACAATAGCTGGTTCTTTGGCAACGGCTTTTATTCAACATGAGCGCTTCTATTGACAGAGGCTCAAACTTTGCTTCTGCTTAGACCTTAAAATCAAGAGAGAGTGAAGGAGAAAAAGAGGGACAGAGAGAAAATAGAAAGGCACCAAGTGTCCACAGGAGATACGATTGTGTCTTCTCCCTATCAATCAGGCATTTGACAGGAGGTGGTTGACCCCTACCCTGTGTAGCTGGGTGGAGATTCAGTTAGAGTCAGCATGGTGTGACAGTGCCTCTTTGCCACTGGCACAATAGAGAGCGCACCCAACTCCCAGAACACTGAGGGAGAGAAGTGCACAGCAAGAGCCTTTCATGAGCAGAACCCTGGCCCATGCTCTCTTACCCCCAGAAAAGGCCTCAAAGACTTTTGGGCTGTGCTCCAGGACCCCTAGTGTGAGCGTGAATGTGTGACAGTAAGAAAGATATTCACAAGGAGTACAGTGAAACAGTTCGTGTTCTGCTGTGAATTATTACATATATGGCATTGAACCTGAAATAAAACTTAAATGAAAGAAATGTTTTAACATTATTGATTATACTAATTTCTCTGACTGGACAATGGCACTCAGAAAGTACTCTGTTCAGACTTCTGAATGTGTTTGTTTGTGTGTGTCTATCTCATCACTCCTAATAAGCAGTTTTTTGAGGTCGCCAAGTGGCATTCTTGGGTGAGAGGGTTTAACCTCTCCTTATCCTGCCTGTCAGACCGAATAGATCCACCTGTGTCTTACAGAGCAAAACAATCATATCCGTCAATCATCAATCAATTCCACTAATGCAACCCAAGCAGTCAGGTTAAGACCTTTCCTAAAGAATCTAAGATCCTACACAGACAAGCTAATAGAATTTGTGGAAGATCTGACACCATTCCTCTAGAAAATGTTCATATCGGTTAAATATATAAAAAATAATTTTCATGTACTTAATTTTTTTTTTGTGTTATTTAAAAACACCACATAATGTTTGCCCTGCATTCACATTTAAAAGCAAACCAACAAAATCCAATTTAATACGATTTTATTTGTACAGTGCTTTTAACAATGGTCACTAAATAGCTTTACATAAAAATATTAATTCTAAAAAAATAATTTTTACATTTGTGTGTATCCCTAATGAACAAGCCGGAGACAGAGCTGGCAAAAAAAAAACTCCCTAAGCAAATCAGACTTCACAACAAAGCCCAGAAGAGGAGGGAAACACAGGGCAATGAGGCACCATGACATGAGCAAGGAGGGTTCAAAGGGGCTATTTTAGTTCGGTTTTATTTGAGTCCTGCAGCTCCTAAAGCAGCTGACACCAAGAAAAAGGTCACCCGTCCTCTCTCTTTCATTCCTTCACTTTAAATCTCTTTCTTGTTTTTTTGCTGTCTCTAGACTGCTAGATCTTTAACCTTCATTTTACAGAGCAGAAACAGTAAAGGCATTCAGTCTTCCTCAACCGGTTGCATAAATAAGTTGTATTATTTTTTACTGCAGCTGTAATAAAAAATAAAAAACATAAAGATTAGTGTTTTTTGAGTCAATAATACCTAATTTCTCATTTTCAATCCAAGACTAAGATACAGTGCCTATTTAAATAAGCATACAGTGCCCTTCACAATTATTGGCTCCCTTCGTGAAATGAGAAAGAAAAAAAAAACGTTAACGTGTAAAGTGTATATGTCTACATTTGTGAACTTCATGCCACATGTTTTTGTTTAGAAAAAAAAAAAAGACTATGATTTATAAAACACTAAAGTCTGTACCATCTGGAAGAGGCAACCATATTTTGGTCTAAAATATATGCTGGTACTTAAAACACCTGAATCACCAGCCACAAAAAACTTCAACAACTGATCCACCTCTATATTGTACTTGTGGTTTACTTTTTATTGTATGCGGTCTTCTTTTGTTTGCAAACATGCTCATTGTGTGCATGACCACAACACAAGATATCAATCGTTTTGATGTGTGAATCGTTAATTTCCTGTAACACTTCCGAACAACTGCTTCTTGTGCACGTGGCTTTTAACTTTTGATTTTCCAGCTTGAATACCAAAAAAAAAATCAAGAAAATGATTCCAAAAACTGTAATGCTCTCAATAATTTTTTCCTTTTTCACCATCCTCCATGCTGGGAAGGAAACATGCTCACAATTTCTGGCAAATATAATATAAGGGGAAAGAAATGCTAATAATACTATTACAAAAAAAATACAAAAGTACTAAACAAATAAAGCTACTAAAGACTTTAATACATTTATATTTGTTAAGCCAAATGTTTGAATATATGCTTATTATTTAGAGAAAAAAAAAGAAGAAAATATTATTAAAATTCCAGCTTTAAAAAAGCACTTATGCATTTATTTAATATGGGCCACTGACTGTCAATGAGAAGCGTAACCAAAGCACACTCTAGGCAAAATAGTTCCTCTATGGTGAGGAGAATTGAAACATTTGTCATGATGGGAAGCAGCCAAGGCCGGAAGACAGCAGATAAATCCAGAGGCTTTTGCTCTCTCAGAATCTTTGGAATATTTTGTCAGGAAACTCATATGAACGAGATATGGGTCAAATATTTTAATTGGGTTTATTCGGGTCAAAAATAGAGATTTGCCCTTGCAGGCAAAAGAGTACACACGTATAGATATCTAGGAATCTACCAGGTTAACAATCATATGTGTATCATATGTAATCTGTTGTGGGAATGAGTAAGCAAAAACGTGTCCAAAATCTGGCTATTATCCAGGGCTGATAATTATGCAGCCACATACACTGTGTATTAACCAGAGCAACACAGAGCAGACACAGGTTGGCTCAAGACAGATGCAGTGCAGATAGTGCCTCAATTCTTCTCAGCTGATTTCTTCTCTTACCCCATTAAGCATCAAAGAAAAGAAGAAAGGCAAGAACCATCAAAGTTAATGGTCATCATAAAAATTCAAACTTTGATAAAAAGCTAAAACTGGTGTTCCAGATGCTATACAAAATATTGCAACAGAACTTAGTGTTAAAAAAGGAACTAAACACTTTCAGAGAATAAGCATGAACTCATTCATTCGGCGTTTCACATAAAAACGCTCTTGCGTTCAGTCCTCACTGGCACAAATATTAAAGGCTCATAATGCTGGACTAGAAAACAACTGGGTCAAAACACAGACACGCGGTACTTTATGTGGCTATGAGATCAAAACAATACAAAAATCAGTAATTGAGCTGAGTTATACAATATCCAAAAGCGGTCCTTGTTTAGGAAAACTCTGGTTGTTCATCTCCTTTGTATGGCACTGAGGCAAGACTCATTGAAGTGCATTCCAATGAAAAGAATGTCTCTTTTTTTTTTTTACTTATTACTTATTGAACTGGTTTCATTTCCAAATGTTGAAAAATCCTGAGAAGTTGTACTTAAGTGAAAGTTCAGATAATCTTACTCAATTACATGTGGAAGTATTCAGCCAAAAATAAACTCAAAAGAAATGTACGTTTGTTTTCATCTACGATGAATTTATTTGATGAAACTCACAAGAAAGGTCACAGGAGAAGATGATTCTTACAAAGTAAAATGTGCTGGATGGGTACTGGGAGCTTCAAGATTTGTTATAACTACACTGAAAAAGTAAATAAAATGTCTTTTCTTGAGGTTCTTACATATAAAAATTGTTTGCGATAAAACTTTTGAAAATCGAATAGGCTGATTCTTAAACGCTGAAATCTGGAGAAGAATACACACCATTATCAGACTTCATAAACAAGGTTGCAATCTTTTGGGTATAAACCATGCCAAAAAGTATAAATAAAAGGCAGTGATTTCATTATTGGAATAGGCTAAATAACATTATGTTCTTATCAAAACAATGGTACTGTACGTAGTTATCAATTGTTATGTTCAATGTCAGTTGCTAATTTACATGATTTTACTGCATTTCATAGCATATAAATGTCAAATGTCCCCCCCCAAATAATTGCAACATATTTGTAATTTATTTAATTGTATTTTATACTTGTAAATAAAAAAGTTATATTTTGTACTTGTAAAAGCCCTTCATTCCTCAAGGCAATAATCAAACTGGTAGTTAGAAACATGCATATCTTTAGAAATCAAACCTTTTTACAATTACCATCAGTACAAACCCTGTGTGCTATGTACATGCTTATTATCTTTAATCAATTTCACAACCCATAACTCTTCTCTTTCTTCATTTTTACAATAAATCATTTTAAATTCATATTCTGCTCCATTCAAAAGCTAAATATGCTTTTAATTACTCCTGACATGTTAGACAACACAAATAACCCAGCAAATAAACTACTCACTGGATAGAGTGGGCGAGGATGTTGTATAGTGAAATGTCTTCCAGATACTTTACAATGCCTTTGTTAAAACACAGCCTGAAACCATTGCTCTATTTTAACATTGTTTACTGTCCAAAGCACAAACTGTTTGTGTGAATGGATAAAAAACGTTCGTCATAAAAAAAAAAAAAATGAGACGTTTAAGCAAACCTCAGTCACGACATGAACACCGCGAGACAACACAAATGCCACAGATCTGTGAAGTGATACTAAAACATTGCATGTAGTGTTACTAGTGTCACTAGCACTGAGGTTTGCTCTTGTCTGAAAGAAGTAGCTGGGAACTGTCACACAGAGCTCTTTTACATTTCCGAGCTTTGATGTGCACAAAAAAGCTTTGTGAATGTGCCTGTTTTTGAAACATGAACATGAGAATGATGACAGAAAATACAATGCCTATTTGGCTTGCTGTGAGCCAGAGTTTGGCCACTTTACTAACTAATAAGACTAAGGAATCTAAAGAAGCTATAGACTCGACAGGAGGCTGACATCTTCACCACTGTTGAAGCTGGCCAAGAATAAGCGAAGTGATCCACGTACAATGGCCAAGCAGATTAAGCATGTCTCTTTGGATGTGGCTCTCACGTGCAAGTGGGACCACATATCCATTTAATGCTACCATCCTTTTCTCCTGCCTTGCAAAAAGTAACAAAGCTTTCTTAATATTCTCCCACTCATACTCCATGCTAGAACTCTTCAAATGCTCTATGGGTTATATGGGGTCTGGAATTCACAGAGCTGGCCTTTATGCTTATACAACATTCCTTATTAAACAAGTGAGAGCAGAGAAACACTGTTTCAACTACAAAAAGCACATGAATCCTAAAGGCAATGAGGTGCAAAACAAGACATCTTTGTTTCATTGGACAGGGAATCACTGACCATTCATTCACAAATCCCTGTTTACATAGAAGAGCAGGTTCATCTATGGTTTATTTCCAAATGATCAAATTTCTCAGTCTACTGCTTCAACAAACCATCTTCAAACCTAAGATGAGACAGAATTATTGACACATTCACCTGGGTGCTTTATGTATATCTTGTGGATTTAAAGCCACACCCACTAGATCATACACCAGATACAAAACATCACTGTCTGACAATTTTCCTTTGTCTACCTCTGCGGTGTTTAGCTGTTTCATACCAACTATTCCAGGGAACAAAGTTGACTCTGTGCAGCATCATGGAACCCTTAAAAAAACAAATTGACAAGTTCTGCTGGTTTCTATTAAAGTTTTCCGCCATGGTGGTGATTGTTGTCATGAGCTGCATCTTAAATTGATAATTCTGACCTTACATTTAAAAGTATTTACTAATCGAGAACATACTTTTGAAGACATCATGGCATTATGTTATACTGCCCCCACTATTTACACTGGTATTGCAGCATGTACATTCATGTTTGTAATTATTTCAGACCTGCACAACTGACATACAGAATGAAGAAATCCATCTGGTGTATGCGTAGTTAAAAGGATGTATGAACATACATACACATAAAAAAAATAATCCTTCGAGGCAAGTCATGAGCTTGACCAAGCATAAGGATTTTAAGTCTCAGTATATTGTCCCTAATCCCAAACTCAAAACCCATTACACCTATCCTAAAAATAACAACATGGCCTACAATACATCCTAACTAGATAAAGTGAAGAAGACACCCTGTGTGAGGTTTGTTCAAGTGTAGCACACAGGCTATCACACTCCAGTGCTACCAGTTTATTCTCAGCTTTTATAGCTTAGTGAATCTGTGTCATTGTGCTTAATGCAAGATAAAACCTCACTTTATTTAAACTTTTTTACTATCTATAGTTTATTTTCTCTGCTACAGCTAACACCTCAGGTTTATATTTTAGTAAGGTTATCATAAGCAACTGCACAGAAGATGAGTGAAGGACATATGTGGGGCTAAAACACAAGAAATACATTGTTGCCTGCAACGGTTTTGTTCATCTCTGAACCTTAGAAAACCTGATAACAAAGCTTCCACAAAATATCTTTGCCAGGTGACCTCATGGCAGAAACATATCCTTGCCACTGAAGAGCCTGAGATTCCATCCAGTCACTTCTCTCAAACAGTCTATTGGTCTAAATGAATCCATAAATCAGTAGAAATCATGAAATCATAAACGAGGGCAACTTTTACACTCTAAAAACAGTCATTGTTCCTTACATTAAGAAGGAGAAAAAATGTTAGCCTCTCCATGCACCAGTGTCTAATTTAATATAATCCTGAACATTGGTAATAAGTGGTTGGTCATGTAGAGCCACCATGGTGCTGCTGATTTAAAAAATAATTAACTTCAAAATAATTTATAATTAACTACTGAGTTAATTTAATAAAAAAAATTGTGAGAAAAAAAATCCTGTATTTGAGTCGAGAATTTGAGACAAAATCATACTGTTTTTGACTACTTTATTATGAACATACAGTACAGACCAAAAGTTTGGACACATCTTCTCATTCAAAGAGTTTTCTTTATTTTCATGACTATGAAAGAGTCACAGTGAAGGCATCGAGGGCTATTTGACCAAGAAGGAGAGTGATGGGGTGCTGCGCCAGGTGACCTGGCCTCCACAGTCACCGGACCTGAACCCAATCGAGATGGTTTAGGGGTGAGCTTTGAAGAACCTACAATATGACATTTTTCAGTTGTTTCACACTTTTTTGTTATGTATATAATTCCATAAATAATTCCACGTGTTAATTCATAGTTTTGATGCCTTCAGTGTGAATCTACAATTTTCATAGTCATGAAAATAAAGAAAACTCTTTGAATGAGAAGGTGTGTCCAAACTTTTGGTCTGTACTGTATGTACCCCTGCTCATTTTTGCAATTTTTCAAATCCTGAATATCAAGTTGTTCCAGCTGACAGGAAAGCTACAGTAACTGAAATACTTAGTCTTTAAAACCATGGTGAACAGAAAAATAAACCCAGTAACCTAGTGGACTGAGCAAGTATGTCTGAAGCGGCCAAACACTTTGATACATGAGGACATGACTACTATTAACTATCTACACAGCACTGAATCTCTGGGTGATTCATCTTATAGATCATCTGGTTTTCTGCTTGGCTCAAACCCTGGATTGATTTGGATTTGGTGCTACTGTGTCCACATGAGCATTAATGCCCTCAAATCAAGAAATACATAATAGGAGATAAATAATAAAATATACACTTAAATTAAAATTACACTCAGTAAAGAAGTTTTACATGTCCATAATTTAGAATATACTCTATACTTTTTTTTTCAACCGGATCAGAAAGATAATAATTTTAAACACTTCTACAAAGAGGCATACCATTTCTTAACTGTTTACTTTGACTGCTTGTGTTATAAAAAAGAATTTGAAAGCATTCACTACTTGTACATACATGATAATACATTATGTAAAACTGGAAACATGTGACGACATACAACTTGTTAGTATAACAATCTGGTCTATGGAACTTCAGGTGCACTCATTTTCTAAAATGTGAAGGGATTTATTTCTGGGCTGATAGAGTAAGGGATGCCTGCTGCTCACACATCCCTTCTCAACTGAGCCAGTGCCAAAGAGGCTCAGCACTGAGGTGAGTGGCCCAAGTGCTGACATCAAAGCTGGAGAAGAGGTGAAGGAAGTCAGCATGGTGGCGATGGAATCTGTAGGAGGCCAATGGGGCTCTGGCCCTGCTCCAGGAGAGCCACTGTGGGATGTCTGGAGGCCAGAAGGCCATACAAGCCATGGAGCCTAGACCACAGGGACGCGGCTTTCTCCTTGTCCCACATGGCGCACACATGCCTCTTATAGCACAACATACAGCTAGTCAGCCATGTTTTTATAACAGCTCCTACTAGGAGGACCAACACATTGCAGAACTACTGGCTTTCTTCTGAAGTGTCGGAAGCCTTTGTGAGCCACTGTTTTATTCTCCCTCAGAAACATTTAGAAAGAAATGAACATGCTTCAGTCTTTCCACGCCCAAAAAAAGTTTATATATGTTAGCATGAGAGAGCGAGAGAAAGAGAGCGAGAGCGAGAAAAAGAGAGAAAGATTTTAAAGATATGCACTATTATTTCACTTTCACTTTTATTTAGTCACTGTAAATGTAATCATTATGAGCAGAATGAACAGGTTTTCTTTAATCTAATTATGCAATAAGTTGTGGACTGCAACAATAAACAGTATAAGTGTATTCAGCTGTTCACCAATCAGCTGTTAATGGTTAAAAAGAAGCCTGGAGACCACCTGCACTGTTACAGGAGACTATTTTCGTCCTCTCTTAGAACATATTGAACATCTCTATTCCTGGGCCAGGAGAAAAGTGAAAAAACTGTGACCACCCTTCAGTCGTGAACAAATCTCCATGTTACGACCTGTCGCACCTAACAGCCCTTGTTAAGTTTAAATTCTATTTTATGTTAAAAGGTGCAATTTAAATTCAATTCAATTCTTTTAACAATTAACACTGTACCAAAGAGGCAATATATATCTATTTACTTTATAGCTTTAAAAAACAAATAGTAATGTACACATCATTGATGTATTAGATATGATATATTTCTGTTTTAACACAGTTTGTTTAAGTGTTGCCATCTTTTAGTTCAAACATGCTTAATTATGTAAAATCTATTTATTGAATTCTATGTATTTATTTTGTATGTGTATTTACTTATAGCATACTGAAGCATACAATTTGAAAAACTATTATTTTAAAGCTATATGGTTATTATATTTTTTTAAGTATACTATTGGTTTTCACCAGAGGCCATTTTTCTATCAAGAAGGCAGGCTCTCAAATGCCTTTTCATAACTGAAGCTGAACAAATGAATAATTTGAGCATTTGCTCCAAACTGAGCTAATCGTCAACTGGACTTTTGAGTTTGTTCTTTAAAGGGGTGAGAAAGTAAAGACCAGTACTCTGGAAAATCACAGGATGAAATTCTGCCTCTTCTGCAGGCTGCTATTATTAGATGCTTATTAGACACTTTTCTTTCCCAAATGCCTGGAAAACAGTCAGTGAAGGCATAATTGAAAAGACATCAGTGCCTCATTGTGCCCTCCTATAATACTCTTTATGCCCTCATCTTTGGATTAGGGATTACGTTTGAACTTGGAGCTCTACCTTGGTTTCCATTGTCTTTTTTTCAGGTCAGGGTTGACCAAACAGGAATGACAATTAGTGCAGTGAGACTGTGGAAACTAACGAAGGATGTCCAAGGCCCCAAGATCGGGTTACTGCTGAGCAACCTGATAAAAATACCTCCTTGAATGAACATGTAGACAGTTTACATTATTTTTTCCTCTTAAAGCTGCAAGGAACCCGGCAGCAGGCGCAATGGGAACCAGATGGTTTGAGAGAAATGCAGCAGAAGTGTGTGCAGACGCATGTGTATTTCTGTGTGTGTGTGTGTGTGTGTGTGTGTGTGTGTGTGTGCGTGTGTGTCTACAGTATATGTGTATGTGAAAAAAAGAGAATCTGACAGGCGGTATACCACTGCCATGTGTCTGTCGGCATTTAGCAGTTAGTCATGCCCAACGAGAGAAGGCACAATTTAGACAATGTTACAACCAGTAAAAACTACCAAGCAAACTCAGTCAGATCTCTATTCTCTATGGTTGTTTCAAAGCCAAATGAATTGCGATGTTTAGAATGTTATCGGGTATCCCCCTGTACACTATTCTTTTCAAGCAGTATGTCTGTGCGGAGTTGAACATGTCACAGCAGAAAGTGGAAAACAGAAACTACTGGAAGATATAAAAAGAGCCGAATGCTGGTGATCTCTCGTGGTGTACTTATTTACATGAGCTTTCGCGACTTTTTCGTTCTTGGACAAATGTCCACTATGTCAGTTTAACAGATGGCCGGAAAAGTGAGATCCAGATTAATAGATAAGCAGGACTTTGTTAGGGATAACAATGCCAGTAATTTGGGTCAACAGACAAGAGGAAAGCGTCTGCAGAAAGAATTTCTTATCATCACTGTCATCCAGCATGGGAAAGTCATCTCAGGGCCCCCGCTGGCAGAGATAGCAGAGCGAAGCTTGGTAAACATCAGCCCACACTACTGTATGTGGGCCTCTGAATATATGCCAGTGCTGGCATTGTCTCAATATTGATCGAAAAAAAATAATAATAAATTATACAAGTCAAAAAATCATGTCAAAGGTGTATCACAAACCATTGTGATTTACATATTCTTGTCCATCTGTTCAAAATAAGTTCAAAGTGGACTCGAACTAGAAACAAGCTGTTTTGGAGAAATTTTTTTTTCTCTCCTGTTAGTGCAGTGTTGAAATCTTATCTGTGACCTGAGGAGCTAGTAAGCCCTTATTTGTCTGGAGCTGTCAGGGCGCAGAACACTAACTGGAAAGCAGATAGCATCGTCTCACCACCATACCCACTTGTGTTTAGCACTGAGGCTTGGACAGGAGTGCTGACCCCTTTCTTTAATCCCTCTGTTATGTTGGGGTTAAGGTTTGGTTTGACCATTAGATGTGACTCTAAATCCATTGGATTGGTGAAACAAAGTTAACGATAGAGTGGCATATAGGATCAGAGCACCACAAGTGCACTAATGTCCCCAGAAGTATGCACTGAAAATTATATTTAAATTGAAAAAAGAAAAATCTAATCTTAAAGTGACTTGAATACTCAAATATATATATAATTGCTGTGTAGCTATTATAACTAAAAACGTAATATCTTAGGTGTAAACAGTCTAGAGGGATAGGTAAGGAAGAATCCCACTATAAATATAAGAAATCTTTATAATTAAGTTCTTGTTTACCACTTCATACATTTAAAATTCTACTGAGACACTAATAACATCTTAATCAGTTGGCTAGATATAAATTAATGTTCTGTCCCATTTAGAGACGTTGAGATTTCATTAACCTTTTGGTCTGATAACTGCATCAAGCACAAATTGGGGCAGGAATTACGTTGCCCCATGCCTATGCACATTTTGCCCCCTACGAACCCTCAGGCCACTAAGGTTTAAAGCCATTTTGTGACCAAACGTTTTTCATCATTGCTACACAAGCAGGTTACTAGAAACCATACACAAATGCTGGCATGGAGTTTTTGACTGAAAACCTAACTAAGCTGTCATGTGATCTAATATATAACTCATTTATTTACTCGGTCTTGGTGCTGACTGCACTCCCCAATGGCCAGGCTGAAACATTCCTCATGGTTACATTATAGCTGGTAGCTAATAAAGAGTCCTGGTGCCAAACTCAGAAAAAGTGACATCCTGCAGGTGTTCATACAAGACTTGCTTCCCTGTGCCTGCATGATAAATACAAGATTGGACATATAAATATCCCATCATTCAATAGAATATGGAAGAAAAATGAGAACAACATGCTGGAAAATATGCTCTCATGGCCAAAGTTGGCTGTCTTTTTAGTCAGTCTTTCAAACACTCAAGTGAATGGTATATAAAGAAATAAAACAGTGAGAAAATGCATGACGGTGTAGGATAATTCAGTGGAAGTCATTTAAAATGCTGTGCATAGTGTTAAGATAGTTGAAAACCAGTTTGGCACAGAGCCTGTACAGCTGCAATCATGCTTAATTTAAGTACAGATGTCCTTGTGTCTTTTTTTTTCAGCTGTAATATTGTTTACAGCTTGGAATGGTCCAAGGAACTATGTAGAATTTACAACTCCAAAAGTCCCACGTATACACATGCTTCTTTAGGGAAACACTGTTTCAAGTTGTCAGCCACAATGCCAAAAAACGACTAAGTCAGCTGTGTAAGATGTTAAAGAACATATAAATCACCATTCAAACGTGTTTCTAAATCCCGGCAGGTCCAGTGGAAGTGTCCCAGAGCACTTTTCCAATAACAGCTCATTAAAAAAGACAACATTCCCATGAGACAAAGGTTCCTAAGCCTGGTCTGGGAGTACCCCCTGCGCGCGATTAGTGATTTTCCCTGCTCTTGAACACTTATATCATTATTAGTTAGATAATTAGTTGAATCAGGTGTGTTAGAGCAGAGAAAACATGCTATAATAAACTGTTATGTAGGTTACCGTAGTCTTACCCATGTGTTACCACATGTAAGCATGAATACCCTGTACCTTCCTATACAGGATATGCACAACTATCCAGATCACATAAAGTTAGACTGTGTCAGATTTTGTGAATTGTGAGCCAGATTGGAAAACGTGAAACATGATTTTCTAAATGCTTGTTGTGCTGCACATACCGATTATATTTTAGCCAGTAGGTAAAGTAAGTAAAGTCGAGAAGGTTAGTTCATTAGAAAGGTGTCAATTCACAGAATTTATGCCTTAAATGCTCTAATTATTCGAAAAGTTAAAACAATTTGGCTATATATTAGGGCAAAAAACACAATTAGTTAACTATCAACAATTTTAAAACATTTTATTTTACAAATAAAACAGATGTATTTATAGTCTTGTTCATTCTTAGCTGACTGCCTCATTTCTATTAACAGCCTATGAAATACAGTGTCTACCTGTATCACAGAAGAGGTCAGGAGAAATGAATGGTGTCTGTGTTTAATGGCACCAAGCGTTTCCCTTATCCAGATAAATCACAGGTCTGGCCCTGTTTTGACATGTATGCAACTTAGGCATCATGCCCTGATTATAACAAACCACAGCGTCAAGAGCTGCGCTGGCACAGTGGACCTCAGAAAACCATTAGCTCATCCGGTAAACACTTTCACTCTCACGGGAGCCACAAAAGTCATTTCTCCCTGCACACACGGAGGATCCGGTCCACAGCCAAATGTTCACATGAGCGAATGTCTATCATTATGGTGCCACAGTTTACCTCCTCCTGAGGCAGCATGGAGGCCTGTGGGCTCTGAGAATTAGCCATCCAATGATGATTGGTGCTTTCCACTAGCAGTAAAGAAACCATAAGCTGTGTTGTGTACATTACTGTTCCAGCCAGATCTCGCTGCGTCAGTGTGTTGAGGTTCCCCACAAGCGTGCTAAATGACAGAGATTACTCACGAAAGGCTGCGTGGCTCATCAGCCATGTTTACCATGCCCTAAAATAAACGTTTCTATGCCGCCTCATCTGTGATGTTCAACACTTGGACCGTTAAACCACAGCAGTGTGGAAGTGCTGGTTATATTTGGTTATTTGGATGATCACAGGCTTTGTGATGAGGAAAGTAAACAAAGCTCAGCATTCTCACGAACCGTATCAATAAAAAACGCTGAGAAAGAAACAGGCTTAAAGTGCTTATAATGCATTATTAAGACTAGCGCTGTGCACTTACTGTCTCACCCCAGCACCATCAGTCTCAGCAGTGAATTTCCAATGAGATAAAGTGGAAATAGTGCAGCAGACTGTGAGCTTTTTGCTGCTAATCACAACAAATGGAAACTTCAGAAGATTCCTTGAATGTTTAAAATGCAGATTACCTGTTGTGGAAGTTTCTTGCAGAAGCACAGATGTGATATAGCAGCTTTGTTTTATTACGTGCAGTGAGACAAAAAAGGAAAAACAGTGCTGGAAATCTACATTGATTTAGTGTTTTTTAAAGGACATTTTAACATTTTTAATAAAATATTCTTGTTACATATTCATTTTTTTTCCTCCATGAACATAAATGAATAACAAAAACTTTATATTATTTAAGTATTTAGTGAATTAAGAAATGTTAGAAATGACTATTTTATATATAAAACTTATAATTAAAAATATACATAAATATTTCTCACTTAATAGTAACAATGTTAGCAAGCCCTTGATCTATAGGCGTCTACCCTCCAAGAGTGTGTGTTTTTAATGAAGAACTCATTTACAGTCACATTAAGATCTGAGTGAGTAGTTCATAAAGTTTTAGGTGCCTTTGTTTAATTACCATGTTGTTTGGTGTGGTCTTTTTCTAAAACAATATACTCCTTCAAAATTCTACTACAAAAAGAATGTGCTACTGTAACTGTTGTTTGACTGTACACTTTAAAAAAAGTTAAATACAGTGTACAGTGGAAAATGCAGGCATACACTATATGGATTAAGGTTTGTGGACACCTGACCATAAGATTTGTATGTCCTTTTTGCACATTCCATTCCACATTTTGTCCTCATTTGCTGTTACCATAACATCAACTCTTCTTGTAAGATGTTTGTAGATTTTTGCTCATTCATCAATAAGGCATTAGTAAAGCCATGTACTGATGTACTGTAGGTTGAGAAGACCTGGGGTGCAGTCAATGTTCCGTTTCATGCCAAAGGTCCACATCTTCTTGGAGCTGGTTTTGTGTACGGTCACACTGTTGTGCTGGAACAAGTTGGATCAAGTGAAGGGAAAATCTAATGTTACTACATCCAAATACATCATATACCATTGTGTTACTCCAACTTGGTAACAATTTATGGAAGAACCACATAAGGTTGGAAAAGTCAGGCTTTGTAATTTGGACATTACAGAAATAGTGCATGTCAAAGCTGATTCCATGCACCTAACATTAAACAAATGACTGCGATGATTTACATTTCATTGCATTAAAAAAAAAAGTGTGTGTATGTTTGTATTTGTTTACAGTGGAAGAATTAGGGCAGAGAGAGCTGACAGAGAGAGTAACAGTTCACCTCCTGAGGCAGTGTGAAGGCCTGTGGGCTATAAGAATTAGCCATCTGATGATGATTGGTGACTTTCACTTGCAGTAAAAAACAATAAAGTGTTGTGTACATTACTGTTCTCCCAGACTGCACTGCTTCACTCCCTTGAGGTTCCCCACAAGCTATTAAAATGACAGAGATTACGCACGAAAGGCTGAGCCATGTTTACCATTCCCTGAAATAAACAGAACTTCAACACATCAACCCCTAAACCACTTGATCAGCTGGGATCTGGAGGATGCAGGACAGCTTCCTGAAACTGCTTTCTCTTCAAAAAAAACAATTAAATAGCGGAACAGTCAATAGATACAGTCGTGCAGCACAACTAAATTATAGGCATTGGAGAGCTAGAAAGTATTCATGAGTGCCGAAAAATAGTTCACATCACTGTGTGTCATCAGTCTCACCCTGCCCTGACCTGCTGACATTCCACTTTCATGCCCTGAGTTATAATGCTGGAGGCACACGCAGCATTATGGCATGACTACGAATACCATAATACCTGCACATGCATTCCTTTCATCACGTCCAAGAAACCGTGTGACATGCAGCAGGGGAAAATAGTTTACATAGAGGGTCCAACAGTCACCATACACTGAATGGCTGTATATTTTACACTGTCTGTACAGACACACACACACACACACACACACACTAGTAAAGAGTGACAGATGGGTGTCGTCTTAGTCAAAAGTTCATCATCTTTTTAAACATACCCCCAGCTGTCTTGTTCTTCTCATCAGAAACAATAAGCCTCAGACTACTAGAGAAAACTCCCTTTATCCAGACAGGGACCACCCTTTTCCTGCAGACAAATCTCCAAAGACATACAGGCATGCATCTAGTCAAAAATAGTGATCCTATCATTGCTACCAGGAATGGTGACAAGATGTGAACAGGTCCCAGGGACAGAAGGGGGAGGAAGATGAACCAAACACTAACTAAAGCAACATGTCCATTACATTTAGAGTCAATTTGCATTCTACAGGTACAGATAAGCGGGTAGTAAAATGAGATTGCTGAGACAGGCAAAACATTAGGCAGTGCACATAGGATAAGCTAATTTTGTGTCCAGGCTTATCGTTGAATTTGACCTGTAGACAACGAAAAAAAACAAAACAAATGCCCTTCTCTTACTGACTTGTAAAAAAAAAAATTCAATTTCCATTTGATATTATACAGACTGTTTTTATTCATGATGCACTTCCTGGTGATGTAACAAAGCAAACCGATGCTGCTTCCTTATACATTATTATTTTATATACATAAGCTGCAGTAGCCTAGACAACTGTGGACAACTAAAACATGAGAGCTAGCTACATTTATCCACACCTGTTCAGACATTGAAAAGAATAAGCAGGATTTTTTAAAGACAGCAGTATAAAAAAGTGCAAGTCCCAAGAAAAAAAACAGCATTAAGCTCTAGCCATCTTTCATCAGCAAACTGGCTTAGAGCAGAAGAGCAGAAAAACTGTAACGGAAACTGGGGCAGGTGCCTATGCAGGCCTGGTTCATAGCACTTCTCCAGTCTGATTCTCAGGCCTTGCCAACAGCTCAGACAGCCTTCGCTACTGGACAGGAAAAAAAATCTCAGGCAAATAGTTTTAGACTTTCCAAAAGTTTCCACAGGTGGTTTTTGCATGCAGAATCAGTAAAAAGAATCAGCGGAGGAATGACTGAAAGAGATAACTCAGCTTCAATCTCCGGACGATTTCTCTCGTCTGTGCCCTTAAATAACACGTTTGCACAAGTACAAATTAAAATCGGACAGCTCTCGAACTTAATGGGTTTCGCAGACTACGGTTTAGATTTTCCCCTCGGCACTATGGCGAACAGAGACTGTGTGAGCCACGTGTGCTTGGCTGGTCTGCACCATGCCGCTGGGAACGTGCCACTGCCTACAGGCCGACATCTGTCTTAAACACTGGCTACAAGATCCTGTACACAGACAACAGCCGAATCCAGACTAAATAATTACAGGACTCTTCCAAGATGGAGACGGGTATAACAGTGTCCATCCTCATACACTGGAGATAACCAGCTAAATATAAAATTCTTTTGGTACCAAAAACAAAATATAGCATATTAGCATACCATATTAGAAGCAAATATATCCTAACTACTGTATATGAGAATAATAATAAGCAGGAAACAGCAATAGAACTACTCAACAATATTTTAAAGTCACTGACAGGCATTTAAAGGTATGAACCATTATGCCACTGCAGGGGGGATCGTAGTCAGGCCTATGCAGGCCCTTCAGGTGGTCTGCAAATGAAATGCAGGCTGGTTTGACCTTTCAGCGGGGCAGCTAACATGCCCCATATGTTCCATCATAGCTATGTAGGAACAGTGGGGGGTTGACCAGATTTATGAGATATAGTACTACTACTAGCCAGGCTCATAACAATCAGTGCTGAACCAGTGACATGATCAAAACATGTTCAGTAGCTATAACAGCCCAAAGACAAGAAAGCAGGTAAAAATCTAAATTCGCACACTACTCCTTTCCTGCTTCTGTTAGGATCATCTATAGCTGGCTTACAAGTGTTCAACCAGATGGAAGAAGCTAAACAGATCCATACAGCCTAACATTAGAGTAAACTATTAAACAGCCTTAACCACATTCTGCACAGTCTCAATTACAGATGATTTATAAATATGTTTATAAATGGCAATGCATTTAGAATGCATTTAGGCTATAAAACCCAATATGATTGGCATATGGTGGCCACAAGTGAGTGTGTGCATTTGTGTGTGTGAGAGTTTGTGTGCGTGTGCATGCGTGCAGTGTGTGTGTGTGTGTGTGTGTGTGTGTGTGTGTGTGCTTACGTGCCCTTGTGCACGTGAGCATGTGCGTATGTGTATGAGTGTGTGAGTGTGTGTGTGTGTGTGTGTGTGTGTGCGTGTGTGTGTGTGTGAGAGTTTGTGTGGGTGTGTGTGTGCATGTGTGTACATGTAATTCTTAAAAATAATTACCTTGTTATAAGACTATAAACTAGAAAAATGGACAATTAAACTAGCCATGCCACCTATGCCACAAATTCTCATATGAAACCCGCCAATGAATCAGAACATATGAGAATTCTTGCAACCACAACGTGCCCCAGTATAATTCACACATACCATACTGCAATATATTTAAACAGAGCAGTTTAATCAAATGGCTTAGCCACTTTTTCAATTCAGTGGCTTAATCTTATGACTGCAAGTGTTAAGACACTTATGACCTGGCACATCCATTACTGTAGCAAACAGAGCATCATGTTACTCACCTATGCAGGCATGGACCCTTACGGAGAGTTGTGTTCGTAGGATTATACTGTGCTTTTTGCCTCGTCTGGAAAGAAGGAAGAAATGTATAGTTGTATAAGTACAAAACAAAGGATTTTTTTTGTTCAAAATATTCTAGAAAAATGAACAATAAATGAAACATATATATTTTATTATATATTTTATGTATACTATATTTTCCCCAGACTGCTACACAGCCATCTTCAGCCTCCCACCCTGTTTCTAACACGCTTTTCATGTTTGATCCATCATAAGTGTTTGTATCACCGAAGTATTTGTTTTAAGATACATATTGTATTTGCTTTATTACCTTTCGTTTGCATCTATCTCATTTGTATCATTCGTCTGCAATTTTAGGTAGCTCCTGGATGATAAATAATTAGAAACTAACCGATAAAACAAACATTGCAATCAAGCCATTCTTTGGAAGTCAAAATACAATAACACCTCTCTCCAGTTCGGGATATCTGATTCCTTTTGTTACGACTGGTCTTATATGAGGGTCAGGTCTTGCTGAGTTACGTGCCTTGGGGGGAATGTACCCATGTGTGGGCTTGAGTGTCAAATTCATGACCTTGTGACAGCCTGGACCCTGCCGATTTCCTATGGCTTCTTTATTGCTGCTAAAGGAGGCTCAGAGGGAAGCCATGCAGACTGAGAATACTGAAGAAAGCTTTGACACTAAAGAAAACTAAAATATAGGAACTGTGCATCACTATAGACTCAATTTTATTTATAGTTAAAAAAACAAATATATTAGCTGACAAGGATATGACACGGAGTTAAAATGTACTCGCATGTGATGCACACTCTACCCAGTTCCACATTGGGGTTATAATGAATTGAATTCAATATGGAAATCATTATTGCTGTGGGCATTACTGCACCACACTGACCTCGAATGACATTAGTTCATTAAAAACATTTTGGCAACACAAACAAATGCAATCAGTTAACATGGAAATGGAATGGGATATTGGCAAAAACGGAACAGGATGCCTTGAATCATTACTCTAACGTACATTCAACCTTGCCACTGAAGTTTCACAGATAATACCACTGGGGCTTCATAAATCTGCTGTATTGTACAGGTTGCATACCATGAAAGATGTTTGATGGTCTGCTTGGCAGCCTGCCAGAGGTGGCATTGCTCAATTTGAAAAAATCCAGAACTAGTCTCATCATTATGTTACATCCTTATACACACAAACACTATCATAAGATGCTACATATACACCTACCAAACAGGAAGGAAATCTGCTTAAATTACAGACCGGAAAACAGGACCCAAGCCTGTATAAATCTACATGCACAGGCCTCACAGGCAGGGTATAAGTGTAGCGTTTCCTAAAGCAACATGGCACCAGGTGCAATTTAATCCCTGTGCTGTTGCAGCTAATCAGTAACTGGATCTAAATGGTAATGAACTTTGTGCTTCCCCATGCTTGCAACATTATCCCAGCTACTAACCAAAACCTGGGTCCTTGCTGCCTCACACAGCCATTATCAAATTAAACAATGGGGTTTTACAATATGCATGAGACACCCAAAGGAAAACATTATTATAAATGAATGTTTAGAGCAAGAACTGAACTGAATATGAGCTATGACTATTAAGCAAGATGAAGGTATAGAGGTAACTGAAGGGTTTAAATAAAGCCATCATTTACTGCACAGTTATCCAAAACCAGCTCCATTTTGTCCTTGAATTGCATGAACAGCAGTTGCATGATATTTGGGATATACTTCCAAAACAATCCCAATGTATGATGGAAATGGTTAGCAAAGTGTGATAAACAGTGTATCATCTGCAGCCTTCTTCTGCTTGTGGTTTGGTTGGACTGAATTGCCTTTCCTTAGCCAGATGACTCAGGATTTTTCCATTCTTTAGCACATGCTTGTGCGAGTCGAATAACCCAGGCACACTTATTCTGTTCTGTGCAACCCAAACACCCTTCCTAGCTGAAATCTGTTTATGGTGAAGAGGAAAAAGTGCATTGTTGTGAGGAGGACAAGATCAGTCCTGCATATCGTTATCTTCCAAAGATACTGCCCACTCAAAGCACAGAAAGAACCGAAAGATGTTGAGTACTTTTTTTTATCAAGTTCTATCGAGAAAGAATGCCAGATTAGACACAAACAGGCATTACGGTAACTGTATGAACTTGAAGATCATATAGGTCTATCATTACATGGCTGATGGTGCCAAGCTTTGCTCCTGTATGGGCCGTTATGCCAGAAAAAAAAATGCGCGGTGAGGAAAGAGCTGAGGCAAGCAGCAGCTTTTTGCCCATGCAAGAAGTATGACTACGCTACTTTTTATTTATAATCATAAACCTCTCTGGCTTAATTCAGGACCCATGTGGTCTCTACTGGTCTGTGTGGAGACTTGGCAGACAGCCTCTTTGCCCTGCACCCCCCCAGTATTATTTGCCCGTTAATAGATATTCTTCACCTATGAAGCCGTATTGATGGAGGAAGAAAAAACATGAACTAAGGAAAGAAAGAGATAAGATTGCTTACTCAAATAGCTTGTTGAATTGGAGTGTATACAAAACCAACCATTGCCTCCTAATCCACAGCTGACGTATTTGTCTTGATGGCTCAAAAACACCTAAACTAGTTCACTTCAATGTTTAGCAGTCTGTGCTCAACTCATGTTGCCTGCTCCAGGCTAATCAGTGGCAGACCAAAATGACCATTATTCAGCTTTTTGCAGGCCAAAAAGCTGACATTTTATTTTTCTACATTATGTGGTTAATCAAGCAGTGTGGAGAAGCCGATGCTTGCTTACGCAGAGTTAACACTACTTCTGTCATAGCATTCATGAACAGAAAAGCTTAAGTGAATTCTGTGTTTTATGATGTAAATGTGCTTATATATAAAGCAGCAAGTTAAATTACCAGATCATTTTAATGCAAATGTCTTGTTCACATGGTGACACTAATCCAATCACATATAGTCCACTAACTCTATGTGAACAATTGATAATAATCTTGAGGCATCAGTGCCAACAGGAATAACAAGCCAATACTGACAATCAGGCCATATAAGAGTGAAACTGTTCTGGGCTGAGTTTCTCAACCACAGCATGAACATCATTACATGGTAGAATAAGCATCACATTGCACACTACACTTTCCCCTCCAGATAAGCTGTTGAGATGTTTAACTTTACTTTGTTTGGGGGAACTGGGTACTGTCACACATAATCAACTTTGTCATGTATTTCTTCCTGCTAAAGTGGCACCATTTTAGTACTGACGCCATGCGCAGTACACAGTATCAGTTCATCTCTAATTATCAAGATTTGGGCTTAGCTGGAAGGGAATAATTCTTAATTTTGGCAAGGGTGTGTGGTAATGATGTATTGAATAATTATAATAACAACAATTTTTCTTTTTAATTGTTAGAACTCTCCTTGTTTGCTAGTTTCCATTTCATCAACAATCAATCCCCAGGCCCCAAGGTCTCTGAAAACAGATCACAGTAACCGCATGGATATATGCAAATATCTCACTGTTTCCACTCTTCCAGGCATTGCACCTTTGCCTGTCATTTACTACAGCAATAAGGGACGAATCCATTGACCAAGCTGAGCTCTGAGCACCGTTCTACCATTTATCCATGTAATCCACACAAATATTCAAAGCTTTCCTATTAAATAAACTAGGCGTCTCTCGAGGGCCAGACGCTAACCGATCCCGACTTCAGCTACTCTGGCAAACCAGCCAGGAAAAAATAGCAGTGATTTGAGAGGGAAAGTGAAAAAAAAAGGAAAGAAAGAGGAATAGAGAGATTTTGATATTATTCATTAATTTCCAGAGTTTTATCTCAGGAGACAAGGAGACAAAGTGATTCTCTGGAATGCGCTGAAGCCTCGCCAATACTAGGGTCAACTTTAACAACGACGCTGTAGTGGAGATGGGGCCCCTAGTCACAGTTGCTGATGGATCTCCTCCATGGTGCTGTGGTGTGGTAGTGATTATAGCCGCTAACCCAGGACGACATGGTTATATTCACCTTGCAGAACGAGGCGTCAGAGGATTTTTCCTTAATCGGGTCCCAAAATGACTACATATGACTGAGACGCCTGTGGAATGTAACCTGTGATCTGTATCTGTTACCCACGATCCTCATTTAAAAAAGAGCCCTCAACAGCTTGATCTTGGGATTTATGAAAAATGCATGAAAAGTCTTCATTGTCCTTATTAAATAAAAGCAGAAATGGTTTTATTTACCACTTTTATAAACTCAGAAACAAAACTGGAAGACAAAAAAAAGGTCAAAGTGGTCTGATTTAACTGTGTAGTTCATCCATATTTTAGACTCCGTAATCATAGAACACAACAGCGGTAAATGGTGGGGGCTGTAAACGTGAGCTTATCCAGGCCATAAAAGCACTGTGTGCTGAATTACCCTGTTATTAACAGTAATGTAGTCCTCCACTCCTCTCTACAGCCCACTCAGACACTCTGCATGGGTCTAGAAGGATACAGAAAGAGCAAGTGGTAGAGAGAGAGAGAGAGAGAGAGAGAGAGAGAGAGAGAGAGAGAGCAAAAGAGAGAGAGAGAGAGAAAGAAGTTGGCACTGCCTTGCCTCTTCTAAAAGTGCAGAGAGGTGGCTGAATTCTGCCTCTTCTCCAGACTTCATTTACTTCCATTTACTTTCTCTCTCTGCCTTTGGTTTCCAATCGACAAACTGACATTGAGCCTGGTCCAGTAAAAACACAATGGCAAAGGACAGGGCCAGCCTCCACGTTTACATAAATATATTGACGAATACCTGTGGTCTTGTTGAATAACAGGCTCACTTGCCAACAGCGAGTCTGACATCAACAGTAGTGAACGGATCCTGGGGGCTGTGTCAACTCAGCGGTTAGAAAAGATAACTGGGAGCATCTAATAAAACGGGCCAAATACTGCATTTTCACTTTATATACTGTATGGTAATGACTTTATGTTCCAGATTTATTTTTCTGGCCGCTGCTAATATAGTCCTGTTAACTATACATAAAAATATCTAATTCTGTGGTTACTTAACATGTCAAATAGCCATTTAAAACCACAATTAGGGTTTAAAATAAGCATTCTCTCTGGGAGATTATTGATTACGTGATGTCAAATAGTGCCACTTATTGTGTGTGCTTGACATCACCTTAACTCTTACTGATCGTGCCAGGGGAAGAAAGACTTCTATGCAAAGTCTGCAGAATGACATGAAAGTGACTTGAGATTGTTAGGACTTTCTGATAGCCTTTGCAGAAAGATTTCATAATGTCTCGAGAGCACTGGACAAGAGTGTTTTAGCAGTTGGGCTTGATATAAGCCACAAGGCAGGTATGCGCACTAAACTGAAGATTACTTCTTATGGTTATAGCAGGACCACTTACATCAAGTAAGCAACAAAAGTTTAACTTTAAGCCTTCGGGTGATTTAATTCAATCCTATTTTTTTGTATATCAGTTTCAAAAAGATTTTTAGATCTAGATCCCAAGATCTGGAAGCTACAGCAACCTGAGATAACATGAAAATTAACCTTTGAGCTGAACCAAACTTTACCATACTATGAGGTCAAACAACACTAGGTTTGCTGAACTGATGTTTATTATATTGTGAATAAGAGTAATGGCATGAGCAAATAATAATAAAAAAAAGATACTGTAGCAGTACACAGGTAAAATTAATTTTACCTGTGTAAAAAGTATTTATGTCGTCCTTACCCTGTCATGCACGTTACAGAAATGTTAAGGACTTTCAGTCACTTGAAGTGAAGCAGGTTGGCTATCGGTAAAAATCTTGATCATTCCTAATGGAATCGAATTAGCCAGTGAGGTACAGCGAGCAGGAAATGAATACAGATCCTTGTGGCTGGGGATTTGAAAATCTTGCTGAAAAACAATGATCACATTGTCATGACCCCTGCCCCAGGGTCCATGTATACCTCTGAGCCTTCACATACAATCAGAGGTCTGATTACCATACTGTAATGGCTCACAGATCAGACCGAAACTCTTGAGTGATTTATTACAGAGCAGAGAATTCAAATACCTCATGCTTAATATCTACTGTAATATTAAACCCAATGTAATAACGTGTAAAACCAAACTGCAGTTTTTGATGGGTGTCTTCCAGGGAAACTTTTTTCATGAATAGTTGATACAATGCTGGGATGTTAAGAATGTTATTGAACAGTTTGGAACTCCTTACAGGCCGTACTGATAATATGAAGGCTTTGCGTGCATTAACACATGGTGCTTTAAACTCTGGTGTTTAGCCTAATGAATTATTCAACACTTCAGTACACTTCATTATAAAATAAACTGCACACTTCTGGAAACACTTTGCTGGCTTATGATTACCCAATCCCAAAAAGAGAATCGAAACCTTAAATAAGAATGTAAAATATTGCGAAACGCTTTTTCAAACATATGTTACACATTATAGGATATGCTATAGATAACTTGGTTAAAACAAAACAGGACCCCGGTGCTTACCCTCCATCCTCCTGGAAGCCCTCCAGCTCATCTTTCTGCTCTGCCAGAGTAGAATCCAGATCCAGGTAGCTTCCATTATGAGATAGCTGCAGAGCACAGTCATCGAGCTGCAGGAAGGAAAAAATGCACATGCATTCCATAAGGTTTTTCCACGAGTCATTTTCTGTACAGGATCTTAGTCAAATATGTGCCTTTGAAGAAGCAAAAGAATTATATTACAGTAGTAGATATGCAAAACCCTCTGTAGCTCCTTCTCAGCTGTTTTAGTTAGAAGCATGTAATTAATGTAACTGTTTTATAAGAAAAACATTTTCATGACAAAACAATGTCATAAAAACTAGCATGTTGTGACATTCGCTCTATAAGTCGAGCGCTTTTATGGTCAAGATCATATTTCATCTGAATTGTATGCTGTCAGTGATTGAACAAGATGCATGTTGTCTTGTGTCACGAACGTTCGAATCTCTAGGAACTCCCGAATCACCAGTCACATGCTCCTAAAACTGTTTGAAATCTCAAGCTCTGTCCTGTAGCGAATTCACCACTTGCCCTATTCAAGCAAGCACAGTTCTATTTCATCTGGTCCTGAGGATCGGTCATATTGTTTCATTTGTTACATTGGGTTTTAATTGTTTGTTTAAAATAAAAAGTATCGATCCCTCTATATCTATTTCTAATTTCAGACTATATAACTTTAATCAATTTGTTGAACATAATATTGGGTGCGTAATTTTTTTTTACAGAAAATTTATCTCTGGCAGTTGTTTTACTGACCTCCCTTAGCTCACTTTAGTTATCCCAGTAGCTAAGCTGTCATCACTTCACAGGTTACAAAGCGCTCCCTATAACTATCTAAACCTAATGTACAAATGAAATGATTTATCACCTGTGATTGGAGTGTTGTGAGACATCAAACTAGGTTTACTCTCTTGTGGTCTGTTCTTAAACTCTCCCGGGCCCCTGCTGGAGGCAGGCCTGTTTGTTGACACTCAATTACAGCCCAGTGATAGGATTTGAAACCTCCCAGGGGGCATGTGTTAGAGTGCAGTGTGATCTGTCAATCAACAAGTCAGCCAGGTCAGCCCCAATTTTAAACATGCTAATTATACACACACACACACACACACACACACACACACACACACACACACACACACACACACACACACACGCGCCTGCACACACAAATGCACATGCACAGTTCAAGTCTTAACCTCCCCTGGGCTGAACAAGTCTGCTGGTTGTCCAAGCAAATCCCAGCCCCTGGCACGGGTATGAATATCCTCAATGTGCTGGTAATATGTGGAGTTTATTTAAGCTAACATGTCTAGAATACCTCAGAGGTCATATCTCAGCGGCCCAGTTCCTGACCTATGATCACCCTTTAATTCTGATGTGTCATGTTTAAAAACACTGATTTTACAAAATTACAATCTTTTCTACAGTCCAATTGACTTTCCAGAGACCCTTTACTCAAACAATGGAATGTCTCGATATTAGGTAATAAAAAAGGCACTTCTCTCATACCTCAAAAATTGTTAGAGCAGGATCGGTTTTCCCAAAACTATCTAAACTATCAGTAAGAGTCTAATAGTCCGTGTCTGTCTAAAAGGCACTAATGTAAAACGACTTGATGAACAGAATGTGAGCTTCGTAAGTAATAGGATTAACAGCCAGGTTTCTCAGAGTGTTAGCCAAAACCTTGTCTCTCCTGGTCAAATCAACATCAAAACAGAGGGGGATGGAAATTGCATTTTAAATTTACATTTCTTTATGTATTAAAGTTTACTATAATAATCAATTTCAAACAGGAAAGTTTGAAGTTCATCCTGTTATAAAAGAGCATACATTTGTAAAAAAAAAAAAAAAAAAAAAAAGTTGTAAACTTATGTTATTAAATATATATCAGAGAACAGACCTGAATTGTAAGAAGGTATTAATAACTTCTCTATAAACTCAGTTGTAGTGTATTTCAAAAAACAGGTTCATATTCATGTCCTTGCTTTAATATGCTAATATCATTTCCATAGTAATAACTCACAGAAAAGCAATTTTCTATTTCCTGGCAACAATTTTAATCTTTGGATATTTTTTTTGGATATAAAGAATGCATACCGAGTGAAAATTAATTGGGTGTCACTTTCTTATTTGAATGAAGAATATTCTAGAAAGGAAAAGGCATGAAAGCGAACAAATGTCACATAAACCTTATCCTCAGCTGCCTTTCTGCTGCTCTGATGTGGTTCAGCATCCTGCTTCACTAATTATAGTAACTTAATTAAAGCGGAGAAGGCGAGAGGATGCTAACTGGTAAAGCTATTAAACAGCTTTGATCCCTAAGGTCTAGCTGTGAGAACAAGGTAGTGCTGAGACTCTGACATCACTCTGTATCACATCTGACAGTCTTCCTGTGAAATAGACAGAAGAGGCAGAAGGAGAGACAGTATCCCTTATCAGCACATTGCAGCTCCCATTCAGCAGCTGTCCGAGACGTCACAGTTTACAAATGTACAAAGCGCAGGACAGAGGGGCAAAAGCATTGACCGGAAGAAGGACCAAATTACAGTACTGATCCCTAAAACGACAGGAAATCCAAACGTGTAAGCCAAAGAAACTATATTTAAACGCCCATGAACGGGCATGCCTGAAAGAGGTAGGGAATGGGTGTGGCATGAAAATGAGCATTCAAGAACAAAAAGAGAGACACAAATGGTGATCTCTTTCACCCCATCTCTCAGTTCAGCAGTCTCCGTAAACTTGAAACCATTTCTGTATTTGACACCTAAGTGCTTGCTGTAATAAATATCATTTGCAAAAAAAATCAACAACAGCCTTTTGGAGAAATCTGGACTGACATTAAATTAAACAACAGGACTATTAAGTTTCTGTTAATAGTTGACACATAGCCGAATGCTAATGTATGTGCTACTCAGCTTAAGAAGCCCTTACATTACGTCCTTAGACTGAAGTGTTGCACTTTCTGCTCCTGCCAAGACACCCATGCTTGTATTTACAACTTTAAGAGTCCAAAAAAACTGGCTGCTTCCTCATGACTTGGCAAAGTAATTTAGTAGGGAAAAAAACCCAGCCACCTAATCTTTTTTTTTTTCTTTTTTTTTCTTCCTGGAGAGTCCAGCTGTGCTCCATTGGTCGCAGACTGACCCAAATATTTCAGTGGTGGAAACCCAACGCAGGTAGTTTAGATTACCGGACAGGCCCGGAATGAACAAGGAAAACTGATAAGCATCAGTCTGTAAGTCAGTCATGGAGTTTCACACTGCTGCTACAACTGAGGTTTAGCTCTGCTTGATCAGTCAGGACAGTGTCAGAACATTGGGGTAGGTCAAAACAGTGTTAGAAGAGTAGGGTCAGTTAAAAGCAATTGGCACAGTCTCAAACAGATGCTTCTTGACTAGAGGATCTGCATTATATGTGAAACAACTATGCGACTTTTGTTTGTTCAACTCGTACCTTGCTTACATTGGCTGGTGTTTATCTGAATCCCGTAAAAAAAAAAAACAGATTGTGAAAGATTTGTCCAGTTCGATTTAACCACTTTAAATGATAAATGATTTAATCAGAAAACATTTGCCACTGTTCACGTTGACACCTCACACATATTTGCATTTGGAAAAATGCCATAGATGGTCTTGAAAGAGTTAGAAGGAAAAGCTAACATATTAATCTGAAAATAAACAAAAGAAAGTGCAGTGTGTAAAATCAAAAAATTCCCATTAACACAAGTGCCGAGTCCTGTGGGAATATACAACTTCCTGGTCAAAACACCCAGTCATTGGTAGACCAGTGGTAGGCAGGTCACCCTTATGTCCCCTCCATGTGATCTCGTAGATTTGCTTTCGGTTATGACAAAAATAATTGTGCAACATACAAACCTCTTATTGCACCTTATTCCTGACACACAGATCAGTGTAGGAACTGCTCATGTGAGTACCTGAATTCATGGAGGCGATAATGTGTCCCCACCCAGTTTGTGACCTGTTGACCTTGTGGCTAGGAGACTGAAGCTGAGGACCAGACCTGGCCTTTTCGCTCCAACCACAGAGCAGAGCCTGAGGCTGGGACACACTAAAAATAAAAAGCTCACTGGGAACCAAGATTACCCTCCAAATCCACATGCTCAATCTCATCCTCAATTTAATCTCCAAGCAGGGCTTTTGCAAACATGAAGGCAAAAATAAACCACAGCATGCACTTGAAAGTATACTGTATAATTTCTTTTACTTTTTACTTTAAAACACTTGTGTACTTTTTCCATATTGTATAGAAATCTGTTCTATCAGTCCAGTACAAAGTCGACGCATTACTTAAACACTGCACAGTGCCTCTGATTCTTTTTCTTTAAGGGTCAGCTGTTGAATTTGAAACAAACATCTGTACACACTGAAGCCATGCTTTCGAATATCCTTAGCGCTATTTTTCAGCTCCAGAAATATATCAATGCGTGACTCTACGACAAAAACAGAGCTAAACAGATGTCTATTTCTCATCGCTAATTAGTCAAAAGCAGACCTAGCCATTTCAACGTGCACATCAACACAAAAGAAGCTCGTCTCTTGTTCACTTGCTATAATAGGTCCTCTGGTGTCCATCCAACATGAAGTGCACAATTAGCAATCATTAAAATGCACAAGTGGCGTGGAAGAGACTGCATTAGCAATCCTCCGTCCCTCAAAGGGACATGTTACGGCGAAGCCTGAGCATGAAGCCCTGAGTGCTCTCAGTATGGATGTTTTTCTGCAGACAGCGGTGAAAAGCATAGAGAAATATGCCGCAGAGCTGCAAAACCTCAACTCTACATAACAATGTCTAAGGCTAATCCAGACTGCAGCCACAGACATGAAGGCCTAGCCTATATTTTACAGCATTTAACATAACTTCTCATTACTGCACTCTGTAATTTCGGCAAAATTCATGTGCAGACAGAAAAGGCTTCCTGAAAAGAAAAGAAAAAAAAAGCCTCAGTGAAAAGGCTGTATTCAATTCTACGTGTGTGCAAATGCGTTAAATCTCACACGTGGAAAAATACAATATGCCATGCTGAAAAAGACAATTATTATTATCCTGATTATAGCAATCATCCTATTACGTTGGGCTGAATAAGGGGGCCACTTCTGAAGCCATGTTCCGTTTAACAAGACAATTAATGTTGCTCTCAGACCCTGTTAGTTCATTAACTGACCAAAACATTTCCGCAGCCCACGTTACATATGGATGAGCTCATTCAAGCAGCTTAGAGTTTATGTTTGTTCCTCTCACCTTACATTAACATTACGAAGCAACAGTGCAAGCACTTTACAAACAATGTCTGAGCACTTCTTTAACGCAAATCACCTGCACCGGAAAGCCCTTCACTTTGAGTCTTCACACTTTGAATAGAACCATTGAGTGAAGCCATTCTTTTGTTCCACCTTTCCTTTTCACACACCCATAAAGCTTTAGCATATAGTGGACCTACACAGTTGAAAGTGTCATCTGAGGAGTGGACTATTTCTTAAAACCCCACCTGGGAGAACCTTAACTTTGACCATGAGCCTCTCAGTTTACTAAGTATTCTTTGGTGCACGTTGTTTAGGAAGTACTCGGTTGCTAAAAACACACAATGGCTGCTAAAACGGATGTATAGCTATACCTTAGGCAAAAAGTGAGAAAAAATAAAAGCCAGGGGTCATTTTCATGCAACCGTAATTAAAGCTCTAAGCAACCTTTCTGAGTCATGGAAAACATAGAACCTTAAAAATAACTGCCAGGGATCCATTCGCTCTCAAGAGAAAGACATCAAACAAACATGCCAAGCATAGATTGTTTTCAGATCGACAGGGCCAACTGGTTCACTGACAAGCAGATGCTAAACGCTTAGCTATCATGTGAGCTCATCACATCGGCCTGTCTGGGCACTGCAGACCTTTTTCCCCTGCACTGTTCTGCTTTGTGTTAGCTGCGTGATTCTCTCTGTGCTGAGTGCTGAATTGCAGAAGATCGAAACTCTGTCCTATTACCATGTTTGGTTTGGGATGGTGCATTCCTTGCCGTTGCCAGCCTCTCATCTCTTGCAATTAGGAGAAGAAATGTTGAATTAGGAGACCACTCGGTAGCTAATTCAGTCAGATCCTGATTTTGGTCAGAAAGAACAGAAGCGGCTTAAGATGGAGTCATGCAGTCTTTGTGTAACAGGATAAAAGGATCCTGTATAATCAGGTTTGGTGAAACATTGTATTTATAGCTGGCAAGTGTACAATCGAGGTACAATCAAGATTAAAGCTCAAACTAGTAGTCTATAGTAGCCCGGTATGCTTTTCCAGCAAATATGTCTATAAAGTCTATAAAGTCAATCTACAGCATCTAGGGCACCATGAGTCTGCCAATGATGCTTTAATTCTTAAGCCAAAAGCCAACCAAGATGACAGGGACTATGACTGGCTTTGGAAACCTTTGCAAACGCCTCAACTGAACACGAGGCCCAAGCAGAGCTGAACATTCTCTCTCGGCAGCTCTGGAGGCTGAAGATAAATGAACACAGGTGCTTGGCATGCATGTGTAAAATATAAACATATCAGCTATGTGGAGCATGCAAAGTCCTATAATCAAATATTCCTCTAGTGATATACTGTACTTTAGACTTTCCTCTCAAAACCATTTGGAGAGTCGTTAACAGTGTGCTTTGCTTAGAGGCAGGTGATGATCACTAAGTGGTATAAGGATATGAAATGTGTATACTGTTATACTGGGAAAAATAAAGCATTGCAGGGGGGACATTTCCCAAGTCTAACAATTTTCTATCAGGTTTCAGTGCAGTCAAATAAAGCATACAACCCATGCTAGTTGTACCCTGTCTGTTTTTATCAAACACAATGTATACATTTGGGTTTTCTCTGGAATCTCTGGTTTTGTCCCAGAATATGCAGGTGGGAAAATCAGGCACTCTGAATTTCCCCAATATGTGAATACACTTGTGTGCACACCCATCGCACCTGGCATGCCATCTAGACTATATTCCTGCATCATGGCTGTGATTTGATTTGACTCTTTGCTCAAGGAAACATATCTGATCAAAGAACAAGGAGGCAGAAGTTTTCACTGAACCGCCCTTGAAGTTCTGAGAGACAAAAACTCCCAAAAATTGAAATAAGAGAACAAGCTATGACATGACATATAATATCACAGCTGGAAAACGGTATATGTGTGACCATGCCAACTGTCTTACATACAAAGCAATAAAAGATTGCAAAAAAAAAAGGTTTCATTTGGAACCTTGCCAACGTTGTAGTGGTGAATGACTGGATGCGCTACATTTCTGCTGGAAAATAGCTTTGCCCTATATCTCAGGTGAGTATACCAGCAGAGGAATGCTAATCCATTCCACAGCAACTGTGAGTGTCTGTTAGATAGATATGTTATAAAGATTATTCCACGCTAAGCATTATTTGTAGTTGAACATACAAGTTGCATGAAAGGCTGTTTCATACATTTCATGTATCGAATTCACAGCAAGACCTTTCCATTGCAACAATGTGCATCTTTTTGAATATATATACATAGAAACCAAAACAATCCTGTATGATGACTTTTAACAGCTGAGTTGTAGTTATGTGTATGTCAATCAGTCAGTGAGGTCTGTCTGATTAACAAACTGGACAGCATAAACAGAGTCAATGACAGACAGAGATTCCTGAGTGTATGGACATCACATGCTTCTACCACCCAAGCATGGCCCTCAGCTGCCGAGCATTCCACATGGCCACAACAGCACCACTCCTAAACCCAGCTCACGGAATAATGCTTTGTTTATGTGCTGAAAATGGTCTAGAATGGGGCTGCAGTCAGAGAGTGGTTTGGATAAAAGTGGAGGTATTCTAGTAAGTGCTAAATCCTTGGGGCTGTTTTGATACTTTTATTCCAGGTGGCACAGGCTGCAAGAATACCTAAAACAATGGAATGTTATTGTTTTGCTTTGTCCAAACCTACTATGCATTAGCACGTCCCCAAGAGCAACCTTTAATTGGGCATATGATGGGCATATGATTTATTTGGTAAGGGCAGGAACAGTGGCGGCCTTCAACAACAATCCGTTGTGTGGTCATAACTCAAATCCATTTTCTATATCACCTATTCTCCATGGAGTTGCAGGGTAGACCAGAGTCAATCCTCAGGACGCAAAGCACGGAAAACCCTAAATGGGGGTGCTGACCCATTGCAGATCACAACCACACACACACACACACACACACACACACACACACACACACACACACACAAATACCGTACACACAATTTAGACAGTATAGAAATCTTAAGTAGCCTAACAACTTGTCTATGGACTGGGGAAGTGTACCTGGAGGAAACCCCCAAACCACGAGGAGACCATGCAAACTGCATGCACAGAGGGTGAAGCTGGAATTCAAACCCTCAAACCCTAGAACTGTGAGACATGAAATATGCATATGGAGCATATGGACCAATTATTAAAGCACGCTAAAATAAACTGTCCTGTGTTTTGATGGATCCAAAATATGTAAATAATCCCAAAATCAAATGTTTGATCATGTCCTATCAAAGGGTTAATGTAGTGCAGCTATTGCAACACGTTATAATACACACACACACACACACACAATATATATATATATATATATATATATATATATATATATATATATATATATATATATATATATATATATTTTGGATAAATTCAAAATGATATCCAGAGTATCAGAGATTTGGACTGCATCATCACTGCAGTATTCTCTCCATCCACAACTTCTGCAGTGTTGATGTTTTTTTTTTTTTTTTTTTTTACCCATTTGATCTCCACATGCTTTTTATGTTCTTTTCTTGTTGTTTCTTTCCTTTGAGTCTTTTTCTTCGGAGATTATGTGCAGGGCTGCGATTAATTCTAACTGAGAGCAAACAGATGCTCAGTCTGGCTGTGCGTGTGATTACCTTTTGCGGCGCTTTGAGGAGTCTGTGCACTCCGGCGAGCTGGTTGATGAGCGGTATGTCCTCTCGGAAGGTGAAGAGCGGCGGTCGCGTAGGTTCAGGGAAATTGGTGCTGTTGAACGGATCGGTGTCGTCTAGAAACTGCACCCTGCACACAAACGTAGCCATGGTAGCCTACATCCATGCAAGGAGGCTTAGGAGTATAAGTCCGCAAGTAAACAGCGCCAGGCAGAAGGGTACGAAGGGTGGAAGGAGGAGGAGGAGGAGGAAGCGAAGGAGGAGGAGGGGGTGATAGAAAGACAGACAGAGAAGTCTTCGTCGCAGTGCGCCTTTATAGCGGCTTTGCAGCAATAGGAGAGCGTGGGTCAGGCACGCTCTGTCAGCTCGCCGCGAGTTTCCGTCATAAGCGGTGCAGGGATGGAACCGATAAAATGCAAGAAATGTATAATATTTTTTTAAATGCAAAAAAAAAAAATAATAATAATAATAGCAACTTAAACTAAATCTAAAAGATCACGACCCTCCGTGCACCGTTTCGGTCTCCTTAAACTTCAAGGAGTGGTTCAATGTCCCGGGTGTCCGAGGTGCAGAGGACCAGAGGAGCAGAGGAGCACGGACACACAGCGCGCGTGCGGAGGAGAACTGCTGGAGTTTGTGACTCCGTCCGGCTCAGGCCATCCAGCGCATTCAGGCATCGCAGGACTCTAAGACTGGCCGCCCCCTTGTGGTTCATAATAATAATACAGTCTCCGCAGCATCCCCGGTCACTCTCTTGGATTTTGAAACGAACTCAAAAGTGCGCTTCCAATAGCAGGTAGCTGTGGAGGCATTTTGTTCCGCGCATGCGCACTGTTCTTCACCCCCTGTTTTTCCTGTTGTAAAAATATCACATTTTTTGTTTGCATAAATGGCTTGCCTTAAGAATTCATTGAGACTAGAAAAAAAACTATATGTCAAAAAAGTTTTAGTTAATGAAGCAGACACCACTTATTTGTATTTTTCTTTATGAACCCCTTAGAAATCCCAGTTGTTTTGACAGATGTTTGGAAGATTGTATATGTGCAGAGAGAAAGAAAGACATTTTGTCATCTTTATTCCAGTTTTATGTCTCCCATAAGCTACAACACTATGCCACATGATCTCTGTATACCTGATCACATTCACTCCTACTTAAGTGTTTCTCGTTTGTTTTCAAAGCTTCAGTTCAATAGCAAACTGTTAAGCTTGACTAGAAATTAATGGTTAGATTAAAAGCCCAGTAAAACAGAACTGCTGGTCATACCAGGTGATTCATCTCCAGGTCAAGATCTCTAAATAACTTTTCATGACTCTCTGCTCTCCCCCTCAGCCACTGCTCGTAACCTTGGGGTAACTATGGACAATCAAATGTCCTTCTTCCCACATGTCGCTAATGTGGCACATTCCTGTCTATTTCTTCTCTACAACATCTGAAGGATTCGACAATTTCTGTCCACACAGGCTGCCCAGGTGCTTGTTCAGTCTCTTGTCATTTCAAGGCTCGACTACTGCAATTCTCTGCTGGCAGGTCTTCCTCTGAAGGATATTCATCCATGCAAATGATCCAAAACGCAGCTGCACGACTTGTGTTCAATCTGCCCGAGTTCTCCCACACCACCCCACTGCTGCGCTCCCTTAACTGGCTTCCAGTAGCTTAACATATCAGATTCAAAACACTGATGCTTGCCTACAAGGCCAAAAATTGGACCAGTGCCATCTTACCTCAGAGATCTCATCACATCTCGCACTGCACCACGCTGTCTGAAATCCTCCAGCACTGCTCGTCTGGTGCCACCTTCTCTCAGAATGAGAGGTAAGTATACTTCAAGGCTCTTCTCTGTTCTGGCAACGAGGTGGTGGAATGAACTTCCCCTAGATGTCAGTACAGCGGAGACCCTGACTATCTTCAAGCCACAGTTGAAGACCTATCTCTTCCTGAAACACTTAAATTAGCACTTTCCAAGTTTGCTTTGTAGAATTCAAGAGTTATATTTATATTAAGTTTGTAATCTTGCGTACCAGTGTAGATTTATTTATTGCTAGAGACTCAAAGCACTTTTGTATGTCGCTCTGGATAAGGGCATCTGCTAAATAACGCAAATGTAAATGTAAATTAAAAGGAATTAAATAAATACTGTTGATCTCATCCTGCTCTGCCAGTTCTCCATTTATGTAATCAGCCCCTTGATCACCTGCATAAAGTGACATATATTTAAAAAAGACTAACCTTTTAATAATAAAAAATATAAATAATAAAAAGGTGTGGCTTTTTTACCTAGACATTGTATGTGTTAATTTTACATTAAACATCTGAATCTGAATATCATATTTTTTCCTTTATGTACAAGATGATTATATAAGTGAATTTCTCAGTTTTTAGCTATTTCCCTCCAGCAAAATCAAATGAGCAAATGGTGTGAACAAAGGCCTCAGCATTTTTTGCATTTCTTAAATAACTATTTTTCTGACTAATGACTTGTCATTAAGACAATTAAAAGCTTGATATCTTGCCATTTTAAGGTTGGCCCACTTATTTTTCCCAAGGGAATACGTTTTCAATATAGGACTGTTGCTAAAAAACATGAATAATTCTATAATTCTGTCTTAATATCATAATATCTTACCATCAGTCTCACATTTAATTATTGAAGTAGTGTGATGTCATTTGAAAACAAATAAAGGCATATGAATCAATATGAATAGACTCAGCACTTCTGAAATGTGAACGGTGTGTGTCCTACTTATCATCCTACTGTACAAGGATGACTGTAGTGATATATATACGGATGACAGCTATCTTTTACTTCACTGCTAAACGGCAGCACTTTATTTTTATAAAGATATTACAGGTCTTCCCTTGTCTAGCGAGCATGATGTCGGGCCAGAATAAGGTTTTAAACACATTGGGATTCTTGCTGATACAGTCACCTGCTCGTCATCTTTACTAAAAAGATCATTTGAATTATGAAAAGCATCAGAGTGAAGGGATATTACATGCTTTAGAGAACACAAGATTTTCAGCTGGCACACTCCCAGTAATCAAAAACAATGAAAAAATCTGAATATACAGTATACAATGCATTCATTCCACAAAGGTGACTGTCTGCCTTACACTTGACTGCAAAGGCATAAAAACATTGGAGTGAAGGAAGAACATACGTGGAAAATTTAGGCTGCTTGCATGTACCCTTAAAAAAACACGTCTTGAATGATACAGCAATATTTGATATTTTAGATATCGATATTTGTTTTATTTAAAGGACATATCTTCAAATTCATTTAGCTATCCAATCACCAAATCTTGTGTCAGCAGTGCAAAAAAGAATTAGATACAGGTTAAGAGCTTTATATCAAAGAAAAGAATTAAAAAAGTGTCTATTTTTTTCATCATGACATGTCAAAAGGATGGTCTGAGATTTCAGAAACTGCTAAACTCCTGGGAATTTTTGCAGTGTTTACACAGAATGGTGCGAAAAAACAAAAACATTGAGTAAGTGACAGTTTCCTGGATGTTGAGGTGGGTGTGCCTCAACAGCAGAAGGCCACACTGGATTCCACTTCTGTCAGCCAAGAAAACTAATGTATATGTGTTTACTGGGCTTATCAAAACGAAATGAATAAGAATATAAAAATAAAAGCCCTAAAGAATTGTATTAATATTATTGTAATACAACACATTTTGCAGCATTGTGTAAAAATAAAGCAACATTTTTAATTAAAGAGTTAAAACAAATTGAAAATATGACACTTACTATATCAAAACAGGTGTCCATTCAAGTGTATAGTTACCTAAAACAAATTAGATCATGGGAAGGTTTTTTTTGAGGTGGGGTTGGTGTAGCAATGCTTGAGAGGATGTACTGTGGTATGCAATGTTGAACAATAGTGAAGAAAATGTAATATCTAATGTAATATAAAATCTTTACCTTACTGAAGTATTTCCATTTGGGGAGACTTTTACTTTGACATCACTACAACTCACTCAACTACATGTTGCTAAATTAGTCGCTTCTTTTTTATTAATGAGTGCATAAAATCTTAAGAGGTGAAGAATGCAACAAGCCACCAATCAGGGTAGAGGGCGAGCTCTGTTTTAAATTTTATTTGATTGCTGTATGGTGGTATGTAATTAGCACGAGCATACAGTTTAATGTCAGTTCAACAGCAAGCAGAAAATTTTGAGATTAAGGCCATATTTGCACGATATTTTTTGTAGTTAAAAAGAAGGTTTTGGGCACAAGATACATTTAAAAGATATCAATCAGTGTTTGACTCATTCATATAATTATATTAATTCTAAAAGTAACATTAGAATCTTTTTACATAAATTGAATTGATTAAGCAATAGTCTTGTGACAAAAAAGAAAATAGAACATTATAGCCATAATAAAACATAACCCAGCCATTAGGGTTGCATAAGCCAGTGTGCTCTTAGTGCTTGTCCCAAACCCAGATAAATGGGAAGGGTTGCATTAGGAAGGGCATCCAGCGTAAAACGTGCCAAATCAAATATGTGGATCACGAATCAGAATTTCATACCAGATTACCAACGACCGCCACAGGTATCGTTAACCAACAGGGTACCAGTGAAAATTGGGCTACTGTTGGCCGAAAGAGGAGAAGGAGAAGAGGAAGATGTCTACAGAGACAGCAGGGAAAGGAGAAGTGGAGGAGAGTGGAGGTTTGGGTGTGCACTTTAAATGTTGGTACTATGACTGGTAAAGGGAGAGTACAGTAAGAGTGTAGTGGAGGTGAAGAGAGTTTCTGATGATGAACGTAAAGCTTAAAGTTGAAGGGGTGATTATAAATGTGGGTTGTGAGATGGAGGAGAAGGAAAAATTCTAAAATGAGTTAGATGAAGTGGTAGATGGTGTACCTAGGAATGACAGATTGGTGATTGGGGCAGATTTAAATGGCCATGTAGGTGAAGGGAACAGAGGGGATAAAGAGGTGATGGGTAGGTATGGCCTTAAGTAGAGGAATGTGGAAGTGTATATGGTGGTAGATTTTGCTAAAAAGATAGAAACGGCAGTGGTGAACACTTATTTTAAGAAGGGTGACCATAGGGTGACGTATAAGAGTGGAGGAAGGTGCACACAGGTGTACTATGTTCTATGTAGGAGATGCAACCTGAAGGAGATTGAAGACTGTAAGGTGTTGGCAGGGGACAGTGTAGCTAGACAGCATCGGATAGTGGTCTGTAGGATGGTTTTGGAGGTGAAAAAGAGGAGCAAAGTGAAGACTGAAAGAAGAATAAGATGGTGGAAACTGAAGGAGGAAGACTGTAGTGTGAGATTCAGGGAAGAGGTCAGACAGGGGCTCGGTGGTGGTGAAGAGGTGCTGGATGATTAGGCAACTACTGCAGAAATGATAAGGGAGACATCTAGAAAGGTACTTGGTGTGACATCTGGAAATAGAAAGGAAGACAAAGATGTGGTGGTGCAATGAGGAAGTGCAGGAGAGCATAAGGAAAAAGAGGTTGGCAAAACAGAATTGGGATCGACAGAGTGATGTGAAAAGTAGGCAGGAGTACAAGGAGATGCGACAGCAGGTAAAGAGGGATGTGGCAAAAGCCAAGGAAATGTCATATGAGGAGCTTTATGAAAAGTTGGACACTAAGGAGGAAAAAGGATTTGTACCGATTGGCCAAGCAGAGAAGGACCGAGCTGGGAAAGATGTGCTGCAAGTTAGAGCAATAAAGGATGGAGATGGAAATGTGTTTACTAGTGAGGAGAGTGTGTTGAGAAGATGGAGGGCGTATTTTTAGCAGCTGATGAACAAGGAAATAAGAGAGAGAGAAGGTTAGATAGTGTGGAGATGGTGAAGCAGGAAGTGGTTAGGTTTAGTAAGGAGGAAGTGAGAGCAGCGATTAAGAGGATGAAGAGTGGAAAGTCGGTTGGACCAGATGACATACCGGTAGAAGCATGGAGATGTTTAGGAGTGATGGCAGTGGAGTTTTAACAGATTGTTTAACAGGATTTTGGAAGGTAAGAGGATGCCCGAGAAATGGAGAAGGAGTATGCTGGTAAAGAATAAGAGGAATTAAGTTGATCATTCACACTATGAAGGTATGGGAAAGAGAAGTGGAATCCAGGCTGAGAGAAAAGGAACACCTTTTTAAAGGATGCATTATTTGCTTTGAGAATGTTGATGAAGAAGTATAGAGAAGGTCAGAAGCATTGTGTGCATTGTGTGTTTGTGGATTAAAAAAAAGGGTATGACAGGGTGCCGAGAGAGGAATTGTGGTACTGTATGAGAAAGTCAGGTGTGTCAGAGAAGTATGTGAGGGTGGTGCAGGACATGTATGAGGACAGTGTGACAGCAGTGAAGTGTGCAGTAGGAATGACAGACTGGTTCAAGATGGAGGTTGGACTGCATCACGGATCGGCTTTGAGCCCTTTCCTGTTTGCAGTGGTGATAGACAGGTTGATGGACAAGGTCAGACAGGAGTCTCTGTGAACTATGATGTTTGTGGATAATATTGTTATTTGTGGTGAGAGTAGGGAGCAGGTTGAGAAAAGAGCCTGGAGGGGTGGAGGTACGTGCTGGAGGAGAATGAAGAAGAATGAAAGTCAGTAGGAATAAGAGAGAGTAAATGTGTGTGAATGAGAGGGAGGGCAGTGGAGGGGTGTGGTTTCAGGGAAAAGAGTTGAAGAAGGTGGATGAGTTCAGGTACCTGGGGTCAACAGTGCAAAGTAATGGAGAGTTTGTTAGAGAAGTAAAGAAATCAGTGCAGGCAGGTTGGAGTGGGTGGAGACGAGTGATAGCAGGATTGATTTGTGATAGAAAAGTATCTGCAAGAGTGAAAGGGAAAGTTTATATTACTGTGGTGAGACATGCGATGTTGTATGGTTTAGATACAGTGGCATTTAGTAAAAGACAGGAGGTGAAGCTGGAGGTAGCAGAGTTGAAGATGTTAAGGTTTTCGTTGGGAATGACGAGGATGGACAGGATTAGAAATGAGTTTATTAGAGGGACAGCACATGTAGGACGTTTTGGAGACAAGGTGAGGGAGGCGAGATTAAGATGGTTTCTGATTTTGTGGACATGTGCAGAGGAGGGACATGGGTTATATCGGTAGGAGAATGCTGAGGATGGAGCTACCAGGAAGGAGAAAAGAGGAAGGCCAAGAAGGAGGTTCATGGATGTGGCAAAGGACGACATGCAGGAAGTTGGTGTGACAGCGGCAGATGTAGAGGACAGGGGGAGTGGAGACGGATAATCCGCAATGGTTCGACTTACGATTTATCAAGCCCTGGAATCTCCAAGGAAGAACTTTTAATTCTCTTTCGAAATCTTATAGTTTGTCTACTTTGTAGATTTGTAGACTTTGTACATAAAACTGTAAATCTATTTGTTAATTAAAGATACCTGTTTAAAAGATTGCTTCATATATTTGTCTTTTTTGGAAGACTTGTTTGGCCTACCTTTAATATGAGTTATGGTGTCGAAGTATGGAAAAGAAGCCATGTTGGGTTATTAGGCTTATTGACTGCTTGCACAAGTCAGAAAAGGAAGCTTAGTAGATAAGGTGTTGGTTTACTGATTAGTAAGTGCCCACAATTTAGTGGGCTTAAACCCTGGCATTGCCAAAGTAAAAGTTTTCTTTTTCTTTTGAAATCTAATAGTTTGTCTACTTTGTGACATTAAACTGTAAATCTAGATCTAATTAGCAAGAACTTTTTGAAATTCTTGTTTGGCCTACTTTTAATGAGTTACATGGTATGGAAGTACAGAAAAGAAGCCATGTTGGTTCATTAGGCTTATTGACTGCTCATACAACACAAAAGTGGTAGCTCAGTGGGGAAGTTATTGGTTTACTAATTAACAACTCCCCATAATTTTGTGGGTTCAAACCCTGGCATTGCCAAGGTAAAAGTTTTATTTTTATTTAGAAATCTAATAGTTTGTCTACTTTGTGACATTAAACTGTAAATCTGTTTATTAACTAAAGAGATCTGTTCAAAAGATTGCTTTTTATTTGACTTTTTTGAAAGACTTGTTTGGCCTAACTTTAATATGAGTTACATGGTGTTGTAGTATGGAAAAGAAGCCATGTTGGTTCATTAGGCTTATTGACTGCTTGCATAAATCAGAAGTGGTAGCTCAGTGGGTAAGGTCTAGGTTTACTAATCAGCTGGTCCCCTCAAGGTTGTAAGTTCAAACCCCAGCTCTGCCAATGTAAATTTTTATTTCTCTTTCAAAATCTAATAGTTTGTCTACTTTGTGACATTAAACTGTAAATATATTTGTTAATAAGTGTGACCTATTCAACAGATTGCTTTATTTATTTGTCTTTTTTTAAAGACTTGTTTGGCCTAACTTTAATGAGTAATATGGTGTTGTAGTATGGAAAAGAAGCCATGTTGGTTCATTAGGCTTATTGACTGCTTCCACAAACAGGAGAGAATAGCTCAATTTGTTAAGACATTGGTTTATCTATCAGCAGGTTCCACAAGGTTGTGGGTTCAAGCCCCGACACTGACAAGGTAATTTTTTTTTTTTATCTAATAGTTTGTCTACTTTGTGACATTAAACTGTAAATCTATTTGATAATTAAAAAGACCTGTTTAAAAGATTGCTTTATTTTATTGTCCTTTTTAAAAGACTTGTTTGGCCTTCTTTTAATATGAGTGACATGGTATTGAAGTATGGAAAAGAAGCCATGTTGGTTCATTAGGCTTATTGACTGCTTGTTCAAACGGGAGAGAATAGCTCAATGTGTTAAGGCATTGGTTTATCTATCAGCATGTCTCACAAGGTTGTGGGTTCAATTCCCGACACAGACAAGGTGAAATTTTTGTTTTTTTTAATCTAATGGATTGTCTACTTTGTGACATTAAACTGTAAATCTATTTGATAATTAAAAAGACCTGTTAAAAAGATTGCTTTTTTCATTGTCTTTTTTTGAAAGACTTGTTTGGCCTTCTTTTAATATGAGTTACATGGTATTGAAGTATGGAAAAAAAGCCATGTTGGTTCATTAGGCTTATTGACTGCTTGCACTAACTGGAGGGAATAGCTCAATGTGTTAAGGCATTGGTTTATCTATCAGCAGGTTGTGGATTCAAGCCCTGACACAGACAAGGTAAAAAATGTATTTATTATTATTTTTTTTAATCTAATGGTTTGTCTACTTTGTGACATTAAACTGTAAATCTTTTTGATAATTAAAAATACCTGTTTAAAAGATTGCTTTTTTCTTTGTCTTTTTTGAAAGTCTTGTTTGGCCTTCTTTTAATGAGTTATATGGTAGTGAAGTATGGAAAATAAGCCATGTTGGTTCATTAGGCTTATTGACTGGTTGCACAACTGGGAGAGAATGGCTCAATGTGTTAAGGCATTGGTTTATCTATCAGTAGATAGCCACAAGGTTGTGGGTTCAAGCCCTGACACAGACAAGGTAAAAAATAAAAAAAATTTTATCTAATGGTTTGGTTACTTTGTGACATTAAACTGTAAATCTATTTGATAATTAAAAGACCTGTTAAAAAGATTGCTTTTTTTATTGTCCCGTTTGAAAGACTTGTTTGGCCTTCTTTTAATGAGTTACATGGTAGTGAAGTATGGAAAAGAAGCCATGTTGGTTCATTAGGCTTATTGACTGCTTGTTCAAACAGGAGAGAATAGCTCAGTGTTTTAAGGCATTGGTTTATCTATCAGCAGGTCCCCTCAAGGTTGTGGGTTCAAGCCCTGACACATACAAGGTAAAAAAATGTTGTTTTTTTTAAATCTAATAGTTTGTCTACTTTGTGACATTAAACTGTAAATCTTTTTGATAATGGTTTATCTATCAGCAGGTCCCACAAGGTTGTGGGTTCAATCCCTGACACAGACAAGGTGAAAATTTTGTTTTTTTGTTTTTTTTAATCTAATGGTTTGTCTACTTTGTGACATTAAACTGTAAATCTATTTGATGATTAAAAAGACCTGTTAAAAAGATTGCTTTTTTCATTGTCTTTTTTGAAAGATTGATTGGCCTTCTTTTAATATGAGTTACATGGTATTGAAGTATGGAAAAGAAGCCATGGCCTTCTTTTAATGAGTTACATGGTAGTGAAGTATGGAAAATAAGCCATGTTGGTTCATTAGGCTTATTGACTGCTTGCCCATATGTAAGAGAATAGCTCAATGTGTTAAGGCATGGGTTTATCTATCAGCAGGTCCCCCCAAGGTTGTGGGTTCAAGCCCTGACACATACAAGGTAAAAAATGTTGTTTTTTATTTTTAATCTAATAGTTTGTCTACTTTGTGACATTAAACTGTAAATCTTTTTGATAATGGTTTATCTATCAGCAGGTCCCACAAGGTTGTGGGTTCAATCCCTGACACAGACAAGGTGAAAATTTTGTTTTTTTGTTTTTTTTAATCTAATGGTTTGTCTACTTTGTGACATTAAACTGTAAATCTATTTGATGATTAAAAAGACCTGTTAAAAAGATTGCTTTTTTCATTGTCTTTTTTGAAAGATTGATTGGCCTTCTTTTAATATGAGTTACATGGTATTGAAGTATGGAAAAGAAGCCATGGCCTTCTTTTAATGAGTTACATGGTAGTGAAGTATGGAAAATAAGCCATGTTGGTTCATTAGGCTTATTGACTGCTTGCCCATATGTAAGAGAATAGCTCAATGTGTTAAGGCATGGGTTTATCTATCAGCAGGTCCCCCCAAGGTTGTGGGTTCAAGCCCTGACACATACAAGGTAAAAAAATGTTGTTGTTTTTTAATCTAATAGTTTGTCTACTTTGTGACATTAAACTGTAAATCTTTTTGATAATGGTTTATCTATCAGCAGGTCCCACAAGGTTGTGGGTTCAATCCCTGACACAGACAAGGTGAAAATTTTGTTTTTTTGTTTTTTTTAATCTAATGGTTTGTCTACTTTGTGACATTAAACTGTAAATCTATTTGATGATTAAAAAGACCTGTTAAAAAGATTGCTTTTTTCATTGTCTTTTTTGAAAGATTGATTGGCCTTCTTTTAATATGAGTTACATGGTATTGAAGTATGGAAAAGAAGCCATGGCCTTCTTTTAATGAGTTACATGGTAGTGAAGTATGGAAAATAAGCCATGTTGGTTCATTAGGCTTATTGACTGCTTGCCCATATGTAAGAGAATAGCTCAATGTGTTAAGGCATGGGTTTATCTATCAGCAGGTACCCACAAGGTTGTGGGTTCAACCCTGACACAGACAAGGTAAAAAAAAATTTTTTTTTAATTTAATGGTTTGTCTTCTTTGTGACATTATACTGTAAATCTATTTGATAATTAAAAAGACCTGTTAAAAAGATTGCTTTTTTCTTTGTCTTTTTTGAAAGACTTGTTTGGCCTTCTTTTAATGAGTTACATGGTAGTGAAGTATGGAAAAGAAGCCATGTTGGTTCATTAGGCTTATTGACTGCTTGTTCAAACGGGAGAGAATAGCTCAATGTGTTAAGGCATTGGTTTATCTATCAGCATGTCTCACAAGGTTGTGGCTTCAAGCCCCGACACATACAAGGTAAAAAATGTTTTTTTTTTTTTTAATCTAATAGTTTGTCTACTTTGTGACATTAAACTGTAAATCTATTTGATAATTAAAAAGACCTGTTAAAAAGATAGCTTTATTTTATTGTCCTTTTGAAAGACTAGTTTGGCCTTCTTTTAATGAGTTACATGGTAGTGAAGTATGGAAAAGAAGCCATGTTGGTTCATTAGGCTTATTGACTGCTTGCACAAACAGGAGAGAATAGCTCAATGTGTTAAGTCATTGGTTTATCTCTCAGGAGGTCCTCACAAGGTTGTGGGTTCAAGCCCCATCACAGACAAGGTTAATTATTATTTTTTTTTTTATCTAACAGTTTGTCTACTTTGTGACATTAAACTGTAAATCTATTTGATAATTAAAAAGACCTGTTAAAAAGATTGCTTTATTTTATTGTCCTTTTTGAAAGACTTGTTTGGCCTTCTTTTAATGAGTTACATGGTAGTGAAGTATGGAAAAGAAGCCATGTTGGTTCATTAGGCTTATTGACTGCTTGCACAAATAGGAGAGAATAGCTCAATGTGTTAAGGCATTGGTTTATCTATCAGCAGGTCCCCACAAGGTTGTGGGTTCAATGCCCGACACAGACAAGGTTAATTATTATTATTTTTTTTTATCTAACAGTTTGTCTACTTTGTGACATTAAACTGTAAATCTATTTGATAATTAAAAAGACCTGTTAAAAAGATTGCTTTATTTTATTGTCCTTTTTGAAAGACTAGTTTGGCCTTCTTTTAATGAGTTACATGGTAGTGAAGTATGGAAAAGAAGCCATGTTGGTTCATTAGGCTTATTGACTGCTTGCACAAACAGGAGAGATTAGCTCAAAGTGTTAAGGCATTGATTTATCTCTCAGGAGGTCCTCACAAGGTTTTGGGTTCAAGCCCCATCACAGACAAGGTAAAAATTTTTTTTTTTTATCTAATAGTTTGTCTACTTTGTGACATTAAACTGTAAATCTTTTTGATAATTAAAAAGACCTGTTTAAAAGATTGCTTTTTTTATTGTCCTTTTTGAAAGAATGGTTTTCTCTTCTTTTAATGAGTTACATGGTACTGAAGTATGGAAAAGAAGCCATGTTAGTTCATTAGGCTTATTGACTGCTTGCACATGCAAGAGAGAGTAGCTCAATGTGTTAAGGCGTTGGTTTATCTATCAACAGGTCCCCACAAGTTTGTGGGTTCAAGCCCCGAAACAGACTACTTTGTGACATTAAACTGTAAATCTATTTGATAATTATAAAGACCTGTTAAAAACATTACTTTATTTTATTGTCCTTTTTGAAAGACTGGTTTGGCCTTCTTTTAATATGAGTTACATGGTAGTGAAGTATGGAAAAGAAGCCATGTTGGTTCATTAGGCTTATTGACTGGCTGCACAAATGGGAGAGAATACCTCAATGTGTTAAGGCATTGGTTTGTCTATCAGCAGGTCCCCACAAGGTTGTGGGTTCAATCCCGACAAAGTAAAAAAAAAAATTTTTAACTAATGGTTTGTCTACTTTGTGACATTAAACTGTAAATCTATTTGATAATTAACAAGACCTGTTAAAAAGATTGCTTTTTTCTTAGTCATTTTTGAAAGACTTGTTTGGCCTTCTTTTAGAGTTACATGGTAGTGAAGTATGGAAAAGAAGCCATTTTGGTTCATTAGGCTTATTGACTGCTTGCACAAATGGTAGAGAATAACTCAGTGTGTTTAGGCATTGGTTTATCTATCAGCAGATCCCCCCAAGATTGTAGGTTCAAGCCCCGACACAGACAAGGTAAAACAATATATGTTTTTTTTTAATCTAATAGTTTGTCTACTTTGTGACATTAAACTGTAAATCTATTTGATAATTAAAATGACCTGTTTAAAAGATTGCTTTATTTTATTGTCCGTTTTGAAAGACTTGTTTGGCCTTCTTTTAATATGAGTTACATGGTATTGAAGTATGGAAAAGTAGCCATATCGGTTCATTAGGCTTATTGACTGGTTGCACAAGCGGGAGAGTAAAGCTCAATGTGTTAAGGCATTGATTTATCTTTTAGCAGGTCCCTACGGTTGTGGGTTCAAGCCCTGACACAGACAAGTTAAAAAAAAAAATTTTTATCTAATGGTTTGTCTACTTTGTGACATTAAACTGTAAATCTATTTGATAATTAAAAAGACCTGTTAAAAAGATTGCTTTTTTCTTTGTCTTTTTTGAAAGAATGGTTTGGCCTTCTTTAAATGAGTTACATGGTAGTGAAGTATGGAAAATAAGCCATGTTGGTTCCTTAGGCTTATTGACTGTTTGCACAAATGGGAGGGAATAGCTCAATGTCTTAGGGCATTGGTTTATCTATCAGTAGGTTGTGGGTTCAAGCCCTGACACAGACAAGGTTAAAAATGTATTTATTTATTTATCTTAATCTAATAGTTTGTCTACTTTGTGACATTAAACTGTAAATCTATTTAATAATTAAAAAGACCTGTTAAAAAGATTGCTTTTTTCTTTGTCTTTTTTGAAAGACCTGTTTGGCCTTCTTTTAGAATCGTTTGGCCTTCTTTAAATATTAGTTACATGGTATTGAAGTATGGAAAAGAAGCCATGTTGGTTCATTAGGCTTATTGACTGCTTGCGCAAACGGGAGGGAATAGCTCAATGTGTTAAGGCATCGGTTTATCTATCAGCAGGTTCCCACAACTTTGTGGGTTCAAGCCCCGACACAGACGTTGTTAAAAAAAAACAAATTTTAACTAATGGTTTGTCTACTTTGTGACATTAAACTGTAAATCTATTTGATAATTAAAAAGACCTGTTAAAAAGATTGCTTTTTTCTTTGTCTTTTTTAAAAGACTTGTTTGGCCGTCTTTGAAAATGAGTTACATGGTGTTGAAGTATGGCAAAGGAGCCATGTTGGTTCATTAGGCTTATTGACTGTTTGGATAAGTCAGAACTGTTAGCTCTGTGGGTAAGTTCTTGGTTTACTGATCAGCTTGTTCCCACACGGTTGTGGGTTCAAACCCCAGCTCTGCCATGGTATATTTTTATTTCTCTTTCAAAATCTAATAGTTTGTCTACTTTGTGACATTAAACTATAAATCTATTTGTTAATAAGTGTGACCTATTCAAAAGATTGCTTTATTATTTTGTCTTCTTTAAAAGACTTGTTTGGCCTAACTTTAATATCAGTTACATGGTGTTGTAGTATGGAAAAGAAGCCATGTTGGTCCATTAGGCTTATTGACTGCTTGCACAAGTCAGAAGTGGTAGCTCAGTGTGTAATGTCTTGGTTTACTAATCAGCTGGACCCAACAAGGTTGTGGTTTCAAACCCCAACTCTGCCAATGTAAATTTTTATTTCTCTTTCAAAATCTAACAGTTTGTATACTTTGTGACATTAAACTGTAAATCTATTTGATAATTAAAAAGACCTTTTAAAAGATTGCTTTTTTTCTTTGTCTTTTTTGAAAGACTTGTTTGGCCTTCTTTTAATGAGTTACATGGTGTTGTAGTATGGAAAAGAAGCCATGTTGGTTCATTAGGCTTATTGACTGCTTGCATAAGTCAGGAGTGGTAGCTCAGTGGGTAATGTCTTGAATTACTGGTCAGCTGGTCCCCACAAGGTTGTGGGTTCAAACCCCAGCTATGTCAATGTAAATTTTTATTTCTCTTTCAAAATCTAACAGTTCGCTACTTTGTGACATTAAACTGTAAATCTATTTGTTAATTAGTGTGACATATTTAAAAGATTGCTTTATTTATTTTTCTTTTTTGAAAGACTTGTTTGGCCTAACTTTAATGTTACATGGTGTTGTAGTATGGAAAAGAAGCCATGTTGGTTCATTAGGCTTATTGACTGCTTGCACAACTCAGGAATGGTAGCTCAGTGGGTAAGGTCTTGGTTTATTGATCAGCAGGTCCCCACAAGGTTGTGTGTTCAAACCCCAGCTCTGTCAATGTAAATTTTTATTTCTCTTTCAAAATCTATTAGTTTGTCTACTTTGTGACATTAAACTGTAAATCTATTTGTTAATAAGTGTGACCTATTCAACAGATTGCTTTATTTATTTGTCTTTTTTGAAAGATTTGTTTGGCCTAACTTTAATGAGTTACATGGTGTTGTAGTATGGAAAAGAAGCCATGTTGGTTCATTAGGCTAATAGTTGTTGGTTCATTAGGCTAATAGTTTGTTAATGATGTGTGACCTATTCAAAAGATTGCTTTGTTTATTTGTCTTTTTTGAAATACTTGTTTGGCCTAACTTTAATATGAGTTACATGGTGTTGTAGTATGGAAAAGAAGCCATGTTGGTTCATTAGGCTTATTGACTGCTTGCGCAAGTCAGAAGTGATAGCTCAGTGGGTAAGGTATTGGGTTAATGTTTGTTAGGTCCCCACAACATTGTAGGTTCAAACCCCAGCTTTGGCAAGGTACATTTATCTTGTTCTTTTGAAATCTAATAGTTTGTCTACTTTGTGACATTAAACTGTAACTCTATTTGTTAATTGAAGAGATCCGTTCAAAAGATTGCTTTTTATATTTGTCTTTTTTGAAAGACTTGTTTGGCCTAACTTTAATATGTTACATGGTGTTGTAGGATGAAAAAGAAGCCATGTCGGTTCATTAGGCTTATTGACTGCTTGCTCAAGAGAGAAGTGGTAGCTCAGTGGGTAAGGTATTGTTTTACTGAGCAGCAGGTCCCCACAAGGTTGTGGGTTCAAACCCCTGATTGCCACAGAAAATTTTATTTCTTTTTTGAAATCTAATAGTTTGTCTACTTTGTGACATTAAACTTTGAATCTATTTGTTAATTAGCAAGACCTGTTCAAAGATTGCTTTATTTATTTTTCTTTTTTAAAAGACTTGTTTGGCCTAACTTTAATATGAGTTACATGGTGTTGTAGACTGGAAAAGAAGCCATGTTGGTTTATTAGGCTTATTGACTGCTTGCACACGTCAGAAGTAGTAGCTCAGTAGGTAAGGTCTTGGTTTACTAATCAGCAGGTCCCCACAAGTTTGTGGGTTCCAACCCCAGCTTTGCCAAGGTACATTTTTATTTCTCTTTTAAAATCTAATAGTTTGTCTACTTTTGACATTAAACTGTAAATCTTTTAGTTATGGTCTGAACTTAATCTTCATCTTTGTTAATGTTATACACAGTTATAATTGCATATAAATTGGATAATCTGCAGATAATTTATAATAGTAACATCTAGAGGTGGTTGGTGGTAAGACAAAATAGGGATGTCCCCACCAGAATAGAGAAAATGGACAAAAATTGAGCTTTTTAAACAAAAAAATCCAAATGAGATGTCTGACTTAAAATTGTGGTCTTAATGTATTTAGAAATCGGTGTCCCCACGAGTAACCACCCAGTCAGGAGTCCCCACCATGTAGCAAAATCAAGAATGTGTGTGTGTATGTGTGTGTGTGTGTGTGTGTGTGTGTGTGTGTGTGTGTGTGTGTGTGTGTGTGTGTGTGTGTGTGTGTGTGTGTGTGTGTGATTTCAGTTCAGTTCAGTTCTTTGTTAAGAAGCCTGATGGCTTGAGGGAAGAAAGTCTGGATGTGACGGCCCGAATGCTACGGGACCACTTTCCTGATGGCAGGAGGGTGAAGAGTGTGTGTGACGGGTGTGTGGGGTTGTCCACAATGCTGTTGGCTTTGCGGATGCAGCGTGTGGTGTAAATGTCTGTGATGGAGGGGAGAGAGTCTTCGATGATTTTCTCAGCTGTCCTCACTATCCTCTGTAGGGTCTTGAGATCCGAGACAGTGCAGTTCCCAAACCAGGCAGTGATGCAGCTGTGTAACATAGAGTTACAGGCTTAACATTTTCTTCGTATTGCCATAATTGCTAAAATCCTACAACAAGCAGGAAGTAGATTTTAATAATACATGCCCTTTAATACAAATATTGCTTTGGATAGGACAGGATTTAAAGACTCTGGTACAGCCAAGCTAAACAAGCTTCAGTTAGTTTAGAATGCGGCAGCAAGAGTTCTTACAAGTTCAAGAAAATATGATCATATAACCCCAATCTTATCGTCCTTGCACTGGCTTCCTGTTAAGTTTCGAATAGACTACAAACTACTACTTCTTACTTATAAAGCCCTAAAAGGTTTGGCTTCCATGTATCTATCCAGTCTTTTAACACGCTACAATCCATCACGCTCCCTGAGATCTCAAAACTCTGGACTTCTAGTAGTTCCTAAAATAGCAAAGTCCACTAAAGGCGGTAGATCATTCTCACATTTAGCTCCTAAACTTTGGAACAGTCTTCCTGACAGTGTTTGAGGCTCAGACACACCCTCCCAGTTTAAGTGCAGATTAAAAACGTATCTTTTTAGCAAAGCCTACACATAACACACGTCTCACATCAAAACCTGGAGCTCCAGAACATATGATCACATGCACATTATCAACTTGTGCTGTTAATATCATGAACAGCAGCTACGCTAATGTCTCTCCACTGCTTCTCTTTTTCTCCCCATCCCAAGGCATCCTGAGGTTTGGCCAGCTCCAGTCATGTCCCACCTCATGAAGATTGTGGACCTTTGAAGAAGTAGATGCCGATCTCGCAAACATCCCGTACCATCTAGGGACGGCACATGCATGCAGTAGACACATGCATAAATCTACTGCCACATGCATAAAAAAAATATGAATTGAATTTAACATACCAGTTGTCTATCCTTCGCAGGCAATTTAGTTATATAAATTATACTTTTATTTATTTATTCATTTATTTATGTATTTATTCACAATTTTTAAATGTATAATAAATTCAGATAGATAGTTCTGCTCATTATTGTTGCCTTGATTCTTCTCAATTTTTTCCTTTTAAATTTCAGTTTATGGTCACAGTTTATAAAAAAACGCTTTGTGTCTGCTCTTTAGGTGTTTCAAAGTTACATGGCTTCAGGTATACCAGGTCTGCAAGATTGCATTGATATTTCCACAGAAGTGAATCAGCCAATAAAAATTATCAATTGAAATTACATGTAACTTATGCAATTATAAGCTTTATTTGCCAACACCAGAGGACACTGTTACAAAACTGCCAAAGTGCAGGCTTTCCTCTGGCCACACAACCATAAAGTTCATATCAGTAGAGTGTTGAAGTGATGACGTTTGACCTTTTCCATCTTTACACATGATCTCTGGAGCTCAATCAGAGTTTCCATTGAGTTTAAGGAAATTGAACTAACAATTGTGGGGATGCATTCTCTCCATTTGCTCAATTTTGCCAGGCAATCAGAGTAATTTAAGAATTATGGATGCTACTGTCCTCTTGGGCACCTAACAATGCAGCAGAATATTTTTTACATCCTTCGTCCAAATTTGTGCCTCAACACAATCCTTTGGCCTTTTGGCTTATTTTTTGATTCTTTTTTTGAAACCTTATTTTATCATGTGCCAATGCTAACAGAATTTCTCGCCAACTGCAACCAAAAACTGGAATTGAAGCCTTCATTTCCAAACATACTATACGCATGCAGTATATGCATTCCACTTTCAAATATTGCTTCACTGAGTGATACAATATTACAGAATTGATAAACAACCACTTTGTTTTTAAAGCTGTAGTAATAATGCCTAAAAACTGTGTAAAAGTGACACATTCAGTAAGGATGTTTAAAACAAGTAAAAAAGATGTTGAAAGCCAGTATAAAACCGTCATAGTAAACTTCCCACTAAAATGCTTCTTTCTGAAAGTTGGCCAGGCCCAAAATAACTACTGATAACTGGATGACTGGAATTAGGGTCATATAAATGAAGGGTGTGGCACTATTAACTTGCCATGTTGAATAATTTTAATAAATTTTAACATTTATAAACATAGACAAATCAACTAAAATGTATTTATTTATTTTGTATTTATTTATTTTTTTTCTGGAGCAGCTTGCAAAGGTAATTCACAAAACCCTTCACTGATATCTCACTTATGCTATCTCTGTTTTTTTCAGTGAACTCATATAATATGTTACTGATCTTTAAACGTAATGATAACAGCTTGCAATATCTTCTCAATCTGATTGGTCCTTTTGATTATCAGTGAACAACTGAAAACATCATAACTGATAAAGTACAGCACAATCTTACAGTAGTTCTTACAAAGGGTTTTAAATTTAACTGGCACTGAACAAAGTCCCATGTTGGCCCAATATAATGCAAGTCAAAAGAGTCTATATTACTATTGTTTATTTCAGTGTAATTATTAAATACATATTAAAATGTATAAAGCTGGGTATTTAAAAACCTACAGCCCCTGAAATTCTAACAACTGCTTAGTATACTGTTAATAAATTGCATACTGAATAATGCAGTTAAGAATTTGAATATTGCTGTAATTATTATTTGCATGAACAAATATGACCGAAATGTAATAATTAAAACCACATATCTTCCAAATAAAAACGTGTTTTACATATATATTAATTTTGGATTAGTTTTCTGTTTGTACTGGCCTTGAAATCATTCATCTCTAGTAAACGCTTTATCTTAGTCAGGGACATGTTGGATCTGGAGATACAGAAATCACAGGGACACTGGGTGGATCCTGGTGCACAATGTACACATACTGTATGCAGACACAGGGGGATTTCAGCATAGACAATTCATTTTAAGGCAGGTGGGTGGGAGGAAAATAACATGGCAAATTATGCTTTGTCCTACTATGGTGTCCTAATTATGGTGTCCTACTATGGACACCCAAGTAGGACACTCCAGTTCTTCTACTCCAAACTTGGAAAACCATGTCCTTATGCAGATTACTTTGTGTACAGATGCATTGGCATGCTGGAACAGATTTGGGCATTTTAATTCCAGTGGAGCAAAATTGTATTCTACAGCATACAAAGATGAGTGTGCACTTCCAAATTTGTGCCAACAGTTTTGCCAATCCTTTCACTATTGACAGACAGGAGGGTATATTTTCCGAATAGGAAGTTTTGTCTTATAGGAAACATATTAAAGCAGAGACTATGTGAACTTTACAAAAAGGAAAGAAAAGTAAAGCAAGACGGCATGGTGAGAAAATAATAGTGTTAGTTGTAAATAAAATAAAGCAGTTCTGTTTGTTTAAACATTTTTACATTAAACCATTCTCGTAATTCAGAATGAATAATTTGCTTGTCCATTTATAATCGAGACTAAAGCAATCGCATTACTACAGAATGTTTTTGCAGGGCCCAAATATCTTAGAAAGAAATGGAAAAACTAAAGTCATCTTTTGTCAAAAATGCTGAATGCTCCAGAAAAACACTGAGCTTTGCAGCACCAATGGAAATCTGTAGACTTCTACAGACTCTGGGACTAAAACATGGCCTGATTTGGAAAATTAGATGACAAGCAGCACACCTCAACCGGAAAACTGTCATTTCTGAATAATGAATGCTGCTCTCTTTATTATTGTTAATTTCATGAGTGATTTAGATATTAAATGTTGAACCCTGGGTCCATTTATTTGTAAAAGAAAAAGTGCACTAAGAGTGCAAGTGTGTGTGTCTATGTATGTGTGTAAAGTGTTCCCAGAACTGCCCTGGATGTTGGACCCTTGTTTCTACCAAAGTTACTACTCAAGTGATATAAAGATTCTTATCTACATTTATTAACCATTTAGACCATTTAATTGGCATGCATGCGCATGTGTGTGCAGACAGGTGTGTGTGATGACATTAATTATTGTCATACATCAGGCTCAGTCAGGTGCTCTTGCTTCCCCTTATCTAGCTGACATGGCACATACTCCTTAAGGGGTAGCATACACGTGCCCTCTGCTGATGTTGTGCTAAAGTTCACCATATAAATTCACCTTTCTCAAAAAAACACTGCCCTATTACTCATAGTTCCCCACCACCTCTAGTTCAGATACATACAGCTGCCAGAGAATCATGAAGCTGAAGATCCCAAACCCGGGCCTTGAGGATCGGATCCTGAGCCATGATCAGCTGGAAAAGCTGGAGATCGAGGAGGCAGGGGAAAGGCCTAAATGGGATAACAAAGCTCAATATATGCTGACATGTGTAGGCTTCTGCGTGGGACTCGGTAATGTCTGGCGCTTCCCCTATTTGTGTCAGAGCCATGGTGGAGGTGAGAACATACATTTTAATTAACAAAAACATTGACCTCAGACAAAACATTACCCTCGGTTTAGAATTTTAAAACTCACTTCACATTTTCTCAAAAAATTATTAATCCTATTCTAACAGACTGGATACCAATTAGAAAAGTCAGAATTAAACCATATGTATAATCTGAACTTCAGATGTGGGGTACCTTCTAATTCACAGGACTCAAAAGCACTTTAAACTAGATATTTTAGTAACATTTAGTCCAATTACACTTTGCTTATGTTTCTTTAGTGTCTTGTAGACTTTTTATAACATTTACAAAGATCAGGAGCTCCTTGGGAGTATACAGAGAGCTAAATTTGTTCAGGACAATTTGTTGGATGCCTTACAATTTTTTTTGCTGTTGTTGGGAATCTGTTTTCTTGCTAGTGGTGTAACATTCCAACATAATGATAGGAGTCAAAGATAAGAAGCACTCAGGTTTTTATAATGCAAAGGTATTTTTTAAAATCCACAGTATTCTTAAAGCTAAGGTAAAGTAATGAGCTAATAAAAAGGAGTTTTGGAGATTGTGTTCTTCAACTTATAAAAATTATAACAAAATCAGAAGATGCAAGCTGAATATATACTTTAAATAACCGTGGCATAATTGTATTAAAGCTTTTAAACTGATCGCCAAGATGTGCAATTTAAAAGTCAGCTTAAGAAAAGTCTGATTCTCAGATTGTTATATTGAATTGTAATCATGAAGTAATTAAAGTTTACTGCAGTCAGAAGAAAGATTAAAGTTGCTTTTAGTAAAAACAAAGAACTGATTGTCCAGAATGACATCAAATATTACAGCGATTTTAAACTCTAGGTAATTGATTACAATTGGTCCTTCCTTAAAACAGCTCCTTCTTATATTACCCCTTTTTCTAGTCTGTTCGTAATTTATTATAAAGTTTAACTGCAGGTTTTTGTGGCCTGGATAATTATACATACTGTATATCCACACGGTTAGATCCCTCAAACATTAAGCAAAAAAGTTAATGCATCACTCTTTCTATATTAAGGATTTGTAAAAACTTGTCAAAAATGTGGGGCTGACAAATGATTCATTTTCCAAACAGAGATTTTATTTTTGTGAAATTTGCAATTTTATGTATACCCTAGACTTTTAGCAAAACATTCAGATGTTGCCAAAGGTATGGGGACATCAGAATTTTACACTTTCACACATGCAGATCTTCCTAAATAGGATGTGTTTGTATGTTTAGTCCAAGGTTGTCCTTTACCAGTAATTAACTAAGAGGCCCAAACCTTGTCAGAATGGCAATGCACCTGCACACAAGTAGTTCTTGCACAGGACTCTAGTTTAAAAGTAATTTTATAACTTTATTAAACTCCTTAACATTTTTCTACATACCCTATTTGTGTCAAGTAACACTTAATATTTGAATAAGTTTTAAGCTTGTGTGTGCTTTCTCGTAAACCATTAGCCATCATTATATCCTTACTGGTAGGATGCAGTCTTGGTCGATTTATAGCTTCCTTGTTATACCTTTAATGTGAGAGGTTACAGAGTTACAAAAACACTGTGTCAGAAAGGTCACCATAACAATAAACTTCATTTATATTAACTCATCTATGGAAAAACACCAAAAAACAACAGAAACTAGCATCGACTTCAATAAGTCACCCTTCCCAGAAAAAAATTTAGTCAACATATGGGTCAGTGACAGAATAAACAACATTTTAAAATGTGTTATTCTCACACTTTAATATGTTGTTTAATGTACCTGCTTTAGGATTTTATTACCCATCTACACATCTTCATAAAAGCATGTGTTAATGGAGTGAACCACTATCACGTTCCAGAGTATGTGAAACTCTAGCCCCAGATCATACTGCCAGTGCTTGGCTGCATTGAGGTCAGTACATAGAGTACTGAAGGCTGATAAGAGTGCAAACTCATAGCTAGACCTCTCTAAGAATGCCACCAAGACAATGTGTACCTAAGTGTATTCACAAGTGCACATAATGTCTGTGCGAACATGCTGAGTCTGCCACATTGCAGAATTTAGTTTTGTCCCTATTCTAAAAACACATTAATATGTAATCAGGATTAAACCGCACAAATACTTCTAAACAGATAACCTGGCACTCACTGCTTATTAGGAACACAAGTACTGTACCTGCACATTCCTGCAATTATTTAGTCAGATAATCATGTCGCAGCAGTGCAATACAAAAAAAAAAAAACATGCAGATACGGGTCTTCTGACTGTTGTGTGGGAAAATCCTAGGACATCAGCATTTTATGAAAGTCTCAGATCAGCACACCTGTTACCAACATCCTTGCTATGATGTCAATTCAAAATATTACATCACAGAGATCATACTTATTCTGAAGTTTGATGTGCACATTAATTGGATCGCTTGATCTTCACAGTGATGCATTTACAATGGCAGCATTCATTTATCATTAGTAACTGTCTGGTCAGATTTGTTGTGGTTTACAATAAACTGCTATTTTTTTTAGTTACATTCATTAACTGTCTTGTTTAAACCACACCTACTCCAGGTTTTAATATAGATACTAATTTTTATCTCGAAACACATACAAATTGAGATATGAATATCTGGAGCAGTAAACAGATACAGATAGAGTTAGATACAGTATCATTGATACTGTATATATATATATATATATATATATATATATATATATATATATATATATATATATATATATATATATATATATATATATATATATCATTGAGTTACACCATTACTTGAAAAATGTGTCTTGTCTCTGAACGGGACTATCAAAACAAATACTATTCACATTTTAAACCAATTAAAAGTCATACATATTTCCAAATGTACCTAACACATTATTGATCCTTTATATCCTGCATTATATGTTTAACCAGAATAAACATTACTTGAAGTGTATGTTATTCAACTTATTCTTTATTTTTCTATCTTCAGGAGCCTTTATGATTCCTTTCCTGATCTTACTGGTGTTCGAGGGAGTTCCTCTTCTTCACCTGGAATTTGCTATTGGACAGCGCCTGAGGAAAGGCAGTGTTGGGGTCTGGAGGACCATTAGTCCTTACATGACAGGAGTAGGTGAGCTGAATTTCATGACCATCAACTATCCTGAGTTGATTTGGGTAAAAAAATACTTCATACTTGCAGTGACAGTAAACTATAAGAAAGTAGTTGTTGAACAAAATTCTTAAATCGGTGTCTCATTATGTTTTTCCCTCCTGTTCAAATGTTTGAATGATACATGTAATACAGCTTGAAATTCTTTCTGCAGGAATTGCATCCATGTGTGTGTCCCTATTGGTCAGCCTCTATTACAACACTATAATCGCCTGGGTCATGTGGTACTTCTTTAACTCGTTCCAGGACCCACTACCTTGGAGCCAGTGCCCCATAAATGCAAACAGAACAGGTATCACAGCTACAAGGCACTACTCATTAGCGTGATTATAGGAACAATCGTTTTCTGTTTGCACACATGGATTTGTATTTCATCAAATGAAATGTGTTTGACCATGTTTTCTTGAACAGTATTTGTTGAACCAGTAGGCCTATGTCAAAATTCTCTAAGCTTGACTTCATTGACAGGTTTTGAGCCAGAATGTGAGAGGAGCTCTCCTGTGGATTATTTCTGGTACAGGAAGACCCTGGACACAACTACAAGCATTGACCAATCAGGAGGGCTGCACTGGTGGATGGTGCTTTGTCTAATCTCAGCCTGGGCCGTACTTTATGTCTGCGTTGTCCGTGGAATAGAAACCACCGGCAAGGTATTTACTTTCTTGCATAACATATTTAAACACAGGTCAAACAGATAAGTACTGTTTAAAAGCTTGGGAAAGACGTTTGTGCCAGGGGAACTGGTAGACCAGGTTATGGTGGTGTATAGTTTAAATAAATAAATACATAATATATATATATATATATATATATATATATATATATATATATATATATATATATATATATATATATATATATATATACCAGGTCTAAGAATCCTGTCTGTTTTTTCCAGCTTCATAATTATTGATTTACTTGTAGCTTAAGCTTATGAACTAATCATTTAAATATCTGCTAAAAATAAAAAGCCTTTATCTGAAAATTACACATACTTCACATTACATAAGAGCCGTTATCAACTGTATCAGTAGTTTTAACATCAAGTACTGATACAGTGCTTATAAACAGTAAGTGCTTTAGTGTAGTCGGAAGAAATGGTCTGTGAGAACATTTAGATCTCATCATCTTTAAGAGAGCAAGGTCTTTTTTTAAGTGCAAACACACATGCCATGTATTACTAAGCATATTATACAGAACAGGCAAGTTTTTAATTCTTTTAGTATTTTACTGCATACTTTAAGATTTAGCAATGTTATGCAAGAATAAGGACCCATTAAGATTTACTACACAAAGTTTAATAAGTTTATAGCTATGAAAATAGAGATGGTAGACTTTTCAGATGGATTCGTTCAAATGCAAATAAAAAAGCTGCATATAATAAAGTTGACTAACAAACGTTCGTTATTGCTTAATCAAAATTCACAGTTTTTCTTCTTTTAAATGACAGTTATGTCATTAAATCTAATCCAATTGGTTTAAATAGCTTTTTCCATACATGCTGTGCTTTTTAAACTTTCCAAATATAGGGTTCTAGTAGTTAGTTGTATACCCAAGAGGTGATTAGCATAATTTATAATGAATCAGCTTTATATTTACTCTTTATATCTCATTTCAAGGCAGTGTATGTGACCTCTACGTTACCCTACGTGGTTCTCACCATTTTTCTAATCAGAGGACTGACTCTAAAAGGCTCCGTTGAGGGAATAATATTTCTTTTTACACCAGATGTAAGTATAAATTAACAGAAAATCATTGCTTTTTACAAGTGAAATTCAGTAAATATGGCAATCATTATTTACTACATTAATATTGTGGTCATGCACACATATGTAAAAAAATCTGTGTGTGTGTGTGTGTGTGTGTGTGTGTGTAGCTCAATGAATTAGCAAACCCATCGACCTGGCTGGATGCAGGTGCTCAAGTGTTTTATTCCTTCTCACTGGCCTTTGGTGGCCTCATCTCCTTCTCCAGCTACAACTCAGTACAGTAAGTTCAAAAGTACCAGCAATTAAGCCCCAGAAGTAGAGACAACTGCTGGAATATATTTGAAATATTAAATATCTTCCTGTATTGTGTCCTATGGTGTCCATATTATATGAATTTCTTTCAGCAACAACTGTGAGCAAGATGCTGTGATCATCTCCACCATCAATGCCTTTACATCAATCTTTGCTGCCACTGTAATCTACACTATCATTGGATTCAGAGCCACAGAGAGATATGATGACTGTCTGGCAACGTATGTACTTATTTCCTTAACACTTAATAGCAGATACCTGGACCTGGAGAAAGAGGTTATCTAATTATGTGCTTTGCATCTGTCCTGCAGAAATATTATGACTTTGCTAAACACCTTTAACCTGCCAGAAGCAAACATCAATGAAAGTAACTACGAGCAAGTTTTTACAGAGCTTAATGCCACATATCCCAATATCATTCAGGGTTTAAATCTTCAGACCTGCGACCTAAACACATTCCTGAGTGAGGTAAAAAGTTTCACACAAAAATTATTAGTACTTATACTTTGCATTTTTTAAATTGTGTATCATTGGGTTAAGATTGAATTCCTCTTTCACAAAATTTTAAGCTAAAATACACTATATAGACAAAGGTATTGGGACACATGATTTTTCCAGCCAAATCTGGTTCTCTAACCACAAAGTTAAAGGCACATAATTGCATAGGTTGTCTTTAAATGTTGTAGATTAAAAATGTATATTTACTTGTATTTGTCAAGTGCCCCTGTACACAAAGCCAGCTCTATGAAAATTTATTTTACATGGGTTGGTGTGGAAGAGTTGAAGTGAGCTGCTCAATCCTACTGAACACCTTTGGTATAAATTGGAACACTAACAATGCATACCAGGCCTCCTCACCCTACATCACTACCTGATTTTACTAACACCCTTGTGGTTGAGTGAGCACAAATATCCTCAACCAAACTCCAAAATTTTTTGGAACATCATCGCAGAAGAGTGGAAGTCATTATAACAGCTAATAGGGACAAAATGTGGAATAGGATGTTCAAAAAGCACATACAAATCGTATGATCAGGTGTCCACAACCTTTTGTCCATATAGTATAATATGTTGAATATGACTGCTTACATCCATGCTTCTCTGGTTAATCAGGGTGTAGAGGGTACAGGTCTGGCCTTCATTGTCTTTACTGAGGCCATCACCAAGATGCCCTTGTCTCCACTGTGGTCCGTCCTTTTTTTTGTTATGCTCTTCTGCCTCGGCCTGTCTTCCATGTTTGGAAACATTGAAGGAGTCCTGGTACCTTTGCAGGATTTAAACGTCTTCCCCAAACATTGGCCTAAGGAAGTGATCTCAGGTGCGGTATTCTAAGTGTTCAAATATAAACTGAAAATTATACAAAAATAATAGATTAGTATAAATGTATATATAACCTGGAACCAGGAGTTAGCCATGGATTAACCCATGATTTTTTTTATTGTTTCAGGAGTGACCTGTCTGGTGTGCTTTTTAATTGCATTAATATTTGTCCAAGGGTCAGGGAATTACTGGTTGGCACTCTTTGACAATTTTGCTGGTTCAATTCCTCTTCTCATTATTGCCTTCTGTGAAATGGTTGGAGTGGTGTATATTTATGGAATAGATAGGTAAGTGAAAAATCACTTTTTTATCACAATTTTATCTTTACAAAAAAACAGTCCCTTTCTTGGACACTGTTGTTGTATACCCTGTCATCTTTGATGCTGTGGTAAAATAGATATTACAATACCTATTATTTGTGCCTATGGGGTACTCAAAGAAAAAGACTGTGTGGTGAAAATTACAGCATACATTGGTTTAAAAACTTCACAGTGTCAGCAGTTTTAATAGTAAACCACTGCATATTGGAGTGACATCAAATCTGAGACCATGAAATCTCCCAACAGGTTCAATGAAGACCTTATGTTCATGATTGGCCACAAGCCTAATATCTTCTGGCAGGCCACGTGGAGATTTATCAGCCCTCTCATCATGCTGTTCATTTTTCTCTTCTACTTTGTTACCACCATCTCCAAGGAGTTCTTTTACCTTTCCTGGGACCCTGACTCGGTGAGGTTATTCAAGAGGCTACACGTAATAAGAGCTTAAAGTATAGCATGAGCCAAGTTAATAACTATTTGTTAGTAAAATTGCTATGAGTTGCATGAGTTGCTGTGGTGAGCATTATTTGCATTTAGTCATTTAGCAGACAATCTTTTCACTTCTGTGATGCATTAGTATTAAGGAAGAAATGTTTCATATACAGCAGCTAGCCTTACTTTTTTTGTTCATCTGTTTGTTTTTACAGCCGAAATTTCCCACTTTGGAACAGAAGCCTTACCCGTCCTGGATCTATGTAATAATTTTTATATTAGCTGGGATTCCTAGTCTTGCTGTTCCCGGTGCTGCCATTTTTAGGGCCATACGGAAACGTTGCTGTAACAAGGATGTTGATGTCTAAATTAAGAGCACAATTTGTAATTCAAGTCCCATAAATATATCTTTTTTGGTCATTGGTAATTTGATCATTGGTACTACTTCTTTTATGTCACCATTGTAAAGGATTTTTTGTTCTACAATTCTGACTATAATAATAGACCATTGTGAGAAACACACCCTCTGCTGGTTTCATGAAATTATATTTACTTTTAATACTCCTGTATCAGTACAGTGCATCAGAAATGTTGTCAAATTGTGCTTGTGATATTCAAATGAAAGCCTTTTCAATTAATTTTTTAGGTGTCGTATATACTAGAGAACCTTATTTATTTTGTACCTTTTGAACATTTTCACTGTAATATATTTGCATTATAAGACTGACTTTGCTAATGTACATGTTAAGTCAATATATGTAATTAATTCATATTTGTTCCAAACACTTTACACATTTTGGTATTGTGTTGTCCTTTTTTCTTAAAATAAGCAGCATTTTACTAAAATAAACATCATTAAACTAAATTTCCTTTTTCTGTTTTTTAAGATTTTCAGTCATCAGTTTAGTGCAAATTATGGCAGTAATCCTTCTGTTATAGTTCCAGAAAACCTATAGTTAACATTGTTTAAATTTTAAAGTCATGAGAATGAGTAAGCTGTTAACCTGTAGATTAGATGCTCTGCAAAAGTGCCAGAAAGCCCATAGTTAACATCCTTCTTTCAAACTGTGAGGTCATGCCAATGAGTAAGCTGTTAACCCGTAGATTTCTGTAGATGCTCTGCTCAACCACAGACTAGCAAACAAATGAGTAGGAGTGTTATCCACGGTAACTGTCTGTGCTTCCTGGCATATCTCAGAATGCTGAAAAAGTGCCAAAAAAAGCAGTAATCTGCAGCATACAGTGGGATTGAACAAAAAGGGCCAAAACTCCTCCCCTTCATCTGAAGAACAACCCCATAAAAAATGTCAATGTAAAGAGATGCAAGAGCTGGTGTGAAGAGGAAATGAAAGTCAGACCTGGATCGTGACTCACAAATCAACTGCAAAAGGAAACTGAAGGATGGATGAAGCCCACAGCAGCAAAGACATTGAGCTGAGCCAAGCTCACGAAGATGCCACTAAGACTGATGAACGCCCCAAATGGGACAATAAAGTTCAGTACCTATTGACGTGCATTGGATTTGCTGTCGGCTTGGGGAACGTATGGAGGTTCCCTTACTTGTGTCAGGTATATGGAGGAGGTAAGAGATTTTTGCGAATGTAGGACAGGATTTAATTTAATTAAACCGTTGCTTTTTATGTTTTCATGTAATGATGTATTTACTGTTCATGTTAGTTGATTCCCAGTTCTTGAATCTCTGTCTGAGGTTTATACATTTAATTAATCAGACACTGAAAATTAATTTAATCTACTTCCTTCCTAGGTCTTTTAAATGATACTTCCATCCACATCATTTTAAACTGTGTCCAAATGTAGTGATATATTGTTATAAATCTAATTTATTAACATAATATATGCATATAATTGAACTTGTAAATAGTTAATATTTGTATGTTAGATATTATTTTGACTCCTTGAATTACAACCAGCAACAAAAAACCCCCATAAAAAATACTTGTGCTGAGGGGGTCCAAGAACACTAACAGCAAAACATTTCTCTATACACATAAACATCACTAGCACTTGATATATTGGAACCCATGCTTTCAGATATAAATGTAGTCCATTACTGATATATATTTAAGATTCTGTGGAAAAAAAATATATATAAATGTTTCTGGGTATAAATATAAAGTCAAATCGATGTGTGGGTTAAAAAAGATTTTCTTATTGGGAATTAGAGATTAGGTTCAGAAGTTGGTTATGCATTATGCAGCATAGTGCTTAACAAACTCAACTCATCCTACCAGCCTAGTCTGCACTAAAGTATAGCAGTGACATTACTAAGAGGAAACTGTGGTTTAGTAAGTGTAGATAAACATACAAGCAGCTATTTACGTCGCAAAACCATGTGGTAGAAAGTGTGTACATGCTTGTAAAAGACTGGTTCCTGTCAGGTACTGAACATGAAAAATGAAACATTGTTTAAAAAGCAATAAACTAGATTACAAATAAAAATGACTTCATTTTGAATACTCGCAGACTCACTCATTTCTAAGAATGAATAAAATATAATGTTGAGTATTTCATTTGATTGCTTCATAAATAAGACTAATGATGTATTTTCATTTCATAATGCATTCATTTTGTATGTATCTTAAAGTACAAACACACACTGCAAAATTTTATACATTTCATCATTATCAGAGTCTTTTATATAAAGGGATATGGTTCTGTTGCATGTGATGTTTGCACTTTTAGGACCTTTCATACATGGAGTACCAGCTTTTTGTCTAAAGTAAATATAAGTCTACATATGTAAATATAGAAACCAGGTTCACCCCTGCACTGTGTACAGTACATTTGAAAGTACCTAAACAGTTAATACATCTATTCACACTTCTATATCCTGTATTTATGACACTGAAGTCAAATCAGTTAAATGGGATCATTAAATGCTCTGAGATCAAATTTGATTGTCTATCAGGTAAATCATATAGCCTTTAGATGGAAAGTATTCCTATTCTAATGTTTTACACTACCAGGAGTTAAAGATAAGCCCATGTTATCAGATTTCACAAAAACAAAAAGGTACCACTCCATATGCCACGTGCTTAGTGGGTTGAAAACAAGGATAACACAAGAAGAACTTAGCTTCATACATCAAATCTTTATTGCTTCTTCAAATCTTAGTAATCTGATGTGCTAATAATAACAGTTCATGAGAAACTAGAAGTATAATAATGTATTGTGTTTGTATCTAGGTGCATTTCTAATCCCATACCTCATAGCACTGGTGTTTGAGGGGCTTCCACTGCTTCATATGGAACTGGCTATTGGTCAGAGACTCCGCATGGGCAGCATAGGGGTTTGGAACTCAATCTCACCTTATCTAGGAGGAGTAGGTGGGTACTTTTAGTCTTATGGAAGAACTATATGCACAGTGGTTATGTACACACAGTATGAATGACTTTAATGTAGTACATGTTTAATGTTTTGACTGTAGAGATTAGCGTCCTGAAAAAAATATCTGTTTTGGTAATCATGTCTATTAATGATGCTGGACTTATTTGATTTGTAAACTGCACTGAAATCATATCTCTACTGTTGTTGTACTTACTATACATACTCAATCCTCTGTGTGTGTGTGTGTGTGTGTGTGTGCAGGTGTGGCCTCAATGACTGTGTCATTTTTAGTTGGCTTGTTTTACAACACTATACTGGCTTGGGTTCTGTGGTATTTCTTCCATTCATTCCAAAACCCACTGCCATGGCAGTCGTGTCCGGTTAATGCTAACCTCACTGGTAAGACAGAAACAGTATGAACATTAAAATTATATTATTTTTCTGATACAAAAATGGTTCTCTATGTAGTGTCTCTTCCACATGGGGCAGGGAGTGGGTAATCTTACATGTTTACACTGAAAAAATCACAACAATTATTTAATTTTGATTAAATTTCTTTTACTAATGCTTATTTGGCTGACCTGGCAACTAGTGCTATCCATGTCTGTTAGGCTTTATAAATGCTTCATGTTTTTACAGGATACGTTATGGAATGTGAGCAGAGCACTCCAGTGAACTACTTTTGGTACAGAGAGACACTGAATATCACTCCTAACATTACAATTAATGGGGATCTTCAGTGGTGGCTAGTTGTATGTCTGGCTTCAGCTTGGGGTATTGTCTATATCTGCTTCATCCGAGGCATAGAGACCATCGGCAAGGTCTGTATTCTCTTCATAGTAAATTTTATTCAATCAAACATTTATTTATTCATCATTAAATAAATCTGTTGCTTTGGTTGAAGGCTGTGTATGTCACAGCTACCTTCCCATATCTTGTGCTCACCATCTTTCTGATCCGGGCATTAACTCTGCCAGGAGCTACTATAGGATTGCGCCACCTCTTTACACCAAATGTAAGTTGTGTTGTTTTTTTTGTTTTTTTTTACAGCTATTGTGCACTTGTTGTTTTGACGATGTGTCAGTTGATATAAAATAAAGGGCTTAACTAGTAAGTGCTAGGTAAATTAACCTAAAGCTTACTACTTTGCCATGTAACAAGACAATCTAACTAGTTATTTCATTGTTTTTTTTTCTTTTATTGTAATCTTAATCTAAAAATTAAAGCATCATATTTAATCATTAGTTCATTTATTAATATGCCTGCGTCCAGTGCAACTTACAATGACGCAAAGTAGTTACGGGTTTAGGGCTTTGCTGATATTGATACTGTGATTGCTGATAATTCGGGTGGTGGTATTGAAACTCTGACCAAATTCTATCCAACAAAAATGTTTACATATCAGAAGCAAGAATAAAGTAGAAAAGAAAAATCCATTCTGTAAAAATGGGTTATAACCACATCTGCTCCAGCCATGCATAAATAATCTATTTGCTGAAAACTTTCTCTTTTCTGACAGTGGGAAACCCTGAAAAGCCCAACAGTGTGGTTGGATGCAGCAACTCAGATATTCTTCTCTCTGTCTCTTGCATTCGGAGGCCTTATTGCATTTTCCAGCTATAACCCACAAAAGTAAGCTCTTATTTGGTAGATATAGAAGGTACACTCTTTACAATCTGTTCCACTCAGTGATTGCCTAATTTATTACATAAACATTATAATGCAGTAATACACTTCATGTAACGTACTGGAAAACATTAATATCTGTAAAGATAAACTGCAAAGACATTGTTATTAATTGTGGATCCAAATTGTCTGAAACAAAATTGTAATCATTTGCCAGTGTATTTTTGAGCTAAATGTCTAAAATGTTTAATACCAATAATAAAACAACAGTAAAATAAAATAAATATTTTATAAAATTCTTTCCAGAAACAACTGTGAGCGAGATGCTCTGATTGTTGGCTGCATCAACAGTGCTACCTCAATCTATGCGTCAATTCCAATTTTTTCCATCCTGGGATTTAAAGCACTGTCCAGCTATAATGATTGTGTAAACAGGTAAGTGCTCCACAGCATGAAGTGAGCTAGGAAAAAGTGGCAGAGAATGTAGAATGTTATTGCTGGATATTGAAGCAAGTATTGGTTTCTTGTTTTTCACAGTAATATTCAGGAGTTGATGAATGCTTTTAATATTCCGGATATGAATATAACAGAGGAAAATTATGATTCATACTTGAAACATCTTAATGCTACAGATCCACGCATGGTGCAGCAACTAAATCTGAGAACATGTAATCTCCAAGCACTGCTTGATCAGGTATTATTACACATGCCATTATATATAAATATACAGTATATATATATATATATATATATATATATATATATATATATATATATATATATATATATATATATATATATATTTACTGTTCTGTAAAAAAATCAATATACATCCATTATTGTCAAAATAACTGGCAACAAAAGTGGGGCATATTATTTACTAATGTATGGGAGATAATGTACAGGATCCCCTCAACTCAAGAAGTTATTGCACTACCTTTCAAGGAAGAAGTTATGACAGCAGCTTGTTAAATTAGAGAGAAACAGGGAAGCACACTTTGAAACTTTGATTCAGAACACTCTGATATGGTAAAAATATTATATGTATGTCTTATAATTGAAAAACTTTACTAATAATAATCAGTAGTCAATAATGAATTCTATGTTAAATAACAATTCAAATAATAGACTCGGAACCACTTTAATACTGAATGTAGACCCACCCATACACCTACAATACATCATGGCATATACTTAAGAAATAAAAGTACCACTTAAATGTATTGATTGTTGTACACCTGCTGACCTTTGATTGCAGACTATGCAGTGGTAAATGTGTTTTCATTACTTTTTGTTTGTTGTTCCTCAGAGTGCCTCAGGCACAGGTTTGGCTTTCATCGTGTTCACTGAGGCCGTGATAAAGATGCCGGGGTCTCAGGTCTGGGCCGTGCTCTTCTTCATTATGCTTTTCAGTCTTGGACTTTCGTCAATGTTTGGAAATCTGGAGGGAGTCCTGACTCCTCTGCTGGACCTTCACCTAGTGCCCAAGTGCATTCCTAAGGAGATTTTCACAGGTAAATAGAGAGACTGGGACAACATTAAGTGGAAAATCATTTGACCTAAAATAAAGCTATGAAGCTACATTATTATAATAAAGTTCTAAATAGTAGAAGTTCTGATAAGGGAGGGTTTGGGCAAATATCTTTTTATTTATTTATTTATTTTTACATTTACATTTTTACTTATTTTTACTTCCAACAATAGTCTTTGTCATATATTAAGATATTAAAGGTCTCAACAACAAATAATAAGTGTGGAAATGAGCAAGAATGAAACAAATACACTCCTGTGACTCTCCTGTACAACAATTTACTTGTTTACTTTTGCTGTAGTGAACTGTCTGCGGAAAAACTAGAAACAGAGAAATTAATTTTCAAAGGCTTCTTGAATGCAAAATCCAAGTCATGATTATGATTAAAATGAACAAATCTGTGTTTACAAAATTTTCCAAAAAATATTCTGGGATATTTTGTTTTAAAAGATTTGTTGTTAAGACAATTAAAAGCTTATGTTTTTTCACTTTTATTTGCCCAGGGTTGTATAAGATCAGGTCAATTTTACCAACTGAATGTTAATATTATTTTTTTTCGTTCTATAGGTCTGATTTGCCTGGTTTCCTTCATTGTGGCACTCATCTTCACTATGGGATCTGGAAACTACTGGCTGGCCATATTCAATAACTATGTAGGTTCCTTGCCTCTGCTGGTCATCGCCTTTTTTGAGATCACAGCCGTGATTTACATCTATGGAGGCAACAGGTGCTTGCTAACTTGTTAATAGAATGTACTGTAGGATTATGTATTTCCAAAGACCACTAAAACCGCTACTAAGATGTGTCTAATACAGGCATACAATTGGCCATATTTACAGTAATGCACATAAAGAACTATTCTAGTTAATATTATTCAGTCAAGACCAAGAGAGGATTATATACAGTAACATTACAATAGCATTATGTGATCAGGGTATTCATATGGGTATAGCAGCATTAGATTTTCTAAGACACTGTTTTTATCTGTACTCAGTTATTGTACAGGACCCTTGTAATTTCAGAACATCCGATTAATACCATGTTTTTACCCTGTCAGATTCAGTGATGATATAGAGTGGATGACGGGACGCAGACCCAACCTGTACTGGCAAGCTACATGGAGAGTGATTAGTCCTTTGATGCTTCTGGTGGTCTTTTTCGCTTATTTGGTTGTACAGGCACAACAAAAACCCACCTATGAAGCATGGAACCCTGATTATGTAAGAACCTCAAACACTCTTGTAACACTAAATGTCCATGTTTTCCATATTTACAACAATTCAACCCAGTGACATTAAGGTACAGTGTAATTAATAAAGCAATAGATAGTGGTATTGGATAGGGACTACAAGTGCATATGTACTTGATAATAATCTGATGTTTTTCTTACTCTCCCAGGTGAATTTTCCTGCTCCTGAAATCCTGACATATCCTGGCTGGGTCTACAGCATCTGTATTCTCCTGGCTGCTGTTCCCTGCTCACTTATTCCACTTTGGGCACTTTATCACTTTATAAAATTTTTACATAAGCGCCTAGCGGACAGACTAGCTACAAGATGTTATGATAATGAAGGATACGAGGTAGAAACATAATCTATTATATATATTACTTTTTATTATGGATCATAAAAACATCAAATGTATGGTTGTGTTTTGTATACTGACACCAAAAAGATTATATACTGTCATCATTTGTATTGTGTCCTTTGTTTTTAAATCGAATACTGTATTTAACATTACTAAAGTAATGTAAATGGACTGCTCTTTGTTTAAGAACACATTATATAAATTAATATATAATAATACTTTATATGCATAATAATTAGGTTATTCTCTAAGTTGACAATGTTTCTCCAGTCTCTGCGCAATAAATAACAAAATCTGCACAGCAACTTTATAATTTTTTATAAATGGTTTTAGGGTATTGTTTTGTTCATTTTGTCATATTTTGTCTTTAAACTATCAGCATTCTAATATATTTTGGAATATATGGAAGTTTATAATGTTTATATGTATGTTTGAATGAAATGACAAAGGGAGTCATTTAGGTTAGACAGTTTTTGAAAAAGAAAAAAAAAAAGTAATAAACTGTTTGGTCACTGAACAAATATGTCCCTGTGTACTTCCTTGTCTGATAAGATGGATCTGTTTGTTTTGGTTCAAATAAAAGTGATGATTGCTATGATACAAGGAAAATGGTATCAATAAAACAACTTGCCCCATCATTCAGTTAATTATTAAAAGCAATTACATTTTTGTAATAGACATCTTAAAGAATAAACAAATCATAATAATTTAAATAAAGAATAAATAATTATAATAAAGAATAAAAAAAACCCTCTATTTGTTTAACAATATCAGAATGAATGAACTCATTTGTTCAGACCAGAGAGGAGAAAAACAGGATGTCTGATATCACCTTATGTTGTTTGTAGATTAGTGCTCTATCAGCAGTACATGTCTTGTGTATAGTGAATCACAGCTTATGGAGACTATATATTTGCTGTGTTCCTGATCATTTAGATAACGTTTCATTAGAGTGTAGAACAGTAGAGCTGTATCGTTACACTCCCCCATGTTATCTATAGTCATTGTCGAAGAGAGAATAGACCGAGAGCTATGAGTTTAACTTGCATTAATGATAAGCCATAGAGGAGAATAACTATCTTCTATGGTTCAGTTAAAAGCTGTTGCAAAGAACTTTTCTTGCAAAGAGTTGAGAAACTAAATATAACTGAGTTTCTCAATCTTTCCAAATGTTTGTGTGAGAGGGTCACACAGTCTCACAGCATTTCTTGATATTGTAAGGAACTTTAATTTATCGATTCGTATTCATGGACATGAATTTCTCTCTTTCTTTGTGTCATTCAGCATGAGAAGATAATTGGTAATGCTGACAAAAACTACAAAGGCAATATTTTTTAACCATTTTTATCAAAGAATAAGGCCAAAAATATACGGTTCGGGCAAGGGTAAGGGTTAAGGTTAGGGTAAGGTTTATACTGCTAAATGTGTGTCTGTAATTATCGCAGTCTCCTTAATTTACCCGGCAGAATAAATTTACTGTATTTTGACTGGAAGGAACCACTGATGATGGTCTATAATAGCGAGTACCTTACTGAATATAAAGCAATAAAAACAAGGATAAAATCTCCTGTTTAAACATTGAGTAATAGTGCATGAAGATTAAAAAATCAATAACAAACGAGAGAAAAAAACAATTCAGCATCTGTAGTATCCAATGCCAATAAGAAAACTTTGGCAGAGGCACCAAGAATACTTCCTATTGAAATACATTACATAGAAAGTCATCTTCATTGACACGAGAAAAAAGGGGGAATTTGTGTCTATGAACAAGAATCAATAGATTACATTTCGTGACTATATCACGAAATGGCGTGAGACTGGGCTGGAGAGGAAGAATCACCTCAATTAGTCATTTAGCAGACACTTATCCAGAGTGACTTACAAACAAGTGAAAAAGCTGTACTGCTCCAAAGAACACAGCGGACCTGCGAGGAATCATTATCTAAAAAAGAAATGAGACAAAAAAAATATTAGTTTGGACATAACCAAGCCAAAAAAAAATAACAATTAACTTAAGTGCATAAATAACATGAAATTTAAAGAACAGGAATTAATACTAAGCAATTATTGTAAGATAAGTGAAATGAAAAGCAAGTATAATAATAGATACTGTCCTAAGAATAATTTAATTGGAGCTCTATAGAGGATAAAGACATAAGGTGGCTCTCATTCCACCACTTGTTTGTAATGCTCAGGGGGTGTCACCGGTGACATTGTCTCTTATGGTGGTCACATGCTCTGGAATATGCTGCCTTTGTAAAGCTGTATGCCCTGTTTTGCTTTTCTGGCACTTTCATACAATGATGTCCTCATACACTGTTAAGTTAGTTGTCCTACTCTGACTGCATGTTTAGGTCTGTGGTCATGTCCCTGTAAAAGGAACACATGGCAAAGACAGAGGACTTGGATGTGTAGCAGGAACAAGCCAGAGCACACTCGTATTTAAAAGGTAATATCTGCTGGCTTCAAGGATTTTCTTTGGCAATTTATGCTTGAGGTAAATTAAAATAAATATTTTAGATCTGGAATTTATTTGGGTACATTGCATAATATAGTTTGTTTAGCTTTAATGTGCTGCATATAATGTTAGCACAGTAACAAAGCAAGGTAATGTATCTATCCATTGACATTTGTGTAAAAATTACATCCCTGTCATATAATGTTTTTTTTAAGCTATGAATAATATAAAATATAAAATAAGCAAAACATGAACTACAAGCAAGCAATTAATATTTGATAAAGAGAAGACAAAATACAAACTTCTGGTCATTATGAATTTAGTCAAGAAGCAGCTTCAATCATGTTCAGTAAGGTGTTTTACTTATTGAATTTGAATGTTGGTTAATGTAGCTGTTTATTATTTGGCTTAGGTGGAATTTTTTCTTTTTTTAGAAATAACAAATTACCATGATAATCTCTTAGAAAACATGTTAAAATGTTAATAAAAATAATAGTCAGTCAAGAGGCCTGTTTTTCTGAAGTATTTGGGCTGTTTAATTGCAGAAAGGTAAAAAGAGAGAAATCCACACTGTTTTTATGTACTAAACTATATATATATATATATATATATATATATATATATATATATATATATATATATATATATATATATATATATATAAATTGTCATCGTAGGTGCATGTCCACTGTGAGAGACATAATCTAAAAAAAACAAATCCAGAAATCACAATATATGATTTTTAAACTATTTATTCGTATGATACAGCTGCAAATAAGCATTTAAAAACCTGTCTATCAGCTAGAATTCTGACCCTCAAAGACCTGTTAGTCTGCCTTTAAAATGTCCATCTCCACTACATTTATTATCCCAAATTGGATGCACCTGTTTGAGGTCGTTAGCTGCATAAGGACACATGTCCACCCCATACAATCACTAAGAATCCAACTACTAACATGGCGAAGACCAAAGAGCTGTCCAAAGACACTAGAGACAAAATTGTACACCTCCACAATGCTGGAAAGGGCTACGGGGAAATTGCCAAGCAGCTTGGTGAAAAAAGGTCCACTGTTGGAGCAATCATTAGAAAATGGAAGAAGCTAAACATGACTGTCAATCTCCTCGGACTGGGGCTCCATGCAAGATCTCACCGTGGGGTCTCAATGATCCTAAGGAAGGTGAGAAATCAGCCCAGAACTACACAGGAGGAGCTGGTCAATGACCTGAAAAGAGCTGGGACCACCGTTTCCAAGGTTACTGTTGGTAATACACTAAGACGTCATGGTTTGAAATCATGCATGGCACGGAAGGTTCCCCCTGCTTAAACCAGCACATGTCCAGGCACGTCTTAAGTTTGCCAATGACCATTTGGATGATCCAGAGGAGTCATGGGAGAAAGTCATGTGGTCAGATGAGACCAAAATAAAACTTTTGGGTCATAATTCCACTAAACGTGTTTGGAGGAGGAAGAATGATGAGTACCATCCCAAGAACACTATCCCTACTGTGAAGCATGGGGGTGGTAGCATCATGCTTTGGGGGTGTTTTTCTGCACATGGGACAGGGCGACTACACTGTATTAAGGAGAGGATGACCGGGGCCATGTATTGCGAAAAACCTCCTTCCCTTAGTTAGAGCATTGAAGATGGGTCGAGGCTGGGTCTTCAAACATGACAATGACCCGAAGCACACAGCCAGGATAACCAAGGAGTGGCTCTGAAAGAAGCATATCAAGGTTCTGGCGTGGCCTAGCCAGTCTCCAGACCTAAACCCAATAGAGAATCTTTGGAGGAGCTCAAACTCCGTGTTTCTCAGCGACAGGCCAGAAACCTGACTGATCTAGAGAAGATCTATGTGGAGCAGTGGGCCAAAATCCCTCCTGCAGTGTGTGCAAACCTGGTGAAAAACTACAGGAAACGTTTGACCTCTGTAATTGCAAACAAAGGCTACTGTACCAAATATTAACATTGACTTTCTCAGATGTTCAAATACTTATTTGAAGCTGTATCATACAAATAAATAGTTAAAAAATCATACATTGTGATTTCTGGATTTTTTTTTTAGATTATGTCTCTCACAGTGGACATGCACCTACGATGACAATTTCAGACCCCTCCATGATTTCTAAGTGGGAGAACTTGCAAAATAGCAGGGTGTTCAAATATTTATTTTCCTCACTATATATATATATATATATATATATATATATATATATATATATATATATATATATATATATATAAAGAGAGTGAGAGACAGTTTGTGGTATTGTGGTAAGATGTATTTGTCTTTTGTAGCATGTCAGTGACAGGAGATTTACCTCAGTGTGCTGGTGTAATAGTGAACCGTGAGAACAATGACATCAAAGTGGCACAAGAGAAGAGCAGAGGTAAATCAAATAAAAATAATAACCAGCATACCAGATTTATGTGTTTTGCCTGTCCAGGTTTACATTAATCTTGTAATGACATACTTTCAGTTAGGTTCATGAATAATATTTGTTTTATAATTTAGATGAACAACTGAATAAAACTGTAAGATAATATTGAATAAAACAAAAAATACCCCAAATCTCTCTCTCACTTTATCAGCGGACAGCTACCTCACAGGCCCCAAGTCCCTCATTTATGTCAGTGGAGCATTATCAATGTGGGTAAGAAAAAAAAACCATAATATTCACAGACCCCCCCCTTCTTAGTTGTATTTGTCATTATTCTTTACTGCATTTGTCATTTGCATCTGGCAGGGTGATCGCATGTGGCATTTTGCCATCTCTGTCTTTTTGATTGAGCTGTATGGACATAACTTACTGCTAACTGCTATTTTTGGGCTGGTGGTGGCTGGTTCTGTGCTTTTCTTGGGTGCTCTACTTGGAGACTGGGTAGACCGTAACCCAAGAAACAAAGGTAGGTTGTGCATTTTATTAATTTGCCATTCTGTGTAATTTGTGCAATTACAGTGTCACGTGATCATAATATAATAATACAGTGAATTTATTAGAAAATGGACAGTACCTGAACAGGGTTATAAAAAATTTGAACATCCCACAGAGCACTATCGAATCCATTATAAAAAAATATATAGAATTTTGCACAATCACAATCCACCAACAATCAGTGACAAAGTAAGGAGGACATGAATCAGATAACTCTAAAAGAGTTGGAAAGATTGATAATTATATGTGATTATAGCCCAGATTCCAAAAATGGGCTTTATTTAGGCATGGAGAGAAAAAAAAGCTAATATTGAAAAAAAAAAATTAATTAGCATAGCTGTGGAAAACAGTTCACTGCTCTGATGACACCAAACGTTTGCCCTTTGCAAAAAGCACTACAGCATTAGTAGAAGCATGTTGTAGGGTAATACATTTCTATAACATGTCTCAGCAGGGCCCCTTAAACTGCTTAAGTTTATGGGCAAGATGGATGGAGCGAAATACAGGGTAAACTGAGAATAAACCTTGTTTTGGTCTGCAAAACACTTGGATAACAAGTTTGAAGACATACTGCCAAAAGTGTCAGTGTAGCGATTCAAAACTGAGAACCTGAATGTGGTAGACTTGCCCAAGCAAAGACAGGAATAGTGCTGTCAACCAGTAGTATTCAGCCAATCTGACAAAGCTTGATTTATTTGCCAAGAAGAATGTGGAAAAGTTTCAGGATATGCAGTAGATCTGCAAAACTGAGAGATCAATACCAAATACCTGCAGCTGTAATTGCAGGCAAAAGTTTAATACTTGTGCAACCAATACATTTTCTGTGACATTTGTATGTGCTATATTGTAATATCATGAGTTACTAAAGGTTTGATGTACTTCTGTTTTTAAGGCCTGAAACAGTCCTCTATGTTCTTTACTGCAGTGGCTCATGCATCCATGTTCATTCAAAACATCTCAGTGACAGTCTGTAGCATTGTGCTGATATTGGTATTCTCATACAAAAAGTGGATTGAGCAAACCTGGGACGGTTATTTGACTGTGAGTAATTGTTACGGTTTCTCTACATACATACTTCATGGGTTAATATTGGTACATTTTATACTTTCAGTAATGTATCGTAAGCAGTTCTAATGTAACATGTTGCATCACATGACTCACATAAGGCAGTTTGTTATACGGTGGTCATCATCCTGGCAGATGTGGCAAACCTCGCCAGCACAGCCCTTAACATTGCCATTCAGAGAGACTGGATAGTGGTCATAACTGGATACAACCGTGGCCACCTAGCTGGTAAGAGACTATGTGCATATCATTCAAATATTTATAATGAAAACATAAACATTTTATTACAACTTAATATGATGTGCATGCATCATTCTAATAACATCACCATTAGCTGTTTTTCTGACAATACACAAGGGAAATTGCTTTAATTCCACTATAGGGATGAATGCCACGATGAGACGCATTGACCAAGTGACGAACATTTTGGCTCCACTGGTTGTGGGTCAGGTAATGACCCTGGCCTCAAATGTGGCGGGTTGTGGCTTCATCCTGGGCTGGAATCTGGTCTCTTTGATTGTGGAGTTTGTCTTCCTCTCTAGAGTATATCACATAGTACCAGAGCTTTCACTTAAACTGCCCTTAGTAGAGGAGAAGTGCTATCTGGAGAGGAGGAATGAAAGGAAGATGTCAAAAGGTGAGGGAGTGATCTAAAATGCTACAATTACAATAGAGAGAGAGAGAGAGAGAGGAGAGAGGAGAGAGTGTTAGCCAAATACAGTGGAACCCGGTTATCTCGCCCTCGGTTATCTCGACAACCCTATTAAGTCGACGTTTTTGAAATGGAACCACGAAATTCTCGCTTTGTCTAGGCATTTTTTATCGGTTATGTCGATAACAATTTTTATGTATAATGGTTATGTATATTTTTTTTATGTCGCCGAACCCTAATATCTCGAGCACAAGGGGGGAAAAATTTGCCATTTAACGTCGGTTATCTCGGTGCAGCCGCAGAAGAACTCGCAAAAGTGGCGGAAAAATCAAGGCTTACAGCTGCTACAGGTGTTGTATTTTATACTGGTGAATCTCTGCTGTTAGTTAGTGCACATATGCCTTTTGTTGTTAAATGTTATGCGATGAACGGGAGGCGAAACACGGAACGTGTGATGACCAGCAAAAGCATAGAATGAACACCGGCAGGATCGGGGGGGGAATCCGCGATTGGGGAGGAAAAAGCGCAGCCATTGAGAGAGTGCCGGTGGGAAGGCACGTACCGGGATACGCATGCGCGATAACAACGACCGCCGTGAACCAACATATACCAACAATAACGGACAGTGAGAGTGTGGAAGTTTAAATAGGTTTGGTAATGATGATAAACGAGCACCATATGTGCGCGATTGAAGCCGGGAGCTTCAGAGAAAGCGGCCGAGAAAGCACCTGACACGCTGAAGGGGGCCGAAGGGGGCGTAGCAGGTGGATACCTGACAGATAAACATGTACTGTATGTATTTTTATAGCATGCCTTCATCAAACAAATTGCGGCAACACTGTTGTGTAAAAAACCCTTCAAAAACACCTGCATGCACATTCTCATTTATTAACGCACATCATGTACATAAAGAAATTTCAAGCACGTTAATATATTGCCGCCATTTTGATTTTCGTTTATCTCGATCATCGGTTACCTCGATGCTTTTTGGCGACCCCCTAGGACATTGACATAACCGGGTTCCACTGTATTATATGCTATAAGGTGTGTGGACTTTACTTTAATCTAAAAGGAAGTAAAATTTAGATCAAACCTAGGTCAATGGCATTCTTTTAAATTTACAATCACAGTGTAAAGAATGAAATGTGTATTTGTGAAGTCACACCTGCTACACATGAGTAGTAACCATTGTTTTACATTATGCAGGTGAAATTTCATTGAGGCATTTGAGGGGGAGAACCAGCCAGACACCATGTCTGCATCGCCTGCACAGGCTCCTTGGCACCTGCAAGGAGGGCTGGAAAACTTATTATAGGCAGCCTGTGTTTCTGGCAGGAGTGGGCCTGGCATTTCTCTATACCACGGTGCTGGGCTTTGACTGCATCACCACAGGTTATGCATATACTCAAGGCATCAGCGGATCCCTTCTCAGCTTTCTCATGGGCGTCTCAGCCATGGCTGGCCTGCTTGGTACAGTTCTGTTCACCAATCTCCGCAAAACCTATGGTCTGATCAAAACCGGCATGATCTCCAGCTGCTTGCATCTGTCCTGTCTGCTATTGTGCGTGTGTTCTGTGTTTGCTCCCGGCAGCCCTATGGACCTTAGCATGCTAAAAGAATCTAATGCTTCAGACTTGGGAGAGATGAATGGAGAAGGACACAGCAGACATGAGAACATGCTTCAGTGGGGCAACAACCAGCCCTGTTGCCTGACCGCTCCTCAATTCACTGGACCAACAATACTGTGCTGTTTGAAAATGCACCAGGAGGGCCTGCACCTGAGTCTTACATGTCCATCATTCTGTTGTTCCTAGGAGTCATCACAGCTCGAATTGGTGAGAAGAATGAATGCTTAGAGTATTTACCTTAAGCTCACACCTTAAACACTTAGAATTTGTAGTTGGTGTTGACCGTTGTTGATATTGATCAGATTATTTATAGTGGATACATACCACCAATGAAGATCATCAAAAAAAATTTACATTTATTTGATAAAGCAAGCAACAAAATTCAAGTGAAAATAAATAGTTACATTTCAGAAAAAAAGAGAGAGAGAAAAAAAAATGGAAATACGTATACAAAGGGTTGCACACCCTGCTATAATGGCGCATGGGACTGTGCTTAAATTTAGCGATGATCACACTCAAATTCAAATGAATTAATTATCATACATTTGTTACCAGTAATGTTATTCTGATTAACCCTAAATAAAGACCAGTTCTTCTCCAAGATTTTCTTGACATCATCTTGGTTTATTAAGACTGCTGAAGCCATAATCCTGAAAAAAAATGTGTAAATGTGTAAACACAATTCTAGAAATCCACAAAATCAGGTTAAAAAAACTAAAACAAAAGCAGACTCAAAGTCAATCTATATTACAAATGGGAAAAAAATCCCCAAAATCTTGAAAAGAACTCGAAAAATCTAAAACAAACTTCTTCTCTGTATAAAATATATTCAAAGCAAACTCTTCTCAGGAAATAGTAGAGTAACACAAAACACTCTTAAACAAGAACTTAAACAGGACCGCTTGTATTACGGTGGCCGAGAAGTGCAAAACACATTAAAAAAATCAGAAAACAATTTACCAAATTAGAAAACACACAAACAGACAAACAGGAAAAGGTAGGTATAGTTTGTGAATGGAAACTCACCGATAATTGGACAAGACACCTGTCATTCAAGATATACAGGAAGTGAAATATTATAACTTTGCTTCTTGTACATGTGTAAAGTTCTCAGTTTACATTAAACTATTTTTTATTTTGATTAGTGCACCTTTACATACAAGAAAAAAACAAAAGTAAACATTAGCAAGCAAGGAGAAACTGTTGTACTTCCTTTATATCTTGAATGACAGGTGTCTTGTCCAATGATCGGTAGGTATTCTATTTGCAAACTTCTCCTTTCGGCTTCTCCCATTAGGGCTCGCCACAGCTGTCTCCATATCTGCCTCTGTCAACCCACTACCTGCATGTCTTTCCTCACCACATCCATAAACCTGCTTTCTCTTTTTCTTCTTTCTGGTGGCTCCATCCTCAGCATTCTCCTACCGATATACCCCATGTCCCTCCTCTGCACATGTCCAAACTATCTCAATCTCGCCTCTTTCACCTTGTCTCCAAAATGTCCCACATGCGCTGTCCCTCTAATAAACTCATTTCTAATCCTGTCCATCGTCGTCACTCCCAGAGAAAACCTCAACATCTTCAGCTCTGCTACCTCCAGCTCCACTTCCTGTCTTTTAATCAATGCCACTGTATCTAAACCATAAAACATCACAGGTCTCACCACAGTCCTATAAACTTTCCCTTTCACTCTTGCAGATACCCTTCTATCACAAATCACTCCTGTCACTCTTCTACACCCACTCCACCCTGCCTGCACTCTTTTCTTCACTTCTCTAACACACTCTCTATTACTTTGCACTGTTGACCCCAGGTACCTGAACTCCTTCACCTTCTCCACCTCTTCTCCCTGCAACCGCATCACTCCACTCCCCTCCCTCTCATTCACACACATGTACTCTGTCTTACTCCTACTGACTTTCATTCCCTATTCTCTCCAGCGCATATCTCCACCTCTTCAGGCTCTTCTCAACCTGCTCCCTACTCTCACCACAAATTACAATATCATTCCATTTGCAAACTATACCTACCTTTTCCGGTTTGTCTGAACTGTTGCACGAAAACACATTAACAAATGCGAAAACTCGACAATTCAGACAAACCGGAAAAGGTAGGTATAAGTTTGTGAATGGAAACTTACCGATCATTGGTCAAGACACCAGTCATTCAGGATAAACAGGAAGACTTTTTTTTTTTTTTTTTATTAAGCAATTAAACATATACAAACAACGGGGCAATAACAAGTACAATTTACATTACAATACACAGAACAGGTGCCTGAAAATACAAATATATACACATATATTTAGGGGAAAGGGGTAAATAAAATATTATATTTTAAATATAATAATAATAATAATAATAATACAATTAAATTAAAAATATAAAAAATTAACAGGGCTATGGTTTATTCTGTAAATCATATTGTTCTATAAAGAACAAAAGATTCATTGCATTTTTCTTTTTAATCACTTTAAGGGCATTTATGAAAGAAATAAACTCATTATAAAATATAAAAAACGTTGGTTTCACTTTCAAGTATTTCGATTTGTGTATATAAAATCTTCCCATTAGAAATATATTATTAACAAGAAAGTCGTCTTTGTTATTGTTCTTTACAAGTCCAAAGATAATGTCCTTCACAGTGAAATTTCTTAGATGGGAAACTTTTGGGTAAAGCCAGTTATGGATATCAGACCATAAAGCATCTGAAGTAACAGTCTGCAGCAGGAGAAAGTTGGAACGTATGTGTAAAAGTGTACAAACTAATCTTTATGTCATGATATACTGCATCATCTCCAACATCACTGCATATGAATGTCTTTCCCCAAAGTAGATTTAAATTAATTAAAGTTTCTCCTTGCTTGCCAATGTTTACTCATTACTTATTTTCTTATATTTAAATGTGCACTAATCGAAATAAAAAAAATAGTTTAAAGTAAACGGAGAACTTTACACATGTACAAGAAACAAAGTTATAATATTTCATACTTCCTGCGTTTCTTGAATGACAGGAGTCTCGTCCAATGATCGGTAAGTTTCCATTCACAAACTATACCTACCTTTTCCGGTTTGTCTGAATTGTCGTTGTGTTTTCGGATTTATTCATGTGTATTTGGATTTGTTATTTTGTTTTTGCATGTTATTTTGTTTTTGCATTTGTTATTTTGTTTTCGGATTTGTAAGTGTTTTCTAATTTGTTAATTTGTTTTCGGATTTGTTAATGTGTTTAGCACTGCAGACAGTGAAACAAAACCACATAACCAACAACCAAGCAAAGAAATTACACAAAGCGGGGGAAATACACACAGGAGTTGGCTAATGGGGGACACAGGCGACATCTGGTGTTTGAACAATGGAAATGCAAGGAAAAAACATTAACAAAAAGGATCAAACCTAAAAGCCCCTCAAATCCTAACAAAATAATGGGGCATCACAATGACAGCGCCAAGAGCAGGATGTCCCTTGAAAATTGACAAAATATCAAGATAAAAATCAGACAGGATGCTTATAGCCATATTTGAATATTTGCAGGAATATTTGGAAAAACTGGTCACTTTCTGCATACGACAATAGTATTCCATATAATTTAGATGTGTGCTATGGGGTAAGGCAGAGAGACAGATTTACATAAAATAAAAAATCTATACAGCAATTTATTTATTGCTAAAAAATATTTTTGCTCTGGTAAAGTCTGATCTCATCAGACCAGGAAAAAAATCACTTTTGTCTTGTTGTGATTGGTCAACAAATGTTGGTTATGGAATGAGTAAGAATAAATCAGATGCACTCAGTTAATTAAACTGCTACAACACTTTTCTTTACTATGCCACTTACTCTTATTTTTATAGGTCTGTGGTCATTTGACCTGACAGTAACTCAGCTGCTGCAGGAAAACATCTGTGAGTCTGAGCGTGGCATTGTAAATGGAGTCCAGAGCTCCCTGAACTACATGATGGATCTCCTACACTTCCTCATGGTGATCTCTGCACCGCAGCCACAACACTTTGGTATTTTCGTCATCATCTCTGTGTTGTTCATTACTGCAGGCCACATCATGTACTTCGTGTATGCCTGGAAGGCTAAAAGAAAACAAAGCCTCAATGCTTAATCCTCACTTGTGTATGATTTAAAGATAAAGTCTCTGAAACTGATGTGTGTCACTCATGCTGTGTCAATTCACTTCGCTCTGGATATCTCCATATGCAGCTGCCTGTCTTCGCACTATTTAGAGGTGTTCAGCCTTAGCACTTGCAGCTTTGGTGTCTCAAAAGAGGAAACAGTACCACCTCCTGGATGCTGATGGAAAAATCCAGAAAAATCCCCGAATTCCACACCTGTTAAACAACATATACACAATAAACAAAGGTCATAAAATTTCCTACCAGTTTTTTCTATCATTCATGTTTTATTCTGGTAAAGCAGGTTTTGTATGCCTCTGTGAAAAAAACTGTATTTATCCAACAATCCACTCATCTCACTTCATGTGATGTATATATATATTTATATATCTCTACATCTTATTTATCTGCCTTCTTTCTTATTATATTTTTCTTTAAATTTTGTTATTATATTTATATTTTTTATTCTCCTTTTTTACCCTATTTTATTCCCTCATGCCGGACCGTCGTCAAAAGCATTTCACTGCATGTCGTACCCTGTATGTATGTGTTTGTGACAAATAAAATTTGATTTGATTTGATTTGATTTGATTTCTTAGAAGTTCTGAAGGCTAAACCTTACCAACACACAACTCTTGTATTTATCACACATACTTTGCAGTGTTTGCTCGGTTCTTTTGTGTGTCATTTTATGGATGCTCCATGTACAGTGCATCCCGAAATATTCACAGCGCTTCACTTTTTTTGTCTTGTTTTTTTAGTTGTTTCAGCCATATTCCAAAATGGATTAATTATTTCCTTTAAAATTCTACAAACAATAACCCATAATGACAACATGAAAAACTTTTGTCTAAAACCTTTGCAAAAAATTTATTAAAAATAAAAAACGAAAAAAATTTAAATAAATAAATAAATAAATAAAATTTCACATGAACATACTGTAAGTATTCACAGTCTTTGTCATGATACTCAAAATTTGAGCTAAGGTGCATCCTGTTTCCATTAATCATCCCAGTCAGGTTTGAGGGAAAGATGAATGCAGCAATGTACACAGACATCCTTGATGAAAAGCTGCTCCAGAGCGTTCTGGATATCAGACCTCGGCATTAAATCCATTTTCGAATAAAGCTGTAACATTACAAAATGTGGGAAAAAAGTGAAGCGCTGTGAATACTTTCTGGATGCACTGTACTACCCTAATTCCAAAAAAGCTGAGACACTGTAAAATACATTTTAAAACAGAATGCAATCATTTGCAAATCTCATATAACCATATTCTATTCACAATAAAACAAACCATATCAAATGTTTAAACTGAGAATATATTCATTTTGAGAAAAAAAATTAAGTAATTGTGAATTTGATATCTGCAACAGGTCATGTTTACCACTGTGTAGCATCATGTCTTCTGTCCGAATACATCTGGGAACTGAGGAGAACAGTTGCTGAAGTTTTAGGGGAGTAATTTTGTTCTATATTTGTCCTATACAAGATTCTCAAGTCATGCTATTGGAATAGATGTAGTATGCAGTCCTCTTTAATCCAGAGGACATGGTATCCATGTTTTCCAAAAAGAAATAAAAGACTTGACTCGTCTGACCACAGAAAAGTTTTCCACTTTGCCTTAATGAGCTTTGGCACAGGGAGGATGGCAGGGTTTCTGGATCATGTTTATGCATGCCTTCTTCTTAAAATGATAAAGCTTGAACCAGCATTTGGGGATGACACATTAAACTGTGTTCACAGCCAATGATTTCTGGAGGTGTTAATAAGCCCATGCAGTGAGTATCATTACATAATCACAGCTGTTATAAAGCAGCACTGCCTGAAAGCCTGAAGATCATGGGCATTGAAATAATGATTTTTGCTCTTGTCCCTTGTGCACAGAGTTTTCTCCAGATTCTTTAAAGCTTTTGATGATATAATGTAGTGTCAATTATGAGATATTTTGAAATTGTTCCATAATTTGTAGACAGAGCTTTCTTTACAGATTGGTGAAGCTCTGCCCATGTTTACTTCTGAGAGACTCTGTCTCTTTAAGATTTTCATTATTTTATTATTATAGATCATTATTTATACTCAATCATCTTGAGAAGTATTGCAACCATCAAATTCTAAATTACCTTATCATTTAATGGTTTTTCTCAGTTTAAACATTTCATATTTTCTATGTTGTATTGTGAGTAAAATATGGGTTTATGAGATTTTCAAATCGTTGCATTCTGTTTTTATTTCCATTTTACACAGTGTCCCAACTTTTTTTTTTGGAATTGGGGTTGTATACAGAGACACATTGTACATATGCACAATCATAAAACCCTGTTAAGAAAGGTTTAACTACTGTTTTTTTACTTATTAAAATTATATTCATTTTGTGATGCTTTGTCACATCGTAAGTGGCACCAATGTTTGACATTTCTTTTGACTATTATTATGAATGGCGTTTGATATGGAGTATTACTATTACACAGCCGCTTTTTTTTACCATTACAGACTCATTTAAGGTGATCCTGGATATGAAAAAAAAAATGAGTAAAATAAATTGAGACAAAATGATTTGTATGCCCTGATTGTATGCGAACAGCATGCGAGTGCCGAAACGCAGTCGCAGCGTGAATAATGGCGTCATTAAACAAATCACGTGACTTTACCTTTTTGAAGCTGGAGCCACGCCTATATTTACTTACACACGGGTGAGCCCCTCCCACTTCTCTGTCATTTAATACATAGGGACGATTCAACACACAGGGATCTGGGACAAGAAGTCAAACTATGGAGTATAAATTTAATATTTCAGGATTATTTTAAATAGCTTCCCGTTGAGATAAAGTAAATGGTTAGGTTTAGAACAGAGAACCTCACTGGGGGTCGGATTGAATTTTGATCAACTTGTTGCTGTGTGAATGGATGAGGACGTTATCGCCTGGAGGATCTTGGCTTAACAGTGAATATGGCGATGTTAGAGAAAAGCCCGGTGTCGGCCAAGAGTGACCTACTATACCTGCGCTGGAGTCAGGTAGTAAAAGAACAGCAAGCTCGGCTGAGTCCAGGCCAGGAGAACACACCTTTGCTGAACAAACCCACTGCGTTGTCTAGGAAAAAAAGCTCCGAGGTGGTAAGTGTGTTCGGAAACCTGTTTCTCCAAACATTATGCATGCAAACACCTCGGATCTGCACAAACCAAGCGCTACAGTTCCTCAACCTTCTCTGATGTTGCCTCAATGACACACTCAGTGAGAGAGATTTCGTCTCATCCACGTGACTCATTGTCCTCGTATTTTATGTAGTATCTGCTGTCGAAGACATTTAGATGCACATGCCTCTGAGTCAAAGTTACTAAACTAACTAGCAAATTTTAACACGCAACACCTTTACACAGCTTTCAGGGAAAAACCTCTACCTTAAAACACACGGAACATTTCTGCTGTGTTGAAATATCTGGAGTGTATTTTGCGATTCTGATGCGTTGCCAATCGATGCTGTGTTTCCGTTTTTTTAATGAGCGCCGCGCTGACGTCACGAGGCGGACATTGCTAGTTTAGGTACAAATGTGTTTAATACGAGACCAATTTGGAGCTTTGTTATACTTTTTTTCTTTTAACACTAACAAAAAAAACCATAGAGAGATTTTCTCACTGTTTCCCACCAACTGGTAACATTATAATAAAGTCTAGAAGTCTTTAATTAAATTGTATTTGTGTGGAGCTTTTAACAGTGGACATTGTGTCGAAGCAGCTTTACGGAGATAAAGAGCTTGTATAAAATAATGTATCAATTTAGTACCCTTTAAAAAAAAAACTTTTTAAGTTTATCTAATGAGAAAGCCAGTGGTGACTGTGGCAAGGAAAAACTCCCTAAAATGGTTTGAGGAGAAACCTTTAGAGGAACCAGACTCAAAAGGGAACCCATCATCTTCTGGGTTGCACCGAATGTCCATTCATTACAGGTCCATCATTGTTGAGGTGTACTGATCAGTGATAGATGCTTAAATAAAAACTGTTCATGCAACTGTTGATATTAATCACAGACCAAATGTATCCTCATGGTTCTTAAATTGCCCAGTAACTTCATGGAGCTTTACGCTCCTGATGTGGAACCATCCCCAGCTGCACAGAGTGGTCTCTATCCATTTGAAGAGATCTCCATTCACAGATAGGTAGATAGAAGAAGAGCAAAATAGTTAGACCTAAACCTATGGACACATTACAATGGTACTCACATGTGCTTGTTGAACACCCTATTCCAGATTTCTGTCCAGGCTTTGCCTTAATACATAGTAACAAAATAAATATACAACCTCCACTCTTCTGGGAATGCTTTCCACGAGGTTTTGGAGTTTGCTTGTGGGGATTTACTCATTTAGCCACAGGAGCTGATGTTCTGAGCAAGTAGGTCTGGCATTTATAACCATAAAGACTGTATAAGACTGTAGAAAGAACATTACTTATAATCTTATACTCCAGTACTTACCAGTGTTCTGTATTGTTGAAAGATTTATGTCACCCAAATGAGGATGTGTTCCCCTTTTGAGTCTGGGTTCTCTCAAGGTTTCTTCCTCATAACATCTAAGGGAGTTTTTCCTTGCCACAGTCGCAGGCTTGCTCATCAGGGATAAATGCACACCATTCACCTTGACTGTTGATTTCTGGAAGGCTGCTTTGAGACAATGTCTGTTGTGAAAAGCGCTATAGAAATAAACTTGATTTGACTTGACATTCCTGTTAATCCCAAAGGTGTACAGTGCGGATGTGGTCAGGGTCTGTGTAGGCCACTCAAGTTCTTTCACTTCAGTGTTGGCAAACCATGTCTTCATGACTACTACTAGCCTATTATCCAGGCTAAAACAAATTTGGGCCCCTTAGTTCAAATTAAAAGAAATTGTAATGCTAGTGCATACAAAGACATCTCATATAATTATGTACCACTTTAGGGCAACACTTGAGGAAATGCTCATATATGGGTCTGATGGACAGGTGCCCACATACTTTTGGCTGAACATTGAACAACACAGTTGTGCTAAGTAATGACAGAGAATCTGCTTATTTAGTTAGAGAACTAGGAGATGACAGCAGGATGATGTTGACTGCCAGTGAGAGTTTAAAAATATTGAAGCTTTAGGACTTTAGCATACACATGACAAGGTGAGAGAGTTGGACAGAGTGATATAACTAAATTGCTGCTCTCTTTAGGTAGCAATGACCCATTATGAGCAGGTATTCAATCATGTTTAGAAAAAAAGTTTAAAGTATGAAATGTAACTAAAAACTTCACTTTAAAGTTAGTGCAATTACGTTCATTTAGGGCAAATTTTTCTTTTTAACCAGTTGCTCTAAAAGGCTTGTTCAAAGAAAACTTTTGATAATTTACCTGTTGAATAAAAGTAGGCTAATTCACAATAACACATTTACCCTTCACCACCTGCACAGTGTTATTTATATCTGGTGTTTGTCCTGCACATATTACTTCTTTTTTTTTTGCTTCAGCTAAACCTCTGCATCTCCCTTACTAATCAATAATTCTTGCATGATGTTAATGCAAATGAGTGTTAAACGCAAGATAAGCACTAACATGTGCAGGGTAAAGTGTATATACTGTATTACCAAATCCAGGTACTAATCAATACGATAAGTACAACTACAACAAGTAGTTTGGTAGTTAATTATGAACTATGCAGTAAGAGATTAAATATCACTTGAAACAATGCTAGCAATGTAGTCATTAGTAATGAATTATGATACGTCCTTAACTCATGAAGCAGGACATAGTAACAGTGTTTGATTTTCTAATGAGTGTGTTAATATTTGATAAATATATCTCAGAAAATGGAATTACAACATGTACACAGAGTGATGTTTTTGTAATCACGATTGGTGATTTCCAGAAAGATCACTGACACAAAACTATTGCTAGGTAGGACATCTATTCTACTTGGCAAAATAAAACAAAATATAACATTTATATCGTAGTTACTGAAATGTTAAACTACGCAATTCTGCATGAGTTAATAGTTTCTCACTACGCATTTAAGACCTTATTAAGACACTGATGCGATTAGTGAGTAGTCCTTAGTTCATCTGTAATTATTGCTTAATTAAACATTGAAATACCAAACTGATATATTATTGAAATTGCATGCCCATTTGCATATGTGAATTTGAATTGAACTAGAGCTGAAGCAAAACCTGTTTGGTATCAATTCTAAGGCGATTGTTTTAACACTGTTGTGTAAGGTTTATTAATTCAGTATTGTATTAAGAATACGTGTATTACATAAATAGGCAACACCTAAAAGAAGAGTGAATGAATTATCGTGCATAACATTAGAGGTAGAGCAATTAGCGAACTCCTGATTCATTATCGTAAGTTATATTGCTTTAATAACTTATTTTTAACTACAGTGTATCAAAAAAGGCATGTACGGACAGAAAGTAAGGAATGTAAGTTTGACATGGTCAGCAAGATTAAGGGGTTTGTGGGTTAAGCATAGTTGTTTAATTGTTGTGAATTGTACTTTCTCTTGTGTAATTCATCATTTGACACAATTGTGAATGGCCTAGATAGTTAGGATAAGCTGGCTGTGTTGATAAGTAAACTACTGTATACAGCTGAGTTTTAAGCTTAGACACAGCAGACAGTGTATATTGTTCAAAGAGACAGAGCGCCATTGTTTACCGTGCGTTTAACCTCTGTTTCTCCTTGGCAGATTGCATCGGAAGAGCAGCCACCTGAAACCATCAGCTGTCTCGTCTCGGACACCACGCAACAGGTAAAGCAAACTGTTTTGTATGCACTTTGATTGTTTTTGGTCTTTGCATGACCTGAAATTCTGGTTGGCCTCCTCGGGTATGTCCGAATGCACATCAACAAGTTTGTACTAGACTTTGCTGTGTGTATCATGTTAATCAGCTGTGGTTTTTTTTTTTTTGTATAATCTGATGACTTGTGAATGTCTTCTACTTCAAGATGTGCATTTGTTTGGGTTCTTTTGCTGTCATCTGATAAAAACCACATGTTCAGGGAACGTTGTTGTCTGGTGCTCTACACATTTTTTTGTGTAAATATTCTTTCTCGTTGTTGTAGGTTTGTGTGCAAAATGTGTCTTGTGCTGGCCATGCACTCAGAAATGCTTTTTTATCTAATGGACAAGAAAACTGGAAGGCCCATGTGAAACTAGCCAGAATCATCAGGTAAGTTTATGCAAAGCTTAAATCTTAATCAGAATGTTTATCTTTATTAAAATAAGTTAGAGTTGATTATTTAATGAAATGTATATTATAATCTCAGTTAATATGCCGTAATAAAGTCGCTTTACATAGTTTTAATAATTATGATCCCCATCTACACTCTAAAGTAAAAAGTACTGTGAAACCTGAGCTTTTTAGCCATATCTGGTTCTTCCTCAAATTACTACCACAACGTTGGAGGCACACAATTGTATAGGATGTCATTGGATGCGATAGCATAAAATTTCCTTTTTACTTGAACTAGTAGACCCAAATCGGTTTCAGCATTACAATGCCCTTGGTCACAAAGCCAGCTTCATGAAGATATGGTTCGGAGTGGCCTTCTAAAGAGCTCCGACCTCAACTTTGTTGAACAGCTTTGAAATGATTTAAAATGCTAAAAGACCTCCTTAATCAGTACCATCAATACCTGACCTTAGTACCAGGCTTCCCCATAAATAAGGCCGGATCTCTAATTTTTGCTCCAAAAGACATGGTAGGGCTTACTTTTTGGGAATTACCATGTGGGAAATGGCCAGTCTGCAGTCCAGATCTTTCAACTATAGAAAACATTTGGCGCATCATAAAGAGGAAGATGCGACAAAGAAGACCTAAGACAGTTCAGCAAATAGAAGCCTGTATTAGACAAGAATGGGACAACATTCCTATTCCTAAACTTGAGCAACATGTCTTCTCAGTCCCCAGACGTTTGCAGACTGTTATAAAAAGAAGAGGATGCCACACAGTGGTAAACATGGCCTTGTCCCAACTTTTTTGAGATGTGTTGATGCCATGAATTTTGAAATCAACTTATTTTTCCCTTAAAATTATAAATTTTCTCAGTTTCAACATTTGATATGTCATCTATGATGTATTCTGAATAAAATATTGAAATTTAAAACTTCCACATCATTGCATTTTGTTTTTTTCACAATTTGTTCAGTGTCCCATCTTTTTTGGAATCGGGTTTGTAATTCAATACATCATCGTGTGTTGCAACAGACCTTTAGTACTACCGTAAATGCCAGCTAAAGATCTGAACTAGGGCTTATTTTCTGAGAAACATGGTAACACCCTTGTGGCACAAATCTCTACAACCACACTTCAAAACCTAGAGTAACATTTTTCCATAAGAGTGGAGGTTTTATGACAGTAAATGGAGACAGCAAATAGGATGGTTCAAAAGCACATGCAGTACAAATCTTATGCTCATGTTTACACAAATCTTTGTGCCTATAGTGTAAAACTATATTTACCACATATAGGAAATAATAGCTCATATTGGGGTTGATGGTTTTGTGATTATGATTTGACCTCTGACACTCAGGTTTTGGTTACCATGTGGTGTCTATTTGTTTTCTACAGGAGGTGTTTTATAGGACAGGAGCTGGTGCAGTGGCTGACAGAGCAGTGTGTGTTTGTCAAAAACAGAAATGCAGCTTCTAGAGTCTGGAATGTGTTGCTGGATCTCGGCATCCTGATTTCAGGTATATGCAGGAGACTTAACATATGCATACTTATTAGTAAATATAATATTCAAGGCAGTAGAAGATGGGTTCAAATGACATTGTTTTGGAACAGCAAGGTGGACTAGGTAGTTGGCTAACTATCCAGGACTGCCAATTGCCTAATTAGTAAAACATTGTATAATTTTTTATTAAGACCATTCATTGAAGCTACAAACTAAGATATTCAAAAATTAAAGCTAGTTATACTTGTCCACAGGAAGTCCACAACTCCATTCATTTTTTGAATGTAAAAGTGTCAAAACAATAGGTGTAAGGTAAATTCAGGTAATATGAGGCACATTAAGTAGCTTGTTTGCTTCCTTGTCTTAAAAAAAATAGTATAACTGGTCAGTATTTCCCAAGGTTTTAGAAACAGAAATGTCATGGGATACTGAGATATATTTCTTCTTAAATGGGTTAACAAAGGAAAATAATCAAAAATATAATACCTCAAGTCATCCAAGAGTTTCTCAGTAGACATATGCATTACCCAATCATACACACTGATAGATACTTGTAGTGAAAATATTGATAATAATAATAATGTTTATAAAAAAGTATCAGTTTTTACCATTGTGGTAAAACTTTTTAGAATGAGAGGGGATTGCATTATATATTATAAAGGCTTTTAAGTTCCCTTGATATGTTTCATGTACACACATTAACATTGACTAATAATGTGTGTAACAGTGGAAAGGCAGGCAGTTTTTGAAGACTCTGAAACGTTGTACCAGTTCTCCTTTGAGGAATGTGAAGCCCAAAGCTGTGAATTTCGAAATCAGATCCAGTGGCATAATGGAGTGAAACTTCTCTTAAGCATGGCTCCTGTGGCCACACCTAAACGGTAAGTACTACAAGAAATCTGTTTGATATTCTATAATATTATATTTCACATAAATTACAGTATATTATCTTTCAGTACAGAGGAATATGTGCAGATTTAATTACCTGATATTTATACTTGTGTAAGACATTAGAATTGGTGTCAGACCTCACACTTTAGGAGAGGAATGTATTAGAACCATTATATTATGTATTTGCACTTATTCATTTTTTAGGCTCATTTCAGAGTGTTTTTTGTGGTTTTTTACATATAGTCTGGCATAAATTAAATGTTGTCCTTCCCCACCCAACCATATTGCAATGTACCTGTACTGCTTTGTATGTCTGATGATTGTATTATATTATCACATTAACACAACAAAGACATAAGTAGCACTGAATGACTGTGGTTCTGTCCATATAGCTCCTAATTGTCATATTAATTTACATTAAGTGTCCCCAAAAAGTATGAAAACGCAGTGATCAACACCTTTGCGACTCAATTGCAGTTACAGCACTCACCAGCAGGTGTCTATACGTTATAGTTTTATGCATTTTCTTGATATTTATGCTGTTTATTCCCTCACAGTTCCTCTTGTATACTTTCATTTTACATACCGGCTGTTTACAGGAAGATTTCCTGTTGTTAAATAGATACTGGTATGAATTAAAGGCCTTTGTATGGACACGTGGTTTATTACTTGTAGCAGCCCATTTGAATGCTTCTCTTTTCAACCCACCGGATGTATAGGAGTTAACCTTAGATTCAGATAGTAGTGTCTCACTAATCATGTTTTTATTTCTCTTATATATTCCTTGATATATTCGATATACTGGAATGTAGTAGAGCTGGTTAACTGCTGCACAGACAGTACTGCATAATTTGACCTAAATTAATGTTTTAAGTACATGCTGTGGCTCTCTCTCTGTCTAGATAGTTTCCATTGCTGATTTAAATCCCAATACGGGTAGAAATAATTAGAGCACTACACAGATCCAGATAATGGCATTGCATTACATCCACAATGTGGAAAGGAATACACACAGATGTTGGCATTTATAGTTGCTCTAGCTATAATGCTGTTACATGATGGCTTATGCTTAATTGTTCAATTGTGTGTATATGTCTGCTACTGCAGGTGTGAGGGAGACCATGAGAGAAGTTCTCTTGCTTGTAGCCCAGTGGATGTTGTTCAAGTGAGAGCATTGGAGCACCTAACATCAAAGGTAAAGAAAAAACTCTTAATGTGTAAATCAGAACTGTGTTTATTCTTAAAATGTAAAATTTGAACTATTTCAGCTTATTATAGGGTATATGCATAGTTATTACATACTTTCTATTACGGCTGCTTTATCGGAATATCGGTGAAAACTAAACCCATTTAGTGCATTTAATTGCCATATTACATCAAAATACAAATACAGTGCATATAAAAATTCTCTCCGCAGTGGCAGCATGGAGTAAGTGATGGGGAAAATATTTGTTTAATTAAACTCAATTATTCTCACTCGTAATTATTTATTAAATCTCGCAAAATATCATCGTGGTTTTCTTGTCTTCGGAAAAGCTGCTTGAAATTTTCCACACACTAAATCCCTGTATTTATCGTCAGCTTTAAAAACGTGCTCCACTACCTACTCAACGTGGCCACTGCGGGGGACATTTTGACCGCACTGTATATAAATAAAAATATTAAAATCAATATCAAATTACTTAAAGAAAACACTGTACAGTGCTGTTACCTTATTTTTATGATTTAGATTGAAATTATTCCAATCTTTGGAAACTATCTGGCGTTTTCTTTGGCCTGAATCTTCTCCTAGGCCCTCGCTGTTTTCTCCACGTTCCTTCATTTTTTATTCTGCAACGTCTTCTGTGTTCCCTGTCCAGAGCGCTCCAGAGTTTAGAGGGTGGTGCGTCAGTAACAATGATCCGTGGGAAACATGGTGCTTTTTGTTTAGTTAAAGGACTAAACAAAGCGTCTATTAATTTTTGTAATCAAATTACTTGAGTACTTTCTATGATTTACCAGAACAACCAGAACACCATAAGCACTGTTCAGATGAATTACCATTTTTATACTATCTGACTAAAACTGCTGCATTACAGTACATGCTTATTCGTTCTTTAGTGGCTCCATGATTGAAGACACATGCACTTGTAGATCTTGTTGAATCTGAGAGACTAAGAGTGCACTGATAGAGAGAGAGAGTGTACTTTATAGATGCAATACTGTGCACACTTACTAATGTTGCACGACTGTTTTTTAAGGTGGGTTTTTATGCTTGAAATCACCTTGGCAACAGGCACAGACAACCTTGACTATCCATATATACAGTATATAGCGTGTTCAAAATGATAGTCATAACTTTAACTTAAATAGAAACGCTTAATATCTGAAACAGGAAACAGGTTTTGGTGTAGCATGTGACTTGGAACACGGAGATGCAGTGACTGATGGGGAAAAAACATCTTTATAAAATCTTTACACACATGCATTAATCAGATTTTTTAAACATAATAGCTCCTGGCTCTCTTGTGCTCTCCCTTTTACTACAGCATTCATTATTTAACAAAAACAGTGGACATTTTTGTTATCAGGGTGTCAGAGCTCTTCGGTCTTCCATAGGTGTGAGAATGCGTGTTAATATCTGTTAATGAAGCACTATAATGGAAAGCTTTCTAATTTTCTTGTGCTTAAGCTTTTAATAAGGCATACATTACAGAATTGTATTTGATTTTTTTTACATAGACTGTTAACTATTTAGAGTGATGAAACTAAAGCAAGTTGTTAAGCATTTTTTTTAAGTGAATTTTAAATGAATTCTAATAAAAAACAAGCAACCAGGTGGGTGATGCTAAAACAGTTAGATGTTTTAACTTCTACTGGTTTTTTGCTGTATGTCCTCCTGGGAAATATAGTTTTCATGGGCCACTAAGCAGAGTTTCACTTGCTTTCACTACTTGCCGTTACACACCTGGATTCACACTATTATTTTATAAAAAGAGCCCACTGTTGTAAACATGTATTATTTTCTCAATAGTGTAATAATAGATGAAATATTAAACAATAACACCCTTAGAGACTATTTTACTAAAAAGAATTGTACTTTTCTGCATATTGCTGACTCCTGGAAAAGTAAGTGCACATTTATATGAAGGACCACAGGCACATAAAATGTAATAGTAAATTCATTGTCTCTGGTGATAATCATATATTTGTGGTACAAAAGCCATCCCAATGACAAGCTATAATGCAGTGACTTATCAAATAGGTGGTAATTCCATTTTTTTTTGGCAATATACTTTTTAAACTTGCCCTTAAGTCTATCTTGACAGATTGGCTTTACAGATATCACTGGCCATCCTCATGAGAATGGAAAGAAAGAAACAGCAGAAACTTTTTAAAGGACATGTTTATCTTCAGGGTGTCTCAGTGGCACAGCAGGTAGTATTTCTGCCTCACAGCTCCAAGGTCTCCCATTGGTTTGAGCAAGTGTGTTTATATGTGTGAAAGGAGCTCTGCAATGGATTGGCGCAATCTGGTGCAAATTCTCCCGTCTTACATTTACATTTACATTTGTTGCATTTAGCAGACGCCCTTATCCAGAGCGACGTACAAAAGTGCTTTGAGTCTCTAGTAATGAATAAATCTACACTGGTACACAAGATTACAAACTTGATATATATATATATATATATATATATATATATATATATATATATATATATATATCTCTTGAATTATACAAACTTGGAAAGTGCTAATTTAAGTGTTTCAGGAAGAGGTAGGTCTTCAGTCGTCGCTTGAAGATAGTCAGGGACTCTGCTGTACGGACATCTAGGGGAAGTTCATTCCTCCACCTCGGTGCCAGAACAAAGAAGAGCCTTGAAGTGTACTTACCTCTCATTCTGAGAGAAGGTGGTACCAGTCCACCTTGCACTTCATGCTCATTGGATAGGCTCCAGATTCACGTGGGTCCAAATAAAAGTGGTTATTGAAGAAAAATGAATATTTTTCTCCAGTACTGATAAGTCCTTGCTCCATTTTCAGTAATCTGTAATTCAGTAATATTTAGTAATATTATACTTCAAGGCTCTTCTCTGTTCTGGCACCGCGGTGGTGGAATGAACTTCCCCTAGATGTCCGAACAGCGGAGTCCCTGGATATCTTTAAACTACATTTGAAGACACACCTCTTCCTGAAACACTTAAATTAGCACTTTCCAAGTTTGCTCTGTAAAAATCAAGAGTTGTAGGCTGATTTATCTTAAGTTGGTAATCTAGTGTACCAGTGTAGATTTATTCATGGCTAGAGACTCAAAGCACTTTTGTACGTCGCTCTGGACAAGGGAGTCTGCTAAATGCCGCAAATGTAAATATAATCCTTCAGTTATCCTGGGAACAGTACATGCTGGATTAGAAAACAGGCTGAATAAGGTACCGGTCCAATGCTGAGCTTTGTGCACACTAATTTACTGTGCTAGTGTAACCAGTTCCCCTACTTGAATGTTTATTTGGGAGTTGGAACCTGACCTGGAAAACCAAAAGAAAAACCCACACAGACAGGGCCTAACAGGGATCTTCATGCCGACAGCAACACAGACAAGTTTAGATATGAACCAAGAACAATGCAATACCTGCATTGTCATGCACTTAAAATTCTTACTTTTCATAAACATGTGCTCCTGTAACTTAGCCAAAAATATACCACATTAGTTGGTAGCCGTTATTATTTATTATATAGTGATTTATAAGCATTGGATTCAACCTAATGTTTGGTGGTCTTGTCATTCAAATGTGCATGCAGTGATGTTTTAGCTGCTGTACTATGTGAATCATACATGTAATGTAGCTACAAGAGCTGTGAACTCCCTGTGTAAGAAATTACAACACAAGCGGTAGGCAAAGACTGTTGGATTTATTCAATTAAGGCTATGAACACTTAAGAGATAAGCACACAGCAGTGACCTCACTTAATCACAGACCTACAGTTGTTATTGTTATTACAACAATCTGTCATTCACTTCTTTGCCACAGCAAGTTTGTATGTGCCTAAATGCAAAGCGGCCACTCTCACAGTAGGCTACACCTCCTGCAAGACTCCATCTCTTTCTGTATCTTGGCCAGGCAGCAGAAACTGATTATCTACATGATCTGATGTTTTAAAATGATATGCCCTAAATACTCACACTGTAATGAATTTGGTCTGGCAGTCTGGCTAAGCTCTCTAAGCTTGCTTGGGGTGAATAATGTCAGACATGTGCTGTACATGATGCTGGAGGCTCCTCGGCTAAATGTTTCATTTTAACAGGTGCAGAATGAACTGACAGCAGCACTGGCCCGAAAAGGAAGTTACAAATCAAGTAAGGAATCATTTACATTTTAAACAAAAGGATTAACTATATGTTTTTTTATGTTCTTGTAGTTTATTGTTACTGCCACGAAGTAGAATTAATTCTTTTTTTTTTTTTTTTTACAGGGATTAGGGACGCTCTCCCAGAACACTCTGTTGAACTCCAACCCTGCCCATTGTCTTCCACTGAGCAAAAGGTACAAATACAAATCAGGCTATTAGTGTGACTATGTAAATATGTGTTAATATATATGTGTATTCTCCTACTTCACTTTTTAGAAATCGATAGCAAAAGCAATGTCAATGTTAGATGTTAGATGTTGGTACAAAAGAATGAGGTCATACATAATGATTTCTATTGTAAATACACCCAGACTTTTTAATTAAGAAGCTCTAAATAAAATTATCTTAAATAGATTTCGATTTCAAAAATTACATTTGTTTTAGAAACCCAGGCCTTCAGCAAAATCAGTCTAGTATGTCCAAGCTTATGTATGTTCATGTGCCATATATAGTAGTAATAAGTATATTTTACTATTTAGTATAGCATTTACTTTAAAGTGTATAATCAATGTGTCTTGAAAAGAACAAGTTGCTTGAGTTTTTAAGCTCATCAGAAATAAAATACACCTCTCTATCTTTCACACACATCAGGGTAAGCAAGACTTTCAAGTATTTCCCTTTTGCCACTTGATATTGTTCATTGTTGTCTATATTCAGACAGACAAAGTGTATCAGATAGACAAAGTGTCCAGGAATGTCAAGTGTTTCATTTATGTTTAACAATTCAGCCCAGTATGAGGTTAAACTCCTTTATATAGGCTGGAGTGATTGTATTTCTTTTTTTTTGTGACTAGTACAAATTCCTCTGTGGTTCCCTCATACTAAACGATGAGGTCATAAGTGTTACATCCTTGAAGCCTACTGGTCATAGGGGTATGTGTGGGTGGGGGAATATGCACAGGTGTGTATGCTAATGGAGCGGCACTGTTTAAGGGAGCAAAATACTGTATAGATTATAGACTGTAATACCTCTACCATCCTCACAATTCTTTAACTTTTGCAGCTGATTCTTGTATTGAGACATATAATATTTGACTGTAAACAGGTCAAGGATCCAATGTAGCCATGTGACCCCACATGTCATCTTTGATTAATAAACACTATTTTGGTGTGTTTCTCTGAAAGTTTATTCTTTTCATATATATTTAGATGATTCTGTAAGCCAGGAAAAATATGATATAGTGTATATGACCACTGACCTGCTATTCTCTGCATTTTTCTACACCTTTTTGCCTTTTACAATTACATAGTAACATACCCTACTAAAGTCAATGCTGGTCAGTTTCCCAATTTCAGGACATTGTTAAACTTCCTATTCATGACTGGAGCCACTGGCAGATGTTTCCTGGCCACCCCCACTCTTGTTTTTTGAATAAGAGAGAGAGGGAGACTAAAGGAAAAACAAATGCAGGTTCTCTCTTATTGAACATCTAGAGAGAGTCTCCTATAGCTGTATAAGATGTTGCATGTGACTCCCTGCACTGGATTATAGAAACCAGAACTCTGTCTTATTTAAAAAAAAAAAAAAACAAAAAGGAAGCAGTTTTCTGGATTGATACACTGCATGTGCTGAACCTCAATGGCATGGGACTGTGGTCTGAGATATGTGTTCTCTGTATCTCCTGCACTTCAGCAGGGCCAGGGGCCTGGATTACGCAACAGAGAGGACATGAGTCGCATGGAAATAGTTCAGAGACTGGCCAAGGATGGATGCCGGCTCCTCCATAGCCCGCTTAAACCCACTGAACGACCAGCTGAGGTGAGTGAGTGGATATACACACACCTTACAGATGCATTTTGACATCAACGTCCGCTGTAAATGGAGTTTAATGTTTAATAGTACTTATTGTATAAAAACAATAACAATAATATTGCTTTCTTGCCTGCATCCTGAAATATACAGTACATTTCAGGATGCAGGTATATATGAATTATTAGAAGTTCAGTTTGGAATTTTTCATTATCAGAAAACATTCAGAAATAGTTCTTATTTAAGAAATACACCTTGTGATTTTCATTTACATGTTTTTCTTTTTTACAAAGTTTTTTTTTTTTCCGTGGACTTTGTGAGCTCAAAGTTCATTATCACATGCTTCTTTCTGATTGGACAATTTTATTGGGCTCCCACCTCATCATTTCTTGTCAAAATTCGCCCTAACTGCCACAAAGACTGGATCAAACAAGTCTACCTACTAATATACCCAGGCTTCAAATAGTTTTTTGCCGACCTTTCCTTTGTAGAGATTTATTGCGCACCCTGGCAGAAGCAAAGAGACTTGTTACAAAACATGTAAAAAATAATACACACTAGTGTTAACACGTTTCTGTTTTTGCACTGCCACCTGAATCTGATTCAAATATGTATCGCACAAATGATCTAACTTGTTTAAAATATTTTCATTGGCTGTATTAGTTCGATCTTAATTTTATGTATATTCTAGACATACACATCATATTCAACATAATTAACAAGCTTTGCTTTAATATATAAAAAAAAGTGCTTTTATAATGCAATGTTAACTTAAAGATGGACATATACAGTATGTTGCATAGCAAGAAACAGAGTATTCTTTATTCTATTTAAAATCCATAATTTACCTTAATAAATCCTATTGAACCAGATAAAGTGCATGTTCTTTTATTCAAATATGTTGTCTTTGGTTATAACATGACATTGCACTGGTGTTGATGGCTATAGTCAAGTACACAGAAATGTGAATGCACTCTGCTCTTTTGATTTATACTCCCACTTTAAGAGTGCATACCATTCATACTGAATACAGTCCTGGGGTATCTCTGCTTTTACTCAGACATCAACAGCTAACATGGCTGTAAAGTCTGGGATTAAACAGATGTCAAGGTTTAATCTTGTCTGCACAGAAGTTGACCTTTGTGTGCTTCTCAGCTCTCACTTCACACTGGCATGCAGCACATCATTTATTTCTTATAGGCACAGTATTTTAGTTTTGACAGGTGTGAAATATGATTTAACATGAATCAACTCTATTGATTGCAACCTTCACTCCATGAATTGATTGTTTATGAAAAAAGATGATGGCAGACACAGAACATACTTATATTTGACCACCAGATTTCCAGAAGCTTGGGTTTGGAGGCTTTTCCAAACAGTAATACAAAACGGTATGGATTAATATTGACTTTCTGTTTTTATTGATTTATTATTTTTACATTTGTATAATAATATAGCAAGACATTTGATGGCAGAGCTATTAGTTATTTGTTTAATATTGTAAGAGAAATAGAAAGAAAGGTGAAATTCTTTCTTAGCATATCCCAGCAAGGTTTGGAAGCTGAGGTCAGAGTGCAGGCTCAGCCATTTCACAGTGCTCCTAGAACACAGAGGTTAAGGGCCCAAAGGGTGGTAGATTGGTGATATCGGGGCTTAAACCCCAGACCTTTCGGATCAGTAACCCATTGCCTTAACCACTGAGCTACCACCTAAACCATAGACATGGAAGTGTACATTTTAATGTCTTTACTGCTGATCACAGTGGGGAAGTGAAATATGTAATAATGCTTAGCTACTGCATAACATGGTTCAAATAGTTTACATGTTTCTTCCTTTTAAGAGAGCAGAAAGCAGACATTATAAATCAGTCTAATCCAAACTGACTAGACAAGAGAAAGAGCCATAGACCATAACATATCAAACTAGTCATAGTTATGCAATAAGGTATTAATCTTCTGCATTAGCTTCCATGTAGTCGTGGTGTACATGACCCCATCATTCCATCTGACAGCTTCAATGATGAAGCAAAATAAGACCAATGGAGATGTAAGTGCTTCCCAAGAGGCTCAGTACAGAGATGACCTCTGTGGTCTTTTCTATTGATCTTTCTCTGAATTGATCTTTTAGAATATTTCAGATGTCACAGGGTTTAATTTACACTAATGTTACACTAATAACACGCTCTGTGAATGATTAGTTCGAGTAACTTCTAAATTATAGGCATGTTTTGTGAAAACAGACAAAAAATGTAACAATGAAACATATTTTATAATTATATTTCATTTCTATATTTTGTAACCCTGTCTGCCTGATTTGATCTCGAATTATTCTTTTTTTGAAAAACACTTGAATCCTCCTGCTGGAACCTGGGAAGTGGGCTAACAAACGTCTAGAGCTATCCTGATATTATTACTAGAAAAGTACAAAAGTCCCAAACCGTTTCGTTGTATCTTCTTTCCATCTTAAGTTTGAATTTTGATTGTGCCACCACCATCAATCAGAGCGAAACTAGCCAATCATTGTCATCTGTGAGCTTGTGTATATGGAAGGGTGGCAGATAACACTTTTCTCATAATGTGTTACACTGGATCAGCAGTTTGACAAGTTGCTGGGTGGCTGGTTTCACATTTCGTGGTGGAAGCAGGTTTAAGCCTTTAAGAGTCCATGAAAACAATTACAGAATTCTTGAAAAGTGCCCTGTTATCTAATCAACTATTTTTCTAATGCCAAAATGCGTTGAGCTGTGGGCTTGTGGAGTTGTCCTACACTGTTTTCTTTAATAGTGTTACTGTCCTGAGTAAAATCTCACAGTGATCAGAGTGCCTATAGACAGCAGTGTTTGTCTGTGACAGCTTTAATGGAGTTTGTTTGGCGGGGAGAAGCTGATTGCTCCAATAACAGCCACTTTAGTGGGTTAGTTGCAGCTGCAAAATTTGCAGCTGATGGACTAGATGCAAGTACTTCTCATCAATACTTTGTGTGTGTGTGTGTGTGTGTGTGTGTGTGTGTGTGTGTGTGTGTGTTAGCGTGTATAAATAAGCAGACAGACAGGCTGGAAGAGCATGCACTTTTCTGCCCTAATTGCCAATTGCACTGAAGACCTTAATCACACCTACACACACATACACACACATACACACACACACACACACACACACACAAGCTGACTGAAGGGCATCTATGGTTCATGAGCAGTATGCATGAAACAAGAAAAGAACACATTAAAATGTAAATACACACACACACACACACACACACACACACACACACACACACACACACACACAGGTGCATCAATGATTCTCAGCTTTAACAATGAGCCTGATCATTTAATTAAGTAAGAAATAAATGCCTCTTTGTCCCCACTATCAGTACTACAATGACACACACAGCTGAATAATATTTCTAGTGCAGTAGTACAACAAACCAGTTTATGTGCTGATGTGCTGCACAAAGCAGTTCTCTTCACCACACAGGTTAGAATTTTGATATAAACAGTCCTCTCCCTGCTATATAAACATCCTCAAACACACAGGACAAGGCTAGGAGCTGAATATATTACTGACAATGCCCCAAGGCGCAATGCACATATAACCACCTCCTAGCAATCTCTTTAGCTTAAAGCACACCAGAGAAAAAATTGTAAATCATCCCATATTTGTCTGGGCCATTCTTTTTTTTGCTGGATATCTGCAATATGTATGTATATACATGATTAGGTGAGGATAAATAGATAAAAAGTTATAAATGGGCACATAAGCATGTGTGTGTGATGGATTATGCGAGTGTGTAAGATTGATACCACCCAAGTGGTAAGGTGGCAGAGTTATAGCAGGACCCATACCCCTCCTGATTCCTTTGTTCCAAGGGCAACGCCTCTGATAAATGCACACTTACAATTACACACACACACACACACACACACACACACACACACACACACACACGTGCACACACTCAGACACACGTGCACACACTCAGACACACAAACATGCACACAGCTCAGAAAACTACACAATGCATGACACTACAAACTACAGTAGCCAGACTACAGAAATTATTTGTCACCTTTGTTAATGAACTATGCATACACTTTTGTATGAATATAAATGTGGAGGTCTGCATTGTATTGGCGGATGATTCAATAAAAGGCTGTTGGATGCGGCTGGTGTAATTTGGGGATTCAGAGGAGGGTCTATATTGATGGAAATTAGGAGGAAATGGAATCTCCTTGGTGATACACTCCACCTCTCTCTCTCTCTTCCTGTCTTTATCTCTCTCTTTTTCTTTCTCTCTCTTTTCTCTCTCTCTCTCTCTCTCTCTCTCTCTCTCTCTCTCTCTCTCAGCCCCTCGGTGACGCAGCAGTCCGTGTGTGTGTGAGAGAACGGAGTCGAGAGATGCTGCTGCTTCAGAGGACTACGTCAGAGCAAGCACCCTCCTCGTCCTCCCCCTCCTCTCTTGCCAGGAGGTGAGCTGCATGATCGCACACACACATACACGCACATGGGTGCGTACAGGCTCGTGAGTCCACACACTTTTTCTCTCTCGCAACCTCTCCCTTTTCTCTTTCTCTCGTTTTCCCTCGCATCACTCTTTCAGTCTTTTCCATTCCCTTCTCTCTCAAGCTCTTTCTTTCTCTCTCTCTTTTCAAACAAAAACCCATTCGGTTAGTATGTGCTGCATTTGTACTGGCACTCTCATAGCAAGCTCTTCCCACTGAAGTTGGTCAAGGCTTGCAGCTTGTCCTCAGAACTCAACGGGCACTCCTGGAGCCCCTGAGTCAATGTGGTAGGTACGTGCCTACGCTAGCATGGGCAGCAAGCGTCTGCTGGAGGGCAGGGTGATGCTGGCAGCGCTGGTAGAGCAGGAGGAAGATGAGAATGAAGACGGTGGCTCGGACAGTAGCAGCGGTGACCGGGTGACGATACCTACCTTCGATGTTCCATACTTCCGTTACATCGACGAGGATGGCACGGAGGAGGAGGAGTGGTGCAGCAGCAGCCGTTCACTGTCTTCCATCGAGGAGGAAGACTCTAGTGACTCGTCTCTGTCTCACAGGTACGCCAGTGTGCCCGCCAGCCCCGAGAAGGTTCTGGAGCACCTGCTGAGCCACCTATCGCTGGAAGAGGACAGGGGAGCCCTCAGGCAAGACAGACAGGTAGGCTCTCATCACACACACACGTTACCCTAGAGAGGCCAGTTGGAACATTTCGCTTAGCTTCAACTGCACTAAGTTTACTTTTGCTTAGTTTACAAATGAGGAGTGTGCCATAAAATGTCAACAGAGCAAGGTTTGTACCTGCTTCATGACTTAAGCATATCTCTAGGCAGAGTTGTGTCTCCCATGTTCAGTTAAAAGACAAGCAGATGTTTATGTGCTGCACTACTGAGGCTAGCTCATTATTTTATTTGTTATTATTTACTGTAAAGCATAACATTTTATGTAGCGGTGGTGTAACTATTACAGCAAAAATGTCCTATGTCAGAATTTACTGACAGCTCTAGGGAGTTTAAAGGGTTAAACTGAACATTGCACTATTAACAGGAAATCCTCTGTAAATGACCGTAATGACTGGACGTCTGTCTGAAAGGAGGAGCTGGCTTCTGCTGGAACCAGCTCTATAACGCTGGATTTCACTTATATTTTTATCAAATAATCTTTTAACATATCTGATCATTTTTTCCTGCACATTTAAGTAACAACAAAACGTTTTTCTTAAATATAGTTTTAATTCATTTATTTTTCTTCCTCTTTTTTTTCTTCTTTTTTTAATATTAGTGTTATTATTATTAATATTATTATTACATTCCAAGCTGCTTTAATGTTAGAAATATTTTTGGTGATCGTACCGATGAAGTTGTCCATATCTTTCCTTCAGCAGAGGTGAGGGACAGAGTTAGGGACTGAAACACAAGCCATATTTGGCTCAGATCTTTTGTGATTTAGGAGCACAGATCTTAAGAAATCGTCTTTTCTATAACGATATCCAAAAAATACAGCACACGTTTGAAAATCAGGGTAAAGGCATCATTAGAAAACTAGCATAAACATCAGCTACCGATGACTTGATTATTGTCCCTTAATCACTTTTTCCTAATATGAAAAGATAATTCATATTGTCTTTCTGTTAAGATACATGATATGGACAAATCCATTGACTTGAAATATATTTGTTTGATCAAAATATGATGAAATAACAAAAAAAAAAAAAAAATAACTATCAACTGAATGATTAAAAATAATAAAAACACATTTACCAAAAAAGCATAAAGGATCTTAAAGGCGGTCTTAAAGGGATGGTTGTAGTTCTTAAAGAAAATATAAAGATATGTTCCTGCTTTCAAAAATAAACCACTTCCAGTTTTATAAAACATAAAATCCTGAAAAAATGTTCCCTAGTTCAGAAAGTCACCAGATTTTGAGAGAAAGCCAGTTATAAATCATATCATACTCGTCATGACACAAGCTTAGTGTTAATTAAACAGTTTGTAACACCCTCTGTTTTTGTTTATAAGCTGAAGTTGTTAATTGAGGTCACTGTCCTGATTGTTGTGGGTGTATATGGGTGCGTGTGTTCTTTGCTGTCTGCACCAGGTTTTGTTTGTCTCAGTTAAAGAGCCTATCTTCAGGGCCTGAAGAATAAATGCATACTGGAAGCATGAATTGTATGTTCATGTTTTATGGTGTGCTTTCAGCGCTCTTGGATATCGACCTGCCGAAGTTAATGAAAAATGTGGCAAGACAGAAAGAAGAGTTTGTGTGTGGCCATGTGTGTCAGTTCTGCTGATCGCCTTGTTCTCCTGTGGTAATGTTTAATCTAACAGTATTGATCCTGGAACTCTCTTGAGGAACCCGGTTACCATGTAGTTTAAACTCTATACATGGGCTCAGCAGAACTGAGGAACATATGTCATGTGTGGATGCTTAATACGAAGGTGTAAGCTGTTCATTCTGTCGTTGTCAGTTGCTGCCCCAGATATTGTTTGTCATCCCAAAACACCAAAACGATTATTTTATATTCTCATATCTAATTAGTCAGAAGTGCTGACAGTCGTGGCATATTTAGGATAAACCACATAAATATTGATGTTATGATTTCTATAGTAGAACTGTACACAGGGATTTTTATGGCCTACGTTTTTATGCTGTTAAACAGACTAAGTTGTAGATATAGTGAAGTTTTTTGTGACAAGACGCTTATGTTACACTTTTGTGAGTCTCCAGTGTCAGTGCTTTGTAAACAGTTAGGTTCGGAAATACGACAAACTGTGTTTGATTGTTGTTAAGTTAATCTTGTTAACTTTAGGAGAGAGAAAAAGAGGCAGGTTACAGGATTATTGTTTATTGCTGCTGTAACTGGATGATACGTTCTCTCCTGTTTTGCACAACATTGAATGTTGCTATAAACAGATAAAACCATTTAATATTCCTAAGTGATCATAGGTAAGTTGCTGTGGTGTTTGAGGAATAAACTATTTCAGTATGCGCTCGTATTGGAAAATGATCATCTTGTGTAAACATGGTGTAAATGTATTACTCCACCTTGTTGTTAATTCATTTTCCTAAACAACATGACTGTTCATTTTTTATATTATTGCACAGGATTATACAGTTGGATTTTCAGCCTTGGTTCTCTCTGTTTAATGTAGAAAGGATGAGCTCACTTTAGCTTATATGGGTGTGCTAGACTCAGCATCAGGTCAGCTAAATGAGTGTTAACCTGATTAAAGCCATTGATGGCTAATCGCTGTTGTATTCTCTCTCTCTCTCTCTCTCTCTCTCTCTCTCTCTCTCTCTCTCTCTCTCTCTCACACACACACTTTCTTTTCTCTCAAATTGAGTCTCTGTGGCTGTAGCTTTCTCTGTTAAAGTGCTTTATGGCTGCAGATGATTCAGCCTTGACTGCTCTTACAGGAACTATATCACTTTCACCTTCATGATAAAATAGCCAAATGTTGCCAGATTAGCCTAATCATATCATGCTCTTATTATATGTGGTTGTGTACGGTATGCTGTGTGTTTGTGTATATTGTATGCATAAGGTTGTGTATGTGTATTAGATTAAAATGTACCACATCATTAGAAGGTTACTTTTTTCCCTTTTATTTATTTATAACCGAGTCTCAGTGTTGCTAGGCTGTGTGTGGGAGAAAGACTGATGTAATTTATGAATAGTCAGAAGAACTGATTCTGCTGCTCCCCCTAATAAGTTCTGAGTGTTGGCTATTGAAGGTGTAGAGAGACAGGATTGTTCAGTATTGTGCTATTATGCGGTGCATGATTGTCATTCTTGTGTGCTTGCACAGGAATATTGATTTCACGCAGCTGAGGATGTGCTTTAGAAAATTGTCCGGCTCACATGCTGTCATTGTTTGTGCTTACAGGCAAACTGGATTGTGTTGAAAGGAATATGCTGGATAAAGTACATAGGCAAGGTTTGCTGGCATTGATTGGGGTGTAGTGGAGCGATTGGTCATCTTTATGAATCACATCCTGCAATCATAATGTTCATGTTATGCCAGAGTCAGCATTACAACACAACAGCATACATTTCTTAACTTTTAAAATATGAAATTTTAAAGATTAAACTACATTAAAAAATGTTTAATGCCATTTTTATTGATTGTGCTTGTATATACACTCCGTCCACTGTAATGAAAATTGCTGGACATTAAAAAAGTTATCCAGTCAGCAAATCATACAAACTTCATTCATATTCAGGCCAAGAGATTTAGTTAATGTTCACACAAAATATAGGAATGAAGAATAAGTGTGATCTCTGTGTCTTTTGGTATTGGGTGTTATTTCAGAAATTACCGATCTCCTGGGATTTCACACTAAGATATACAGAAATGGGTGTAAAATACAAACACTGAGTGAGTGACAGTTCTGTAAATGGAAGCACTATGTTGATAAGAGAAGTCAGATTGGTTTGACCTGCCAGAACTCCTACAGAAGCTCATATAATCTCTTTTGTTAACAATGCCTGCTTAAAAAACCTGACTGGCCACAAAGCCAATATACTTGGAAAAAAAACATATGTTTAAATCATATTCTTGTTCAAGTGATGTAAATCTAGTGCCGCTTTGAGAAACCCTAACCATAATTGTGCATTATTAAATTATACTTGATTCCTTTTTCTGTTCAAGCATACTGTCATTGAATGAGTGAGGATGTCTCCTAAAATATAAAATTTAGAATATTTTTTTAGATCTGCCCTTTATAGAACTGAAGCCTGAGGCTTTGGCAGTAATATAACTCAGTGAAATCAGGCTCATAAGTCAGAGCCTTAAGATCAGTTCTTAATATGCGGTCCAAGCCTTGATGATTATTGACAAACTGAACTATGGTGCTAAATACCTCATTTATAGTGAAGGACATAAGCTCTGATTCCACAAACGCATTCGAAAAACTTTCTAATTTAAAGCAAAGAATTATGCAAGGGATTCTGGAAGTGATTTTAGGGAAAGCCCTAAAGGTGGTGATCTAGATTTACAGTCTCTATGAAAAAGGAGTATTGGCTGTATTATGGGCTGAGATGCTGCTACAACATATCCTTTATCCTCCTGTAATGAATTCAGTCACCATAGCAGCAGCGTTCAGGTTGGATGGCTGCTGCTCAAGGCCTGCTGAAGATAATTGCTGAGCAGCAGTCAATGAACAGCAGTAAGCCAGGTCCATATGGATGCCAGTGTAACGTAATGAAATGCTTAGGTCAGACTGGAGTCACTGATTACACACACACATGCACAAGCACATTAACTGCTGGGAAAATGGAGACAATTTAAGGAAAATCCAAAAGAGGTACCGTGGGTTTGCATGCGTTACATGCACACTTATTTCGCCCATTGTGACTCCACAGTATCTCAGTGCCCCTGAGCTCTGACCTTCATCATACCTTTGTCAGTCTCCAGTCCTCCTCACATCCTGCATTTTTTTTTCCTATTTCTAGATTGTTGCTGTCTAAGAATTGTTGAATATTCAGTGGATTGAATACCTTTCCCCCCCGAAATATGGCAGCACCAATATTTGTACATGTATTTGTGCAATTTGTATTTAAAACATTTCAATATGAAATTTTATTTTTATTAGAACTTAATATATTTCATATATTTTTCTAAATATTTAGATATTAGCTAATATTGATTGGTTGTTGGCTAAAATTCAGCTGAATTAGGGGAAAAATTGTTTCATCAAATGAACATGAAAATTCTTTTCTTTCTCATAAAACATTGTATAGATACATTGCATAGATTCATACATCAGGTAGTTCTTGTCAAATATGCAGTGGGGTCCTAAATTCTGAGACTACATTGAAATTCTGTAATTTTCACTCACAATTTATAAGTGCATGGGTGACTAATTAGAAGTTTTCCCTGTTTTCTTTAATTATTTTATAAGTTTTATATAGGCTTTTATGATCTGATGTTCTAGTTTTCCCAATTCACATATACAGATATTACCCTGGAATATGAAGGAGGACCTTGTATGTTCTGTTTAGAAATAAAGTACAGAAGGCATCTTCAAAGTCTGATAAATAGACTGACCATCTGGCTTCATCTACTAAATAATATTTACCAAGGTGCACACCCTATTGTATCATACACAAAATGCAATCTGCTGTTGGTGGATATGATCTTTCTTTTTGTCTGGAGAGCTCAATTATGCAGAATGAATGTGTAATTTATTATATACACTGGACATGGCACATGTGAGCATATTGTAATGACCTTCTGTCCAATTCACACCACATGCGACTCGTTTTCATTGCGTGTTTATGCCCAAGAGAAGGTTATGTATGTTAATTAAATATGGGCATCAATGTGTTTATATGTATATAATGTGTGAATTCACTTTTACAAAACATTTTTGAGAGCAGTGAACATGTGAAATTTTCCTGGTTATTTTGGATCCTAATTATGGTGTAATAGAGTATTAGTAACATACATAACGTTGCCCTATAAGCACAATCATTACATTGTTGTAGTTCTGAGGGTATAGAAAATTGTAGATAGATATGAAAGGCATGTAAAAAAATGCAGGCTGTGTATGTGATGATGAGTAAGAAGACTAAACATTGCTTATCTGTTCATTCAGTGCAAACTGAGATTAGTTTATCTTCTATTTTGTATCTTCACAGAGATCATTACCCGCTCTTGTAGAATATTTTCATGTGTATCGTGTCACCGAAGGTTATGCATATGTGAAAATCGTGTCACCATTAACATATTTGTCAGCAAAAGCACTCATTAATGCATCGCTATTACTATTTTATCCCCTTTTTTTTAAAAGCTTTGAAAGGTTTAGCTGTGTTCCCCAGGGATCCTCTTAGTCTCTTCGATTATTAAAAATTCATTATAATTCCACAGAAATGAACACACTCTGGAGTAATGAGCCAGAGTCTGGTGAAGAACAGAGCACCACACAGTGATCTATATCAAGCAAAATAGCCTGTGCGGAGTGGAAACTGGGTGTGGATCAGGATTGAACTTAGCAGGATTAGTCTAGATTAAAAATTAAGTAAGACATCTTAAATGACATGGACAATCCGGATACAAATATGTGTAGCGTTGAAATGTGATAAGGATTTGAATGAATTGTTACCAGATTATCGAATTTGAAAGAGCTAATGACAACAGGTATATATGGGCATGTGTGTGTGCATGTGTATGGGAGAGATAAAGATTTTTATGATTTGTGTTTGATTTATGTGTATGTCTATGTGTGTGAGACTGAAAGAGAGAGAGAGAGAGAGAGAGAGAGAGAGTGTGCATGTGTCTGTATGAGCTGGCACCATAGATGATCCAGACAGCGTTGGTATGGTGATAATTGTTTGTGGGATTCAGTGAAGCTGAATGCAAACACAAAGCTTGGGAAGTGAGTGTGAAATTAAAGTGGAATTTACACCACCAACAACATACCATACACACACATCAGCCAGCAAACACAGTGTGCCTAATAGGATTTTCAGCTTAAGGAAGAGCATCAGTAGTAAAGTCAGGTCATCAGTCACCTTCACTATGGAACCTCATGTTTGATTCTCTCTCTCTCTCTCTCTCTCTCTCTCTCTCTCTCTCTCACTCACTCTTATAATGGCGTGTGCAATCAGCCTAATTCTAATTAAAGACTCTTATAATAGCCTGCATAATCAGCTGCAATTTAATTGAAGCTGTACAGTAAATGTCAGACCACTTCAGATCATATTTTTTAATCCAGTTTTTAATACCTAGTCAAATTATACACTGCATTCCAAGGATTTACTAGAGCTACATTAAATCATGAACAACACATTTTAATGGCTGGAGATAATAAATTGGATTAAATATTGCAGATTAAGGAGAAAACTGACGAGCGTGCAAAATGTGCAAGTCAGCAATGGCAATAATTATTAGTAGAAATATACATGGATAAAGGGTTTGTGTTAATGTAAAGTCTTAAATGTTGTTTGTGTTACAGAGAAAGTTCACTGCAGAGTACATAAATAGTATGTGAGAAATTTTACTCTGATAGGTATTACTTTATAAAATTGAGCATAAACTAAATGACTGAATTAGGGTATAAAAATATCCAGTGAAAAATATCACCGTTAGAACAAGATGTAAAGACAAGATTGTGGCGATGTGTATGATGATTATTCCTTTTTTGTTTTCTCATACCAGGGGTCCACTAGACACCTTTGTTTTTTATTGTTCGGTTATTGTTACCGTTAAGACAATTAGAAGAAAATCGTTTTTTTTTTTTGCTTTTGCCACATGCTTTCCCATAAGCAGAAGATCTCATAAAATTATAAAATAGTTACATGTTCATCTCTGCACCAATAAGGGGGTTTGAATAATATTCTTTTTTGCTTGTGTTTGAAATGCTTTTTGTCTTTCATTATATTTTAATGATTTATGAGGAAATACACAGATGCGCACACACACACACACACACAAACACATTCACATATATATACTTTTATTTATTTATTTTTTATAATTTTTTTTTATTTACTTATCTGAGGCTATACACAGTTTAAGCTCTGTAATTGATCCTGCTCCTGTTCAGGTATTGAGTTTCTTGCAGGTTTCTTGGGGAAGGGAACTGAGCACATACTAAATGATTCGGTAGGGAGCACATGTGCTGTCTCGTCCTAATGGATCTGTACAGTGTGAAGTATTGACGGGTTGAAGGATAGATGGATGTGTGGGAGAATGCTAAAAGTCCAGAGGAGCAAATTAAAGCTGAGCAAGGTTGTGAGGAGTCATTACCCACTAGAGGCAGAACTGATGATCTGGTAGCAGAGAGAGATCAGTGCACAGGACAGCTACATTAAAAGTCTGTGTTAAAATGTGAACTCCACTCATTGAATAAAAACTGTTCAAAAAGCTTTAGTCTTGTGGGATAACTCCTATGTTGTGCAATACCAGATATAATACCTAAAAATGATACACATCTGGAGACATTGCAAGAACAAGCATGAACACTGGCGATTTTCCTGTAGTCCATGTGTTTTGAGAATCCAGAAGTGTTAAAACATGTTAAAATTTGATAATGCTTGTTTTTCTATATCCAGTGAGTTATCCGTCCTTGAACACAGCCATCATGCACGCTTTATGTATCTGGTTCCGTATCATTGCTGCCAATCAGATGTTGCTGACAAAAAGACGTTTATCCGAATGCCACACTTTCTTTAAGCTCCGCCTTCATTAGGCATTTGATTGCCTTTAGAACTTAAAAATGATTTTTTTTCCTCTGATCTGATTTCTCCCAATCTACCCTTAAGCCAAACTTTCCGAATTAACATCTCCAGGCATGCATTCTTGATAGAGATCACTTCTGGCTGTGCAAGACTAAAGAAAAGCCTCAATTCAACTCAAGGTCACTGCTGAAAAAGTGCTTTCAGGCACAAAGCATCCACACATAGAGAATGTTTTCTAGTAGGAAATTGTCTCTTTTTAATGTTGTATAAAAAGCAGGCACTAGTGTTCATCTGGTTCTTTCCAAAATGATACAAGTTTCAGTCTTACATTGTTTAAAGTAGTTTGTCTTGACAGAATGTCTTTAACAGATATTTGTCCTTGATAAATTTCTGTCTGTTATTTTCAGAGAGTCTCCTTGAGGACTTTTTGCTGACTTACCCAGTGTTCATGTCGACCAACGACCTTTGCCAAGCACTTCTAGGATAATATCCTTTTCTTATCCTAATACGCTGACGATCTCTGTCACTGCAGGTATTTTAATATAAGCAGACTTGTTTAAATACTATTTGCATATCTAATTAGAGTGCATAGGGTTTCTGTGCGGGACACCGTATGCAAATGCAACGGAGCATAGGGTTTCTTCCTGGCTTTCCACAATTCCAGTCTGTAGTATTTTCCTGAAAGCACAGCGAGCAGGCTATTTAAACCGCACTCTTCTCAACGGTGGAGTAACGCTGCATGCCCTCAGGCTCTTCCATATTCTTACGTGTGTGTAAAGGCACGTAGTAGCTTTGTAATGCCATTTTGCTTTGATGCCTTAACTGCTCTGCTGCCCACCTATTGTTTGAAGCGAGGCAGGATGAAGGAAGAAGCTAAAGAGACTCTGCTGAGGAAGCGCAAAGTCCTGCACCTGCTGTCCCAGTGGATCGCACTCTGTCATGACACACTGCAGGAGGGCGAACACACCAAAGTCTTTATGAAGGTAGGAGCCATAAATGTGGTTAATCAGGCAGTGTGGAAATGTCACGCTTCCCGGAGGATCGGAATTGTTAATGCTAGATGATGTGCCGGAGATGCAGCATGTTTGGCTAATGAGGTGAGACGAAGTGAAAATGTAAATGTAGCTCGGGGTTTCAGTCTCATATTATATTGCCAAATGAGTGTTACAGTTCTAAACAAACAGCATGACACTTTCATCGATTAAATAGAGTGGGGTTTGTCTCATTATTCCAGATGCTGTACCGCTACGTTTTGGATGACCTTTATGAATACCCGACCCTGGAGAAAGAGGTGAAGGAGCTCCAGAAACTTCTCCGCATGCAACGCAGACAGTAGGTGCTCCCCATTCCACTGAGCTGTGTACAGCACAAACAATGGTTCCTATAAGCATGGATTCATTACTGGCATTTTAAAAACCAGTCTAAATCAGGATATATGTGTTTCCGAACATTAAGTACATAATTAACGGCAGAGCCGGGGCACTCGACATGTCACTCTTTGGTTTTCATGAGGATTTGAAACAAGTGAGCCTATTCATATAACAGAAAGATTAATCTCATTCATTCATCTCTGAATGAACCAGGCTAAAATGTGAAGATTTCCATGTCTGTATTCTCTCGAGGTCTGTAGTCTGGGAGACACATATGAGCAGAATTTCTCAAAATTCAAGAATTTAGTAACAGAAATGGCATAAGAAAACCAAAATTCATTTTTTTTTTAATGAATTTTTTTTTTTATCAGGCATGTGGGCAAGGCGAACTGCCCTCAATTAACCCCTTTGTGCATTTTTCCATGGCCTGCATGCTCTTGTTTTTTTTTTTTTTTTACACATTTGTTTAATAAGCACTGGTGCAAAGCAGCCGTCTGTTTATTCTTACCAAGCAAACAGTGCGTGTTTTAATAACCATATTAGTCGAAAAAAATGGTGGTCTGTATTATACATTTTTTTATTTATTTCCAACATGTATTAAAAGTGCTTCTGTAGTTATTGATGATGACGTAATATTTTCCTGGATTAATATCCAACACTCCTTTTGGCTGCACCCAGTTTCTCTCCACCCTTTTTCACCAACACGCCACCAAATCAGCTGATTGTCAGCCAATCGCTCTCAGAGCTAACAGGCAGCATTCAGCAGCTCCACGGAGGCTTTGTGCTTTATTTGTGAGACAGCCGTACTGCACCCATTTCCTCTGAGACTAGTCAGATATCAGAAGGTTAATTCTAAGAACCTTAAATAAATTTCACATGGCATTTCTGTGGCAGGAATAAAAATAGACGTTTCCATGTTTGGGTAAACTGCGTCAGTCATTTTCCAATAAACCAATTATATGAGGAAAATCGAGCACCTTGCCAGTTATGTATTAAGTATACTGTATATACCAATTAATGTATATCACAGAGTAGTTGATTCTGATTGGTCAGACAGTAATTCGGCTACAAGGTTTTTACCAGTGTACTTGTACCAATATATTATCGTTTCTATGCAAAGGCTTTTTTATTTTAGATGATGCATTAAACAGGTTAAAACAGATTTTTTTTTAAATGTGTGTAATTGCTTAATTATGACGCTTCCTAAGAGGGGGTGATTGTGACATTTATGAAAGGAGGCTCTAGTGCCAGAACTTATAACTGTGAGGAAAGAAAAAGAACAAGTGTTTATTGCTGCTATAATGCAATATGACAAGAACGTAGGTGTTTTATAGACAGGAGCTATAAACAGAACAAATGTAGGCAATATTGTTCATAAACAATGAAGCTTAGTGCTTAAAAAAATGACTGTGGGGATTGTTGTGGTGTGAAAGCAGTAAATGGAATAAAGCAACAAGTGCATTCGGATATTAAAATAATCCACTTCACTAAGACTGATTCATGTTCATATTGACTCCACCCCTATAACTGATTACTGTCCTGTAACAGCATCCTCTTTTGGACTTTATTCTAAACAGAGCCTCTTCAAACACTTACATACATACAAACATACATTTTTGATTTGACAAGATTTGATTCTTGTGTGTAAATTGCTGTCTGCACACTGAACTTCCAGTGATGATGATGATTACAGTGTTAATGATACCGTATAATAACATAAGGAGGCTCCGAAAAAAAAGCCTTGTGTGCTTTTTGTTTGATGATGAATGTCTTTTTTTCTAATAATCGAAAGATTTGGTATGTAACTGCATCTTTTTTTTATATTTTGTCTCTTCTTCCTCAGCACGGTGGATGATTATTCTCCCCAGCGAAAGGTGAGTGAACCTTCAAACTTCACTTACACATATTTAAACCTAAACTAGAATCTGTGTGTTTGTTCCTAAATTAAGGTGTTTATACTTTGAAAGGCTTTGAATGTGAAAACTTCAGTTGATTCCATGATTGGGAGTTTTTTTTATATCTGATAATTTTTTGGAAATGAAACGGTACTGGTTCCAAGAAAACATGCATTTACTGTAGCTGTACAAAAAGATGTGTCCACACGTCTCGGACAGATATACATTTTTCTACAAGGTTTCTTTGTTAAACGGCTGCATTATACTTTTTTTCTCTCTGTTCTGCACCTTTACTTTACTTGTGGGACTCACACAAAACCCCAATCATGGAATCACAATATAAATAGATTACAACTATCAAAGAAAACATCACATGTCTCATGCCATATTTAAGTTTCATTACCAAATAAATCTCTATCTAATTTGATTCTTGCAGCCCTGCAGCTCTCTGTCTCTGAGTCTTACTCTGAGCCGTGTCTCGATACACTGACATTTTTCATACAATCATTATCCCCAATGCTGCTTTTTCCCTCCTTTGTCAGAATAAAGCACTTTCCCACCAGCTGAGTCTGAAAGAGACCTGGCAGCCTACATGCATGGCCCAGAGGCAGAATAAGGAAGGTAGGCTTATAAAATATTCCCTCTTATTTTTGGCTCACTGTGTCTTTCTACAGTCCCAAAAGGGTCAGTTGATAGAGCATTGTATATAAGCAGTTGTGGATTTAAAATGGGTCAGAATTAAACACAAAAAACTGTAAAAGAATTGTGTGTGTGTGTGTTTGTTTGTTCTCAGTTATGTGTCACGTTTATGTGACCATGGACTCATATGTGAGTGTGAGGACCCACAGTGAGGTAACTGCACAGGCGCTGCTGGCAGCAGTGGCTGAGAGATTAGAGTGTGCAGAAGACGACATGGTGCTGGTGGCAGTCATCTATTCCAGAGGTACAAATCTACAATATCAAAACTGGACCAATAGCTAAATATGTCATTAGTTTTTTTTTCTCCATTATCTTAGCAGTGTTCAAAAATATGTAGGTAGTTATGATGAGAAATGTTACACCAGACTGCCCCCTGCTGGCGAAAATCTTTATTGTTTCCCCTCCATGTGTGTTCAGGGAAGGTGCTGCTCCAGCCGCAGCAGTGTGTGTACTCCGACTCCCTCGGTGCTGTGAGCAGACTGTGTGCGTGCAGAAGAGACCTGACAGAGATCCCTGTAAGAGAATATTGTTTTGTGTTCCACTGAAGTGCATCATGTAAATAACTCAGTTATTGCTCACTGACCGTGTGCTACATCTCCTATGACATCTGAGCAGAGCCTCGTCACAGATAATGGACAGATGCAACAGCCGACATTTAGGATGCTGAGTATGAACACATGGGATATAGCTGTGGCTCTGACCAATTGTGACTGGAGTCTCTTTAGAAATCTGAAGGAGGTATGATGAGTCTGGCAACTCTCTCTTTCTCTCACAAACACACACACACACACACACATACACACACACACACACACACACATTAGAAACGTTTTCACAGAACTGCTCAGAAGCAAATCTCATACTGTAAATATCCATGCTGAATTTTGATATCCTTTTTTTGCCAGCTGCCTTAAAGCGCTAGAACTAAAGCTGATTGATTCACAAGACTTTTTTAGTATAGTAATATTTTTGTTGTATATATATATTTTTTGCTATTAGGGGACAATAACATAATTTTATCGTAGAATCCAATGTTACAGATTCCGCACAGTACTTACGTGTTATTTTACTGATATTTCTTTTATTTTTAGAGGAGAGGGAGGCAGGGGGAAACCAAAAATGTGCAACCAAACAATAGCAATTACAATTAAATAAATAGACAAACAGGGACTTGTGTAAACAGGGTAATGCGGGCAGCAGACCTGCCAGATTCTTTTATTACCAACCAAATTTGTGTATTTTAAATACGCCTTCTTGCACTTTCGAGTTAATTTGTATGATTATTTATGTATTTTTTATATCAAGACTTTGCTCTTGGTATTTCAAATGATATATGTGTAGGTTTTGTGCATTTATACTGCTCACTACATTAATCTAAGAGTGAAATATTGAGTCTGTGACACATAATCAAGTGGTGGAGAATACTTGGCTTTGGTGTGTACTATCTCTCTCTCTCACACACACACACACACACACACACACACACACACACACACACACACACACACCTGTCTGAGCAGCACAATAAAAACTTCAGTTATTTCCCAAATCCTGAGTACTAATGTGCACTTCTGATATTATTTTAATAATAATAATAATAATAATAATAATAATAATAATGTATGTAATGCACTATACACCTGATAGACACAAAGATTTCCACATGCCCGAACTTTTTAACATTTTTTACAAATATTAAAACTATTTACTTGTATTTTTTAACAGTGTCTGCACATTTTTCACTATTATAGCCTTTTTATTTACTTGCTGTATATACAGTGGAACTTCGATACTTGAGACCTCGATATTTCGCGACTTTTCATTTGGAGCCAGACTAAGAGTAACTCAAGTAACTCTGAAGAGTGGCTGGAGAGGCTTGAGACTCGAGAGTTTGTACTAATTAAATGACATAAAAATGTTTGAAAAACTATTTCATTATTGTATTATTCGTTTCAAGTAGTAAATAAAACATTTATCACAAGTAATTCACAATATTTGTTGAGTTTACAGTACAGTACATGTACAATTCCGCTTGAAAAAGGAACCATCAAAAGGAGAGTCAAGACCTTAAGATTTTTTGTTGCTCGCGAGGGTTCATAGAATGTAAGTCCCAATTGCTACTATTTGCACTTTTGGCAGAAGCTAAACTGTATTTCGTTGCTGTGTACCTGTACTATGCAATACCTACCTACCATTCCTTCCTACCTACCTACCTAAAAACCTACTGACCGACCAGGTCATAATTTTACCAAAGTACTGAGACAATAAGCATTCCTCCCCTATCGAACTTTTTTACTACATTTTGTATCGCTATGGAAAATGAACAGGGGTATTTCATTCGGAGTTTGAATTTTGATCAGTAACAGCACACATTAGAGTTCTTCGTGGTGTATGATTAGCATTTTTTGGAAGGATTGTGCACTACTAACCTTTGTACAAGCTTTCAGATACAAGAAAGTGTTCAGGACAGAGGCTTTTGTTTCTCTTTTGCTGCATTAAGTAGTAAGTGAAAGGGAAAGAAAGATTCTAGACTATTTTACAGCTGTACTGTTTTATATTCTTGTGTAGCAGAATGCTTCATCTGGTTTTAATCATTTCTTATTCGACAACTGACACCTTGTGTGTTTTGACATTATTGCAGTAGTTTATATTCACTCATCTTTCCCCTTTGCCTGCACAGCAAGAACTGGTGAATTTTACACTGAGCCGTGATTCCTGTTCTGGCCACTCAGCGGCGCTGGAGCTGCTGCTTCAGCGCTGCAACGAAGTTCAGCAGTGGGTGATGACTGAAGTGCTGCTGTGTCCTACACTCTGCAAACGTGTGCAGCTCTTTAAGAAGTTCATCAAGATCGCAGCCCAGTGAGTAAACCTTTAATTCACAACTCTAAAAAACTCCATAAAAGCCTTCAGATCTTCATTCACACGTTGATGTGACTGAGAATTCCAAAATATATTTGACATACTGTAAATGTTCGCAGTCACCTAAACCACTTCCCCTCAGAGTTCAGTTATAAGTAACTAAGTAAGAATTTCTCAGTAAATTGAAACATACAGTTTTGTAGTATATAATAAATAATGTACAGCTTATTAATAGCATACAGTACAGTCGCAGCACAATAACGAGCATTAAAGATGCTGACGTGTTATGTTGTATAGTATAATATATTAATATATAATATAATAAATAGCAAATATAAGTCATTATTAATACTTTTTTGCCAATGTTTGACTCATTTTCTGAAATTAAATTTTTTTTAATCTTATTTCTCACCCCTAGCTGTAAAGCACAGAAGAACCTGAATTCGTTCTTTGCCATTATAATGGGTTTGAACACTCCAGCTGTCAGCCGGCTGACTCACACGTGGGAGGTAAGGGGACACATTACACGATCGACACCTACACACGCTCTTTCATAGTAAAAAAATAATAATTCTCTATTTTTCCTGTCATTTTTTAGAAAGTTCCTGGGAAATTCAAAAAGTTGTTCTCCGAGCTTGAGAGCTTGACCGTAAGTAACTGGCAGTGCAAAGTGTTCAGGGGTCTACATCATAATTCACTAAGTCACATAAATACAATGAGTAAACACATGCAGGTTTAGATATAGCTTGACAAGTAAAATACAGTGTGTATTTTCAGGACCCATCCTTTAACCACAAAGCCTACAGAGATGCCTTTAAGAAGATGAAGTCTCCCAAAATCCCTTTTCTACCTCTGCTACTGAAAGGTGCTTCTGTACTATTCATCTCACACAGTGTTAAACACTTTTATATCATAAAATATTGCTCTATGGTGCAAAATTCAAAGCCTTGAACAAAGCCTTTTTTGTTTTCCGGTTAGATATTACATTCATTCACGAGGGAAACAAGACCTTTCTTGATAATCTGGTCAACTTTGAGAAACTGGTACGTTAATGTCACCCTGTAATCAATCACTTATTCGCATAGACCTCAGCAGAACGCACTTTATACTTATGTGATACTAAACTGGTTCAACTCCACCTTCCAGCGCATGATGGCAGACATGGTGCGGGTCATAAGGCACTGTCAGACAGACCACATGGGTAAGCATTCGTGCTGATTGCTGCTGAATGGCTCCATTTGAATATTTTACCACTTTCAAGTTCATTTTAGCAAAATAATTTAGAAATCAGTGCGTTTCCGTCACTGAGCAGCAGCCACAATTACAGATTATGACGTTTGATGACATCAGTGGGTGATTTAATCACTGATATATTTAGCTCTGATAAAAAATAATAATAGTAATGTAAGGTGGCACAGCTACAGAGGCTCAAATGTTATCTTTAGGATTTTGTTTAGTTCTCACATGTTCTCGCTGTTTCTACATGAGTTTTTCCTTCAGGCACTGGAGCGCTTATAACACAGTTATAGAAGTGATTTGTTTAGAATCGCACTGGTGCCACCCAGATTAGGATGGATTCCTCTCCGGTTCCTCTCACAGTTTCATTCTCATGTAGTCTCGGGGAGGTTTTTTTTTGCCATCAACACCTCTGTGTTGTCTAATGATTATGGATAAACTTTTAGGGATACATTTATTCATTTATAACGTATCCTCTGAATCTATATATTTCTAAAAAAAAAAAAAAAAAAACAAGTCTGAATAGAATTATTTTCGTAACATGGATAGCTTTAAGAATACGTACTGTGCTTAGTTTCATATGAATAAACTCACATAATATACTACAAAAACCTCAAACAGTGACTGGGCTTCAGCTGAGCGGCATTCTTTTAAAATGGTAGCTTATGAGTAGTATGTGTGTACAACTAATTAACATAAGCAGAAATAAGATTCGGAGTAGGTATGAGAGCCGACTGACTTGTTACCACTTACAGTAAAACGTGTTTTTTTTTTTTTTTTTTTTAAGGAAACATGTTGACCCAGAAGGAGAGTGCCGAAGTTAAAGCCTACACCAACTATTTACACATCATTGACAATCAGCAGACTCTGTTTGAGCTTTCACACAGACTGGAGACAAAAGTCTAGGACGTGTGTGTGTGTGTGTGTGTGTGTGTGTGTGTGTGTGTGTGTGTGTGTGTGCGCGCGCATTACTTAATGTGTTTTATTGACTTAGAAAAGAGGTGGTGCCATAATCCCTCTTTGGTGCCAAGACACTGAGAAGGAGGCACAAATAGCACGGAGAGCCACAAGGGGGAGAGACTGAGCCTCACAGACTGCACACTTCAGAGGAAGAGAGAATCACAAGAAGCCAAGGACCTTTTAGTTTTTTACAAATGCATAAATGTGTAAAGGCACTGAAGAACCTGGGATGGCTATTAACCTAGCCAAGGCAATCAGAAGGATATTACAAATCAACTGATATATCGGAGTACACTGATCTCTTATTGACAAGCCTAAAACAGTCATGTCATATGCATGAAAATGTTAATAGATAAGACAATCAGAAACAGAAAAATAAAACAGAATTCAGCAGTGTTTGCTGTAGCTAGATTATTTTCAGGACTTAGCAGCAGTAGCAATATAATTAACCAGTACAAATGAAATTACTTACTCGTATCTAACGAGATTCACTACAAATTTTGGAGTAAAGGTTTCAGTCATCGTGCACTTTAAAAGTACACTATAAGAACAGAGGCTTGATGTAATCGAGATGTGCATTTACATCTTTGGGGAAAACAGCAACACCGATTAATTCAGTAATAGTATAACAAGGAGGCCGTAGATCTTGAAATGCAGTGTGTGGTTTGGTTCAAACCTTACTGGTCTATATGATTTGGCAGTGCCACTGACTGACCAGTATCAAAAGTGCATGTTTAACACGTGTAAACATTGTAAATACATTAAATTAATTTTGTTTCTCTTTTTTTCTTTTCTTTTTTTTTTATTGACAGCAAGGCAACATGTTTGTTTTCAGGCCTTCATGAAGCACCATTTGTATGATGATTTGCTTTTTTAGTCAATTTATAAAAAAAAAAAAAGAAAGAAAGAAAGAAAACATAAAACTTAGGACTGTTACATCACTGCCTGTGAATGTTTTTATTTTCCCAGTCTTGGTTGATGGTTTCAGGCTTTAAATGTACTTTTTTAAGCACACACGCTTACTGTCTGAGTGGAGTACAGAAGTCTATTATAGCTCTCATTTGAAATGAAACACTTATAATGGGTATTGAAACCTCAAGGAAAAAAATCCTATGTGAGTGACGCATCAGGGCTTGTAGGAGGCCACAGGAGGGGAAAAAAAGCACATTCCATACGCATTGTAACAGTCAGCTTGCTTACTGTTTGTCTCAGCTGGAGCAGGAGCCTAAATGGCCGAGCAGATGCTGTGACAGAGCCCCCCCCACCCCCACTGTGCCATTACTGCCTGCTGTGAGCATGCTGCAGCTCTCTGAGAGAAGAGGCACTGCGGTACGGCCTACTCAAACCTATCATTTCCTTCCTGCTCTGCTGATCTATCATTTTCCTGTCCTTTCAACAAAGCTTTGACACACTCTGCGACTGTGGGAAGATTGCACAATCCATCCACATCTCTCACACACAAGCTAATGAACCCACTATATTATATTATATTAGCCGTAGAAGTTGTACTCATTTAGTCAAATGTCATCATTGGAATCATTGTATTTCTCCTAAAATATTGGGAATCAAAGAATAAAATCAAAGCTGTATTTTCTTTATTATTAAATGGCACAGTCAACCCCCGGTGATACGCGGCTTGGAACTCGCGGCTCGGAAAATTTGCGGGTTCTCATTTGTAACCTAACTGACAGCAAGTTACAGATTATGTTAGGAATAACATTTTAAACTGCTTTAACAAATTTCATAAAAAATATTTTAAACACATTATTGTATTAAAGTGACAATGTCTAGATGAATTTACGAAGGTACATAGGTAAATTAGGGGAGAGGGGGGGTGGTCTTAGAACGTAACCCCCGTGAGTTCCGGGGGACCACTGTATAACATCAGAACATTAGAAAAAAATTACGATTAATTCAGCTTCAATTAAAAATACAGATCTTAGATATGTTCTCAAATTAAGAAGTAACTCTTAGTAACTCTTACAATGTATATATAGTGCCATGGACTGTTAACTCACACAGAAAGCAACAGGGCCGCTCCTGCTAACACCCACTTGGCAGGCGGGTGGCGTGTTTTGAGGTGAAAGCTCCAGATAAAGGTGGGACCACGGAGCTTGGTCCGGTACACTGGGCATTCATAAGTGTTGTTGAGCTCCAGCTTGTCAGCAGGTAGTGCACGGATATACAGCACTGGCATGGCCGGAGTCAGGTCCTTTAACACAGCCTCTGACAGCACCCCTGCTGACGTATCCCATCGAGCACCTGGGGGAGACACCGAGAAAATCAGAGCTGTCCTCAAAACAGCACATCATCTTCCATAGAACCTTATCAGGGTTTATCTGATGCTTGACCTTCTCACTTACCCTCCATGTAGAGCCCGTGAACGTAAGCACCTTCTCGAGGTGGGTGGCCGTAATCATCCTTTGTCTTTTTCGTCACATCTACAGACAAAGCCATTTTGTCAAGTGGCCACTTGTTCTTACGAGCTATACTCTGCATGACCGCTGGAACACAAAAGATCACCTTCTTAAATTGTCCATGTCAGCAAATTTTCTTTTTGCTCTTTATGATGACATAATGCCCACTAATAAGAGGAATTCATAACAATTTGGGGTTTTGGGAGGAGTTTTGTGTCACTGCCCAGGAGACAACCTGTGAACCTTTACATTTACAACATAATCTACTAATGGAGAAACGTAACTACTGACAACATTTCTGTTAATGACAAAATGTTAAAAAAAAATCTAATTTCATTTGAACATGTGCTTAGCTACCTCATGAGCATCAAATATTCCCACAAGATTACTAATATTTGACTTTGTGAGTAGGCCATCATGGCCACCAAACTGCTTTTTTTTTAGCTAGTCATAGCATTAATTAGCTGAATTAATAAGTATGTTAATGGAAAGTCTTGTTTACCAGTCAGAAAAGCCTGGGGGCTGAACAGTCCTGGGAGCCAGACCACGGCCGGAAGCACAAAGTCTTGAGTCCAGGTGTCCAGCTCTCGACACTGACTGAGCACATCGCTGAACCTAGAGTAGAGCAATGTTTTAAAACACACCATCCTGAAAGTAAAACATCTCCTCTTTCCATTATACTATATACATTTAACAGGCTGTAAAGCAGGTTGATGAATTCTGTACCACTGGGCCAGTGTGTTGGTAGAGGGGTAGGTCAGTCGAATCCAGCTTTCAGGAACTCGGTTGTAGTAAAGAGCCGTCTGCAAAATCTCCATATCAGGAGAGATGCTTAACTCACCCTGAAGAATACGAGTATGCAGGATATACATTATAATTTTTAAATGACAAATCGACAACGTTTTAGCCTTTTAACAGAATGCTTGTTAACACTTTAAGGGTCCTTCATGCAATCCTTCTTATGGAAAACCAGAAAGTCTGAAAGTTATTAAGATACCTTGAGGGCCAGGGCCAGCTGTGTAAGAGAGCTGTGGATCTCAGATATCAGCAGGTTCATGCGCTCACACTCCTGCAAACAGAGCAGAACCAATGGACTGCGCTCTGCTGTTTTAGCGAGCAGCTCTGACATGCTGTATTTCTCAGGCAGTTTCTCCAGAATGTCATCGAGCACACGTTTCACCTGAAGTCAGAACAATTTAAAATCAAAATGTGATTAAAATTTGTTTTTATTCAGTCCTGAATGAATGCATGAAGAACATACATCATGTACCTTCTCCTCCATGCTCTGTGCTGCTTCTTCTCCCACTGAGTCTCGGCACTGTAGTTCTAACAGAGTGTTAAAGAGAGCGTTAGATGTAACGGTCATAAACTCGATCTCTGCGTTGGGATGCAAGCCATAGAGGCTTGGATTTTCCTCGGGCAACCTCTCGTCCACGTAACTGTGATAGCCAGTGTAGTCCAGATCAGGAGGAACTAAGAAGCCAGGGCAGAGGAGCAGCTCTCCTTCAAACTGAAAAGTGGAAAATAAACACATAACCAGCATCATATCCCTGTATTTTTTATTCCTTTACGCATTTATTATGGGCAGTAAAAGATCAATATGCATCATTAATTAATGTCCTAAACAAACATGCACAATCTCTAATGCCAACATTAGGCTCAAATCCAATCTCTTTGTTTCACATTTGTTTGTTTGTTTGTTCATTTTCCTTAAGTAAACTTACTGAAAATTACTACCAAAAATTCTTGTTCAGATGAGAACAACAGTAATATGAGCTTGTGTAGTGAGATTTGATCAATACTATGAAGGTTAAGTACCATTAATTCAATCACATTTATGAGACATTAGAGTAGGAGGTTTTCTAAGGTTATACAATAGGACACCACTAGGTGCCACTAAGCAACCAATATTTTAAACCTTTTTTACTAAAAAATAAAATAAATAAAAACATCCACATGTAGATATTACAAATATACGAAATGAAGGAAAATTATTCAATTAAATCAAACCAAAGTTAAAAAAGTAAACATAAATAAAATTAAAACTGAACATTGAACCCCAGCACTGCAGACTGATCTTATATATCTTGAGTATATTGCATTCCGTTCGATTTTTGCATTTATTTCCAGACATTATAGTTTTATTGCCTTGTCAATTAACTTTACTTAGCTCACAGATTTTTCAATAGCACTGATCACTATCAAAGTTTCAAGGTGTTTACATTTTCCTTGTTGTAAACTAGAATTTGTTAACTAGCACTCAAGAAATGATTTATTAAAGACATCAGTGCTTTATTCAATAACTGACTGTGATTTACTAAAAGACTTATTGATGGATTATATTGAAGTACCTAGGATTAGTACTTAGGCTTCTATTAGGATGACTGGTTCTGATTGGATAGCAGGGCCACAGACTGGGAGCTTTGTGATTGTACTAAACAACACAAGGAACTTTGAAGTTGCACAAGAAGAACAAGTTTCTATTTAGACACAATAATTTTGAAAAGTCTTTTATTACCAGCTACAATAATCACCCTGCCAAAATGATTATTGCAGCTTTGGTAAAGCATCATATTTCAGTTGTAGTGTAATGACGCACGCTGCTGTGGCTTATTGTAAGTAGTATAATCATACTTTATTACATAGATGTCTTTGTGAGCAGAATGTTATATATTTCCTTAGTTATTTTATCTGATTAAATGTCATCTTGGCTGGAATATTAAGAACTTATCCTGGATAATGCTAGTTTCTCCTCAGAAGCTGACATACTACATGCACAAAAGGGTTATATGGGATAAAATGTTTGCAGTTAAATAGCTTATTCACACACTGATAACTGAGGGATGACATTCTTATTAAAACCCTTATCACAAAATATATATTATATATAATTATTGGCACCCTTACATTTGATACTTTGTGTTCCCCCTCCACCTCCTGAAACCAATCCCATATGCACACCTGAACTTTTCCCAATCCTCTCCTATGGCCTCTCATTTCTTGCTCATACCACAGGATAGACCTTTTTGTTTTTTACACCTTAAGTTTTAAATTTCTTAATAATATTTGACCATGTAACTCTTGTTTTTAATCAGTTCTGATTGATAAAGCTAGTTTTGTTTTATTTAATTTCTGTGGTCTGTATTCTTTACCATGTTTATGAATGAATAATTTGGAAATGGGAATTTGACATTTGTGTCACCTCATTTTTATACCCAAGTAAAACAGAAAGTCATGGATTGACATTAAACTGGAAACCGAACTTTTGTTGCATTTCGTGCAACCCAAAGGTATACAAATAATGAATGTTTTTGTGAGCTGAGTATATGTATTTATTAAATGATTTATTAAAGATTTATTGATAAATGTAATAGCTTTCCCCCTTCCTACATAACTGAAAGCAATAACCAGGAAAATTGCCTGCTATAGATACAGGAAAGCTAATAATATTTTAGAATCATTATATTGTTAACAATACTCAACAACAAGAGAAACTACACCAAATTAAAAAAAAAAAATAAGACGTGAATTAAGATATGAATTAAGACGTTATAATGTTGAAGCAAAAACATTCCCAGAAGCGAAATGTTTCTGCCAAATTATTGGGGGGTATACTATGTATAGTTATATATAGTATATACTGTTATACATTGCATACATATCATAACATTTTGCTGAGAGAATTATTATAATTTCTAATACTAATTATCATAATTAATTTTACCATCTCAGGATTGAGGAATTCCTGTATATATGTGCGGCAGAGTCTCCTATCCCAGCCATCAGTGATGTGTCCTCCATACATGATCTCTCCTATCAGATAAGACAGGTCCTCCCATGGCACCTCAGCCAGACAAACAAAAACAATTAGAATTGTGCAAAACAATGGGCCATAATCTTCTACACATTTATTTTGTCATTACAACCTGGGCATTTCATAAAATATATTTGATATATAAATATGTGATATATGAGACAAGTTAGCTGTTTACGTTGTTTGTAAATTATACAGACTATTATTTTTATTGTATCAGGTGTAGTCCTCAGACTTTCATAGTGTGTTATGATCTGACAGCTAGTCATGTCAGATCATACTGGAATGGTGTGACAAAAAAAAAAACAACCCACAGAGATGTGGGCGTCTGAAGGAGAGAAAAGAGTGTGAGTGGAAGCCTCCGAGCTGATGACAGAAGCTGGAAGTTCACAGTCATTTGTATCTGTATTGTTTTGCAAATTGCTTCCTTCATCAGGCCTAATTGCAGTGATCACTTATGGAGTGGTGCGAGATGTCACGCGCAGTGTGTGTAATTACATTTAGTGTGACGCTTCATTGGCCGCCTAATGAATCCCCTGTATACGCATGTACAGGTTAGTGTTTGGTTAACATAATGAAGGACATTCGTTTTTTGTTTTTTTTGGGGTTTTTTGATAGGAGAGGGAATTGTGCTGGCAGGATAATTGTTTTCAACCAGCATGATGCAGAGAAGAGAAAAACATATTCTGAAATCTCACTGAAACAGTCTTCTGGTCCTCGATCTCACAAAGGAATAAAACGAGCCATGTTTTTTTTCATATGATACCACAAAAATGACCAAACACATTTCAGCACATAATTTAAGCAAAAAACGTTCTTCTCAGGGATAGGGGAATACATTGTACTTACTTTTAAATGAACCTCCAGGTAGTTATACAGCACATTCATGGAGATGGTGAGGTCTCCTGTGTTAAATGGGTAGCAGCGATTCCAGCCTTGAGAGCCAAACTTCCTCCTCTCGCTGACACAAGCATGGAAATAGCAGAGAGAGAACAGGAGGGCTTTAAACTCCTGCTCGTGAGAGCACATCTCCATTGTTTCCTATCAAGAGACAGGCAGAAATGAACAAGGAGTTATAATGAAATGAAGTGGTATTGATAAACATTTGCATACACTTCTCCAGTGTTTAATGTATTGTAATTAATAAAATTGCCAAAACAAAAAAGTAAATCTGAATGTGGGTATATATTGTCTACATGCGCATGCAGAATTTTTCATATGTGTGGCATCCGGGGGAAATTCAATTGCTCAAATTATGCATAATTATGTTTCTCTTGTGCATGTACTCCAAAGAAAAACACTTGCATTTTATAGCATATAATTTATGTGAAACAATATGAAAAAATAAATAATACATTTCCAGTAGAAAAAGACTCACGGCATTTAAGCAAAAGCATTGCTGTGCCTTCACTCCCTAATCTCTGTTAATGCTAATATTAGTTATATTCTATTCTGTTGACTAATTGGTTGGTTATAAATATATTTTTATTATGCTGTTTATGTATTCTTGACTGCTCTCATTTATACATAGTGTATTATCGTTTTTGTGTTTTGAGAAAGTCACAATGCATGAGCATCATGGACATTTCCAACAGACTGCATCTGATTACTTCCTGATTAGGCTTCTACATATCACTCTGCCATGTAAGTATCTAAAACCTTGTTCAAACTGTGATGAAATCTGACAATGGTTTAGACACCATTAGGCAGACTTAAGCCTAGTAGTTGTTATCTATAAGCAGGCAGGCTGCCAAGACAAGGACAAAATAACCTTATAAAATATAAAATAAATATATTTATGTTTTCTCAAAACAAAGATGAGCAATAGGTTTTAATTCTGGCTTTTTCCAGAATTCAGCCCCAGTGAAATCTGACCAGTTTTCCCACACCACCACGCATATAGCAGTCTTGGATTAGGTTTTGAGCCATGTCTGGTGCTTTCTGACCTGGCTGAAGTTGTGCAGTGCAGCATGTAGGCTGGCGTTCATGCCTGTAGGTGGCTCATTGGTCAGTTTGAGCGCATTTTCGAGGATGCCCCTGGGAATGATGTGCTCCTCAGGGCTGGGAGCAGGTTGTCCACTCATGAAAACTCTGTACTGTGGGTGAGCTTTTCTTCCGATATTTTCCAAAAGACCTTCCAGATGAACCAGCCAGCGCTCCACTAAATGCACATTCTGTTACAAAAAATGAATCCCTTCATTTTCTTTAAAAATGTCTCTATGCTAAGGAATCACATTTACAATTATTTAATTTAAAACAAATTGCATTATCAAGTCCGATGGACCATAAATACCAAATGTATCGAGTATAAGAGTTGCAGAAGAGCGGTATAGTACCTGCAGAATGACCCAGTGGCCTTTTGTAGCTGCCAGTTCTAGAGCCTTCTCAGCTACACTCTCCTGACCTTGTCCCAGTGAGATGTTGTGAAGGTTCCCCTGGTCTATGGAGAAGCCCAGCTTCAGCCCTACACACACACACACACACACACACACACACACACACACACACACACACACACACACACACACACACACACATTGTCACACATGCCAACCTTCAAAATCAGTGTATTCCTGACAAAAGTATCGAAATGACTTCTGGCTAATTCTTTTCATTTCTGGGTGAAAAAAATATGCAAATATTCAAAAATGTATCTGGACATACTGTATAAACTAAATGCCAATATTGTAAACCATTTCCTCAAAGATATTTCTTTAAATTGTATGAGAAGCTTTACCTTCAAAGTGGTTTAAGGTAAAATCTGTTACTGTCTATGTTTGTGGGAACAACACATTTATTAAAGCACATACCAAGTGTTTCCACATCTTTTAGTGGGTTGACTCCAGGAGACAGGATAAAAAAAACTGGTGTTGATGAACTGCTCTCTTCATAAGACTTCTCAAACTCCATTCTGGTTGTTTCCACATATCTGCAGCCCAGACTCTCCTCCACAAAGTTTCTACCATTAAATAGCCACAGAAAAAAAGGTATATTTGTATTAGGTATCAGTTGTCCAATGTAAATCAGTTGGCTATATATGTAGAGTAAAAAGTCATTCATTGCAAAAGTGTAAGTCATTTACAAATAATATTTACTTTCTAAAGGGTATTGTCTGAGGTTTGTATATCGTATAGTGACACTGTCTAAAAATTCCCACCTGAGAGCATAGCTCATCCTGTCAGGCCGCATGGCTCTGAGGATAGTGAGTCTCTGCAGAGTATTTTTCTTCTTCCAGTCCAGAGGTAGGCGTTCTCTCTCTGGACACTCAGACTCAACCAGCTTCCTCCAGCGCTTAGGTGAGCCTTCGACATCCCGGTCCAGACCACGAAATGCTTCCAGCGCTGACAGAGTCTGAGGTGGGGATTGAGACGATGTTAGTTTCATATACTGTAAGGCACCTTCATGAATCTCAAGGCCAATTTTACTTAATTATAAGCTCTTGATAATACTTTTGTTTTTTTTCCATATCAAAAGATTTGATATTTCAACATGTGAGTGACCCTGCATTATCCAGAACGGACAACATACAGTAATAAGTATTTTTAAATACTCCGATAGTGTTTACCCTGATAGCTCCCCACGCCTGAGCAGACAGAAAGCTGACAGGACTTCCACTGCTGAACTCTACTGGAAAATGCAGAAGAAGATCCAGCTCTTCTGATTCAATGGACCCTTTCATCAGGAGAATCTAATGAAAACAGATAATTATGATTACAATACAGTGACTTGGGATGATACTTGTATCTTTGTTTGGTAAAGAACCATTGCCCCATTTGTTGTACATAGATAAATAAATTAGTTGAATTGGAATGCTGATATGAATTCAAGGTCGTTGTCAGAATAATAGTGTGAGATGATTTCACTGCACAAAATCACATAGGCCCTTTGGGATTTTATTATTATTATTTAATTATTATTTTTGATCTTAGAAGAACATCAAGCTCACTTTTCGAACCAAAGACCCAAAGTTATATTTCTACTGCTTTTTTATGTAATAATGATCGGCTTTAAAATATTAACTTATCTTGATTTTGTAGATCCTAAAGAATAAACCAGGCCCAGGTTTTATAAGTTTAAAGTTGTTTGTGGGGATGACAGTACATGTACAAAGACAACAGCAGGAAAAACAGGTGCTGTTCTTACAGGGATTTGCATCCTGCTCCATCCCTTCTGTCAAGGCTTTGTCAGTGCTGACAGCCTGAGGGAGAAGCAAGATTTGACTCTGAGAGTTAATCAATAGAAACAGGGTGCGATCCTGTGACAGAGCCTAATTGAAGTTAATGTAGGGAAAGAAAAGTGCAATGATTGATGTAGACGGCAGTGCACTGGATAAGTAAGGGTGACAAAGAGGTAGGGGTTGGTAAATGTGCCAGTATGGCGCGCCCCATCACCTGGAAGGCAGTGTGGGTCAGAAAGGTGAGTCTGTCCTTCTGGAAGAGGCCTTGGCTGGTGTACATGAAGACAGAGTAAGTGACAGCCTCAGTGAGGGAGTGGACACACACCACCACATCTTCATCTCTTGGAGTTTGTTCTATCGCTTTGTAGAATACTGTATTAAATGCCTACAAATATAAATGAGAGAAATTGCAATATATTAAGTCTTTGATTTTGTGTAAATTCTGTTGTCTTTCTGATAAAACAGATACTGATACAAATGGGATGAATATACTGAAGTTTTACCTTAAACGAATACTGGTACATGGGATTAAGGTTGTGTAACTCTTTAATGATAAAATAAAGAAGAGTAGCTCTCTGTGCTACAGGACGGTAGAGCTCACGGGTCTCATTGATTTTCATCTCATTCTCTCTCGCCTCTATGACCTGCATGAAACACGGAAATTCCTATTACATACCCACTTATGCAGTCATGTTGAGATCCACTTTGTGCCAAGCATAAAAAAATAACATTTAATACAGTTAATAACTCTATGCATATAAATTTATTACTACAAAAAAACAAAAACAAAAAAAATCACATGTACATAAGTATTCAAAGCCTTTGCCATGATACTCAAAATTGAGCTTAGGTGCATCCTGTATCGAGGCATAGATCTAGGAAAGGGTACAGAAAAATTTCTGCAGCATTGAAGGTCCCAATGAGCACAGTGGCCTCCATCACCCATAAATGGAAGAAGTTTGAAAACACAGAGTCTCTTCCTAGAGCGGGCCGCCCGGCCAAACTGAGCAATCAGAGAACCTCATGGTCACTCTGAAAGAACTCCAGCTTTTCTCTGTGGAGAGAGGAGAACCTTCCAGAAGAACAACCATCACTGCACTCCACCAATCAGGCCTGTATGGTAGCGTGGCCAGGAAAAAGCCACTGCTCAATAAATAGCACATGACAGCCCGCCTGGACTTTGCCAAAAGGCACCTGAAGGACTCTCAGACCATGAGAAACAAAGATTGAACACTTTGGCCTGAATGCCAATAGTCATGTTTGGAGAAAACCAGACAGAGAAAACCAGTTGGAGAAAACCATCCCTACAGTGAAGCATGGTGGTGGCAGCATCATGCTGTGGGGATGTTTTTCAGCGGCAGGAAGTGGGAGACTAGTCAGGATTGAGGGAAAGATAAATGCAGCAGTGTCGACATCCTTGATGAAAAGCTGCTCCAGAGCATTCTGGACCTCAGACTGGGGTGACGGTTCATCTTCCAACAGGAAATGACCCTAAGCACACAGCCAAGAAAACAAAGGAGTGGCTACGGGACAACTCTGTGAATGTTCCTCAGTGGCCCAGACTTGAAACCGAGTGAACATCTCTGGAGAGATCTGAAAATGGCTGTGCACCGAAATAGCACTGCCCAAAAATAGGTGTGCAATACTCAAAAAGTCCTGAGGCTGTAATTGATGCCAAAGGTGCTGCAACAAAGTATCTGAATACTTATGTAGGTGTGATTTTTTTGTTTTGTTTTTTATTTGTAATAAATTTGAAAAGATTTCAAACACACTTCTTTTATGGGTTATTGTTTGGAGATTCTTGAGGAAAATAATGCCATAAATCCATATTGGAATATGAAATGTAGAAAAAGTGAAGCACTGTGAATACTTCTAGATGTACTGTATATACTATATTTGAAATCCAGTGCCATGAATTCCTTGAAAGGATTTTCCCACCTTGTATTGGATGTGTGCGGCAGTGTTCTTTGTGTTCTCCAGCTGTTCCACCAATGCTGCATCTCGCAGAAAGCTCCCCTCAGCAGCAGACAACCTGCTCAGCAGCTCATCTTCCAACTTCTTCAGCTCTATCTGACACATGTTCTGCTGAGTGCTCAGCTCTAACTGTATTGGGAAAGCACTGACTTTATAAATAAACTTTAATCATATCGAGATTAGGTTGATGCTTATGCATATAATTATTTCAAATTTTTAATGACTATAACCAAGTATTTAATCAGTAAGCATGCAGTTTGGTTGTGTGGTGGTGTCAAACAAACCTTCATGGTCTCCAGGTCAGGCCTCTCATGGCTAACCACCTGTCCCAGGAGCTGTTCCTCCAGGCCAGCCTGCGTCACTGTGAAGTTAATGAGGGTGGTCTGGGCTTGTAGCTCAGGAGGAAAGTCAGGGTTGGCTAGCTTTGTGCACAGAAGAAGCCAAAACCTGCTGTTATACTCACAATCTCTATCCCCCAGCCTGATAAACCTGTAGACGCATTGTAGAGCATAAATCACTTTAAGTAGGTGCAAAACACAGGATCATATAACCAAAAAGGTGAAAAAAGGTAAAAAAAGATTAAGCTGTAATGTAAAATGCACATTTACTATTATTAAAAGCAAAAATGTACCCTAAAGAATTGTAAATCTTTGCACAAACTAGGGCCACCTAAATTACCCTGTGAAAATAGTTTACAATCTATAATAGCATGTCGTTTTAGTGTCATTTATCCAGCTCTCTAATTGGATGGAAACAGAAAAAGATGACAAATGTAACTGCTAGCCACCAAAAGCAAATGATATTAAATAAAACCTGGAAGATCATATTCCCAGCAGCCAATATTTATCCCAATCTGCATTTCAATTATATCAAGCCTGGCTGCCCAGACCTGGTGGCTTTTAATTTTTCTCTAATTACCCCCTCACTAGTCAGCCAACAGCCCTGGTTCTTACGCCAGAGCTTCCACCAAAGCCCGCGTTTGCTTCAACTCTATATCTTCACAAGACGGAATTAATGTACTATTGATAGAACCATTACTCCACCAAATTAAAGTCCCAGCTGATGGATTGGCTCATGCTCCTCTGTCAGACATGAAAGGAATAATTAGTATTCATTACTTTGCACTCTGCAACATTCCAATTATTAATGAACTTCAGCTGTGGAACCGCACCAGATTCATCACGGCTGCTGCGGCCGGACTGAATCGGACTGAATTGATCATGGGTGGAGAGTGGAGTGTAGGTCACCCGCAGGAATAAACTTATAGTCAGATTAAACACGGAGTCTATGCCACGGGTCATGAGACACAGGTGTGAGAGTACTTCAGGTACAGAGAATGTAACCTTCATAACTAAATGCTGATAAAGCTGAATATTTAACGTTATACCACTTTTTGTGATTAACATACTCTGTGTTGATAAGCAGTTCATTTTGTGATATCTGTCCAAGATTTTTAGAAAGTACAAATACATAAATGGCAAGAACCAAAGCTTGGTGCTTTAGAAAGTTCCATCACAACTTAAAATGTATTTCTCTAAAGATTTTCCACCATCACCAGCTCTCTCTGAGTGGATAAAAGTCCAATTGCTGTCCAAGTCCCTCTAGTGCCTCAGGGCTGATCAGTCACTTCAAGAAAGCTGCTTCATATTCAAGTCACACAAAGAATATGAGCAAACAAACGCACATCTATCACCCGCCTCGAAAACAAGATCAATACAGCTGCCCCCACTTCAATTCAACTCACGCAACACTAATTCATCTACAATTTAAACAGTAAGCTATCATATTGTACTAAGTCACATCTGGCTATCGGCTTTTTTAACCCTAACTGAAAACCCAGATAAACCTGCCTCCTAAGCATGACATGCAAAAAAATAATTACCTAGCAAATATATTTCTGTGTTTAAAAAGATGCAAATACTTTGCTATTAGAATGTAGTTTCAGTTTCATTACGTGTCATTATAAATAAAAACTATCAAACTCAATCTCTTGCCTTCCATTGTTTGTAGTGTTCCTGGCTAGAAGAGGTCCCAGGATTGCATCCAGCCTTTCCTCCACATTCTCAATCAGCACAACTTCACCACAGATCAGTGCCTGCTCAATCACATCCAGATATCTAGATAGTTGAATAAATTAAAAAGGGGGAAAATAGAAAATTATGGATGATGATACTATAGTCAGTTTGGAATTATATGAATCTTGTGTATCACTATGCAGTGGATAAACATCAACAGCAAAAGCTGAAGGTGATGCAAAGGATATTCCTGTTCACCCTTTCTCTCCATGCTGCAGCACTCTGAGTCCAGGTCCATAGAGGTTGCGGAGCCACTTGCTGGCCTGTTGCTGAGGGTCTACAAGGAGTGGCCAGCGCTGGCTGCATGTCAGGATCACAGCGTTCTCCACAGACAGCCTATCGGGCGGCAGGCCCTGGTTGTGCCAGGCGGCAATGCTTGTTTGCTCAGCCAGCAGCAGGATAGGGTCCAGGCCTTCTGTCAGCGGGATGAGGGGCTGGAACATGAGGTGTGAGGAGAGGAAAACACACAGTGATGCTATTCAGATCACTGCTTCAATGATTTTGGTATGCACATATACAAAAGTAAAGCAATAGCATTCTGTATGTGGAACTAAATAAAATTTTGTACAGGGTGAAAAATTCTTAACATTTCACAGACCTGAGAAACAATCAGTCAGTCAAAATACATAACCAATACATCAAACACATACTTTCAGTTTCTCGAGGAAAGGCTTCCATGTGCATTCTAGAAGCTGCTGCCTGTAAGGCTGTGTAAAATATCCAGCATAAGAGACAAAAGCTGCAGCCAGTAACACATCCCCACACAGTGTCTTCTGTTGGGCCTCTAGGTCCAGTGCAGCTTCTGACCACCGTACATTCTCAGACTGGAGACAGGAAGTTCAGAAAAAAAAAAAAATCATAACTTTCTTAAACCTTAGCAGACATGAAGTGTTACTATATGGCAAAAAGAAATCCATCAATAAGCTGAGCCTGATATGGTTAATATCCACAAAGACAACTTTCCTGCATTAATTGTCACGGGTGGAGGAAAATGAATGTATGTCTCATATGTTGATTATGTTCCCTCCCCATTGATCATACACACTAAAAAAACATAAGCAATAAAGTATACAATTGCAAATTGCATAAAGTGGCATTGAAAGTGTAGTTACATTTTCACTCCGCATCAATTTAACCCTCATTTAGATCTTCAATAATATGGCTGAGATGCTACCGCAGCGATAAATCTTGCCTAACACTGGCTATGCAGGTCGAGCATGCAGAACATGTCACATAATAAATTGTCAGACAGTTAAAAATCACTATCATTTTTTGCCTAATGTATTATGGATTGCTTGGAATATCACTCAGTCCTGGCTGAAGTGTTTTTAATTTCCAACAGCTGTTGAGTCTTTGCGGTGAGTTAATGATTAAATATAGATGGGCTGATTTATTAGTCTAAACACTATTGCTTCCAGGTCAATAGCATAAAGACAAATCATCTGTCTTGATATGCATAAAGGCCAAGCTGTCCCATTCTAACCCTATTCATTACTCTGAATAAGGAAGTAGAATGTTCCTGGAGAAAGAAATAAAAAAACACTAAAAGAAATATTACATTAATTTTATTTCACATTAACACCGGTAAAGATTTTGGATAATCCGGGTGACAAATGTCTGAGTATTCTATAGGAAAAACGTAAGCATACACTGTATATATAATACTTTTTGACATGATACAAAACTGAAAAGTTATTATTAACATATTAACAGGAAGTGCAAATAAATAAATTAATTGCAACTGACCTGTAATAACATTTCATTCGAAATCAAGTATATTTGTTCTATACTGATACCTTTGTTTTATAATACTTGCAGTTAAATAAAATATAATAAAATGATTTGTATATTCAGTAGAACATGCCAGATTATCTAATAACCTTGTAATGTTCTGGTTGTATTTTGTACAAAGCCAACCATATACATATTTTGCAATTTTGGCACATTAAATAAAAAGGCCAGTAGGCTTTTGGTCTCCTTTTTTCTCACCTCCATTTGGCCAGTGTCCACTGACCTCTTGGCCAGTTCAGTTGCTGTTTTGTCATGGTGCAACCCTTCCTTCCTAACTCAGCATCTCTGTTTCTAGCCAAAACTATATTCCGTATCAATACCCCAAAAGCATGTCGTGTAGCCAGATGCTGACCCTAAGCCTATTTGCTCATGGTACTACCTGCAAGCCTCCCACCAATCGACTAGCCAGCAGGATGGTCTGTCTGCTGCGGGTCACTTCCTCCTGGCAGTGCAGTTTTTCAGCTGCTGCTCTCTCAAACTGGGCTGTTAGACTCTGCAAATGCCTGTCGAGATCCTGAATATAAAACACACACAAACACAAGAAAGAACATGTCTTAATACACAGGATACAGGTTACAATTTTAAGTATGTTCCTGCTTAATACTAATTTTTTAAACTGTAGTTTTACATAAATGCTAAACATGAATGGCACACAATACTTACACCCAGTTTCTTTCGAATGGTGAGCAGTTTAGCTGTAGCATTGTCCAGCTCAGTGTTGGCCTGAGAAAGAGCCTGACGCTTTGGCACAACCTGACAGTAGACCTGAAAAACAAATCTATTCTGGGTAGGCCTTCCCATTGCATGAAATTTTCCTTTGCAATTTTAGTTCATGTTGATATGATTGCATCACATAAGATTTTTCAGGTGCACTTTTAAGCTATGAATCTCAAGTTCTACCAAATCTCAAAGGTGTTCTTCTGGTGACAGGATTTAAAATTTTAAGACGACTTTTTCTTGTAACGTGGTGCATTATCATACTGGAAGTAGCCATTCGAAGACAGTAAATTGACATACAGTGTGCACACAGTCATCAACAATACTCAAGAGATTGTTTGTTGCTATTAAAAAGCCAAGAAAATATTCCCCACACCATTACACAACCTCCACCACCTGAACCGTTGACATAAGGCAGGTGGGGTTCATGGAATCATGATTGTGTTGCCAAATTCTGACCCTACCATTTGTGTGCCTCAGCAGAAATTAAGATTTATAATATCAGGCTACAATTATTTAGCCTGCCACTGTCCGATTTTGGTTTAAAGCTTGAGCACAATAAAATCTCAGCTTTCTGTTCTTGGCTGATGGAAGAAGAACCTGACAGAGCTTTCTGCTGTTGTAAACAATCTGCCTCAAAGATGCTATCTGAGATGTATGTGCATAATTTATGCGATGCAATGACACATGATTGGCTAAATAGATAACTGTTTGAATGAGTAGGTGTACAGGTGTGCTCAGTAAGTAATCAGTGAGTGTTTGGTGAATGTATGTTACATGTATTTTTTGCATTTAGAAAAAAACAATCCAAACCAAACCAAATTAAAAACAATCTACATGGACCTATCAGGTAAAATTTAAAGCATTGGTTTTCCGTTCTCACCTCATAGTACCGCACAATATTTATAATCCAGGCACAGAGACCAGCAGCAGCATAGGATTTGGTCCGAACATGCTCTGGGTGAAACTCTGGATTACTGAGGTACTCTTGCTTCACTGTACTCAGACACTGTTCAGGTATGTGCTCTTTATCATAGTATACCAAAGCCTGCAGGAAGTCATCCAGCTGCAAAAGAAGTCTGTGTTATTTAGCTAATCATTTACATATAAATAAAATAAAATAAAATAATCAATTATTAATGCCTCCACAAATGTAAAATATATTTCTTTTTCTATAGAATAATTTTGTAGCTTTCCATAATGTCTGAATATACACAGCTGAAATTATTTTTAAAATCTTCCACAGTCATGAAGCCTATATTATATTATATTTTAACCCCATGTACACATCAAGGATGGCAAAGCAGTTCACTCATCTAATAGCCAATTCAGAACTAGCCCTGTCTGGAAAAACGTTGCACATTTAATGCACTGCTCATAATGATAGAGGTCTGCAAGTTCAAGGCTTGCATATGGGTTAGAATAAACATGAATCAGAATAGTGTGTTGGGGATTTTTTTTCGAGGTAAAGGGGATTTACTGTGACAAGCTCACCTTGCCCATAAAAGCTCTGGCAGCCTTCCAGCTGCGATCTTTAGGAACACGGCCACGTGGGGTCAGCAAGACCATCACGGCTGCCATCACATTTGTTACAGCCTCTGGTGGATTGGGAAATGTCTTTAACTCTGTAAGGTTCACCTGTGGAGTAAAGTGTAAATTTTGAATGCAGCACTCAGACACAACATTTAAATATGGCATACAGAAAGGTAAAGGCTTAAATAATGTTTTATTATGACTTGTTTTTATGTGTACTGATCACCTTGTTAAGAGTATCTAAAGCTGCAGTGGCAGCCTCTAAAGCTGGTTCAGCTTTAATCAGGTCATGCTCACAATCCCTCTGTCTCTGTGTCACTTCTGCCTTTATGGCTGCCACCTGAACAGAAACAGCCACAACTATAATATATGTTTCATCTGCACACAAACTGACAACAGGATTTGGGCATAATAAACAAACACAATAATGCTTACATTCTGCTCTTCTACATCAGAATCTGTTCTCTTTTGGCTAACTCTTTCTGTCTGCTGTCCGATCTTGGCAATCAGAGCCTCAGCTGCATGGTTCTTCATATTTAGCTCCACTTCCTGGGAGTTCAGTTTAGCCATAAGCTCTCCAACCTAGTAAACATGTGCATTACCAAAATGTTACCACTGGAAAGCAAATCTCCTCCCAAACACAACCATTTCGGAGATATTTAGGGTGTCCAGACCACCTGTTTTTTGACAGATTTGGAAAAAATGAAACCCTAAAGAAACCTACACAAACATCATATTTTATACAGACAACAAGCAAATCTCTGCATTGGATCTAAAACCCAGAAGCTGCAGGTGCCACCATGTCACCCCACAACTGTTTCAAAATCCTGTAAAACCCAGCAACAGCCTTGTTTAACTGACAAGACCCAATATGGTTATAATGGTTTTATGATGTGTTTATTCAGGATAAGTGAATTACTTCAGGTACCTTTGGCAGCAAACATAGTTAACTTCACATATTGGATTTGAAATGCATATTGTCAGTGCATACTTTATGTTAAAAATGTAAATGATATCTTTATATAAAGAAAACATAAATAATGTTTTAAAAATTGGAGGTGGAAGCTAAAAGGATTCCGGTTGTTTTAGAGAGGCGAAGGTTGGATACTTATTTCAAGTGAAAAGAATACTGAACTAACATTCTACCATTCCAAACTTCAACACAATCCAATTGTGTCTGGACTGTGGTTAAATGAAAACAGTTTGAACATACATGGTAATAACCCAAAGCTCTGCAATGGTAGCTGGAGTGTTATCTATCATGGAATGGCCTGCTCATTCACTGCACCTAAATCCTACTGAACTGCTTTAGCATGAACTGGATCGCAAGGTCAGAAAGAAATATCCAACTGGCAAAGAACACCTTTGGCAAGTTTTACAAGTTTTTTCAGGTATATGTATTTCAGGTGAATATTTGGAGAAACTGACTGCCTGAATGTCAAGAGTGTGGAAAGCTGTAATTCAACTGTGCATTAAAATATACAGTACATATGGTGTATTTTAAAACATTCTTTTTTGTTTCTTTACTGTATAGACAAAATACCTAGATTGTGAAAAACATTGATGTTACATAACCAATACAGCCTCTTGTAGAGAAGAATGCTAAACTACTAAACCTCAAAGTTTAAAAATGCTAGTCATGCTAGAATTCAAAGCAAAGGTTTATTTTAATGCCTGTTGTAGAGGAAAGAGCTCAAAGAAGCATGGAAATTAAATTGCTCTAGATCTTCAGACCTCTACAGCTCTAAAGGATCTTTCTTATGCTGATAATTATACTTATCCACACCTCCAGCTTTGGGGGACTACAGAACTACAGCACTACAGCACTCATTTCGGGGAGGTTACCTGTGAGGCGGTGGTTTTCAGTTTCAGCAGACCTGAGTTTAGTCTGCTAAGCCTCTGTTGCAGCTGCATGTCTCTCTTCTCCAACAGAACACCAAACAACCTGAGCAGTTCCAGAAAGCTCTTGGGTGTGCTGTAGTTGTGCCTCCTCTCCTTCTGCCGAAAGCGCTCGTTTGCCTGCTTGACACTGGCATGAGCGTGGGCCATGAAAAGACTGATGGGTTCCTGAATGGCTGGCTGTAAAGAAGGAGAAGCAGAGATAGAGAGTGCATGAGTGGAAGCTGGCTGGATTAAGCACTCTTTAACATCCTTGCCTGTGACGGGTCTGAAATATCATCTTCATAAATCCTAAATTCATCTCCAAGTTTGTGGATACTGGACTTACTCAATTTGAAATTTAGGTGCTGTGAGTGAGAGAGAGGGATTAGGTTGGGAAAATAATAGCTTATAGCTGGTGAAACACAGTGTATGGAATAAGGTGAATGTGGCTAGCATTTCATAACCTCATCCTTTCTTGCAATATTCATGCTGATGTATTTTTCATTGAGCCGGTGTTATATATTTTTATATATGTATGATAAAAAATCAGTACATCTTTAGATGGATCATTAGAGGCAAAATACAGTAGACTATGATATTTAAATACCTTTAGCAAAAACTTTTCCTCATGTAATCAATAAAAATAAACCTTCTGTTGATACAGTAAAAATGTCAAATTTCACTGTGTAAATGTACAATTATTGCGCTGTAAAAATAATTCAGTTAATCAGTAAAATAATCTAAACGGATCCAACAAAACTTTTACATGCACGCTAAAATGAATTTTGAATTTGTATGCTAACAGCTGGTCTTGAGTCATCTGACACACACACACACACACACACACACACACACACACACACACACACACACACACACACACACACACACACATACACAGAGAGTCTGGCAATGCCTGAAACAGCTGTGGCTCCTTAGAGGGCCAGTCTGTGTGTATTAATCATTGTTGTTTCATTAGCATAAATGATCCTGCTTAGTAATTGTTCCACTGGAGCACAGAAAACAACATTACAGACAGAGCGACTGTGAGGGAGGGAGAATGAAAGAGAAACTGTGTCTGTCATAATGCTCATGGTGCATGTGATCACCCATTTGTCTTCACTTTAAAGTGAAACTAATGATGAAGGACCTCGTACAAACTGTATAGTTTGAAGAGACGACATTGAAGAAGTTAAAATCGAACTTGAAACGTCAACTCAAGTCTAATATCAGTACTAAAAAAATATAAATATTATTAAATATTTCCCAAATTAATTACTGTATTTTTATATTACAGCTCACTTCAATGCCAGGAAGTTCCTTTATAAACTGCAGGCTGACGGATTGCAGTGCCTCCTGGGGCCACTCTTGAAACCAATCCATTGTAGTGCAGCTGAGGAGAGCTGGGAAATGGCGCACACGCATACGGAGGGTGTTTCCAACAGGAGATATGCACAGCACCACCTACACACACAACACATTAGCACATTAACATTCATAAATTCATAAACACCTTATTTGAACTTTTTAAAGTAATCAGACCCATTTCAGACTACATGGGGCAATCCATGTTGTAAGACCTTGAGATTTTGATAGACACGTTCTTTGAAGAAGCTCCAGCAATTCTCTGTGGTGTCTAACAAGCCAGATTCATGAACTTCCCTCTTTACTGCCTTCACTGAACTGTTTACCTCCTCATCTGACAAAAGCTCTCGGATCTCACCTGCAAAAGCAGACAGCAAAAAAAAAACATTTTTACACAACATTATTTTATGCTCAGCTTTATTTTGAAACTGATTCCATCATTATTTCTAAGATATGATATTAAGATATGAAAAGCAAATGGCTTTTACATAGCCATTGCAAAGTATGAGGAATTGTACAAACAAAAATTATCCATATTTCTTTTACTTACTCTTTTTAGTAAGAGTAAGTACAATCCATGTAAAAAAAACCTGCATTAGCAATATTGTCAGAACTTTTTTTTTTATGTTACCACAGTGACTGTGATCATGGTATGGTTTAAATATTTCAGAAACTGCATATTTCATATTTTAAACAATACATATACAAAGAAAATCTCCTTCAGTGAGCAGTTGTACTGCAGTTAGAAATGCCGTCCTGATGAGAGACTGGTTCAAACTCTACAACCATGGTGAGGAGGAAAGCAGCATAGACAACTCAAATATGTCAAACCTTGCATCAGAATCTGGACAGATATAAACTGGAAATACATTGACAGGTCTGAAAAATATCAGTTATTTTTGCAGCATACAGATTGTCTGGTAGGCTTTGTATCAACATCGAAAATTTGTGGCTGTAACCTGCCTTATGTCAAATGTTAAGGCTGGTGGTGGTGCTGTAATGGTGTGGAGAATGTGCCCATGGTACACACTGGATGCCTTAACACCAACTGAGCCTCCTTTGGTATCCTATTTGGTATCTTTAGTCAACCAGTGTATTCACAAAGCATGAGACATATGCATGTGTCCCAAATCTTGAGTCACATGGCAATGAATTTACTCCCGTGCCCTCCCAAGTGATGAGATCTGAACCCAGAAATGGATGTGGTAGAATGGGAGATTTAAATTGGCAGAAATTCTGCAATGCAATCATGTCAATGAGGATTAGAAATCTCAAAGGGATACTTCCAACAACTTGCGGAATCCAAGACAGAAAGAATGAAGGTCGTTTTGAAAACTATATATATATATATATATATATATATATATATACTGTATATAGTTATATTGTTATATTGTTTTCAAAACGGCCTTCATTCTTTTTATATAAATAAAAATTTATGGACATCCATTTTAGAGACTTCTTTTTAACAGTAGCAAAACACAAGCAATAGTTATGTTTTCACTGCAGGTCTACAAATTCGTTCAGAATTTAAAACCTTAAAAAAAACAAGTGCTTTATTCTAATTCACAAACCGAGAGCAGGTCTTTGACCCCTGGGTCTGACATCAGTGACAGATGAGCAGCACCATCTGTGTGTTAGAAGGCTTGATCCAATGCCATAGCAGCCTGTCTCAGTCACCGTTAATCTACTTCACTTCCACAGCCACATTTACATGTGTTTCCCATTCATCAGACAAGCACACAATGAGGCCCCGTGTGGCATGAGAGTGTTTATTATCGTATGAGGAATGAGTGTCTCAGGGGGCAGTGAGAAGAGACGCTTCAATTTGATAAGATAAGGATGCATTGCAATGTATGATAAAGACCAAACAAGTCTGACCTGAGGAGAGCAGGGTGCTGATGATGATAAGGAATCGCTCATCAGGGATCTGAGCGTCTGTAAGCAGCAGCACTGTAGGAAGGTTTTTTAGCCCGGTGTTTACACAGAGACCTGCTAGATCCACCTGAATGAGCACAACAGGATTAGACAGGATTATACAAAAGGACAAACCTATACTATTTGGATCAAATATGTTTTCTATCTAACTAATCTTTTTACATTCAGTTACAACCCGATTACTGTTGTTCACTGTCTTAAAGGTTAATTAAAAAACAACTAAAAATGCATGAGAGGATAAAGGGAATGATGGGACAATGTATAAAGGGCACTGCATTTGCTGTCTCCAGAGTGTTAAGTGTGTTGATCAATGCAGCAGGCCCAAATAGCCTGAGATTCACACGCCATGATGAATTAAACGATAGCAGCAGCCTCATCAATAGGGCATTGAAATATTTGCTCAGACTCTGTAATCGTATCTGACAGTCCTTCGTTGTCGAGTACAGGCAGGACTAAATGAGATCAATGGTATGCACAGAGCAGGAATGGATATTGATTAGGGGAAATGTTGTCTAAAAGAAAACATGATCTCTGTTAATGAATCACTGCCATTTTAAATTTATCCTCTGACTGATGGAAACTGTCATATCTGTTTGTACAACTAGAGCACAATATTATTGCAGCATTGATTTGGTCTTTTCTGAACATGTATGATAAACTTTTAATGCACTTTCAATTACCAGTTCCGATATTACTTACTTAATGGCTAAGATCTAACATTTCACAATCTATTACATTTGGGCCTCTAGTGGTTAGCAAGTACACAGAAATCTGTTGGGGTAACTACCTTCAGGTCTTGAATGCTGTAACCCTTGTGCAGGACTGGCTGGAAGGTGTTCATATCAGAGAAGTAGGCAGCCAGACGAGTCAGGCTCTGCTTGCCACTGCCACCAACGCCTACCAGCAAAGCATGGCCTCGCTGACACTGCAGAATTCGGCTGATCCGACAGCTGAATGGTTTAATTACAAAGTAACTCAGCAATGGTGAACAAAGGAAATATCCACACCAAACAGCATGACATTTTTTGCGAAGATTTCTAACTTAACACAAGAATAAAATGACTTTAAACATGCATTACATGATAAACTAACATTGAACCAAATTTATATCTACCAACTTACAGTATATTCACCAGAAGAAAAATACTTTGATTAGCATTATTCACTGTAGTAGATGCTAAACAAGGCTGCTCTCAAAACACTTACACATGTTGCATGGCTTCTTGAAACAACACTAGATTCATGTTGGAATGAAGCTGGTTGTAGGTATCCAGGGCAGTTGTCAAGATACTCCTTAACTGTTCCCATCCCTCTACAGGACAATAGCAAGGCACCATGGCCCCCTTGCTACTATGCAGGTATATCAGTGGTTCTTGTAGCTCAAGCTGCTTCTGACAGCAGGTTTACAAAATGGTCAAATGCAGGAAAATGTAGGACATGCTCCTTTACGTTGTATATGATGTTTAAAAATACATATATATACTGTATATCATGTATGTACTCGTTCTACTTACCTCAAACACTTGCTGAACAACTTCTGCCTGGAGCCTGTGAAAAAGCTGCAGGTCAGCAGTGTCAGCCATCTGGTCAGAATATACTCTCCTTGACTCATGCACCCACAGCTGGACCAGATCAGAGCTATGCCTAACACACTCAGGTCTAGATAGCAACAGGCCCTGAAATCACACATACACAGAATTGTGTACAAAATTAGGCAGCTGCTTTAATTTCTTTATGTCTATGTTGTTAATATGACATGCTTTGAAAGTTGCATAGGTATCTACACTCACTGAACACATTTAGGAACACTGGTAGGGCCTTATTTTGCTCTTGAAACAGAAATGTTTATAACAAGATTTCAAAACCATATTTCGAATGATTGGAAACAGTCAAACCAGCACATCTGGCACCAACAGATTTTTTTCCTCATGATGTAAACATTACCTAAAACCTGTATGTGCTGCCATTGAGTAATGCATTTACTCAACTCACCTGAAAGAGATGGGAGAGATCCCACAGGCTGAAGAGGTGGTGGAACTTGTTAGCAGAAGGGAGAAAATGGTGGATCACTCTGTCATGTAGAGCAATCGCTGCTTGTACAACAGAAGTGACACTCGTGGCCACAGCCGCGTTGAACGGCAGGCTTTGTACGTGCTGGCTGAGAATAAAGCTGTAGATGGAGATCAAAGCCTCATGGGTAGGGTTGTTCATTGATAAAACCGAGAAATGTCTCTGCAAGAGATACAAGACAGATGCAATTAATAGTTGTACAAATTTAAAACGTAAAAAAAACAAACAATAAAAGTAAAAAAAGTTTAAACTGTACCTGTAGCCTGGGATTGATTGTGTAACTGCCTGCTTGAGGATTCAAACAAGCGATATACTGGGTGTTGTGTATCTCTTTCATAGACAGCTTTTGACTGTCATACCTAAAATAGAACAACAGCATGAATAAGAAATTGTACTTTATATTAATAAAAGCTGACATATATAAAGACACAAATTTTTCCTAACCAGTGTTTATAGTCCAAATGCTGGCGTATGAGGGTGTGAGGCTGAATTGTGCCATAACTGTCTGTGGCTGTCAGATTCATATCGTCAACAAAGTAGATGAGCCTCTTATTTCCTGAAGGAGCATACTTCCTGCCTGCTTTCTTCTCCAATGGTCTCTCCAGCATCTCTGAAAATAAGGAAAATAATACAATTATTTTTGAAACTCTTGGCCTACAATTGCATAGTTTTACTTGTATTAAGTAAAATCTATTAATTAGCTGATTACTAATTGAAGTAACAAAAAACAAGCACTCTAAAGGCAGTATTAAAGTACAGTTTTTACTGTAGTGGTTCTATAAAGTATAATTCAATAATAAGTTGTGTAACTTTAACTCTAATTTTTATGTTAATCAACATTGCAGAGTAATTTACAATTAATGGTTTGTATACAAATTGAAAGAAAATATGTGGAATTTTTTTATTTATAATTCCAGACCCAATCAAAATAAAGCTTTTCCTGCCACAAGTCTTCAGGTGCCAAATGCTTAGTCAGCAGCAGTGATGTCTAGGACAGTGGAGATAGATGAGCATCCTAGGCCAAATTAATCAGGTATCTATAGTTTTAAATGCTTTAAAGGAAACAGCAATGATAATGATCTGCAAATTATTTCACTCAAAACTATATTGCCATTTACGGCTCAGAATCGAACATGTGGAAACATGTAGCTCGGTTTGTAAAACTAGCTAGCCAAAACTGTGATTTAGCAGTAAAAAAACAAAACTCTGATGGTCAGGAAAAGGTGTAAGGGGCATCTATTCCATACAAACCTGGTTAGCCACTGAAACCTCAATAGCAGCCAGTTAAAGTTACATTTTATTTTTATATACTACTGAAAATTGTGGCGAGGTTATCTTCAGCATAGCTTATGTGGTTAGTTAAAAAAAATTTACTCCCTAAATATAGCAAGTCCTTGATTAATGACTCAAATAGTTTTACATAAAATGACATTTAATCTTCTCTACTTTTACTCAAGTGAAGTAATTTCACAGTAGTAGTACTTTTACTCAAGGCAGTGATGAAAAGGCATAATGAAAAGTTTTCGCTTGCCAATTTTTATTAAATATTTTGCAAGAAAATGGAAATTCCTATTATAGGCCAATAGGAGGCATTGTGCTACCTGTTTTAAGGAGGTTCAAAGTGCCCTAAAGAGGAAACACAGGACTCACTTTGCAGTGTAGATGATGTGCTGTAGTGATGGAGAGACACGCTGGCAGATACAAAGGTATCTGGTAGTGTGGACAACAAGTGTTTAACTATAGCTGATTTTCCAGCGCCCACTCCCCCAACCAGCATCAGAGGCTGGGAGCTTTCCAGTAACAAGCGCATGAAGTGCTGTAACCGCACCGTCTCTGCAGTAGGGACCAGCATTGCCTGGATATACAAATCATGGCATAGATGAACTCTAATATAAAATATGTATCATTTTATAAGAGCTTGGCTTATTGTAATTTAGTTTAAATAAATGACGGTTTAAATTCTTTTAAAACATTTTTATATTGAATTTTGTTATATAGCTATCACATGGCCCTTCAAAACATGGAAGAATAAACTGGATTTTGCCTAATCATTTATGCTAACATGATCTCATGATAAAGATCAGACAGCAAGAGAGTGAGTGTGAGAGGAAGAGAGAGAGAGAGAGAGAGAGAGAGAGAGAGGGAGAGAGAGAGAGAGAGAGAGAGAGAGAGAGAGAGAGTGTTCTCTTTGTGCCCTGGTTTGGTAATCAGACCCAGTACTGAGTTGTATTTGACAGCAAACTAACCTCACGGCTAGGACTGCTGTTGTCTTTCACTTTGCTCACTGACCCTCTCTAATGTGGTAAGTACTCTAAATTAGCCTGTTATTGTGTGAAATTAAAACTGCTTGCTGCGGGGGTGTGAATTTTCTCAGCAAAGAGTCAAACTGGTAGACAAAAGAAAACTATTCAAAGCATGCTATTCAGGAATTGAAAAAAGACTTTCAGAAAGAAAAAAAAAACACTTTTGTTGGACTTCAAAAACTTTTTGATATCACTTGAATGACCTGCAATGGTTTTTCTGCGTCTGTGTAAAAAGGCGGTATTTTGTCAGTCCACGGTAAGAATCGTCTGGTCTGAGGGTCCAGGTAGTAATCAAACACGAAGCCATGTGCTGGTAACTTAATGCTTCTCATCTCTTTAGTCCACCACTGACTGAACTCAGCTCTGTAGTCGCGCAGCTGCAAAGAAATGTGACATCCATTTTTCAACTTTGTAAAACTTCCTTACATATTTGATACACCAATTCTTATAGACATAAAGCCTACATCAATACATTATGCTCAATTGAAGAAAACACATGTAACAGTTATAACATATTTATTTTCTACCTGATCTTGATATGTAGCACCACCGAAAGCCCAGATGCAAGCAAAAACAAAGTAGGTCTCATATATTTCACGAGGAGAGTCGGCTGGAACGTTCTCAGGGGTGAGCAAACAGTCCAGCAACAAGCACAGAGTCTCAAAAAAAGAGATAACAGAAAATCATATAAATGCTTACTTGTATTAAATATACACCCAGTGTATACTTGAACACCTGTATACCTACATATCTTAAAAGCATACAGATACAAGTTCAAAGATTCTCGTTCATTTCAAACATCAGAACGAACAAAATGTGATAGAGAATTCGCCTTATCGGAGTAATTAAAAAATTCTGATTTCCTGCACATCCACTAGAGTTTATATAGAGTATTGTGTTAAGCAAACACATCCAATGAACAGTCATTCTCTAGTTCGAAACACCTTGTTGATAAAAGAGGTCAAAAGAGAATGGCTAGACTAGTCAGCTTAGAGTAATTTTAAAAGCCAGTGTTTACAACCGTGTTGATAAGAAAAGCACAATACATCAGACTTTGAGGAGGATGGGCAAATTAAGCAGAAAACCACTTTAGGATCCACTTCTATGCACTGCAACCACTTGACTGGCTGAAAAAAATGATTGCACAAATAATCAACTGTCCAGGTGGTCTGAAAATAAGTGGACAGGACTATGGGTTTTTTTTTAATTACCTGTACCATGCTGTTTTCCGGGATTGGGATAATAGTCTTAAATGAGCTTCTCATTTGCTCTATGCAACGAGAAACATATTTGTCAAACAGGATGGTGAGGTGGGCTTTCTCAGTCTGGTGCTTTCTTCTGTCAATCCAACTAGTCACGTAACTACAGAAAGTATAGGAATCAGGGTCATAATCATGATATATTATATCATATATTGCACATATTCATACACTATTATCGTTCAGACTGTTCTTCGAATCAATGACTCACAGATTCCAGCTGAGATCTTGTGGGTTAACATATAGGATGCCAGCTCGAGACACAGTGGCAGGTGTTGCATTCCTCAGGTGGCTGATCTCAAACACCAGTCTCATTGAGGAGGTCAGAGGAATCCTCTCATTACTGGCCAAAGTTAGCACCTGGGTAGAAGAGAAAGCAGAATTGTTATACATGTTTGGTTACGCATCATGAACTATAACCCGGCAAAACATTTCTGCAATTAGTAGTTATAGTTATTCACAAAAGCATTAGGCAAACAAAACAAAACCTTATTGTCATCCATGACAGTGTTGAGAGACTCAGTCCACATGGGGTCTACATCTCCATCCAGAATAATCCATTTAGGACCAGGGTGAGAGTTATTGGCCTGTTCTCGCATTAAGCATGATAATAAGCCTGCCACATGAAACAGGTCACCATCAATCACAGCTTTTTAGCATGAATGTACAGTCTCAACATCACACAAAACAAACTCCGATATAAAGTATTTAAAAATATATTTTATAGGCACCATCTTTCCATTCCCGAGTTCCAGGATGGATGAAACCAAAAAGTTTGTCTCTACTTATTGCCTTTGGGTTCAGATCATTCCACACAGGTTTCTTTTTCATGTTGATGTAGGTTTTATAGAGAGTCTTCAGGATCTGTCAGAGAACAGGGATTTAATTAATCAGCTTTGGCTGTTGAGCAACAAAATATACATCGAAGGGTGGGGGTTAGGGGTCGACTAATCTTAGAAAAATGTAATAAACACACTTGCCTGGCTTTTCCCTGTGCCGGCATTTCCAACCACAAATATAGAGTGACGGACACTCATAAGCTCTTCAAGCTGAACTACCTACAACAAATATCCACTGCATTTCAATAAAGTCTGTCCGTGAAGGACAAACGCAAATGCTATTTAGAATGGCAGTTACTTTATCTCTGTGTTATTAAACTCTTTTTATTTTACAACTGGATAATGTGTTTGAAATATTTCCCAGAATTGCTAAAAGACATATATGTAAGATTAACCTTGAGAATGAAGGGATCCTCTGGCTGGAGTTTGAGTTCCAGGGCGCTTTGCCGAACCAGTTGCTCAAAATCATGATCAGTTCGCCTCTTCACCTCAACGCCAGGAAACAAGTCACTCACTAGACCCAGGAACACTGGGATATCCTCAGTGACAATTTTAGGCAAGTTGAAATCACGCAGAGCACGCATCAATACCTATTCATGTGCAGAGACCAAATGTCAACTATGTCTCATGTTCCAACCATGGACCACGTGTTTGTACAAGCCAAGCAATTGGCATCAAATCAGGAATTATTGAATTATTTTCCATTTGTAAATTATAAAAATTATTAGTTTTTTTGAGACAAACGTTACCTGATCTTCTGGTCTTGTCTTATCCTCCCTTTTAAGAGTGCCAGCAACCACCAAGACAGACTTGATGGCACGCAAGCCCCAGTCATAATGGTTCTGTGCAATTGCAGTAAATCATGGTTACTATCGTCGAGACTCCAATACAGTGTAACTGATCCCAACATTTCAACTTCTTATTATTTACATAATTACTGTCATTCACTAATATGACAATATGCATTTCAGTGCACCTGTTTGGAGAGAAGCTCCTTGCAGAGGTTGTATAGGGTGATGAACTTTCTGCCCAGGACCCTTGCATTCAAAAAGCCTTCAGCCATCAGCATAATCTCACATATCATTTCCAAATCCGGCACCACCATGGCACACGGCCTGCAAAACCATTTAGCATTCACAAAATGTAGATCTCAGGAAGCAGAACATTTATGAATAGAAATGATGGTGCAAAAGTAAATCATTATTTTATGTTTGTATTGTAAATAGAAAAAAAGTTTGGTAGGTCACGTTTAAATCATAAATCTATCCTGCCCAACAATCAGCCAAATTTGGCTATATCACTTCAATTGCTAATCAAATTATTAATTACAAAACTAGAACAAATTAATAATTATGCTGAACATTACTCAACATAATGTTAATATAACTCATGTTACAACTTTCTTCCTCATAAGTTTCCTTTTACTTCTAAATATTTGACCATGTTTTTCAAATGCATTTATTTTCATATTTATTCATTTGTCGGTTTATATCTGAGAATACTGTTGTACCTGAAGAGCGCTTTGAGATTCTCAGGTAATTCAGTTCGTCCAGCATAGTCTGGGTTCATGGTAATAAAAATCCCAACTGTGGGCTTTAAACTCATTTCCTCATCTAAAAAGAACAACCTTGAAAAAAAAAACATAATTTAAGCACTTGATCTGGATATACAGTATGAATAAGTAAAACAGAATCAGTTGCCTGCAGATTCCTACCTCTTCCTCTTCTGACGAATGGCATCTTGTATAGTCTTCACTTGTACTGCCACTACTGATAGCACCTCCACAGAAATGCGGTTAAATTCATCAAAGCAGCCCCATGTGCCAGTCTGAGACAGACCTTTAAAGATATTTCCTATGGACTAAAACAAGCATCGGATCAGAACACTATTCCAATGGTGAGTGAACGACAAAATACTGATTGATTCCAACAGAGCAGTTATTTGTGTAACAACTGACAATGCCATTACCTTGTAGTCCATCTGTTCAGAGCAGTTGAAGACATACACCATCACACCAAGGGCCCTGCCCAGGTCTTTAGTAGTTTCAGTCTTGCCTGTGCCAGCAGGGCCAGCTGGAGCTCCACTCATTATCAGGTGCAAAGACTGGGTTAAGGTCACATAGCACCTGTGTATGAACATAGCATCACCATTCAATGGACAGAGCAACACTTGTGACTAATTAAACATTATTAGCCATTGGCTAAGAGACGTCCAGAAGTAGCAGTACCGGTCTGTAAGAGGAGTAATCACCAAGCGTGGTGTATTGCCCAAATACTCATAGGAGTACAGAAACTGAGCATCACAAATGTTGGCAACGCAGTGCTTCTGTTCTTCATCCCAATAATGACGCAGCTGTGATATCCAGGCAAAAGAACTGGCACTGCTCACCTGGAAGAAATGGAGGACAACTGCTTAAGTCACAGCCAAAACCCGCTTATATAGCTTGTAAAAATTGTCATCCAACTCCTCTCTGTTGAAATACACTATATGGCAAAACGTTTGTGGCCAACTATTCATCACACAGTGTGCTTTTATTTTAAAACATCAGTTTGAGGAAAGTCCACATAAAAGAGTGATGGTCAGATGTCTATAAACGTTTGGTCATGTAGTGAATTCTTATTTATATATTCTATTATAAACTACTGCTAAAAAGTTTTGGAACATTCTACATGTTAGCATTTTTGTTTAAATGACCACATTTCAAATATTCTATATTTTTACCATATTATATATATATATATATATATATATATATATATATATATATATATATATATATATATATATATATATATATATATATAATGTATACTATATTTTTGTATATATTTATTTAACCAAAGAATATGTACAAGTGAATTATGAAATGTTTCATTGTTTATATTTACTCAATTGTGTCACATTTTTATGTTTTAATTTAATATTAGCACTGTCTATGAGCCTGTGCTAGAAGCTTAACACGTTTACCCTCCAAGTGTACTTTTCTTAAATGAAGAACTCATTTAGAGTAGTGTTAGGAGTTAATAACTTCCACAAAGAATTAGGCTTCCCTTTTTAAATTCTGTGTCATTTTATTTGACCTGTGGCAGTAACAGTAATTAAATACTTTTAAATAATAGTAATATATTCTCTTAGACAATTCCTTTTTGTAAAAGGTTCTTTTATATTTTTGGTCTCAGATTAAAATAAATTTTCCCCCATCTTTACCAAATAAGGGAATACTTTCTTATGAATCTATACCATTAATGAACACAAATCTAAACATATTACTCAACAAATACACATTGCTAAAGCATTACTACTGACCCATTATAAACATGACCAAACCTTTTGTGCGATGAGATTGAATACTATGTCTCTGGCATGGACTTCGACAGTGCAGAGTGTCATGATCTTCTGTCTGTCCTCTGGACTCAGTTCTCCCAACAACATGTTTATCAGGGAGTTAAGCTGAGCAATCTGAAGATGTGGGGGAGATATTTCAGAGATTATGAGGGCACAGTAATGGGCTGTGTGAGCATACAGTGAGCTTTGTGGCCTGTGCTTACAGTAATTATATCAATTTACATGCCAGAGAGAAGTGGATAGTAATAACAGCAGCGACAGGCACTCAGGGTCACATACTCATCAGAGAAATCCCTCCATATTTTATGGAGCAAGGTCATATATTCCAGTCAAGAGGCCAAATGAGCATGGAGCTCATTTATCAACAGGGTGTTACTGTGTATATGTGTTTGTGCATATTTGTGGAGGAATTTATCTGAGTGTTTGTAGAGGGATGTTTAGACACATAAGTGTGTGTGTGTGTGTGTGTGTGTGTGTGTGTGTGTGTGTGTGTGTGTGTGTGTGTGTTTGTGTGTGTGTGTGTGTGTGTGTGTGTGGTTATCTCTGTTACAGGCAAATGCAATATAATCTCGCACCCCCAGCCCCTGTATATTAGATGTAAAAGCAGCTCAGCTTGGGCTGCATTTATCACTGTGATGTCTGACAGTGACTTCACTCAAGGGCCCGGAGGAAAAGCGTTAGATTATGCAAGCTGTGCTGTGCAAGGACATGCTAACCTTACATACTTCTAGAGACAGACGGCTCCTGACACTGCAGAGACAGTGAGGACTGCCTCACTGCTTTACTACAGCCTACATGGCTCAGCAATACACACTTCATCACAGGAGAGGATGAAAAAGCATTTTGCAGCTTGCAGAATTTCCATCAACTGCTCACCCCCCCACTCCTCTTCCTTGCAACAGCTCTATCTCTAATATGAATGTAGGCACTGTTGCAAAAGATATGAGAGATAGGAGAAAATAAATGAGTCATAATAAGATCATGGCCTGGTAATGATGCAATTGTGTTCAGATCTACATTATTGTGCATTCTTTAACAAAGAAAATCAACATTATTTACCAGATTAGGAATAGAAAATAAAGAGATTAATTTGAGATGAAATCAGAAATTAAAAGAAAATACTGTAGATACTGAAAGCTATATTATTTTGTTAAGAGCTTTCTTCCCTCATGCTGCTGCTACTGTGTTTAGTGCAACATAGATAACAGTTCTGTTTCCAATATTTACACTTCAATCCATAGATATTTTTAGCTCTTTATGGTATATATAAGATGCTGAGTAATCATAAAGATCAAGTGTCTATCCAAGGACTCATTTATAATATACGCGTACTTAACATCTTGTTGACGTTTTTATTTTACTTGTACCGCTATCTACTCTAATGTAGGTTACAATATATAACGTAAATTCTACACTGGAAACACAAGCAACAATATCCATTTAATTAAAAACTAAGGTCAGATCATTTTCACCTGTTTCTTGCTGTAATCCCGCAGTGCTGTGTCAAAGCCCTCCACCATGCGTTGAAAAGCCAGGCCTACATCAGTAGACCACCAGATCTGAGAAGCAGTGAGAGCAACCTGAGCTGGGTGCTCAAGAACCCACTGCTCCCACAGCCGTTCCTCATACAGAGCTACGGCCTCAGCTATGTGCCTCCTCACTGCTTCTCTCATCGTCTCTTCAAGGTTGGTCAGCCACAGCTCAACCTATTACAGAACATTAGAAAAGTACCTGTAATCACTATTAATACTTTAAAAGAGATAAAACATCTTAAATCTTAGGAGGTAATAATAAAAAAAACATGTAGAAAAATATACAGCTACAAAAATTACCTCCTGTCTCTAAAAAAAAGTCATGGCCACGTGATATCTTCATGGAGATACAAGACTTACCGGACCTGTACAGTCACACTGCAAATAGAAAGGCACATATTCTTTCTCTTTGCTGTACATCCCTACAGCCACCATGTCTTTTATCCTGTGATCATCCTGACAGAAATGCAGGTCAGCAATACTGTCAAACAGCTTAGCCAGATGATGGGTGACCTGAACAAAATAATACAGCTCACTGACTCATTTTTAACAGATCAAGAGAAGCTGCTTGCTGTAACACACGTAGTGCAAGAGCAAAAGCAGACAAAGAAAGGATATAATGATGCATGCATAATGATGGAATTACAGATGTACTGGTACTTCTAATTATAATCAATTCACAATGAGAGCAAGACAATGCACTCTGACCCTGATATGGTTGAATGCCTGAAACTAAACACTAGCAGGTATGTGGGAGGATCTGCTCAGGAAGAGTTCTGACCAGGGTCAGAGTCAAACCAAGTGTAAAAATGTCTTTCTTTGATCATAATCATATTCTGGTGAGAAATAATGCCCTTCTAATTATTAGTGTTATGAACAAAAAAAGTTTAACCAAAACATATAAAGGTCACAAGAAGAAAGGGAGAACTCTTTTTTTTTTTATATAAAATTATAATCAGCACCAATGAATCAAAGCTGCAGATAGACTATATAAAAATAGAATGCAGGATTCTACTCAACGTTAAAGCTGTTCTGGATTGAATCTCCATAAATTGTATGAGACTTATATTTTAGTAAGAGATGAATGATTAAGTATGATGTCCTAGATGTGTTAATTTAATGTGCGTGCTTATAAGGGTATGGGTTTTTCTTTTGCTAGAACTGTACCTCTTTGGGCCGGTTGCCTTTGGAGAGAATATCCAGTAAGTCGGCAGAAGAGATGAAGTAAAAGCGAGGAAAAGCTATTCTCTTTTTTTCAAGGTATTTGGCAAGTGCTTTCTCACACACAGCAAGTCTGTACGGAAAAAAAGTGACTGATCATCTGATGTCTTATCATCATATTATGTTCTAAAACTATAGCAGATATCTTTACAATTTACTTTTGAGAGGCAAACCTTATTTGCAAATCCTCAAGTATCCCCAAAAGATGGGGCTTGTTGGTGGCAGCAATCACATTCTTTGTTTCTGCACTTTTAAACATCAGGTCCTAAACACATAATAAATGGGAGTTAAAAATTAGCAGTCACATGCTAGCAGTTTCATCATGCGCACAGTTTATACTGAAACAAATTAAAGAACATTTTCTAGATCCTTATATGCAGGAGTGTAAATCATTTGAGTGTTTAAAAGGTATATAAGGCACCAGACTGCAAACTCAAAATTGAGGATAAGCATCCCTGGGCCTAGGGTTAGGGTTAGGGTTAAGCAAGTTAGGTGTATCTCTAAAAGCCATTAATTCCAAATAACTAGCTAAAGCTAAGTGTTGTTTTTTTTTTAATTTTCTTTTTTGTTTTTATTTTTGGTAACCTCAGTATGTAGCATTAGTGATGCATATGATACCGTTCAGACTGGATGGCATTTAAAAGCAAAACAATGGATTAGCATTTAACAGTTTTAGCCCATATTCACATTAGACATATTTTCTTTAGTTTAAAACACTAACGTAGGACCTCTCAATGTCGGTGATGTCACCTTAAAGTCAAGGTCAATAGTGTGAAATCGCTGTGTTTCCTCAGGGAGCTGGTAATGAATGTCATCCGATCCCATAAATATGCTCTCGAGGTAAGCCCATGTCCTCTGCACCTCCAACCAAATGAGTAACACTGTGTCAGCTTGAGTCAGCTGGCCCTGCAGATCCAGCACCTGCCTGTGGAAGAACTCCACCTGCTTACTCTGCAGCATGGCCTGCAACTGTACCTGATATGAAACAAGATTACACAAACACTAATGATGATGATGTACAGTGCTGTACAAAATCTCAGAATGAATATCATTTTAATGTGTGTCCTGGGATCATCAGTACATTTCCTTTAAAATTGGAACATCCTGATGAAAAAGACCAATCGGATATTCCCACAACCACTTAAAATCTTGCTATTCCTAGAGCACCAATTCAAGATGCTAGCCTTTTTTTTTTTTTTTTTTAGGTTTAACAATTTTCTCACAACCTGGGGCTTAGTTTGACCTGTTTTTTTCCATGTGGGAGTAAAGAGCTTTGAGATATGGCTGACTCATTGTGAAAAGCATTGTGCTTGGCTGGATCTGGCCCCTACGCATGCAGCTTGTGAATAAAGACACTAATGCATGGTCTGTACACCATAAATCAGACGTTTGAATGAAGGCGGCTGACAATAGAAGATCTGTCCACCCTCGCCTCAGCACAGCAGAGAAGGCACATAAGCCCTAAACACAGTACTCATTTCCCGGCAACCGCTTGCGAGCACTCCTGATAAGCTATTTAAATATACCAAACTATAATATAAATAATCGCTCATTTCATTTCAGCTTAACATCTAAACACACAGCTTTTACTCTGCTGCATCCCAATGAATATATGATCTCCAGGATCCAGGTTACATTTATTGAAACAATAAAGCAATTAGACTAGAGTATACCTGATGATCTTCCAGCTTCTCAACGAGTTCATCATCGCACTTCAGCACAGGTGTCAAGGTACGGAAATGCTCTTCATAAGTAAACTCCATCAGGGACCATGTCTTACTGATCTCACTTAATGCCTATTCGAAAAGAAGGAGACATATATTTACTCAACTCTATACTGAAGCAGGTGTGTATCACGGATGTTGTTAACATGCATGAACCAAAGAATTAGAACCTTTTCAATGGCCAATTCTTTGACCGCTTTAGCCACTGTATTGTGCACCTCTTCCTCATGCATGTGTAGCTGCAGAATCAGTAAGTCTGCAAGAGTTGTTTTCTCTGTCACGGTAAAGTCAATCTGTGAAAACACACCACAATGTGATCTTAGTACAATCTCAATTTAAGTTACAAGTAGTAGGTTACAAATTACAGTTTTGTAAATCACATATCTTCAGTATATATATAAATATTATTATTATTATTATTACTACAATTCACTTGCCTTTATGGCCTTTGCCAGCTGTGCCCAGTGTCTCTCTCTCATAGCAGTATTCTGTAGCTGAGTCACAGCCCGTAGTGCAGTCAACAGATCTTTCAGTTCGTGGTCCAGTCCAGCATACACATCCCAACCCCGGGCATCTTTATCAAGTCTCTGCATTTCCTGGAGTATACACATTTACTGATTTTCAAATTCATGTTTTCAAAAGGACTTTCCTTCAGATCACAGAACATGTGTTGTTCTGCATAGGTTTCACCTCCTTACATACTACATCAAATTTATTTCTGACCTGAGCTGCTTCGGTCCAGACATTCTTCAAACAAAATTCAGCTGAATTTAATCATTCTAGTCTAGCCAATATAAACACATGGTGACAAATTAAAACAATATAGAAAAAAAACAATATACAGTATTTTAGTCAGGTATTAGGCCTGCACAAGCAACCAGAACAGCCATAATAACATGCAACTCTACTCCACTCATATAAACTATACTACCAAAATGAATATTTATATTCAAAAAGATATTCTTTCAGATGTTTTTTTCATAATAATGGTTGTGAATGATATGTAAAACAGTAAAAAATCCCCATAGCCATGTGATGATGACATGAGACCTGTTCACTGGGAAAACTAAAACATGTTATACAACCCTTTCCTAATCATCAAAACATTCAGTTAAACCTTTTACCCTGTGGCAAAAAAAAAAAAGATTATCATTTACCTTTTTCTGGGAGACTTACATCACAAGCTCATTGATAAAATACAAGTTACTACTGATTATGAATGCAAATAGAAAAATACCAAAGCAGAGTCGCTCACTTTTGCAAGCCTTTTTAATTCTGCATCCATCTGCTCAACATTAATTTCTCTCCACTGTGTCTCTCTCCAGACGTCCATAATACTCTGTGGAGAAAGATATTGAAAGGATAATTAGTGTAGACACATTACACTACAGGATGCAAATACTTAAAAAAACAAAAAGCAAAGTCCCAGCTTTGGAATAGTATTACAACCACAGCTAATATAAATGTGACTGAATGACCTGAACACACAGAAGCAGGTCCCAGAGCTGCTTTAACACGATGATCTGTCTCCGACAAAATCCGAGCTGCCTGAAATCTGGGCTGCTCACTTCAAACAGCTTGCAAGACTCTTGCAGCATCACTGCCTCTTGCTCCAGTCTCACCACTTCGCTGTTCCACTGAGGAACCATAAAACAAAGACAGGTCAAAGTCATTGTGCAAAGGAATATTCTGAATTGTGGGTGAAATAAAGATGATTACAATGATTTTACTTAAACAGGAATTGGCATACATTATCTAGTTGAGTGTAAGGGCTCTTAGTGTTGCGGTGAAGGGGAGCTTCCATTCGAAACATCTCTTCAAACCGACGCAGTTTTATCTGCCAGAGTGATATAAATCATTAAGTATGGTTGATAATCTATCATTCGCACTGATCATTTAAAAGTAAGGAACATGCTTTTATTTTTAAATAGGCATTCTATTTATTTAAAATGAATCAAACTTAAAAATATAAATAAAAAACATCATATACCTCAAACGCTGCATACTTCTTGCGTATGACTGCCACCTCTGCATTCTGCAGAGAAGCGACCTCGTGCTTTACTGTCCAAGCCAGCTTCTTAATGCTATTCCATCTCTCAGGTAACTCCTTAATAAAGAAAAGAGAATCTAGCGATGACAAATATTACGTCATACTGCACAAATCTAAATAAATGTAATCACTACAATGTGAACCAAAGGCTCCAAGATACATCTACGCTAATATTTGCTTCAATCAGGTTCTGGTAAGAAACTGATTAAGAAACATCCTGTTATCGTATTAGAACTACCATAGGCATATGTAGACTGGTACCTCTAGCTGAGTGTGGATATTATCAGGGAGTGTCTCTCCATACTGCTGCAGCAAGCTGACCACAGCTGTGATTGGATCAAACATCTGGTCTGTACTGGGCTGTCTTGATCTGACAGCTAGCAGGCAGCCCATCACCTGCACCAGGGCCCGGTAATCTCCAAAACTCACTGGCTCTCTTAACCCTGAGTCAACCCTAAGGATAAACTCCTCAAGGTCTGTAATACTGCAGAGAAATGATCAACCAGCAAATAAAGAGAAACATGTCAGAAAAGTGTAAGAGATTCACAGATTTTGACAAAATGAATTTTGACAAGGTAGGAAAAAATTGAAACTGTTTGTAAACCCTATTTACATGGTATAAGGAAATACTGCAGATAACAGTCAAAGAATACATTAAAGAGTCTATTTTTTTTTTACTATTTAATAATATGGATTCACTTTCACTGGAAAATACAGCAAGATTTCTTCTCACTTTTCAGTCACATATGATATGAGGTGCTCCTTAAACATCCAGCTCCATTTTTTTATCATGTTTAAAAGACTCAATTTAAACGGACGGATATCCACTCTAAGCCAGCCGTCATATACTCGCCAATCCTCAAGCTTGCTCACTTGTACATACAGTTCTTCATAATGGTCAATCTGTGTAGGAAATGTGAAAAATATTTATACTTAAATAGCCAACTTGGTAGATAGCTAGATGCCCTTTAATTTATTCATAAAATCACTCCATAAAACAGAATTTATATTTATGTCTGTGTGAAAACTATGCAAAATAAAAAGATTTTACCTGCTCTTTAAACTTGTCAGTTGTGGGTGGATTCTCTGGTAAATCTATAGCCTCCCCAAATGCTTCCATGTTTTCGGTTGTAAGAGCCTGTCCATATAGGAGAAACTGCTTCAGAAATTCACTCCGATCGTCCAACCACAAGTGCGTATACTTTTCAAATGAGCTTTGATACTGGGAAACTTTCATGATCGCATCTTTTACTCGTTCCATCACTTCCTGTCGTAGGTCTAAGAGGTCCAGCATATCATCCATATCACCCTAACAAAAAATATCAGACATTCATTTAAGCATTCATGTTACAATAAGGTTGAATCACTGCTATATCATGTATGAACATGAACAACCAAACGTGAACAAAATAAAATAATAATAATTACCTGATAGTCTTTCATATCAAGAGGAGAGGCCACCCTTTTGATTTGAGTGGACATTTGGAACACGTCCTGCAGCAGTCCCTTGACTAACTCATAAAGGCCGTCTTCTGCGCTAAAGTCCAGAGATGGTCTAAAAACAATCTCAGATGCACTAAGCACCATTTGAGCCTCTAGAAGTGGAGCCTGTCTAACAGATCCTTCCATGTTGTTAACAAAGAACTCTAAAGAGTAAGTGATCGCATTAAAAAAGCCTTCCACTACCATTTCATCCACATACTCCACATAGTCTTTCCATGCTTCTGAATCATCATCTGCTGTATAGAGGTTTTTGTTCTCCTGTAGAAAATAAAACAAATATTCTATGCATAAATAACAATTTAGAGAAAAATTTAAGTAGCCACATCTATAAAGTCACTCCTACCTGTAACAGACTGTGTATGGTCTCTCCATCTTTCCTGATGCTACTGTATTTCCGTGCCACTCTTGCTGCTCTGTCCTCTAGCATCAGCAGTGTGTCTTTCTTACTGTCCTTCCTGCAGAAGATTGGCTGCTTGCTCCATCCCTTCATCAGCTCTTTAATCATCTCAACATTGTCCCTGGATTTTTGAAGCTTGCGCTCCAGTTTATACACCATATCTTTTACCTGGCAGATGTAGTTCAAACAGGCTTTGTCTTGCCATGTCAGGTCAGTCTCAGCCCGATACAGCTGTTTGTCTATGGCCTCCAGCTCAGCTTTCATAAGGGAAACCTCTGCCTCCACAGCCATGTGGCGTACCTTGTTGTACAGCTGGACGAGCAACTGCAAACTACTCACGCACTGTCAAGGTTTTGGAATGAAGGAAAAGGTCTCATTGAGTACAAACTAAATACAAAATATTGAATATACTCAAAGAGACAACAAAGTCTATATCCACAGATTTAAATTTATAAGAATCATTACAAACCATGAGAAACATGTCTTTCTTCTCATACACCTCTAAGGCAGCACAAGGAATACAGGTCTGGTCCAACATTCGAAGATATCTAACATCCCTCAGGACAGCTAAAAGCTTAGGTCACAAGATTGAATCTATTCATTTAATTGCTTTTAACCAGAATTCGAGTTAAAACAATTGGTAAGTACTCTGATGTATTATAATAATGGGCTGTACCTCTTGGTTGAAGTTCACTGATAAGAAACCAGAAATTAAATCTCTCCTGATTAGGGGTTGGTCAAGGTTCAGCTGGCAAACCTGTTCAACATTACTGCACCAATCGGAGTATACTTGCTTTTCATACTCATCCAGCAGTGAGGACATCTCCAAATATTTTTTATATAAAAGCTTCAGGTCTGCTGTTTCCAAATTCCTAGAAACATTTCTTCATTAGTTATCACTGAAATGTATACAATAACTTAAATCAGGAAGCAAATGTGTCAATTGTATTTATGTTTTCTTTATATTTTGTAAATGAAATTCTGGACTTACATGTCAAGCACAAATTGGAAATTCTGCCACAGGGTCTGGATTCTGTTTTTCAGCATTTTGGCTCCTTTCAAAGCACCTGACATGTCAGGCATGTTCTTACACACTATAGCTGTACAATTCTTTCTCTGCAGAAAAACATCAAACAATAACAGCTTTCATAAGCTCGGAGTGTATAAAGCTAATCACTATTGTCAGTATATACACTCAATGAACTCGTTATTAGGAACATTATACTAATACTAGGTAGGGCTTCTCATTACTTCTAAAACAGCCTCAATACTTCATGGCATGGATTCTATAAGTTGTTGAAAGCATTCGTTTGAGATTCTGGTCCATGACTTGCACTTTCAAGTGCACTTTCATGCTGTGAACAGATATAATTACCAGACCCAAAGTGTGCCAATAAAACATTCCTTTCACTGTTACACCACCTCTACCAGCCAGCACTTTTGACACAAAATGGATTCGTGGATGCTGCTAGCACCAGATTCTGACTCTACCACCTGTGTAGCTCAGCAGACCGAGATTCAACAGACCAAGCAGTTTTCCAGTCTACAACTATCCAGTTTTGGTGAATTTGTGCACACTGCAAATCAAGCTTTTTGTTTTGACTGACAGCAGTGAAACCTACTGCCTTAGAAAAGATCATGTTTTTCTCATTATAATGATTGTTGTGAACATTTTTAAATGTCTGTATCTGCATGATGTTATGTATCACATTGTTGCCATATGATTGGCTCATTAGATAAATGCATGAAATAGGAGGTGTTCCTAATAAAGTGCTCGGTATATGTATATGACCTATTGTGCTCGTGTATATGAGCAATACCTGCTCTCGTTGAGTGTCAAGTAGAATTTTACAAGTTTCCAGCTCAACACCGAGAAGGTGCCTCAGTTTGGTGAAATTGGGTGTGAATGTTTCCTTAATGATCCCTCTGTCCAGGAAAGGTTGAAACACAGCTAGCAGCTTTGAATAAACAAAAAAGTGTCAGTGTTTACACATCAGTTTTGGTTTTATAAGTGACTACTGATAGGAACTTACTTTGAAAATAGATTCCAATCCTGAACAGTCTCTAAAGGCCAAGCAAAAAATGTTGCCAAGCTGTCTATCAAAGTCTGCAACCTGTTCCTTAAAATGTGTATAATCCTCATCAAAATCCTTCACATAAAAACAAATAGAGAATGCATGTAATTTTGGTGTTGTGCTTAAAATAGTAAAAATGTGCTCTCTACCAATTGTCTAGGTATATTGCAGTACCAATATCTTTTAATATTTGATATTAAAGAAATATATTTTCATAATATTTAAGAAAGAGACACAAAGAAAGCATATTGTATCCTTTATTAACAGGACACTGTGTTGCTACTGTAATAAACCAGAATATCACCATGGAACAGATGCTCATATTATGCAAACTATACATCATATTTTATCAAGTGGGACTGTATTATTATAGTTATTATTATATTATACTTCCTAGACAACCCACCCCAACTCTAACACTAGATTTTATGACAATTTCAACAAACTGTTCACTGGTTATAGAAGCATACCTTAGATGCTAAATCTAAAGGATTATGATTACTGTCCATGATTCCTTTGCAAAGCTGCTGAAACTCAGAGTACAGTAGAAAGACCTGTTCAGTGTACATTCTTCCTTTGATTCCACCAAAAATGACTTTCTCCAATTTCTGTAACTTGATGATGGTGAAGAAAAAATCCTGCAACATACAAATCCATAATTTAGTTTGATTCATTTGGAAATGGACTTCAAATGTGCCACAAACACAGAAAAGTATCCCACCTCTAACTTTAGCACTCGAGCCGTAAAACAGTCAAAGTGACTAAAGACCAAAGCAGATGGAAAATCCCAGCACTTGTGTACGCCTCTGGAGCTGGCCCAGATTGCCACCTTCTCTCTGTAAGTATAGAATGTCTCTTTAAAACATCTAATAAGCTTCATAACAGCCTGAAGCTTCTCCAGAGTTTCCTCTGTCTCTCCTCGTAGCAGCTCCTGTCCACACAGGTGTGAGTTACCCTGGTTGATGAAAAGGAGAAAATGCTTACAAATGCTTGATTGTAAACCATCAATATTCTTCTTTGTAGATCATTCAAGCAAGTGTAATGGTAAATTCAACCTGCAGTCCAATTACAAGCATATTACCTTCTGAATGAAGAGGTTGCACAGCTCCTGAAACAGAACTACAATTCGAGCAGGCTGACGATAGAATGAGCAATGAGTCCAAATCAGGAAGATAACATGAAAGAGTGGGGGTATAAATGTGTGGATGGATGAAAAGTCCCGCTTTTCAAAACAGGACAAGACTGGCTGAAGCTGCTCCAGGTAAAGATCCACATCTCTTGCTTCCTGTAATGCTTTATATAAAAATGTATTATATACAAGTGTCAGTTATTTAATAATATTTCTTTTATTGGTCAGTAAGAGCTTTGTAATAGTCAGGGTTAAGGGGTCTAGAGCCTATCCTAAACACTTGTGTTGTATAGGAAGTACATACTAAATGGGATGCTAATCCTTTCTAAGACACCATGCACACACACACATATACACACACACACACACACACACACACACACACACACACACACACACACGTACACCTAATGGCAATCTAAAGGATTCGATCCACCTACTAGGAGATTTTGAAGTTGAAAAGGAAGTGCTTAACCCAGAGAAACCCACAAAGCAATGAGGAGAACATGAATGGACTGCATGCCAAGACCAGGAGCCTAGTCACCTAGCAAAAAGTGCATGCATTACTGGTTATTTTGCTACACTACCTGCACAAGCTTGTTGCAACAGGCCATCATGCAATAATAAAAAAAGATCATGTAAGATTGAACTTAATCACCATCATAGACATCCTTTGTGAGTGCTCTAAAAGATGGGTAATAGCTGCTGTCTGCCACTTCCAGGATTCTCACCATCTTCTGAATAGGTGGACTCTGAAGCTGAGAGTAGAAGACATAAATCAGTTGCATCATTACAAATAAATGATGTGAGTAAAAGCTGTATAAATGCTCATAGCTGCACAAACCTGTTCATGTATGTTTTCTATGTTGTTTCTTCTTGACCTCCAAAAATCCAGTTCAGTCCTCGGTCCTGGGTTCAGCCCTTTTAAGAGGAGTTCAGCAGAATCTTCTTTTAAGACTTTTTGTATCAGATGGGCCCAGTTAATGATCATGGACTCAACTGCATGCATCATGGACCTCCTTTCATGACAGCCTTGACTGAATGTGTATAAATTAAAGGACTGTGTTATTGCAGACTGAAAAGAAAAATTTTACAAAATGTGCCATACACATATACATTTACATGTACATCACATTCATCAACACTGATAATATATAAAAGTATAAAAGTCCATCTTACAAAACAATTGATGCTTCTGGAAAGTCTTCTATCCTTTCTGTCAGAGTCGGCACAGGAAGCACAGTTTTCCCATAGATTTTTCCTTTAACTACAGAGGCCTTGTTTGATAAATTCTCTATGTGCTGTGTTACATCCTGGGATATCACATTTGGCCAGCTGATGATTCTCCTTGTTGGATAAAAGTGGCAGGCAGACCTTGACATAAAACATTGACATATTATGCATGGAAAGATATGTCTGATACAGAGAGATGAATCAGACATTTATTAAAATCCTAGCCTGCTGGAAGATTTTAAACCAAAAAAAATTCTAGAGATAATATTTAGTATAATTTCAGTTACCAGTTTATCCTATTCAAGGTCGTGGTGGATCCATGATGGGACAATTGCCAAGAGGTAAGAATATTCCAAAGATATATTCACACCTTGGGGCAATTTATCATACCTAAACCACTTTCGGGCATGTTTTTGAGAGGGGGAAGCAATCTGGAGAACCCAAAGAAATCCACACAAACACGCCTAATGCCAAAGGTACCCGAGTTCAGATTCAAACCTAGTACACTAGAGCTTTAAAACGAAATGTGCTACTTCCTACTGGCTTCTAACATCACCTAGATTTCCTTGTAATTGTCCATTACCTTGTCCACACTTGTTGACAGCTGTAGAAGCATGGACGGTGACAGCACGCCAAAGACAAATATGTTCCTGCAGTTTTCACAAAGGATGGGCACGTTTTCCTTCTTGAGGACATACAACCTCTTGCAATCGGGGAGAGAAGAAACCTGGTGCACACACAACAAGAGTATGTCAGGTAGCATTAAGAGAGTATAAATACATTGTAAAATTTACCAGTACTTTTACAGTAAACAAGTGTAAATTATATTTACAGTAAAGATTTTAAACCAACCCAGAACCACTGAGGCACTACAACTAGCTCACGATGGGCACATTGATCACTGCGTTAAATCCGCTAAGATTGCCATGAAGTTGGGATCTTTGTTTTTCCATTGACGTTTTCTTTAACTACAGAGAACTATGTGCTGTGTTACATTGTAGGATATCACATTTGGACACAGCTGATGATTCTTCTCGTTTGATAAAAGCAGCAGTCAGACCTTGACATAAAAATGGATACATTATGTATGGAAAGATTTGTCTGATCCTGAGAGGTGAATCAAAGATTAAATCCTAGCCAGCTGGGAGATTTCAAACCTAGAGAAAATATTCTGCATAATTTGTCACCATTTTATCCTGGTCAGGGTCATGCTGGATCTATGATAAGACAACTGCCAAATAATACATCCTAAACATGTTCACACCTGGGGAGGAAATTAATATCAGCCATGATACAGTGTCCCTGGAGGGCCTTGCTCAAGGGCCAACAGGGCAGCTTGGCGATGCTGGGGCTTGAACCTCTAACCTTCCGATCAATAATCATATATCAGATTGTTAAGTTTTGTGGTGCAGAAGCAGTGAAACACAAGGATTCCTACAGGTAACATGTTTTCATAGGAAACAAACATTTTTCCAGCACAGGCCACACTTACCTCAGTGGAAACAGTGAGGACACCTGAAGCAAAAGTGAAAAACAAAAACCTAGCTCGTGCTTCAAAGTAGTCAGTGAGAAGGATTTGGTTTTCTTCCATCATCACCAACTTTCTCCAGGACTCTGCTTTGATTTTCAACATCTGGCAAATCTTCTCGCCCATGAACTGCACCCTGTCGTCATCAGAAAACACAGGCTCAGCTTCTTCATCCTCTTCAAACATGTTGTCCCAGAACCGTTCCAAACCTGACCAAAACTATTTCACTAGACAATAAACTATGAAGAACTCTGTGTACTATTTATTTGTTTTTAATACATTTTGCTAATCTTTTGGCCAAAGCGCGAGATGCAGGGGTAAATAAAGAAAAACGCACGCGCTGTGAGGGGCGGGATAGCGTTCCGTTGCCATAGAAATAGACCCCGTTTGGGCACTAGTTCAAACACACTGGGTTTGTCCAATAGCTGCTTTTATAGTTTAACCCACTGTGGTGGGGACAGGGCTTCTTCCCAAGAATGTCTTCCATTCATGAGGCGTCAGTTTTTTTTTTTTTCCCACAACATTCTACATTGAGTTCCTTTTGGAGTCCTGATACTCTGTAGCATTGTTTTTTTTTTTTTTTTTGTCTTATCAAATACATTTTATTCTTGAAAAAATATAATAAAGTAACAGATAAGTTACACGCACAGTCATGGGACTGTGAGTGCACCGCTGTTGCCCTCTAGGGGCCTAATATACCATTTGACCAAACATTTCCGGGTTGCCCCAGTGAAGAAATTCAGAAATTCTTTACCAGGGGTGAAATTAAGGCTACAAGTTATGAAATACTGAAATAAAGAGACATTTTGTTTTGCTAATTTTTGGATGAGCTACAATTAAAGGTTGAATCATATCTAGTTTCAATAATCTACTCTATAAGAGTCAATAGTTGCACTACATATGAGGAAAATGAGGCATGGATCATTAACTATATCACTGTGTGGACTTTTAACTCTAAAATGATGAAATAACTTGTATTTGATGACTTGGTTATTTGTTTATTTTAATGTAACTTGTGATGTACAACAGTTTAAAAGAAACTCTGCCCCGAGTATCAGAAGTGTCCTCAGGAGGGCAGTCCTTCCTCCTCCGTTTCACTGCACTGCTCTGTGAGAAGCTTTTTTCCCCCTTAAAAACCATTTACATCATTTACAACATGACTAGAAATATGTTCATATGTTGCACACAATATGACAAAAAAAAACCTTCCCACTGTGACTGTGTCTCATCTTGTTGCAGTGAGTTTATTCTTTCAAAATGAAACAATAATATACTGAACCAAAATTAAATATAAATAACCTACTGCCGAGCTACATGCATATGGGAAATGTATCATGCAAACCCTGTTTTTTTTTTTTATTCTTATTTCATTCTTATTTTATGACTTATATAAAAGCATGTGTGAGTCAATGTAAGAATACATTGAACTACAAAAACTGCTGAAATACGAATTGACAACAAACAATCTTTTATACATGCAAGGTGAATTCACTCTGTGAAAAACTCCAGGTTTTGTTTACAAAAACAGAGAGACCCCAGGCATAGGAATTTTTGTGTGATTTTACTGTTTGCTACAAACATTAAGATTGATCGTTCTTAAATCTTATTTTCTGTATCAGCTCAAATCAGGACAGTCCCTGCGTCAATTTCTGTGACATCTAATGCGTTTGAAAAGATTTCACAGAGTTAAAGCCTTACTCTATTGTAAGAGTAGGATTGAATAAGTTTTTCTACAGACCATACTTTGAACCTTACAACTTGTTTCCACTTTGACAATAGCTGTGAAGATTAGACCAGAATTGACCAGTTTCCCAGCGTTGTAGCAACAGATCTGAACGACAGTTCATGTGTTTAATTAAAAAGCAAATATTTGTACACAAGTTGATTTTTTTGTATTTTGTAGTATTGTAGTGAAATGTTGATTCGTGAGGAGAGGTGAGGGTTATATTTTAGTGTAAGGCTGTAATCGAGCAATATGTATAAAGTGGTTCCTCTGGTTCCTCTTCTTCGCAAATGCACATTTCTTTACTGAAAAGACAAACTTAGTCAATAGTTCTGTAAAACACTGATTTAAAGAGTGATAAGCAACCCATAAACAGAGTGTTTTTTCTTCTTCCATATTACTAAATAAGCTCCACAGTTATAGACACCTCCAGGATTAGAAGATAATGTGGCTGCTACACAGAAACTATAGGCTAGACAGCAAAGCTAATGTTAGTGAACCACGTGTCTGATTTTTATATTTTCACAGGGTTTGAATTATTATTCAGTTATTAATTGTAAAATAATTGTAATTGTAGTTTTTAGGAGAAGGGTAAGCCCTGTTTTATTCATGGGTGCCTGTGTGGGAACAGTACCATTTAATTAATGTGTTATTATTCACAATAAACCCAGAGGTGGGGAGCCTCTGCCTAAAGCATATTATTTAATAATAACTATGAATTATCTTGTAACTACTATACTGCTAATAGTGTAAATAAATGTTAGTCTGGTTTCATTAAATAATGGAAGTATTTCTTGAGTTATATATTATCCTCAGGGTAGATATGGGATGGATTTTAGATAACTATAGCTAGCTGGCTAGTTAAGTTAGCTAGTATTATTTATGACTGGGCAACTAGGAGGTTTTATCAGGTTTTCATGTTTATATATAGTCACTTATCCTGATATTTCTGTTAAAATGTTGACAGGTTGCATTGCTTAAAATGTATTTAAATAAAACCCTCTCTAGTTCTACTTCCAAGTGGGATGTTTCTTGAATATTATCAAATTATATAATTTTTTCTAGCATTTTACTAAGATATGTTTATAATTAATTTAAAGCTGAACTTTACAGTTTTATCTCAAAAAGTCAGACCTATCTGGAGTAAAACAGTAAATTGTATGTAAATGCAGTATATTTTGGAGCAATAATATTTTTATGTGGGATCTGTGGGTCCTCATAAAAGTTATGGGATCCAGGAATTTCTTTCTCTTTTACATAAATATCGTTACCCTAACTGGAAATCACATTTATCAAGGTAATATAGTTATTATTCTTGAGTAGTTACAAATCACGTTATAAACTTTATTCTAAACCTGAATGACTTAAAAACAAGTCGATAATCTACGAATCATTGATATAATTTAAAAAATAGTTCTTTTAATACACAGGAATCATTTCAGAAGTTAAAATAAATAAAGAAGAAGAAGAATAGAAACCCTATTTGACTCCATTAATTGCCAATGAACAATTAAAAGAACATGTTGAGTTATGTTCATATAATAGATGTGTGAACTGTGGGGTCTTTTTTTCACTTGACGAGGGCCTTGGGTGCAAAAAGTTTGTAACAAGGTAAAAATGATGCAAAAACTTATACAGAGATTGTTTTACAAACGTTTGATGGACATCGACGGGCGCGCGCACACACACACACACACACACACACACACACACACACACAGAGGAAGCGGACAGGTCGCAGCAGCCCCCGGCAGTGTGCTGGTGCGCGCGCTCCCCGCAGTGCAGGCAAGCTGAAGAGAAAAAAGGGACAAATTAGCGGCAGCGCTGCAGCCTCGAGCGCGCGCTGATGGATGCGCCCTCCCGGGCGGAAGCTGATTCAACCCCTCCTGCTCCACTCGGTTTAAGAGATCCTCTCAGAAGATATGACAGATTTAAATGCTTCCACGATAGGCTAATGAAAGCCCCTTTAACACATGCAATAGGACAAGTTCGAACATCACAATGCTATTTTTTTTCTCTCTCCAGACCAGACAGGTTCTTCCTGCTATTTGTGTGTGTATATGTATGCATATATATATATATATATATATATATATATATATATATATATATATATATATATATATATATATATATATATATATATAATGGAAATTATAATTTTGTGTGTGTGTGTGTGTGTGTGTGTGTGTGTGTGTGTGTGTGTGTGTGTGCAGATCAGCATATGCTAAGAACTCACTTGCAATGCTTCTACTCCCAAAAGGCAGCATTAACTAAGCTCCCACAGTATCACTGCATACTAACACATGTTAGTGATTAATACAAGAAACTATTTCCCATAAGAACACCTATTATGAAATAATAAGCTATTCAACAAAATTTGAACAAAATACACAAAAACATATGCATTGCATGCTTTAATCTCAGCCATGCACGTCTTGCAGATGCCACTGTTGTTGCTTTCCCATTAGAGATGACAGAGTGTGGCCCAAGATCTCTCTGACACCGGTTCTGGGCTTTCTTCATCCTTCTCCGAGCTCTGTTTGGCATTAGTCAGAGAACACGTGGCCTTTCGAGCTCCTAATCCTGGACCGATGAGCTATTCCACTCACAGCTCACAGTGTGATTTATGAGCCAGTGCTCCCCAGCTTGGTGGAGGGAGATCAGAGATGCTACGGAGCCTCAGTGGGAAAAGTTTAATATGCACCCTCAATGGTCTCATCCAACATTCACCAACTCTACCCAGAGTCGGTCAATAAATGTTTAAAATGCATCAGAACAGCAATGAAGGTTTTCTATCTATTACATGAAGCATCAACAAACAATGTTGGGTGAATGTACTGCTGATGAGACGCATATGTTTGAAAGGTAGAGTTTTATATATCTTTTTCACAATTTACTGTATAATTTTTAATGCATTTATTTGTTACTGTATTAATGAACAACGTAGTATCACGGCATGGATATAGTCACAAACTTTATTCTATTGATTCGTGTTCATGGACACGAATTTCCCCCTTTTTTTGTGTCACTCAGCACGACTGCCTGCGGTTCTGCTCCGTCTCCGTAGAAACAGAGGCAGAGGATCATGGGTAATGCTGACAGAAAGACCAAAGGTCATCTGTTTTTCCCAATTTATATCAGAGAATTAAGTAGAAAATATACAGTTGGGGTTAGGGCTAGGTTTATACTGTGATAAATGTGTGCCTCTAATTAATGTAGTCTCCTTAGTTAACTGGGAGAATATATTAACTGTATTTTGAGAGGAAGGAACCAGTGACAATGAATTATAATAGCGAGTAGCTTACTGAATATAAAGCAATAAAAACAAGGATAAAATCTCCTGTTTAAATGTTGAGTTATAGTGCTTGAAGATTAAAAAATCATTAACAAACAAGAAAAAAAAACAATACGATGTCTGTGGTATTCAGTGGCAGAAAAAATATTGGTGGTGGCACAAAAGACTTTCTACTGAAAAGCATTACTTAAAAAGTTGTTTGCCTTAACATTTTGTTAAATATTGTAAAGAAATCGTCACCAATGAATAATTAAAATGTAAAAGCGTTTGCTGGTCCTCACAAATCTCATAGCACTTAGCTTTTTGCCTTCCTGAATACCATTGTTGGACAATGATGAAGTAAATGTAACTCGTTACTGCACTAAAGTAGATTTTCACATATCTGTACTTTACTGAAGTATTTTCATTTGGGGAGACTTTTATTTTAACATCAGTACATTTCAGAGTCAAACATATTACTTTTGACTCAACTACAGTTTGCGAAATCAGTCGCTCCTTTTTAGTTATGAGTGGATCAAGCCACGGAACAGGGTAGAGCGCACGCTGTGTTTTTAACTTGTTTTGATTGCTGCTTGTTGGTACCTACTTAGCACCAACATACAGTTCAACATCAGTTCAACAGCAAGCAGAACATTTTGAGAGGAAAAAATGATGGAAGGAACTTCTGACTTTAAACTGAAGTTGTTGAAAAGGTTATGGACTTTAATAAATATCAATCAGTGATTGACTCATTAATATAATTCTATTAATAGATTGGTGTGCTGAGAGTACCATTAGAGTATTTTCACATAAACTAAGTTGATTAAGCAAGATTCTTGTGACAAAAATTATAATAGGACATTATAGCCATAATCATAGAACTTTAAATATTTAAGTACATTTGAAGGCAAATACTGTTGTACTTTTAAAGTGTAAAAGGGAGCAATTTTACTGGAGCAATAGTGTATCTCTACTTTAACTCAAGTACATGGTTGTGTTCTTCATCCACCACTGCTGAATAGTGATCCAATCCTGTTTGAGTGTTTGTTTTCCTCTCTACACTCAGAGCGAGCTGAATGTTCAAGTGCACATCTATTGTCAGCCTAAAAGCCTGCCACTTTGACTTCTGCCATAGGTTGGTGGAGTGAAGATGTCATTGTGTGTCTGTGTGTGTGTGCGTGTGTGTGTGTGTGTGTGTGTGTGTGTGTGTGTGTGTGTGTGTGTGTTTGGGGGATCTGAGCTGGGAGTGTTATGAGAGTTTTACTAGCAGGCTTGTGAATGGAACAGTTCCAGACATTTTGGCAGATATGACTACATTCTTTCAGAAATGTGTCACCTTATGAAAGCACCTAGTGTAAATCACTTGTTGATAAAGTATCTCTGTTCAGCATAAAACCTTTAGAGGGTTTATTGGAAAAAGATTAATGACATTCAGCAAAGAAAGAAAAAGAAAGCATGTTAGGGCAATAGATAAACAGGGATTTGAAAACATGTCATTACTAAATAATTTATACATATATGATTGGCGATCTGGCAAAACCTGCATGTATCACATCCAAAAGTAAAGTTCTAATATGATTACTCTGCCTTTTCTCACTCTATAGTTATAAACTAATTGACTTACAGAAAACCAATGTTTATGTCAAATTTGTACTTCAAGAACTGTACGTTTATTATGAGAAATGACTTTTATTATCAGAAACATCTCCATGAGCTACTTGCTGGATTCAAACAAGAGCCTCTTCCCACTGCTCAAGCTATAAATTTAGTGAATGATTCACAAATTAATTTAAACTTGCAGTTACTTTTTTTTTTTTTACAACTTTTGTTGTTATCTTTACAGAGCCTTTGAATGCACTGCTCTGTTTTCATTACAATGTGATGGTGCAGCAGCACCACAGACACAAAGACAAATAGTATCTGATTATAAACTGCCTTAATAAAACCATTTAGAACAAACAGATATTTAAATATATAATAGGCATTAAAACTGTAATTTAATCAGATTTTTTTACATTGTAAATTACCTCTACATTGACACCATGAATGGCCTATCCGCTTTTCTTCAGATTGACCTGGATGACTAAATCTGTGCTTCTGGTCATCTTCTATTCAATATCTAATCCATATTTGTTTTCTCTTCATCATTTGTTGAATTGAGCTGGGTTTGAATTTTACTCTATTGTGTCAATGTATTTTGATAGAATACACTCCAGCCTTTATTCTGGATATTTATCAGTGCTATGTGTGAAATTGGGTTTCATTCTCCTGAACTAAACTGAACTATTGAATATCTTTTGTGAGATTTTAAGACACTGGCCCTAAATAAACAGAAAGTTAACACCACTTTACTACAATACATGTAATAAAATACAGGATAGTCTCCTACATTTTGATCTTACATCTCCTCGGTAAGAGGCAAATAATTAAGTTCTGCTTTTAATTTGATTTTCCTTCATGAAATAAAATGAGTTCTTAACTTGGCCATTAAATGTAATTGCAGTTCATTCACTGACATAAAATGGTGAATTATGAAGAAGCGCTTGTGGTTATGAATTTTGAGCTGCAGTGTTAAATGAAGGGGTGCCAGTGTGCACGTTATGCCCTGTCGTTACAGCGATTAGTTTTCTGTTGCAGTTAAAAATCAATCGACTAGGATGTCACATGCTGTTGAGGCTGGAGCAGGAAAAATGGCTGAACCAACTTAATATCTTCTCTGCTTTTCTGTCAGTCAGCTTATTGACACACCTGCCTACACCAAAGCCAGAATAAACTCTGGTTAAGAATGTGCACGTTGTTTACACCAAATTGACTATGTGAGAAGAAAGACTTTGTATTATTAGATTTAGAGAATTGATACATTTTTTTGATAAATTGATCAACCAAGGAATTTATAATTTTTCTTTTAACAGATTTGCAGCCTACTGATTGTATGGGCGGTTGGAGGAGGGGTGGCTTTTGATGTGGATTTCAAATCCTAAACTCACCGTGTTCTATAAGGCTGGGAAATTTCCCTGGTAACCAGCCTGAAGTGTTTAATCCTCACCGTTTCCTGTCTGTCCTCCCCTCTTTCTGTCACTTTTCTTCCCCCTCTCTGTCCTCTCTCTCTCTCTCTCTCTCTCTCTCTCTCTCTCTCTCTCTCTCTCTCTCTCTCTCGTCTGTCCATTAGACTTGGCAGAGTAATCGAGCAGCACCAATTGCTCCCACCGTGAGATCATTAAGTAAATTATTTTAAGATCAAACAGCCAGCAGTCACAATGAAGCTTTAGTATGATGGTAAAAGCTTCAGAAGTCCACCAACCTGCCTGTCCCCACCTCCTCCCTCCTCTCGAATGAATGCTCTGTGGGGAACTCTCCACACCTCTCAGGTGGATGCCCCTCTATGGTCCCTTTAGTAGCCTTTTAGCTGCAGGCTAAGGTAGGGCTCGCTAATTGGCTTCGAGAACAAAACTAGGACACTGGCAGGAGGTGATTTGCAGGCAGGTAAAAAGGGAAATAATTTAATCCCCTTGGTCAATACTGTTGGTCCACAAGCTAGAAAAAACAGTGGACTCAAATAAAATGTCATTTAATAATTATTTCAAGATTAAGTGCAGGGAAAAAGTGACCATTTTGAGACAATCATATCTCCATAAGCGAATTTTAGTTAAAAATGTAAAGCCTCCAGGTTTTTTTTAAATGTACAGAGGGTCAAGATCAACAGCCCAAGAATTTATAGAGATTAACAAAGGTTTGTGCTCCCTTTGTGGTTAATTAGTGTAAGGGTCAATAAAGCAGAACCTTTTGACCTTTTAGAAATTGATTCCATTTCTTACAGAAGTCCTTGCCCATATGTATATATAATAAAAAATTAAGGGTTCCGTACGATTAAGAGACATTTTGGTCTACTATTATAGAGTTATACTAACTCTACTATATTATGAGTTCACATAGGATTTTTATGTACAGGCAAAAGTGTAAAATGGAGCAATAGTCTGCTCTATGTAAAGAGTATTTTAGGTATTCAGAGAAAGAGAGAGATGAGAGCTTGTGTCATTTGGTCACTTCACAAGCCATTAGACAGTTATTACCGTTGCTCTGAGTACATGAAAGCTTGCTTTGACAGCTTGTCCTTTCAACTAGGTCGAAGTTTCACTCGGTTTATAATAACTGAAGCCTAAATGTTTGTAGAATTTGTGACCGTCCCACTGATCTTTGCTAATAGTTCAAACGCTATGCAGTCTGCAAGAAAGAAAGGTCTTTTGTTTTGTCTAGCTAGTGATTTATATGAGATATTTAAAGGATGTAAAAAAAAAAAAACATAAAAAAAATCATATGGTACATCATCTAAAATTGAAATGATATACATGTACTTTTGTACGATATCGAAAAAGTGTTGCTTTTTTGCATCCTCAGATTGAAAGAAGGATTGTCATCAATCACTTGCATTTAATTCCTGATGGAGTCCTATTGAGAGTTGAAAATGTGCATGTAATTCAGTTGAAAGCCCTCAGCACTTCTCAGGCATCTTTCCTGCCTGTTTGTCAATGTGCTATAATCTCATGCTCAGTGTGACTCTAAGTACTGCTCAAATTAGAGCATTCACTGAGTGCCATGTTAGCAAACAGCTATGCTTGTCAAGAGGGTGATGGGGTTCCTTTTCTTTGCTTCTCTTTTATTTCTTGGGGTGAAAATGTTTGCATATACACTGGCTGGCAAAAAAAAAAGCAGCACACAAAATATTTTGTTGCGCCACATTTACGGCACACATTTGTCTTAGCATTGTTTCAAATGCAATGTTAGAGCATTTACTTCTGCCCAGAATTGCATACATTTCTGACTGATGAAATTTTTACTGATTATATGAGAGTTAAACAACTCCATCTTCCCCAGTACATCTTAAAAGCTTTCCATTGGGTTAAAATCAGAACTCTGTGGTTACCTAGTTTTGTGTAAATGTGATTACTAAACCACTCTTTAAACAATTTGAGCATAGTGAATCTTGGAATTGTCATTCCTGAATATATATGTGCCATCAAGAAAAAAAAAAATATTTGATGGGGAATCCTTGTAATTCAGTATATTCAGGCACCCGGCTGACTTCATTTTATTGTCACATAAGGTGGCTGAGCCTAGACCTGTCCAACTGAAGTACCCCAGATTATAAAGTTGGTTCTAGAAACTTGTACAGTAGGCTTTATGCACTTCCCATGTTGCCTGTTTGGAATCAGACACATGACCTTTTTGCATTGTACCACAGTGCAATCTTTAAGCTCCCTACAAAACTGAAGTAGTTTTATTTATTTTTTATTAACCTTACAACAAATCTAGTCACAATCCTGAGTTCTTGTGGCACTGTGCACGTGTAAATGATCTTACAGTCACTATTACTAGTAGAATGGTACATTTTTATGATGTGATTTCACCAAGTGTTTGGTAAAATCATTCACAATCATTTAGGTTTTTTCCACAAACTAAACAGTTTACCCATTTTTCCAGATATTTACAATGTATTCGACAGTTCTTAACCCAAGGCCAGTAATTCAGCAATCCCTTTAATCCTCTTCTTAATGCAGGGCAATCATGTGCCCTTTCTGAAACATAGAAACATCTTTTTCATGACCACAGGACAACATGGCTGTTTTAGAAATGAGAGGCTATGCACTGAATCAGTTAGAGTTGAAAGAAATGGTGTCAGCTGAAACGTATTAATCACTGCAGGAAAGATTCAATCATATGCACTATTTCATATATATATATGTGCTTATTTACATAAAAAGTCCAAGCCATTCACTGTATACTGATGTATTAAAATCTTAACTACAACCCCTTCCTTTTACACTACAACCCCTTCCTTTTATACTGCAGCTCTCTTCATTAATACATAAACATGATATTAATTATTAGTATTAAAACTCCTGAGAAACAGCCCTTAAAACCTTAATTGGGTCTTAATAAAAAAAACCCTGAATAAGATTATGCTGTCAATGTAAACAATATACACATGCAGATAAGTGACAAGATACAGAGACTTGGACAATTTGTGCCAAGCTGCATCGAAGCTGCTTTGACAGCTCATGGTTACCCGACACCTGACTAAGACACTTTATGTTGTTTGTTTCCTGTTTGTCACCTGTCTGTATATAGAGTATACAGAACTATTTTGTCCGCTATTTTGCATCAAGTGCAGCTTGGCCTACAGCCTGTACAATTTATATTGCTGACACTTGTCTATGGGAGTGCAAATAGAAGCTGATGGACAGTTAGGGGATTGTGATATTGTGTTTTCCATTTTTGTATATTACAGCCCTATCAGGCAGTCAATCTGATTCTCTTTTTCTATAACAAGCCTTACGACATGAACTGCCACCATTTGCTCATGCTCTGTTCCACCTCTGAAAGAACCATTAGTGCTCCTCATTTCTGCAGACCCTAAAGCAATGTGTTATCACAGCAATGTCACCCTAACATGGCGGCTTTTCACACATGATTAGCCCTGCCATCAGCAACAGGGCCGAGAGTGCAGCAGAGGCAGATTTTGTCCTGTAGCTGACCCCCTCATTAAGCCCTAATCAGGCTGCCCTCCTAAACAGCCACAGGCACAGCTGAGATCCACCAAACCCATGTCCACTCAAGTGGTCCTGGAAAAAAAAAAGCTCTCAACAAGCGATCATGCTCATGAACAAGCAGGAAAATAGGAGGTTATGATAAATAGTGGCTGGAGTCGTTTGTGCAGCATGGTGACAAGTCACCCTCTGTCATTAGTGCCTAGCGGGCATTGGTGATGCACAGGGCTGAAGAACCAGGCATGCAGATGGCACAGCAAGTTCTTTACACTGTTAGGGAGGCTCTAAAGAGAAAACCTGAGCATGGATGTTGCTCCTGTTGCTCATCAGCCATGACCACCTGCTCGCATACTCTGGCCAGAAAGTATGATAAAGTGCACAGTGCCATTGTTAGTTTTCATGTATAATGTGCACATATCTCTCAGGGAAATACACTGGACACACTTTTTGCAAAATTACTATTGAGTACAATATTCGAGGAATATATCAGGTGCAGTTTTAACAACTTTTTTATGCCGACCATTTTTTTTATGGTAAGCACAAGTTTAAATCATTATCATTATAATTTTCTTGTTTAATGCCCCCTTTCAGACTACCAAAGAGGCACGTTCAAGAGGCAATTTATTTCTTAGAGTTTATTATGCCGTTTACAAATTCTGACACTACCTTGTGATTGCAAGGAAACATAATTGCATTAGGTGAGGTGATTTTTGCCAGGCAAGGTTCCTGTTCTTTGCTCCTTTTGAAGATAAACCATTAAAATAACAATAAAGTGATGTAAAAACAAAACAAAAACCAAAAAAGCTGAGATCCACTTGTCTTTGATTTTCAAAGACGGGGTCTCTTTTCCTTAATTTTAATGCTGGGACCTTTGATTTCCTCTTGAATGGAAGGCTTAACTGATGCTAAGAGTATAGGGCAGTAACCCAAGACAATGAGAGCTTTCAAAGTTTAAGTGCCCATTCAAATGCTAAGAAAGCAATGGCTAATTATATAGTTCTAAAACACTTGAAAGTCTCTTATCTGTCTTACATTAATGCAGAGTCACTGATGTGCTGTTTATTTCCCAGCAGTCATCTGGTTTCCTGCCCAATGAATGACAAGAGAGGAAGAAGGAGGGCCAGGCTTCTAATGATTCCAGTGCATTTAGATTTCAATAGAGTACTGGCATTAATGCCGCTCTCTACAGCTCTGCTGGGTGAGAACATTTTCATTTTGAGCCACCTTGTGCTGTGTTTTTCTTTCATTCTGAAATGCTTAGATCTATCACCTAATGGGGATGTAGTAAGCATATAACAGCATTGAATGCAATTTTTTTCAAAGAATTGTATACAATTTTGATTATGGCTTTCGTTCATGCCAGTGCTTCACAGTGTGTTGCACTGCTACATAGCTTCACTTTAAATAAGGAGAAGAATATCTATTTTTTCAGTGACATGTTAGATTGGACAAATCATTTTATAAGATTTGGTTCTAGGTTTCAGCCTGTTCTATATCGGCTTTAATTATTACATGTAAAATGCTTCTTACTCAGTTTGACTTATTAGTCTTAGTTTCCACCGAAGCTTTATTATAATTTTCCAAGCAACACACACACACACACACACATACCCACACACGCAAAACGTATCAAACAGCTAACCTTAATTAGTTGTTGCCCAGCAACCATCAAAAGGTTCGAAACACAGGATGTATGATGTCTATAATTTAGTGCATCATGGGTTCACTAAAAATCAACTAAAAGAATATATCTATCACTGTTTGACTAAGACAATGTATTTTTAATCGTCAATGGTGATCTTTGTTTATTAACTCATCATTAAAAAAAACCCTAATTTTCTGCATTCACACTTATGCACAGAACTAATATAAACATTAGTGGATCATAGATGCCCAAATGCCAGCAAGAAAAATCATGAGCATCCGCAATCAAATCCAAACACATTGCAATTGCGATTATGTTCTGCAGGTGTGATTGCCCTTGCTATTTATTACCATAACATATCTGATGAGAGTAGATAAAGTCTGGGCTCTGTTTTTTCCTGGGAAAAGGGTAGGGACATTCTCTGTAATCACAGCATCAATCGCTTTTTTCCTCTTCTTTAAAAAAAATCAGTTGATCGCTACCCCAAGCTAGGAGAGATGTATGGAGATTGTTAGGAGTCATCCAGAGCAAAGATCATGCTTGGTCCTTGTTGATTAACTCTAATCAAGCCTGTACAGCTTTCGGACTGTCTCACAAGGTCTATTTTGTTATTGATTGATTTGATTGGCTGAGGAATACATTACACAGTTCATAGAAAGTGGAGATGGTCCCTGGAAAAATAGTGCAACTGATAACTATTATTGTACATGCTTTGCGCATTTTGCTCTGCTGTAATCATGGAAACATCATCGTTACTGTATGTGCAGTGTCAGTACTTCAGCAGGAGTAGGCGTTGTGCTAACTTTTTTTTATGATATTATATTTGCCAACATTTAAATCTTTTGTGCTTTCACATGTGGGAATATTCCCCAGAGAAGATAAATGAGGAGGCTGTCTGTTTTCAGGTGCTGTTATAAAAGCATGATGTCAGTCACTGAGCCTCTCTGAGAGGAAATTTACTGAACTCTAAGTGCTAGGTAGCAGGCCTGAAAAATTACAGCTGATAAAAGAAAAGAGAACGAAATGGTTGAACTTGTTGAGGCTTGTTTAACGATGTGTAGTAGCAGTTCTAAGCTTCTGACAGAGACAGATCACTTATAGTTTACCGGTCGCTGATGGCACACATTACACAGGTCATTGGGTTCTCTTTTTTGATTTTTTTTTTTTATTATTATTTATTTAAGGTGGTTTGGTAATTGTTCCAAATAGGAACTGGTCCTCTGTTAGATTACTAAAGGAAATGCTGTAAGGTTGGATGTCAGGGTTATATTTGAGACATAATTATTAATTAAGGAACAGTGAAAAGGTGCCAAATCAAGTTAAACAGCTCTCAATCACTTATTATAATGTTATATACCTACAATGCACACACATGCATGCATACAAGAACAGAGAGAAAAGGGAGGATCTTAGTCCAAGACATTTCCAAACATTCACTTCCTACCAGTAACGCCTCTTTAGTTCGGTGTCTCTGCCTATTCCTTGTAGTTTGATGGAAATGATCACAGGGACTGCCAGTGCACCTTTGACCTCTGACCCCAGCTTCAATCACACCAGAATAATAAATCAAGCAGCACAACAAACATCCCCTCATATCCCTCAAGCGATAGTTGCTCTCTCTCAGTTCTTAAACAAAGGAATGTCTGCAATGAGCTCCAAATACTGTGCAAGGGCAATTTCATAAAGAAATGTATGGCTGCATGTGTGTATGTGTGTGTGTGTGTGTGTGTGTGTGTGAGAGAGAGAGAGAGAGAGAGAGAGAGAGACCCTTTTGTACAAATATACACACAGTTGCAACTTGTATGCATGTTTTAGCCTGTCTTCTTTCATTTTAGGTTGCATTTCACAATCAAGGTGAATGCATCAAATTTTTAACAACATTAACTCAGTTCACAACCCTTTGTGATCTCGGTGCATAGCAATTCAGCCCTGTTGTGAATAGTCCGATGGTGCCAGTGGCTTTATTATTCCCCAAAGCCATTTGTACACATGCTGCTGACGGAACATCATGCTGCGAATCCGATTTAAATGAAAGTGACTGGAAAGCCAAGGTCGCCATGGTGATGAGCAACGTCCACTTTAAATGGACGCATAGCAAATGAAGGCCTTTCAATCAGAGGGGAGTGGATGAAAACATCTACCTGACCAGCAACAAGCCTCCATGACAAATGCATGAATAAATCAGAGATGTGATTTGGAGTGAGAGAACTCTGTCTCGCTCATACGCACAGACACAGCATGCAACATCTATAACTTACAGCACTTACATTATTACTGTACATGCCTGATTAACATTCAAATCGACAGAGTCTTGATCACTGTGTGAGAAAATTAACACTACTGTTTATAGGTTTTAGAATCAATAGCACAATAATATCGAATGGATTTTGCAATAGTGATGCATATGTAAAAGACTATCAGGTTTCAAATAATTTCTAATAATCACAAATAACACCATGAGAGTTAAAAGAACTTAGATACAAAAAATACCACATTTGAGAGGCAGCCATTAAATTTTAAGGCAGATGTTTTGAGGGGAAAAATTACTAAATAAAAATTTATAAATGCATTATGTACAACTAATAAATAACTGATTTCTTCTATTGTCATTAAGTACATATGACAATGTTTACAAATAGATTTTTATATCTTATACACTATATGGACAAAACTTTGTGGCAGCCTAACCTTAAGATTTGTATGCTTTTTGAACATCCAATTCCATATTTTGTCCCTATTTGCAGTTATAACTTCTACTCTTTTGGGAAGATGTTCCACTAGATTTTGGACTGTGGTTATGGAGATCTTAGCTCATTCAGCCACATGGGCATTAGTAAAACCAAGTACTGATGAAGTGTAAGAAGACCTGGGAGGCATTTGGTGTTTTAAGTCTTCCCAGTTGTTTAATAGTGTTGAGATCCTCAAGGAAGGGATTTATGCACAAAGGCATTGGCATGCTGGGCATTGCCATGCTGATTTGGGTCTGAAGTAAAGAGAAATTTAAATGACATATGCGAAGAGAAATTAAAATGATAGATGTCCAAAGACATATTATACAATTGTATTCCTCCAACGTTGTGGGAGCAGCTTAGGGAACAACCACATGTGGTTTGACATCAGGTATCCAAATACATTCGTCTATTTATTGTATTTAAATTACACAACATAGTATGTGGCATACAGTACATAGCATAGGATTTTAAAATATTAGATAAATCCATGTAAATCTATATAAAGGATACTAAATATGAGATACAATACTGTGCTGCATGTTGTGTTATTTGGAAAGAGCGCAAATCTTTGATAAATGACTTTTGAAATTCCTGTCTTATTTGTCTTACACACACACAAACAAACACACACACGGGCACACACACACACACACACACACGTGCACACACGCCCACACACGGGCACACACACACACACACGCGCGCGCACAAACACATATATATGCTGAAGATATGTAACAATTCAGACAGGTACAATTTCTAATGCCATTTTTCAAAAGTTTATTCTATTTTTACATAACACGACATGCAGCCACGGTAAACAAGTGATTTAACGATCAATACATTATCTCTATCTTGGCAGGATTGAGTGTGGTCCTAATGCCTTTACTTTTTTTTTTTTTTTTTTTTTTTACTCAAACAGGGTAAAACAAATTAAAAACACAACAAGTCAGTAATAGAGCAATTCATAAAGAGGCAGCAGGCACCAGAGGCTGTGACAGGACTCTGGGGTGAAAAATCGCCATTGACCTCTCCCCTGGCTCATCTATCTCCTCTTACTGTCCAGGCACACAACCCCGGCAGCACTGATTTATGGGCCAAAGAAAAATGCAATGCCGGAATGGGCCTTTGATAAAATTGTTCAAGAGATTCCAGGCTATAAATCCCACTCTTTTACATCCAGGTCGCCAGCAACGTCCACATTCTTCTGCCATCTATAACAGGCTGACAAACATGACGTTTAATCCATAACTTTACAATATTTGCACCACTTTGGGAAAACAGTAACAGTTATATTTCTCACAAGGTTTTTTTATGAAACAAATAATAGATATTCACCACAAATATACGTTATTTGCCCTTATGAGAAGAAATTTAAGTATTCTCATTAAACTAAATCTAGCTCACAAATACTGTATTTTCAAAATGTAGCATGTTGTCATACTGCAGTGTAACTCTGACAATTTGAAAGGCAATAAATTGTCTGGACAATTAAATGCTGACTCCGTAATAAAAGAGTATATCAAGTTAAAAAAAAAAAAAAAAGTAAAAAACATATTTAACTACCTTCTGTACCTTGAAATATCTTACTGTTAGACCTCTCACTAGTGCTGGCTGTAATTCCAGTCAAAGATTTTAAGAAATTAGCACATTTGCTCAAATACCGTATATCCTTAGGAATAGCTCCTTCCCAGGGAGTTGTATGGTATCTAATCCCACTAATAACTGAATTTATATACTATATATAAAAAAACATTCTGCTGTTTACACAAGATATATAATTGTTCATATAGTGTTTTATACATGATACATTTCTGTTGTAACTGTCAATAAGTATTGTTTATCTCCTTTGTTCAGGACAACAGACATCATGCTTTTCAGTGTCCCAGTAACATGACAAGATGAGGGTTTTTGTCTGGTTTTTTTTTTTTTATGATTATAGCTAATAACAAGAAATAACATGACTTTCCTTAATGTTACATACATTTTGACTTTCTTTAATAAATGTAATATTGTAATTGTTCACACAATTGATGTGATATTATTAGAATAAAACACTTCAGGATATGTTCTATAGAGGAAAAACACTTTGGTGTAGCAACTGCATCTCAGCATCCTGCTACTGTTTCTTTTTCTTATAACACCATACCATGTGTTTCATTTCAAATCTATCAAAGTGCATTATAAGATATTATGATTTCCTTAATATTAATAAATATAACCCGGACCAAAATGAAAGTAAAAAGGACATGTTTATAATTTTCTATAGGATTGTCTATTAAACATAATATAAAGGTTCCTATTCAAATGTTAATAAGGTCAATAATTCTATAGGTTTAAATAGTGTATAGCTTATCTGCTAACCATCAACATTCAGAAACTGTTGAAATGTTGTGGGGAAATAGCCAATACACTGCTTGATAACAGTCAGCTGACAGATTTTTGACAGTCAATAGTTGGTGAGTGCAATTCAAAATTTCCTCTTAGCAACACATTGGTAAAATGTTTTACAAAAATTCCAATCTGAGAACCAAAAGTCATTCACAAATCTGTTTCAGAGAAAAAAAAAAACAATAGATTCAAAGAAAATGAATTTTTTTGTCCGTTTGCAAACGTCTCGAATGTCACCTTGGTGTCAACAAGCTGACAGTGTGAGTACCTAAAATGCAGTTTACACATATTTGTGGTTACTCTGGGCAAGACTTCCTAGATTTATAGTGACAGCTACAATTAGCACCTTGAAATCCACTTCGGCTGCATCACACGCTCAGCATTTTTGAGCTGTGACATGAAACACAACGCTAGGGTTGGCGCCAAGAAAGAAGTGTGAGTCAGTATGAGACTCTTATTGCCAGTCTTTTGGTCTCTCCTTGTTTATGATTGAGGTGTGAACAAAACAACGAAGACAACAGCTGTGTACAGGTGTTTCAGGAAGGAGAGGACTTGTAAAAGCAGGTAGACATGACTCCAAGTAGCAATCATTGTCACTCATAAATGAATCAGGAAGAAACTAGCTGAACTTCACCACAGAGCTCGATGTTGACTGTGTTTGCTAAGTGATCACAGGCATAAAACAGTATTGCTGTCAATTTGTTTTGCTGAGGTGTGAGTATGTTCACTTTCATAAGCTCAGGGGGATTGAATGGAGCTCAATGGTCCACCGAAGCAGCGATAAATGGCAGTTTGAATAGATAACTGTGTGTCAGGGTTAAATCAGATACTGCTCCCAACCAAGATGGTCTCTTAAAAGTCCTTAATAAAAGGCAACAAGTTAAATAAACACACAGGGAGGGGCAGGGTATACAAGACAGACAGCATCACTCGATGGGATCTGGAGGCCGCTTGGAGAGAACAATCGGTTGAATGCGATCAGGGGGAAGATGAAGTGGCTAATCTAAGTGAGTGAGTTTGTGTTTCAGATTAGAGCCCTGCCAACAAGCACAGGACAAAGCTTCCACTGACAGCACAAGGAAATGAAATGTTTGCTGTCAGGGGGAAGAGGTGGGGGGGTTAAGACGACACAGCCTGACTCTTACTGTGTGTGTGTGTGTGTGTGTGTGTGTGTGTGTGTGTGTGTGTGTGTGTGTGTGTGTGTGTAGGTATGCGAGGGGACGACTTCCTCTGCCTGCTGGAATGGGGATAGACAGTAGGTTAGAAGAGCTGATACATGATATAGGTTGAGGAAATGGGTGTTACAGGAACTAGACTGTAGAGAAAAACAGTACAGGTAAAAATCAATATCGTAGTGACTTCATTTTCATGTTTAGTAAGAGACCACTTTGGGCCTAGACAAAACATTTAGCATCCAGGAGCTGAGATTGGTAGCATGGCAGATATATATTTTCAAGTAGCAGAGATTTCATATTTACACTATGGATGTAATTAAATATGGATACATTATTTGCAATGAACAGATACTGTGTTCTTAACTGGTACACGTGCACAATATACAAAGTGAATCTTGTGGGACGAAGCAAGGCCACATTCAATAATATGTACATGAGTCACTGAATGATGCATGTATATGGTTCATTCATACATCCTTAGTAACTGCCTGATCATGTTGCAATTGTTTAAATAGGTACAATTTTTTATCTTATAATTAGTTAATATTTAGAAAATAAGGATTTAGAAAAACACACTACTTAGAGAGAGAATAAAAAATATTCTAGGGGCAGATTGATAGGGGTAGGTATTAATTTCCACACAACCCCAACACACATGCACACACACACACACACACACACACACACACACACACACACACACACACACACACACACACACACACAACTACATACGACCAGCTACCTAACCCTAACCCTAATCTGGGGTATTATATTGTAATTCCGATACATATACAGATAGTGTCATTGTGCTACACCCCTTATTTACACTTAAAGTTAATACCCAGGGGCCAAATGCTAAATGCTATTAATTTCAGGTGGCTCTGCTGGCAATCAGAGACACAGGGGATTTTTTCAGCCTTCTTATAATCACAGCACAAAGTGCAGAGGCCGCACGTTGCTATCTCCACACTAATCTTTCATTTCAGAGTCTAACACAATATCAAACACCATCTGACACACGCACACACACACACACACACACACTTGCTCTCTCACTCTTTCTCTCAACCTCTCAATTTGCATGGTTATGGAGGATTTGTTGCAGGACGAATCAGGTGTCATCCCCTATTAAATGTTACAGTGGTGCACTATCATAATCAGGATTCTAATGAGAGAGAGAGAGAAGGGGTGTGGGGGGGATGCTGCGAAGTGGTACAGCTGAAAGAGGGAATTTGTGTATCAGGGTCAAAGCTCAGCGTTCAATCAATACATACACACACAATCAAGTGTGTTGTGGTTAACATCGCAGTGCCCATGATTCTCCCGTGTCTCTGTTCTAACAACTAATGTGTGCAGCCATTAGGCTAACACAGTTCTTTGAATCAGAGCCCCAGCTCTGATCACAGAGCTGAGTGATCACACACACACACACACACACACACACACACACACACACACACACACACACACACACACACACACACACCAAAAAAAGAAACAAAAAAAACATCATTACCCAACCAAGACTACAAACACAGCAAGGTGGCATTTAGATAGAAAGAGCTTTAACTACAGGTTTGGCATCCTGGACTCCTCCATCTCCTGAATGCAGTGCACTATGTGCATTTCCATACAGACAATGAAAAATAGTGGTGCTTGCTTTCCAAGTGATCAGGAAGTCAAGTGATTGGCTCCTATATGAGTTTGGGATGTAGTAAAGTGGTTTAATCGATTTGTGGGGATATCTGTATCGTGATGAAGCACACCGGGGCATGCAGTGAAAGCAATTTAAAGTCTCATCAAGCACGCTACTAAGGTGACCTGTTCTTTGCTAAATGAAAGTTAGAGAGAGACCGAGAGAGATAAATAGATAGACAGAGATTGTGGCTGACTACCTTACATGTCTACGGACTCCAATTTTTTTTTCTATTACCCTCGTATTTGTAAAGGATGCTCCATCCTTGCTCCTCCTGGGTCATCTTCATCCCCCAGAATATGTATCATTGTGCCTGTCTTTCCTTTCCTCTTCTCTCTTAATGCTGAATAAACTCACAATCGCTCTCTCTTGAGTAATGGCTGTGGGAGATCAGCTTTTGGCCTCAGTTTGCTTTCTATCATCTAGAAACAGCACACACACACACACACACACACACACACACACACACACACACACACACACACACACACACACACAAACACGTGCAGAGACACACAGCACTCACTGCGACCCCCGCATGCTCTACAGAGGGTCCCTCACACCCTAGAACCTGTCATTGGTCCCCGTCCCTTCCCATGAGTGGCCCACACAATAGAGAAAGGGTCCCGACCGTGGGGTTCAGTCACCATTAACCCCCACCAGCTGTTCTAGCTGAGGCCATTGGCCCACTCAATACACCAACCATCACCCCCCACCCGAATCCCCACCAAAGGGGGCCCTCTCGTTGCCTAATCTAGCCATTGTTGGCCAGGAATGCTGACAGAAATAAAAGAGTTTTTTTTTCTCCTCTGTCCATGCAAGTGTGTGTAGCCAAGTGTGAGAGCATAGAGAAGGCAAGGGCTAATTTCTATAGTTGCCCGTGAAGGAAGGGACTACCGCAGAGAATAGGCCTGCTTAGCTGCTTGACAATTTTTTTCTTTCTTCCTTTTTTTTTTTTAGAAAATGGATGGCAATTGTTGGTTACGGATTCACCCCCCACCGTCCGTATCTCGTAATTCCTTTTTAGGGAAATTTGGAAATTGGATTATACTCAATGTGTTAAAAGCTGTTGTTTTTTTTTTAAGTGATTTTGATTTTATTCTGTTTAAAGGCTGTAACAAATGACCAAATAACAAAATGCCATGCTGAATTTTTCTCTTTCTTTTTTGGCACCTCAGCAATTCTATGGGTTAATGGCATTTGCCATATAAGTAAATTACTATCCAATTAATATACAATGTACACAAAACTTCACATACACAGTTTAGATTTATTTAATTGAAATGAAAACTACCTTTTCTACCTTTTTAATTAATAGATTGTGGTTCCACGAGAGAAGGTTCAATAGATGTGCATGTTGTATGTCTAAACTACCGTAGGTTCTATTTTGTTTGTTGCCTTGTGAATATATTAACAATTAGTCCATTTCAATTAACATGAACATAAAAATGGTATTTTCCAGTCCATTTACTCTTTGGGTAGTTAGGCAGCCATTACATTCAGTGCAGACATGAGGTCCTGCTGGGTCTGAACATGTGTGCTACTCAGCCTTTGCCACTCAACACCCCCAAGTATATATTTTTACTTGTTACAAGACTCAGTACCATATAGTAACCCTGTGAAAACAAGTATTTATTTATTATTTATAAAGCTTTTCTGTGCTAAAACAGTCAAACAAGCTCATGGCATAACATAGTTATAACAACACAAACTAACTTATAATATGACGTGATAAAAACCAATGGGAGGGGAAAAAACTAATTAAAAAATCAGATAAAGAAAGAGAGAATAGCTATAATAAAAGGCAATGGGATGAGTCTGTATCATTTCTATGAGGAAAGGAGTGGGTGTTACTGTTGTGACAGGCTTCACGAGCGTGATGGTCGAATCTGCCCCAGCTGATTATCTGTCGGTGCTTACATGGTTTGTGCTAATGAGCTTGCCAGCTCCCATGGGCAGTCTTCCCCTTTTGCACTGCTAAAGATCACTTTCACTGCTTTTGCACAACTAATTCAGCCCCACAAAAAGTGGGAGCTTCACCCCTTTTTACTGCTCCTTTTGTGGGGCCTTTGCAGGCACGACTGACAGAGCGAGGACCCAAATGCTGCCTGCTCTTCATGCCCACTCTATTGCCTACCATTACCATACATATCCATATGAAAAGTCAGTCAAGTCTTGAACAGCTGTCTGGCCAAAAAAAGCTAGGTCTTGCACCCCCCAATCCACCCACACCCATGCACAAGCCTCACAGAAGATCCTTTTAGCCCTCAGTAGGCAATAATAAACCAAAACCATTTAAACAGTCTTTCAGAGAGCAAAGGAAGGGAGAGTTATGAGGCTAAAATTCAGCATTTCATGAGCCATGGAGTGCTCTCATTGGACAGTTTCTGCCTCTGCTGTGCCCTCCCAGAAGTCAAGAGGAGAGAGAGGGAGGGACAGTGCAATTGGCCACACAATGCTAAATCCCCCTGCTCTTCAAAAAGAGAGAGAGCTTCATGAATAGCAATTGTATTACATTAATCCCTTGTTTTTAAGACTCTCCAAAATTCAAGGAAGTGATTCATATGTTGAGATTAAAGGTCCAACAATTTTACACACTTTTCTGCGTGTCCTGCCTAACAGCTTTACATTCCCATCAATATTTGCTTTAATTTAATATTTTTCCAAAATATTGTCACATTACAACATGATATTAACGTTTAGCTGTATCAGAAACATCACAGTGATCAACAACACTAGTGGTCAGATCAATTCAATCTGGGCACAAAACAACAATGTCCAAATGGTGAATCTAAAAGTGTAGGGCAGCAAACATGGTGTGAGTTTAAGTAAGTCTCCCAGGTCATATGAGAAGTCTTTTAGTCTGGGTCAATCTAATTTCATCCCTAATAATCTTGCTTAGGTGATGATAAGGTGGATTCTTCCTCTAGGGTGATTCTGATCCAAAATTCTTGATTTCTGCTTTTTTACCTCTGTTAACATATAGAGCATTAGATTAAAAGATTACTACTAACTGCATTACTAATGCACTGCTCGATAACAGGCTCACAGCTAACCTTCAGCACAAACAATACTGTATGTTATATGTTTTGTAATGTGTCTGAATAATCCAAAAAAACTTTTAGCATATATAACAATATATTTTTGTTGGTTTGGCATACACAGTGTTTCTTACAATCAGTCTAAGAGCTCATTGAATCAATATCGATGATTCAAATTACCGCGAATTCTCTAAAGGTGCTCAGCTGTTTTTATTGGCTCTTGTTCAAGGCTATTCACTGCCTTTAAGAATCTTCCTGCCTCTGAAAGGGAACAAAAAGTTAAAGGGGGAATTGAGGCTTGTGGGTTGATTCAATGAATGAGAAAAGAGGCGAGAGGTTTGTATGTCATAGGGTTGGATTGTAAGTGTAAGGATATTTGTGTGTGTGTGTGTGTGTGTGTGTGTGTGTGTGTGTGTGTGTGTGTGTGTGTGTGTGTGTGTGTTTGCGGGGTGGGGGTTTGGGTTAGTCCATAAATCCTGTACTGTCCCACACACATACTAACCGCTAATAAAGTGACCCCTGAGTATTACCAAATATGGTCCTGCACCTACTCTTTCTAAAATTTTCTTTTAAAAAAAGCAGGGTGAATCTGTAACAATAATGCAGTTCAGAGTTTCATTAAAGTCACTGTTATTATGTGTCACCAGGGTTGTGTCACCCGTTTTTTTTTGAGGGGGGTCATGCTTTCAGTTCCATATATTAGCACTAATACATATCCAGCAGCCAGCATGTGCTGCAATCTCACCAGTGCTGTTTACACACCAGCAGCCAGCAGAAGCATCCAAACACACAACCACGAACACCTCTAGTGCTTATCTATTCCTGCCCTCTCAACCAAAACTTCATTTACTCAACACTCCTGTTTGTTGTCCTGCAACGTTGTGCAACTCATTAAAATAAGAGAGAAAAGGTAGAAAGAGAGAGAGAGAGAGAGAGAGAGAGAGAGAGAGAGAGAGAGAGAGAGAGAGAAAGAAGTTGGGGATCTTGAAGGGGTGGGTGGGATCATGATGACTTCTTGAACACATCTCTTCTTTTGGCTGCAATTAAACAAAGTACTGTGGTGATTAGTTCAGTGTAGGGAGCAGAGAAAGAGACACCCTTGAATCCAAATGGGGGGACCTGACTAGCCTTTCTGGGGACGACAATGAGCTGAGTTTATTGCTGAAACCAGCTTACGCTCCGGCATGGAAAACCATGGGAACTCCAGTCAGGTGGAAACTACTCCTTCATTCTCCCTTGCACTTTTTCTCTTTCTCTCTCCACACTCCCTCTCTACTCCCTCTGTGACCAGAGAGGTTCTCAAAGGGCACAAGGGTAGCGAAAAGGCACAAAATACACCTTCTCCTGCAAAGCGAGATGTTGAAATTAATCTCACTTAGTTTTCCACTACTGCTCATTCTCTATTTTAGCTTAAATTGTGTTCTGTGCTATTATACATGCGTAGTTAGTTAATTATGAACTTTCTTGCTGTTTGCTTCTGTCTGTCTTCCCTGCCCCCTCCTCCTGTTCTGCCACACTAAACCTTGTTTAAGTGAAGTACTGTTCTGTCTCTCTCTCTCTCTCTCTCTCTCTCTCTCTCTCTGTGTCTATCTATACCCTCTCCTTTTCTCTCACACACACTCCCTCTCTTTTCAGATCTTCAGGGAAGTGGGGATGCTTTCATTGGGGGTCTGAGTGTGTGTGTGTGTGTGTGTGTGTGTGTGTGTGTGTGTGTGTGTGTGTGTGTGTGTGTGTGCGTGCACATAATGAAAACAATTTTACGCTGTGAAGGCAAGCGGCGACCAATTAAAGTCCTGACAGCCACCTGCACTATCAACCCCTTTTTGCAGCCCCCCCTTTCTCACCCCACCAGCCAATCCCCCTCCCTCTTGCCCTCTGCCTCATGTATATTTAATAAGGTGCCGATGTTATGAATGGCTGGGCCAGGTGAAGGAGGGGTGAGAGTAATAAGGCTCCCAGCTGGAAGTGATGTAGTGCACCCCAGTCTCTCTGCGCCAGTCTTTACAGCAGCCGCTCTGGGACAGCTGACCCCAGTGAAGGAAGGGGAAGAGGGGCTCATGGCTGACCCACCAATCCACTCACCCCCTCCCCAGCCACCACTTCAAATCTCTTGTTGACCAATTTTACACATGCTGTCCAGCCCAAAGGCATGGATGTCAAATCTGACAGATCCCCTCACAACTTTAATTTAATAAGTAGTGTACATGGTGGGAATTAAATGGGCATTACCCCTGTCTTTCCATCGTGTTCAACAGCCCAATCACACGGATTCTCATTCGACAACTTTAATAAGATTTAGGATATAGTCAGTTGGTGAGTGGCATTTACTCATTGTGATAGCCAGCATCATCATCAACCAACTGTTGTCAAATTTTAAAATGTGAACACATCCAAGATTTTTTTTAAAACCAAAGGTTAATATAGACAAATATAAATTAATACTAGCTGAAGTTAAATGATCACAATATCACTATATTTAGCATTAGGGAGATTTTGCAAACAGACTTTCTAAAGTATGTACGCTTTAAAATGAAATGTAAGAAATTACTCAACTTGAATTTTTTGAATAATAAAAGAGATTATTAGTGTTATTATGATTTAAAATTGTATAATTCACTTCGACAATGCATAGTGTCCAACCTAACTGTAGGCATGTTCCATCTAAGAACATTGGTATTCATACTAATGTGTAGAATTAAGTGAGATAAAATGATTATCATTTAGTTGTGTTTACTTACACCATGTTATCATTAGCATTATTCATCATTAATCGCTCTGCGTTGTAAATGAATTAATTATGAATACATTTTCAGTAGCCTTTTTTTCTGGTCAGGATGGATCTTAGAAACACTTGGCCTGAGGCAGGAATATACGCTGAATGACACTAGGGGCAATTTTGTGTGGCTAAACCGTGTTCAGGGGTGCTTTCAGGAGATGAGAAGAAAACAGAGAACAAGGGCACCCCATTGGGGCACAGGACAACATGCAGAACTCTACACAGTGTGTAACTCAAGATCAGCATCAAACTGGGGACCAAGGAGCTGTGAGGTGGCAATGCCACCTGCTGTACAATTCCATTTTATTACTAGAATTAGAATGAAATTCAATACTCTAATTAAGTCCATTACATCTAAATAGTTTTCCATGAACCATATAGTGAAACCCAGTATCTGTGTGCATATGTGTTTCTCTATCTCAGTTCTCTCAGGAGATTTGTTGAAAAATGCACTTGACAGAGATGTGATTATGCTATGTTTTTTTCCAATCATCAATCCAATGAAGCTGTGACAACTACATTCAGCGTCCCAGCATGAGCAATACCGTAACAGATGAGCAGATGAAGGTTAAACGAATCCTGTAAGCAAAAACCGCACGTCTCAGCAACAAAGAGGTAATCGGCAACAAGCCAAAGAGAGAGCAGGAACAAGCAGGAGACAAACACCACTGTATTAATGTCTCCCTAATTTCACTCTTGCTGAAGAGTGTTGATGACATTATGCTCTGCAGCACACAGAGACAAATGATCCCAATGTGGACATTAGTTGATAAAGGATGTGTGAGAAAGACAATGTGCTCCTGTTTTTGGGGGATTTAATTAACTTCACAGTTTAATGCAATTCAGCAAATGATAAAAAGGTATTAATTAGGATTTTGGGGAATAGTTGCATATGTTTGAAAGGGGTGGCATAGAGAGCAAATGTTTTATTTGATCTTGCTAGAGATATTGATGAAAAATACAGTACATGGTGAATTGAAGGGACCTGCACAGACTAACGCAGTGGCTGTGAGATTGAAGGTGGCACAGTGTAGACACAGTGCTAGCTGAAGCCAGCTGCCTACCCTGGATTGATGAGGATGATGCTCAGCCTCTGCCGACTTGATCTGTGGAGTCTTAATTTATCTTTCACGTGGTGGTTCATCCGTTATAGAAATGACAGTGCCTGCTTATTGATCTTACCCTGAAAGATCAATCAGCTTTTGCCCTGACGCAGGCAAAATTTTCAGTTTGACACCCAAACCTCAGACCCCTGCCCTGAATCATACACACATATATCCTGCCTGACCACAAGTTCAAATTGGCTAATTTTACTTTGAGTTCTATAATAATAAAACTCACTGGCTGTCCTTTATCTTTCAGTGTACATGTACACTATAAGGTAGCAGGAGCATAATTTCACTAGCGCTTACAATGTGCTAAAACAGTATCTGTTTTTTTGACAAGCATTTACATTTATCTTAGGATCTGGTCAAATAATTTTTTGTTTAATTTAAACAGATTTATGTGAACTATATGGGCATTTATTTTAACTATTCCAACTCTAAGGGAATTGTTTCATCCCTTACCAATAAAGATGCATTTATACGATCCTATTTTCTTAAAACTGGTCTTAAAAACATAGACAATTTAAACACAAACTTAAAATTAATTAAATATAGTGTGCTTTAAATTGTGTCAAATTGAGATTTACAGGTAAATCATTCATTCATTCATTCATTTATTCATTCATTCATTCATTCATTCATCTTTATGCTTTGGTGTATACTGGTCAGGGTCTGCATGGATCCAGAGCTGATGGGAACACTGCAGAGCACATCAGTCTAAAACGTGATACCATGAACACTCACTCATGCCTAGGGGAATATGTCACCATTACACAAAAACATTGTTCTGGTTGAAACACAAACAAGAATCTCTTTAAGTACTTGCATCTGTCTACTCAGTTAATGGATACATTTTTTAAGCAATGACTTACATCTTACTCATGTTTTTATGTGTATGCAAAAAAAAAAAAAGCATATTTAATTGCTTAATGGAAAACTTAATAAACTGGATGATGTATAAAAACATAAATGACGTGATAAAATACACAAAGAGTCTGTGCACATGAAGTTTTTAAAAACAATATTAAGCTTTCGTAAAAATGTATTCATAAGTACAGTATATTTCAGATTTCAAGTACATTTAAGAATATTTAAAATCTTCTTGTTGCCATAAAGGTCTATATAAAATCCCTTCAATAGCTTTTACTGTATTATATTTCACTGATTTATTTAAACTATATTGTTGTATATAATCATTTACAAAATAAATAAAGCAAAAAATGCAGGTAAAATGATTGTGACAGTCTTTATATACATTTTGCGATTGTGATCCAAAATGTAATTTTAAAAATGTGAATACAACCTGACCAGAAACAAAGAGGCTTTGCATGTGCACTGGATACATTTGCACAGTGCGACACTTAGAGCGCACACTGCATTTTACCATTGCGCTAAAATATCACTTTTAATGGTGAGCTAATATACGTGTTTTCACATACCTGACACAATATTTTACTAGTTGAGGCTTTAATTGGTCCCTGCCATGAAAAAAGCAGCATAAGATAAGAGGTCAGTCAAAAGCAGGGCATGACTTTGAGCCTCCATTTGCTTTGACAGTCTTAGGCACAAAAAGCTTTCAAATTCAACATCATAGCAAACAAATGACTCTTTGTCCTCCATCGGTTACATAAAGAAATAATTGGAATCAGAAAGTTCATTTACAAAGAACTAGCCATCGCAATCACCACATAATGTACTGGCGTGGAGCGAGAAAAAAAGCCATAATTGGTTTGGTAAAGATCGCTTTCCATTACACCATAAAGCACTACACAATAGAAAAGGTCGCCAATTAAGCAATCATGAATACCAAGTACTGTGGCTGATGAAAATAGGCCAGTGGTTTAAATAGATTTGCAAGCAATTTACCTTTTCACAATGTTGGCAATCTGATGCAATTTGCTTGCAATTTTGTCGGCTTTCAGTAGCACTCCAAGCTGACACTGCATGGACCGAATGGCCAAGCGACACGCTCAGAGAAAATGTAAAACTATATTGGCCGCATCTAGGTACCAGGCCACCGCTTCATCAGGAAAATTACAACAATTAACATAAGTGCTCAGGAATCAACACTTTAAATGTCAGCGGCGGAGGCAGTGGCGGAGGTTTGGAGCCTGAGACGGGCGAAAGTGCAACACGTCCTCGCCGATGGACTCTCTGAGAGAAACATGAGGCAATCAGCCATCATGCCGCAGCTCTGATGGCCCTGCAATTGCTGTGACATTCTCCTTGTTGCCTGTCAGTCTTCACCACTGTTTTTTTCCCCTCATCTTCCACTCAACACTCCACCCACAAGCACCATCACTGCCACAGCCATTACTTCTGTGTGCTGCAATTTCGTATTTGGGAAACTTAAGTTACTTTTTTCACTTTTTGTAGCCTAATCAATTTGATTGGTTTGTCTATACACTGGAAAAAAGTTTGGAAATTTCATTAAAACTTAGAGTGACTTGCAACACAAGCACCACTGCAGAAATGTATTAAAAGATGTAAGGTGTCTTATCAGAATAGCATTTTATTTTAATCGTATACAGCATATTGTGAGCCACTGTTTTGCTACTTAGTTATAAAATTCAATCGCTCAGTCCTTTATTTTTATTGCTTTATTCTGATAAATTCAACCTAGTCAGTCCCAGGGGCACTATAGATATAAGGTGGGAATTCATCCTGGATGGCACACTAATCTTTTAGAGGGCTCCATGCACACATACGCTCACTCACATTTATACCTCTAGTCAATTTAGCATACCTACCTAGAATGAAACCAAAGACAATAGAGGAATCTCACATGGACATAAGAAGAAAATGTGAAATTCGAAGCATACAGTAACTCAAACTCAGGATTGAACCAAGAATTCTAAGGTTAAGCCGGTAGTGTGGAAGCAATGCTACCTGCTGTGCAACCATGCCACATACTGTACTTATGTATATTTATTAATTTAATTTGCTAATCTCATATACACATTCAATCATATATTTTTTACATAATTTCTTCAATTCTGTATAGCACTATATATATCTGTATATCAGTGTATATCAGTTGTTTTTCAACAGGTTGTAAATGGATCTATTTGTGCGCAGAAGACGAGTGCTTAACTTATAAAACAGTGAGTTTTCTAACCAAACACTGCAATTATACAATATTGTTTTAATACACGTTTAATCACAATCAGCAAATCAAAAGCCTTTTAGATTTAAGGCAGGCAGATCATTTTGATGTTTGCACTGGAAATGCTTATCTTCAATTGATTCTTAATTGAAGTGGATAGATTTAGTCTAGTCAGGAGCATCCACAGGGGGTGGAATATTTAGAGTAATGATTTCTGAAATAAAGCCATGTGCTAAAGGAAGTGACGTGACATGACACAAAGTAATTAAAGACTGGAAAAAACACCACAAGAGATTGATTATTGGTAGCATTTACAATTCAATTTAAAATACAGGTTTAAACACTAAAACAACTTTTAAAAGTTTTTACATATAAAAAAAGAAATTAATGAAAGAACAGAAACACTTCTCTTGTTTAGCATGTGTGTGTATGTGTGTGTGTGTGTGTGTGTGTGTGTGTGTGTGTGTGTGTGTGTGTGTGTGTGTGTGTGTGTATATGTGTGCACAGATGGGCATGCCTCACTCCCCTCCAGCCTGCTCTTTTGTGTCGGCGCTCTCCATAATTACAGCTGATGAGTGGGTGAGGTGGGGGTGGTTGGTGGTAGGGATCTTTGTGGAGGCGGGTGCGGGTCGGGAGGGGGGTCATGGTTGTGCCAGGCAGGTGACGGCTTGGGCACAGGAACCTGTGGCCGCTCCCTGGCTCCATCAGACACACCGTATCCCTGCCTGACAGCTAATTAGGGCAGACACGGATTTCTCCCCAATGTAACAGATGTTGCCTAATCAGAGCAGCTTCAGAGTGGCCTGCACCAACGACATTTCATGCACGATTTAACTATCTAAAAGGAATGAGAGACTTAATGCATTGTAAGGACAGCACAGCTGTTTTACTCGGCAGAAGGGAGAGAGAAAGAGAGAGAGAGAGAGAGAGAGAGAGAGAGAGAGAGAGAGAGAGAGAGAGAAAGAGAGGGAAAGGACGGGCTTTCTGTAACTCAAATAGAGTGCTTATAATGACATAATGATGTAGCACATCTTCACAGCTACCAAAGATTTTCTACAACAGTAATTGCCATGACTAGATTCAAAGATAATCTCATGTCAGAGTTTGTGATCAGATTCAAACTAGATTTGTTCTCTTATAAGCAGGCCAACAAGCACACCTTCACACATCATTAATTTATTAATTATTATCATTATTAAGCCAAAAGAAAGATTATTATTAACATAATATCCCCTAAAATTGTGTAAAAATTACATCCCTGAGGGCACACTTGGGATACCTTGGCTCTTAATATGGCATGTCACAAAAAAAGTGAAAACATGAACAATCAAAAAAATATAACAGACACCAGCCTTATTGCATACTAGACATCCAAAAACTAAAAAGACAATTATTTTTTAAAAACATTCTTCATTTTCAGTGCCACTTCCAAAAAATGCACTCAACAACCACTTCATTAGGAACAACTATTCACCCACAAATGACTTTGTGACTTGGTTTAAGTATTGTAATACTATTGATCTCCTGGGATTGTCTCTAGAGCAAAACTGAGTGAGTGTGAATCTTGTTGGTGAAAACACCATGGTGATAATAGAGGTCAGAGATAAATGGGTAAATTGGTAAGGAAAGAAATTGTAACTTATATAATAAGCATCTCAGCGTGCACAAAACATCAAATCAGTTTCTACATGTCAGGCATAAACAGGAATCCGAGGCTATATTCGGCAGAGAGTCACCCAAATTGGACAGTTTGATTAGAAACCTTGTATTTTTCAATAGTTCATCCTAAAATGGTTTTAATAGTACAAGACTTGGTATTAATTGAAAGACACTGTTAGTAAAAGTTCAATATCTAATGATTACAAGCATTTACTGCAATTAATTTAACTGTTATACTTAATCAGTTATACTCATACCAATATTAATAGCTATATCGCCCAGTTGCCTGTTAATGCGTATTATGTAAACATTATTATAACATATTGTATTGAATAAAAGTTTCAATGTCTGTATTAATTCCTAATAATTAAAAGTTTAGTTAATTATTAATACTGTATATGCTTATTTAATAGCCTTATAGTTTTATTGATAAACAAAGCAAGATCTTTGAAAAAGTTGAACACATATAACATACTCTCATAAACAAAAAGAAATAATAAATCAGTATTGCTTCCACCACAAATGTTTTAATGACAGCATGACCTAAAATATATTCTTAAACCACACTCTTATACTAAACAGATTTTGTCAATGATTGCACTTTATTGAAATGACAACTTTACTTATTAGTTAGGTATAATGATACTATAAAGTATATACCTGTTATCATATCACAATGTGGTTTCCTCACCAGCCTTAGTGTCAATATTTGTACTGATTCAGAAATAGGTAGAACCATGATATCACTGTCAAATAAGAAGGTGCACTGATCCCACATTACATGTGATTCATATACAAAATTGTGTGTAGGATGACACCCAGTACAAATGAGACAACATTTTTTTTTTTTTTTTGCTCCACCCCTAATGTCTATTTCTACTTCTACTTTTCCTCCTCTGCATGTTTATCTGATGAAGTGTGCGGCATCTAATCGCACACAAACTTCCAACAATCATCCTTCTGGTCAGGGGCAGACCCAGTCTGATGAAATCTGAACAGTTATCATGCTAAACCATTACCTGTCAAGTACTCACCTTCAATTTGAGAGCACATCAATTTTCTGAAGAGGAAACCAAGGGCAAGCGAATAAAGGGCAGACAGATAAACTATGGCAAATGCCTTTTAACTCACTCTGTTTCTTTATGATGGAATGGTTTAAAATGGATGTCTTTATTAAATGTACACATGCATAACTGATAGTTACAACTTAGCTACAACACCTGTAGTTTCAATTAAATGCATTACCTGTAGATTTCTCAGCATGATTATTTTGTCCAACAATTTTCATTACACATTATATGACTGGCAATCACTTAAGTTGAAGGTACTTACATGTTAACAGGTTTACATGGTCAATATCACACATTTGCTTATAAATAGGGACATGTAAATAGTGCAGAATCTTGACCATTAAATATTTAGTTTGTGAATATAAACATTTACTTCCTTTGTAATGAAGGTTTTAAAACTATGAAAACAATTTAATGTGCGCTCAGATATTTGGTGCCCACTGTATGTATATGTATTTACAATCATACAATCAAAAAAAAAAAATGTTAGTTAATGTCTGACCGAAATAGGCGTGGATTTTAAATAACAGATACTGAAGACATCTGAATCGACAAAGTTGCAGTATTAGAGAACTAAGGAGTGCAACTTGAATAATATTCAGGATGAACTGTTACAAGATGCCTGTTAAGTTTTGGCAAATTCTGAACTTTAAACCTGAGTTCTTAAATCTGCAAATTACAGCCTGGAAGTCTCAGTAACTCAAAATGTCACAGAAAATGCACTTATGCAAACTCTGACATTTCTTTTCTGATTCCCTTTGCTGTTTCTGCCTTCATGTGGTGGGTTTGCAAAGGAGAACAAGAGTGGTAAAAAAAAAAAAAAAAATACTGGAGATATGGAAATCCCCACCAAACACACACACACACACACACACACACACACACACACACACACACACACACACACACACACACATACATACAGTGCAAACCAACAGCAGGGTAATAATTAGATACCAGTCAGTACAAGGTGTTTTTATCTATGAACACTTGCCTGTGATTATATTCTGCCCCAGCTTAACCTCAATGCACAATCTTTTAGACCACTAGCAAGAACAGGATTGCTTCACAGATAAAACATCACACACTATGACAAATAACTAATGACCTTCATCCAGCACATGTGGATTTAAAGTAATACCCTTTTTGAACCATCAATGCAAAGTACATTTTTAATGTCAAATTGCTGACTGCTCTTAATTTACATGACATTTCCAGGGAATATATTCGTGCTGTTACTGAAGCCCGGTGATAACAAAATGACTGTTTACTTTAGAAGGAAACATTTATAATATTTGCAATAGGAGGGAATAGAAGGCTTGTGCCATGGGGCTTTAAGTCTGTTTTTACACATACAAGGCAACCAGTGGAGTGATATAAGAAAATTACCCTCCATAGGTGCTTTTATGGAACAGGTGCAAGCTTTGAATTTCACAGCTAAAATATGATTTTAACTAATTCTCTCTCTCTTTCTCTCTCTATCTATCTCTATGTGTGTGTAAGAGATGGAGGGAGGGAGAGAGAGAGAGAGAGAGAGAGAGAGAGAGAGAGAGAGAGAGAGAGAGAGAGAGTGACTCTGTCTATCGCTATTATTGATGCCGCTTGCTTATGGCGGCCAAAGCTTTTGACGCTTGACCCTTCTCTCTAGTGTCTGTCTATTCAAAACCACTGATAGCTTTTTGTTTGCTTTAACCACACCATTTATGCCTCTCTGGGTAACGCAGTGCATTGATTGACTGACAAAGAGTTTGGTGTAGATTGCTCAGGGAGAAAAAAGCATATAAAAGCACTGTTTAGACTCCAGCAGAACGTCTGAATTATTTCCAACCCTCTAAACAGTGACAGGTATCTTCCATTTGAAATTTTTAAGACATTGCACAACACATAATTCCATTTGTTTGTGATGAAAAGGTGGAATAGTTTGCATGTAATTTTCTTATGGTGCAGAATAATGTGAGTAAATGCAATGCCATTTTTACATCATATTTATTCTTTTCCATTTCAGCTAACCTCTTCATGTAGTTATGAATTCCCATAAACAGATCCTCCTACACACTAATTGACCTGCTCACACTCTGACAAACAGCATGACCCCACAGCCCGAGCAAATTACCACTTAGATGCTAAAATCTAAAAAAAGAAATAATTGCTTATTTAAATTTTGTATGGCAAGAAAAAGTATACTTTTTTTGCAAAATTTTAATAATGAAATAACAAATGGTTCTGACACACACACAGACACGCACTCACATGTGCGTGCTTGTCTGCGTGTCTGTGTGTGTATGTGTGTGAAAATGTTGCAAAATAAGAATATCTTCAAAAATAAATGTGTTAATTATTTTATTCATAAACAAAATAGAAAAAGAAAAATCCAAACCAAATCAATATTTGCTGTGCCCATACAGCATTAACACAGCACAAATACCTCTAGGTACACTTGCGCACAGTTTTTGAAAGAACTCAGCTGTTAGGTTGTTAAAAAAATATCTTGAAGAACTAACCACAGATCATGTATGGCTGTAGGCTGCCTCAAATACTTCTTTCTTTTCATGTAAACCCAAAACAGACTTGATGATGTTGAGAGCACGGCTCTGTTGGGGCCAAACCATAACTTCTAGTACTCCTTATTCGGTAAATTGAAGATAGCCCCCTAATTGTCCTGCTGCCTAATACATTTGGGGCCAATCAGACGCCTCCCTGATGGCACTGCAGAATGGATAAATATCTGCCTGTATTCCTCAGCATTTATGAGACCATTAATCCTAACCAAATCTCCAACTCCATTTTTGCTTGCAAGGAACCTCCACCATGCTTTACTGTTGACTTTAGACACTCATTAGTGAAACACTCTCTATGCTGATGGACTATAACTTACTACCTTGCGTCTTGTTGCTGTGCTCAATCTTGTCGTGGTGTATGAACTGTGACAACTGTCTTCCACAACCTCTGTTTCTTACCCAATTTTAAGCCTCCTACACAGCTGTTTCTTTTTCAATTGATGGCTGTGTTTCAGCCTACATATGAAACTGATGATCATTAGCACCTGCTTGGCATAACTGGTTAACATCCTACAAAATCCCTGAATTTTGGCAATTGTACGAAGTGTGCAGGGGTAGTCACAACAAAACATTATTAGATTTTTTTGATGATTTGAATTATTTTGATTTGAATTTTTTTTGTTTCTTTTCTTTTAATTTTGTAAATTGGTAAACATGAATTTCTGCTTTTTTGCATTTTTTTAAAGAGTTATTAATCCATAGCATGCCTAAAGGTTTTGCACAATGCTGTATACATTTGTGTGGCTATAATAAGCTACAGTTAAGAATCCACAGCTGATGCTCAACACATGCTATCACTGAAACCCATGGGTGACAAAGTGAATGTGTATGCATGTTTTGTCATGTAGCATGTGTTAGTTTGCAATGTGTCTGTAGTCATACTTCAGTTTTCTTTATACTTATACATAAATTATATTTATAAGCAAATAATAACAGCAAAAAATATGTAAATACACGTAATGAACACTTCATACAAAATAAAACAGAGAAGGGGTTTAATTTACAATGAGTTCTTCATGGCATATGGTTTACAAGATATTTTACAAGACAACATTCCTTCTAGATTCTGTTCCATTTTTACCTGATTTCATGCTGTGAATTAACTGTTCTACCACATTTAAAAGAAGTTTTATTGTATTTAGATTGGGTGACTGATAAGGGCATTGATGCACACTAAATGTATTGAAAAAAACAGCGAAACCGTATTGAAGCAATTTTTGTTTCCTGACATGGTGGATTATTATGCTGGAAGTAATCATTAGAAGATGGTAAATTGTGGCAATTAAAGGATGCACATATTCAGCAACGATGATTGATTATTGAATGGGCCATAGGATGCCAATAAAACATTCCCCACACCATTACACCACCTCCACCACACTGAACATCACCTGTGTGCCTATGCCAAAATCGAGGTTCATCAAACCAGACTACAATTTTCCTTTCACTGTCCAGTGAATTGGTGCCCACTGAAACCGAAGCTTTCTGTTCTTGACTGACAAAAGTGAAACTCAACATGGTTTACCACTGCCCACCACAATTGAATTAAGTGGATATTTAAGTTACTGTAGCCTTTATGTCATCTTAGACCACTCTGGCCATTCTCCGACTACCTTTCTCATCAACAACGTGTTCCCATTCACAAAAATGCAGCTCACTGGAAGTTATTTTATTTATTTTCATAAATAACCATAAATGTACCATTCTACATAAACTCCAGAGACTGGTGTGTGAAAATGACTCAAATCAGCCTGCTGAAACCAACAATTATGCCACAATCATTAAGATTACATTTTTTCACCAATCTGCATAATTTTATGCACTGCTGCTGCACAATTGGCTGATCAGATAATTGGATGAATAATTAAGTGTACTGGTGTTCTCTTTTAGTGAACATAGAGTATGTATATACTATAAACATTATTTTATTTGGAGCCACAAATTAATTTTTAATGGTTACTAAAAATAAGGTTATGATTTTCTTTAGCTATAGAAATACACAAGTCAATGTTTATACTTCACAAAGATAGAAATACAAGTGCAGGTGTGTGTGGGTGTGTGGGTGTCTGAGAGAAAGAGAGAGAGAGAGAGAGAGAGAGAGAGAGAGAGAGAGAGAGAGAGAGAGAATGAGGGAGAGGGAGAGAGAGAGAGAGAGAGAGAGAGAGAGAGAGAGAGAGAGAGAGAGAGAGAGGAGAGGAGGTAGATTCTGGGACCACCCCTCCACTCCCTCTGGCTGTGTGTCACACTTAACAAGATTAGCCCTGTGTGCTGCCGACACCCCTAACATCCCTGACCGCTCCCGCTGAGCCAATCCCCCACGGCCTCATTCACCCAGGATGCCCCCTCCGCTCAGTCCTAAATGTCCCACTCTCTGTCCCAGTCAATACGAAGCACCTCTCTAACCTCTTATCCCGCTCATGCTGAGTGCTCTAACCCATCTCACCTACTCACTAATAAGAGAGTTATTGCACTGTTGTCTCCAGAGACCTGCCACAGGTTGATACCGGTCAGGAGGGCACTGTTCTAACCATTAACCTTCAACCAAATCATACATTTCCATGTGGCCAGAAGTGTTTATAAGCCATTTCTCCATCATCATTCTAACATCAGCAATGCTAAGGTCCTGAAGTTCACCCAGTCGCTTCACTCCTACTACATATACACCTTCACAACATGTTCAAACATTCCACTTTCGCCACCAAGATCAAAGCAACCAGTATATGATGGCAAGCTTGTCTGACTACACGACTAATGACAGTTCTCGGGTTCCTATGGCCCCCTTTCTCTCTGTGCTGCACTGGTGTGAAGAGTTGAGCGTAAAATGGAAGCGATTTATTAACGAACCATTAGGGGCCACTTTTTAAATGCCTCCTCCCAGCATGCCTGGCGGGTGGTGCGGCCGGGACGGATTAGGCCGTGCCGGTTTCGGTGACATGAGAAAGGAAGTCCCCTGCCGGGCGTGTGAAGAGCGGCGAGGGGAACACAAAGCAGGGGCCGCCCTTTCCCCCGCTCGCTACAGGGCTGAAGAGGCATGAAATAGCAGACCAGGCCTGTGGAAGTGCAAGCCGCTCTGTGACAGGGTGTGAATGGGGTAGAGGAAGGAGCACTGCACAATGGGCGAGATAATGAGCTAGATTCCACGGGTCAGTTAAGCATTGCATTCACCCACTGAGGTTCACACACATATATACATTCATGCCCCTCCACCAACACACACCGACACACTCACACGTACAGACACACAAACACATATACACACCTGTGAAATTCTACCACATGCTGACGTAAAGGCTTCATTCACAAAAAAAGTTGTGGTATGTGTGTTTATGCCTGTGAGAAAATCTTTTAAATGAAAAATCATTTACAACAGTCATGGGGTTTAGGGCAGTTTGTGTTTCAGTGCTAATCGGACCATATTGTCCCAGAAAGATTAGCTCAGCAATTAGTGGCACTGAAAACCCTTTACTGGCTCATTGTTTAGCTGTGAAAATGCACATTTATTTTGCATTGAGATCTTTGCATAGTAACCAAATGTTGTTAAAACAACTTGTAGAGGCAGTGCCCTGTTGTTCATGCAGTTTTCAAAGGAAAAACACAACTCGACAGAGAACGTCTTCACAGCATTGACAGATTAGCATCAAGCTGTGCCAGGCACAGTGTGGTGGATCCAGTTTAACTGACAAATCAGACCTCAGCTGAGGTGTGAGAGAAGGATTAGCAGAACTGAATGGTTGAAAGAAACCAAAGGCTATCAAATAGCACATGTTCGTGCTGGGCCATGTGAAATAGCCACATTAACGGCTTTAGACAGCAAACCTGGCGCTCATAATTCTTTTTGCATTCAGTTCAGGTGACTGCAAACAATAGCTCGCTGCTCATATTGAGTTGGGGGATAAAAAGGTTGTCATCCAACTTCCTTCAGCAGCTTTCTTGAGAACTATAAGAGGATGTAAGTGCTTCTTTGTTGTGCCTCACCTTATTGCTGAGTTTTAGATCCTGTTTATATCTGGTCATTTATTGCGTCTCTGTACTTAGAGTGCACCTTGTTAGAATTTTAAAAACTTGTACTCAAAAGTGACTTACGTTGGCCAGACTGAATTCCAACTGAAGTATTATGATTTAATATGTTAATTAGTTTATATTTAAAAGGCAACTTCCAGCACTGCTTCATCTTTTCAGATAATCTTATATTTTAAAAGGCTTTAACAATGACATTGACACCATGTGCATCAACTACTGGGTAAAGTTGTAGATCAGAGAGACAGAACCCTTGATAGAAAAGACAGGAAATATTGGACCAGTAGCCTTTACAGATGCCTTTTCACCTTTAAAGCTATATATTGTGACTTAATTTGAGCATAAACTTTAGGGAAATATGTCTCATTGACAATTTTATTTTACATGTATAATCCCCAATCCATAATCCTGATTATAACTGGATAGTTTTAGGACTCTGGATTTTGGCTATCAATATAAAGTTTCCTTAATACTGCATGGATGGCCACGATATGACATGAGGGCTGCTAAGAGTGTGTCATTGCATTAAGAACCCCTGACACAACGAGACCCATTGGTGGAGAGGGGGTGAGATAATTCAGACAGACAAGATACGCCTCCTCACTTCAGAGACAGCCTTTACAGAGCTCTTAATCTAATTAAGTAAATAAACTTATAAGTGATCACCTTAGTGACAAAATGTTGGCGAGAAGGCTAATATGCTTCTTCCCTCATGCAACAGATAATACTATTTTATTGCTCAAAGGGTCACAAGGGAAATTAACTTCTGTCCAAGCAGCAAATAAAAGAAAACGCCCGGGCCCCCAGAATAACAAGTGTATACTGATTACATTCAGCCCAGAGAGTCCCAGATGGATTACAACAAGTGACCTTTCTCTAAGCTCCCTCGGAAAATGTGATATGCAAACGGCCGCTATCCCACAGGCCAACGGATGAAAGTGTATCTATGCTGAATATAATGGCAAAAGGCAGGAACCACAAATTCTGAAGGTTATCTCTCTGATTGTTTCGGGAACAAGGTCTTGAGAAGGTGCCAAATGAAACCAAGCAGCCCCATGTGAATACACACCTGCTTTCAACCTTTTTGTTTTTTTGGGTTTGATGCTTTTGCGCTCATACATATATAAATGTGCCCTGATTTTTTTTAAAATAACTTGATATTTTAAAAACTGTGGACCTTTGTAGAATTCGTCAATTATAAGTCAATGAAACAGTGCAGATGTTCCGTAAGTAAACTCAACAGATGGAATTCTTATAAAATGTCTCAAAACTCACAGAGCAATGATGTAGAACAGGGAATGAATAGGACACTTACAAGCTTCTGGTTTGGCATGTTTTCATTTATTTATTTACTTTATACTCAAAAATCTAAACAAATGAGTTTATCATATATACGTATAGATAGATAGATAGATAGATAGATAGATAGATAGATAGATAGATAGATAGATAGATAGATAGATAGATAGATAGATAGATAGATAGATAGATATCTATTTGAGAAATTTGACAGCCATCCATTAACTGAACAAACCATGAACGAAGAATTCTATGCAAATACCTTCATTACCCTGATAAAAAAAAACAAAGTATAGTAGTCTACTTCTTTCTTTTTTTATATATCTTTTCTTCATATTTTTATTATATTATTTACTTTTTAAACAAATAATGAAGTAGCAGCACTTAATTGTGCCACTTAATTGTATTACATTATATTTCCTGAAGCCAAAATGTTATTTTTTTTTTACATCATTAACGATTCAAACAGCCAAGCAAATCCTGCAGAAAAGATCATTAAAAGACGATGAGGGTGAACTTTCTTTCATGCTGTGACAATATTCCACAGAATGCTTTAATCAAAGCAAAACAGTGTAAATAAAGAAGAAAAAAAACAGGTGAAGATTCACCACTATTGATCTCAGCACAACACAGATCCTGCTGACAATCTCTGGTAATGTCTGCAGTCATTGACAAAATCAATGAAACTCATCCTTTCAATAGAATCCAATTATTAGCACAAAGTAAAGGGGGCCATGTCTGATAAATCAGGAACAAAAACTTTATTGAGAAGAAACACTGACATGATAAATGACAAACACTATCAGAAAAAAGATCATGTTAGGAAAGTTGGACAGGGATGATGACAGACAATACAGTAAAATAAATGTGGTATTGCGTTTTAAAATGTAATGGCTGTACAATTGATTTACACAAAAGGATATTATCAGTGTAATGGAACTTAATATGCAGCATGTAACACTTATATTTTAAGCAAGGCAAATTTCTTACACAGAAAGGCAAACCCTGTAAAAAATATAATAAAGTAACATTTCTTGATCTAATCATCATTAAGAACTCATCACAGTTTGTGTTAATTAAAAAAAACCTACAAGCCTAATGACTTGGATCTAATGCCCATTTGTTTAGCTCTATCCATCAACGGCTCATTTTTAAGACATGCCTAATGTAATCAGAGTCGGGTGGCAGGGAGTTCAAACACCATTCTGTATCCTTCCACATATTTGACATATTTTGCTGCTATTTAGTCTGCAAATAAACGTTTAAAATAAGATAAGATGCAATTCATTTTATAATTGTAAATAAATATTTGTATTCTTAGATTACAATGTTGTGGAATTGTGAGATAGGTAGGTAGGTAGGTAGGTAGACTATATGGAAAAAAGTATTGGGACATCAGACTTTTCAAGTTATGTGTGGACTTCCCCAAACTGTTACCACAAAGTTGGATGCACACAATCATATATGAAGTCTCTGGATGCATTATCATTAACTTTACCCTTCATTTGAACTAGGAGAGGAAAACCTGTCAAGAATGATAATTTCCCTGTGTACAAAGCCAGCTACATAAGATATGATTTACATGGGTTAGAGTGGAAGATTTTGAGCAGCCTGTTTAAAGCTCTGAACTCAACCCTACTGAACCCCTTTAGGATGTATTGCAATGGTGACTGCACCCCAGGTCTCCTCACCTACAGCAGTACCTGACATTGCTAACACTCTTGTGTCTTAAGATGTTTCACTAAATTTTGGAGTGTGCTTGTGGAGTGCAAATCTCCACAAGCACACTCCAAAATCTAGTGGAACATCTTTCCAGAAGAGTGGAGGGACTTATAAGAGCAAATTGGGACTAAATGTGGAATGGGATGCTCAAAAAGCACAAACCATACTTCTGAACAGGTGTCCACAAACTTTTGGCAATACAGTGTAGATAGATAGATAGATAGATAGATAGATAGATAGATAGATAGATAGATAGATAGATAGATAGATAGATAGATAGATAGATAGATCAAGTATGCATTAAAAAATAGATAGAACAAGTATGCATTAAAAGCCTATTCTAATTACAGCAAAATATTCAATCTATCTATTATGTATACTTGTTTGCAGTGAATAGCAGATCCTATCTCTTAATTTCTTTTAAACCATAGCAAAGCAAAATAGATTAAGGAACACCATTTCAGCTATTTACTTTGAAATAAGTGCAACATTCTTCATCATCTAAAGCATATGGTCGCAAAACCTCCTTGCTGTTACACAGTAAGACTCTTTTCATGAACCTCAAATCAACATCTTCTACCATGAAAAAATTTGCTTTTTTACTTAAATGACAGCACATTTTAATTTGTTCATGGTTAAGCTTGATTATAAGGAGCTATACAAGTCTCTGTGATTTATCTGATAACATATTAGAACAAGCGAATGAAAATTAAACCTGTGATTTGTATTACAGCTAGCACACATTTAACAAGAACTAATGGGTGATGTCAAAACAAGAACATCCACTCACTTTTTTTTTCTTGTTTGTACAAAAATTATTTCATAAGAGCCACAGGACCTCAACAACGTTTTTTTTTTTTTATCTCCTCCAATGTTAAATATAGAGACACCTTTTGTCTAACATCTTAAGCTAATGAGCCATGAAACACATTTGCTGATGTTGACCCAGTAATTATAAGTAATATGGCTATTAAAAGCTATTAAATGTCAGTCAGCTGGAACCGAATGGTGTTGCGTGCTGCTGAAAGTGGTTTGGACTGTTCGGTAAATTGGGAAGGTTGTGGCAACCCAGCTGTTAGCATGCCATGTAGAAGTGATGGCAGAAAGGTGTAGGCTGACCAGCATTAGAGATTTGATTTACAGGCAATGATTTACCATGGAGAGTGTTTTTTCCTTTAGATATGCTACATTTTACATTAGAAGGTTCTTTTAGGCTTTTTTTTGGCTGATTCATCCTATTTATATGCTGCCTATTAAATAAGAGCAGTGTATTGAATCATTGCAATTTCTCTGAAAATAAAAGTTCTTGCAGCGGGCAAAGAAAAAACAACTAGAATTTTTGTTGCCTGTATAAATGTCTATTTTTAATTTGCTTTCTCATGCACAATAACATGCATTCAGTGGACTTTATTAATACTGGGTTGTAGATGATTGCTCTGTGGGATCCGACTTCGGAAGGCAAGAAAATCAGATTAAACAATTAGTGTCAATTAGCCCCGGCCAAATCATTCCACAAACAATTGGTCTCTAGTGCCCCGCTTAATTACGAGCGACTCTCAACGCCTTATCAAGAGCCTCGTTGGGCCTTTGATTCATGTTCGACTCTCCACTGTCCCTCAGGCACCATCAATTATCCTCCTGTAAACAAATCCTTGATAATAAATGACACAGGGAGCTGAGCTCTATTAGCATAGCCTTATTTATGTCTCCTACTGCAGCCACTGCCACAAAACCACAAGTGATCAAGAGCCTGGTCTGATTAGAAATGCCGGACATTGGGGAGGACGTCAAGTGGGATGGTCAGGAAAACTCTCAGTCTGAATTTCTATAGAATTCAATTATTAGAAATTAGAAATAGCAAACATGGCAATGTTTAGAATACCTTTAACAAAGTACGTTTCTGTCGATAGTTTTATAAAGTGTATAGGGAATCTTTAATACATGGATCCTTATTAAAGCAGCCATCATCATCCATAATACTAAATCTATGAGATCATGAGCAACCACACAGACATAAACATGCATATGCACACATGTGGCAGAGACTAGGCAGCAGGCGTGATGACATGTTAAATTACCCTGGTGATGTATGGCTTAATGAACCCCCTTGTGTTGATCTCGCTCCACATTAATCAGCTGCCTCCAGCACATTCCCTTATTTTCTCAATGCTTCCCTGATAAACTGCAATTTCATTTAACCTTGGACAGCAACTTTAATAGCTTCCACAGGACAACTGTCAATACTTGCTTGGGTATACAGTGATTAAATTGCACAGAGAGAAGAATGCCCGACTTCCTCTTTACGCCCTCCCCCACCTCCATTCTCCCATACTACCAGGCCCCCCACACACACACACACACACTTTGTCAAATTTTTTGCTTACACATACTGTGATCTGAAATGCTGAAACAAGTCAATGGATGTGAAAATTGGCAGGAACAGCAATTCACTAATGTACAAAGGATAATCTGATTACATGCTTGTTAGCTCCACTTAGAGGCAAATATGATGCTGTCATTCATACAGTCAAAACCGGAGGCATTTTCCTTAAGTGTCTGGGACAACCAGAACAAGGTTTCATGCTTCCTGCCTTGCTGGAGACATACAGGCAATACTGTGTCACTGAGTCACTCATTGTTAATGTCTCTTCTATTAAAGTACATTAAAATAAAATCTATTTATTTTTTTTGTAAATCATGCATTGTTTAATTAAGGGTTGTTGGTGGGCTATTACCTTAAGAGTAAACCACTAGTGGTGGGATGTGGCCTGATGTGAATAAACAATCAACTTCTTTTAGCATGCTTCACAATATTAACTCTCATATGTGTTTCTTTGTTGAGGCGCGCATACAAATGCCTGCATATTATTAGCTTTATTATTATCATGATCATCAATATAATTTGACTGTTAGCCAGAACTACAATCAGATGCTGTTAGATACAAATTAATCAATACCCTCTGACCTATCAGATTTAGTCATTCAAAACTTATGGATATTTTTTAGTTTTTCTGTAACAAAATGTCACACATAAAAATAATCTCAGTACAAATATTTACATGATCTTTCTGTACAATTATATTATCCATTTTTGTCTATATTTTCCCAATCACATTGCTTGAACTACATGGTGCAATGCTGTAAGCCAGTGCACAAACACCCACTACAGCCTGACTGAAGTATGAATTGGATCAGTGCCTAAAAAAATAATATTAACTGGCTAACCAGCATTATTGTTACATCACATTAAGCATACAGCCAAAAAGAAATATCTTTCGTTTACAATCATAAAACGTAAATCATGATGTGAATGTGCCAATGACGCCATTGCACACATTGCGCAAAAGAAATACGGCTTTCGTTAACAAGGCTGGATGATGATCTCAACTCAGTCATAATGATTTTCTCTGTGTGATATCTACATTCCCTCCATGCACATTACACACAGCTCAGACAAGGGACACAAGCTGACTGATTAAAAGCAAAAACAACTGTCAGGGTAGTGAAGGACAAGGGAGCGTCTTTATTGTACAATACAGCAACTTAATTGGTCCAGACAGTCCCTCCAGTGGGAAATGGCTGTTTAGCTGTAATTAAAGTGAACTGTTGATGCAAGGGCATTTATTATCTAAACCGCTACTTTAAACTGCAAGAGGAAAGCAGGAGATCTTGTATCTGTACAGCCTGTATCATTTCAAATGGATTTTTCTTGCTTTCTTACTAATTAAACATATTACACTAACATTTGTATGTGAAATACAAAATACAGTTTATGTGAAATACATTTTTATCACTGTTATGTGTCTAAAATGTGTGATGCAATTTTTGCTATTCACAAAATGTTTTGTTTGTAAATGGTGTTTGTTTTACAGTGTAAAGAAAAGGAAAAAACTCCACATTTGCTCATGTTCTCTATGAGGCTGAGCCAGAAGGCTACATTACACCAGCCAATGCGTAAAATGGCTGTTGTGAGATAAGTAGTAAGGCTGGAGAAGGCAGTTCAGATTATTCCATCTCTCCTCAGTAGAACTGGCTAAAGTTGTCTTTCATGCAGTGACAGTGCTAAGACTAAAGTGGACAAAAAGTTTAAAAAATAATGAAACAAAAAATAATTAAACAAAACTTTCTAACATTCTCCACATCACAAGTCAATGTTTCTGCAAATCTTATCATATTCACTTGACAAATACATTTTTGAACACCTGAACACCACACGATTTATTCAGATTTAAACATTATTTGTGATGTAAACCAAACAAACTAATTACAGATTTGGTTTCAGTCCAGATTAAAACTAAATACAGATATAGTTTTAATCATGAAACCTCATTTTCAGCAAAACCTATGAATATCTTATTCTTTGGAAATAAATATTGGAAATTATTCAAGGCAGGTATACTTGGAATTCCAAATTTGAAAGACTTTCACAGATTTAGTCTAAAAGTGCAAGCATTATCTATAAAATATAAATATTGTGTACTTCCACTGTCTATTTAAATATATTTTTTAATTTTATTAGATTATTGTTTCATTATTATAGTTGTTTCAAAATTCTTACAATTTCACTAAACCTGCTTCAATTAATTTTTATATATTCCATGACTTTTTGCTATACAATATACTATATATAAACTATATCATTTTAATTACCAATTTTAATGACCAATATTATTATCATGTAATATTATCATGATATAGTGTATATTTACATGATGTGAAATGAAATATTAGTTGGGATTATCCACAAAACAATGCTAACTAAGTATGCTAAGCATGTTTAGAATTGATTTGGATGCACTTTTCAAGTTTGCTCCATTTTTTCAAGCTTCACTTACCAATTATATCCTACAAAAAGGTCCTCTTGAAAGAATTGATTTATTTTTTTTAAATGAACATTGTTTTATAGAAATATACTGAGAAACATCTCTTCAGAGAGGACTCTCTCTCTCTCTCTCTCTCTCTCTCTATCACACACACACACACACACACACACACACACACACACACACACACACACACACACACACACAAACACACCTCCCAAGAAAAGGGGTTTCCACCCAAGCTGACAATAGGTGGCAGCTGGTCGATCGATCCTTGACAAAGAGGTTAGGGCAGTCAAAAGATTGTTAACTAGCCATTTCATCTCACAGACATTTAGATGATTGTTTGCGCTTCATTGCCTTCCTTCAACGAGTGCCACTGCTACACCTGTGCCAGGCCCTTTTAAAAGCTTGCTTGCCCACTTCTGTCGACCTCGCTCAGCAGCAAATAAGTCGGCCACACCCTCTCACACAAATGTGTGACTCCTTACAATGCAGTCTGTTAGACAAATACCTTTTATGCATGAATAAGAAAATACAAAACATACTGTACATTGTAAATGCATATAGGGTTTAAAGAAATATGTAATGTGACAGGAAAATGTCCCCTAAAGACATTTATGTAAGATAAAAATGTAAGTGAAAGATGCAAGTAGACTTACAGCATTAAAAGAAAAATGTATCTCTATCTATCTATCTATCTATCTATCTATCTATCTATCTATCTATCTATCTATCTATCTATCTATCTATCTATCTATCTATCTATCTATCTATCTATCTATCTATCTATCTATCTATCTATCTATCTACACTGGTCTCTTTAAAAGGAACACCTGCACACCTGCCCAATTATGCAGTTATTCACCAACTAATATATATATATATATATATATATATATATATATATATATATATATATATATATATATATATATATATATATATATATATATTTATATAATAATAATGTAGAATGTGTTGATGAGTGGATTAGTAGCATACTAATTAGGCAACATGGGGCATTCCTCGTAAACCTAACAATAAGAGGATTTAGCAGTACATCGTTCTACAGATAGCATCTAATCCAAATACCCTACTTCCGTATGTCCTGTTCACATGAGAGTATTGTCTCTCGTGCTATCCTAGGCTAGCATCTCATTTGCTCCTTAATTACAGGGCTTATGTTAATGTTCATCACTACATTTTAAAGCCCATGATGCACCCTCGTCCAGGTGCTTAGGTATAATGATTAGCCACTGGGTGCCTCCTCCCCCATAGAGAGTCCACGTAGTACTGATTGAATCAGGATGAATGATTATATTGTACATGGGTCACCTGGAAGTGGAGCATGTTCATACAAGACAAATATCAGTTTGTTAGTCTTATCAGTGAATATACACTAATCTGTAAAAATTGAAAGCTGCATATCGCATTGCATGTGTCGATCACACTTCGCAATTTTAAAGTGAATGCAAAAATGTGGCATTCATTCATTCCTCAATGGACAGTGTCAGTTTCTTTCATTTTTTTATCCATTTGCCAGCATCAAAGCATTATAAAACTAATACTTGTATTCTATTACACTTTATTTAAAAACATCAAAAGGTTTTAAACAAGGTTTTTCACTTATAGTGAAAAGAAAGAACAATTGAATGAACAATGGTTTGTTAACACAAAAAACAAACATTACATAAGAAAATTTTTTCTAGTGTCTCTTTATTCACTTAACAGTAGTGTAAATGTGTAATAAAAATATTTTGGGGGTGGTTTCTTTTTTTTCTTGTACAAAAAAATTAGAAACAAATAAATGCTGCCAAACTTTCTGCAAGAATGGCAGCCAGTTGTTTCGAACATTCAGAACAAACACTGAAGAGAAAGTATGCATGCAGTCTTATAAAGCTTGTGGGGAACTTGTGAGCATGATTCATAAGAAACACTTTTAAAAGCGTCACAAAAGCTTATTCACTGGTTTAATACAATATACAATTTGTTGTATTATTGCACAGTTATAGTTTTAACCCATAATATCCTAATATCTTAACCCACAATATAGTTGTTGTACTATTACACAGTTCTTGTGAATCAATCACATAAATCAGTTGTTTATATATAGCTTATTTAGTAACTTATATCCTTATTTGCACATTTTCAACTTTATGTGTATCTTGTCTGTGTTTCTCTGATCATTAAAGCATTTCCATACATTTATATTTGTCATTGTGTGTTTGTGACCCAGCTATAAGTGATCACCTGGCCTGTGGCTCTCCTCCAGTGGGTTTCAGTTCCGGGTCTGTGGGCTGTGTGTCTGGCAGTGGACTGGCCCTCTCTGAGGCTCAACCAGGCACAGCCATGCTTCCTGCTCCTCCTTTGTCACACCATTTGGGCTCTTGTGTCTGAGGCTCCTCTGCCCTGGCCTCACTTGGCAGCTCCATACACACAGACATCTGCTCGCTCTCTCTGTGACCTCCTACTGAACAGACAGAGCTGGGGCCACAACCGTGCTGCGTTGCGATGAAAACAGATGTAGCCATATGATATTTAACAAAGTTGCTGGCCATTATGCTGAGAGTTTTAGAATATCTCTGAGGAAATTCATGCAATTAATTTTTATATAAGACTGCACTTAATAACTAATCATACTGCTCTGGTAAACATGCAAACAGGTTTTATGAGTTTTTATGTATGACTGTGTTGTAATGTCCTTATTGTCAATGTTTAACTTAAAATGTTTTATAAAGTTAACCCTTTATAATTTATGATGTTATTTTCTATTATATGATGCTATTTAAATACAATTTTTAAGAGAATTGTGTAAAATGTCACAATCTATTAATTATTTAATACGAGATCAGACTACAGCAATGCTTGAACTTGTGAAGTGACGCTTTGCTCAGAGGAGAAGAGAAGAGAAGAGAAGAGAAGAGAAGAGAAGAGAAGAGAAGAGAAGAGAAGAGAAGAGAAGAGAAGCAAAAGAGGAGATAAGAGGAAAAGATAAGAGAGGAAATGCAAGGAGAGAAGTTGAGAAGAGAAGAGAGGAAATGATGAGAAGTGAGGAGAGGAGGAAAGAGAGGATAGGTAATGAGAAGAGAAGAGAAGAGAAGAGAAGAGAAGAGAAGAGAAGAGAAGAGAAGAGAGAGAGGAGAGGAGAGGAGAGGAGAAGAGAGGAGAGTGCTTTTGCTGTGTCTTGCGCATTTGTTTTCCTTCCTCTACACTTATGCGCAAGCGAGCGATATGAAGCGGGTTTTGTTTGCGTGCACTGGGCCAGAACTAACGCGATGATTGCAGCCACCGAATGGGCCGTGTCTGTCTTTAGCTCCATTTCGCAATGGCAACGCAGCCCTTACACGACAGAAGAAAGAGTGAGATGGGAACATCTGCTCAATCCGACAGGAACCTGAGCACCCTCCTCCGTCCCACTCCTCACTGTGTAGCTGCAGTTCAAAAGGGGAGCCTGCATCCTTTTTGTCCACAGGTGGACCAGATCTAGTTCTGTCACACATGTGTCTTGGCAGTCTTTAGTGATCGCCTTGATTTAAGATAAAACATTAAGAACGACAGGATTTTTCTTACACCAGTGTTTTATCAGGTGTCTAGAACACAAAAAGCAGTAATAGTGGGACTACGAGGAGGGAAGAAAGATAGTACCTTCAGTCAGATGTGGAAGGAGAAGACACTCTCTCACTCCGATAGCTCTAATTAAAGTCGCCTTTTTCCGAACATAACGTTTATTCTCTGAGCTCGCGCGTCCTCGCTCGGACCCGGTGGCGCAGCCTGGGGGCGCAAACACGGTACGACTTCTCCTCCACGCACCCTGTTGCACATTGCTGCGCTTTATGGATCATTCAGGTTTAATGTTGTCCTTTTTTTTTTTTATTTAAGGCAGTGCGACGAGTTATGGGAAATGCTGCATTGTGCGTCGTTTGGAAATAATTGTGTCTAAATATATATTTTTGATTAATTATTTTTCTTTTTATAAACTCGTTTAGCTGGAGTCGCTCGAACCTGAACGCTTTATTTCTATGGATGAAAACGATGTTTCGGTGGTGGTGGTGGTGGGGCATATTTAAGATATTGATAGAAACACGCGTATTTACAGTATAACGCTATGCATTTTGCTCGGATATTATTTGTACTCTGAAAGAGTAAAGGCAGATTCTACCCTTTTGGCGTTAAGATGGTACTATCCATCTTTCTATCTCCAGGCTGTATATTTTAAGGGGGTGCATTTTGTGCACCTTTAATTAGCTTTATAGATTAAAGCAAAAGTGGGCTTTAAGGTCGGGTTGTGGAACGTATAGTTTGTTTTATGTATATCTGCCAACAACACAAAACACTCCAGTGATGGAGGAAGTAAAGTTTGGTGTCGATTTTTGATACCATATTAGAGCTTCTGTATTCTTAAATTAAATTTCAGTGCTTATTTTTTTGTTTGAATAAAATCAAAATCGAGGTTGTCTAATCATATGTTACAGATGGGAACTCTGATTGCTCTTCTTCTACTTTTTTTTGTGTGTGCAAATTCCCCGTGCTCTTATAATCTATGAAATCGTTCAGTTCTCCCTCTGTTTTGGGGGGCTTTGCTATTAGCGTTATCGTTAGAGAGGGAATCAAGCAAACTGTTGTGCAAATCGAAGAAACAGAGAAATGAATCTGATCGGCCATCTATCACCGAGCGCAATAAAAGAGGCGACAAGGCTCAGGCCCATGATGTGATGAATCCTCCTTGGTCGTTTTAATTAACTTTTTTTTTTCCCTGCTGTCCTATAATGACCATACAGGCTGGTCAACGGAGCCGGTCAATAAGAATGTTAATATCAAACAAATAAAACTTCTCATGATTAAAACCTCCTGCTTTATTAAATTTGAAATTCAAATGAAATTTATGCCGTGCATGCAAGGCTGCATGTAAATAGAGTTCCCTCTCCTGCCTCATTATCCTGAGAGGATCCTGGTCTTCAGCGACCTCATGGGCGATATAATGTATTAGAGGCATCTCTATCACATCAGACAGAAGCCGAGAAATAGTTTACATCCAAAAATTGGGCGCGTTCAACCAGATACACAACCAGACATTTTTATTTTCATATATATGTCGTCCAGTTCCCTGAGAGAAAGTGCGTTCAGTTTTAACACTATTTACTGCACTTTTGACTGATTTAAACGAAACCTAAAAAAGAAAGAAAGAAAGAAAGAAAACCCGAAAGACGGATAATAAACTGTTTGATTTGAGGTCCAAGCCGAATAAATTATAATGCAGCAAATTCAAAACAATTATATACATTTACTTCATGGATTTATTTTAAAATAATTACTTTGAAATAAATATTTTGCTCTTAGATGAAATCCGTATACCTGCAGAGGAAAAAGTTTTAGGTGTGTTCAAAGTTTTAGGTGTGATAATAATAATTAAAATCCAATTAAAACATTAATCAAATATCATAGGCAATCAATACACGAGCGTCAATTATGATGCCCAAAATAGCAGATTAAATGCAGATAATAATAATAATAATAATAATAATAATAATAATAATAATAATAATAATAATAATAATAAAATGAACGTGCAACTTTTCCCAATTGCTCCAACTGAAATTATTGGAACAAAACAAAGTCCAACTTTTTCTGAACATTTCTGCCTCTCATTAAAGTCGCGCTCTTCCGCTCGCGGGATGAAGGAGGCGGAGGAACGTGTCGGGAGCGCGCTATTGATGACCTCACGCTAGAATGCGGGCCGCGTGAAAGTACGACCGCTCTGATTGGTCGCTCAGGTCACAGCGGCACTTCAAAGCCTGAGCAGAGCCTACAATTGTGCTGGAATGGGCGGACCACATCATTGTATTGCACACCTCTAAAAAAACAGCGCTCTAATTCATAAATATAAAAAAGATCCTCTGAGGAGGGCACTTTTGTGATGGCAACTTCACTTCTAGGGGTGAGTCTAAGGAGTTTCTTGCTGGTTTAATTAGTCCTACCATTGTTCTGCCGAGGGGATTAAAATTACTTCGGTCAGCGAAGGAAAGACAGTCACTTGATTATGTTTTGAGGAAGCAAGTGAACAGATCCAAGCGGAGGTTCTTTTCGACCCGGTTTCTATTCGAGCCATTTTTCTCATGATCATATTTCGTCCATGTTGGAATATTTATAATTATATATTCGGCCGGCGCCTAAAGTTAGTACTTGTTTTAACCTAGGTTTTTTTTTTACCATCCAACCTACAGGTATGTCTTCTTACTATCCCAGTTACCTTCTAATAGTTTTGCCTGTTGCAGCGAGGAGAAGAGTTTTGCAGCTTTCTGTAAATGTTAAACGCTGTCTGTAAACTCACCTCTCAACTTGTTTTATTCCAGGAGGAGCCGCGATTAGGTTCGACACCTTTAGCCATGCTGGCTGCGACGTGCAACAAAATCGGGTGCCCTTCTCCATCCGCGATCTCGGATAACACGACGTCCTTTGGCAAGGGATTTCACCCGTGGAAGCGCGCCACGGCTAGCAGCTGCAGCCTGGGCTCGGGTTTATCCTCCAGCTTCGGCGTGACCAGAAACGGTGGCGCTCTGGCGGACTCGTTCGGGGCGAGTGGCACAACGGCGTCCAGCGCCTTTTCCCTGACACCGGGCGCCTCCTCCAACTCCCATCTCGGGAACGACTATCCCGTGTTCCAGCCCCCGGCGTCAAGCGCCTCTCAGGATGCCGGCCATCAGCCCGTGTTCATCTCCAAAGTGCACGCCAGCGTAGACGGCTTGCAGGGCATCTACCCGCGCATGAGCGTTGCGCACCCGTACGAGTCGTGGTTCAAGTCGTCGCACGCGGGACTGCCTGCGGGCGATGTTGGTGCCACAAGCGCTTCCGCCTGGTGGGACGTTGGCGCGGGATGGATCGACGTTCAGAACGCGAACGGTGCCGCCGCGCTGCAGACCCCGCTGCACTCAGGAGGACTCCAATCGTCTTTGCATTCGCCGCTGGGCGGCTATAACTCGGACTACTCCGGTTTGAGTCACTCTGCTTTTAGCACAAGCGCGTCGCCACACCTGCTGACCGGCGGCCAGCATATCATGGACGGCTTTAAGCCTGTGCTCTCTTCCTACCCGGACTCGAGCCCATCTCCCCTGGGCGGCGCAGGAGGTGCCATGCTGAGCGCGGCCCCGTCTGCCTCACTAGCCGGCTCGCCCAGGTCGTCAGCGCGCGCTACTCGGGCCGTGCCACGTGCGACTGCCCTAACTGCCAGGAGGCAGAACGTCTGGGACCTGCGGGTGCCAGCTTGCGCCGTAAAGGCCTTCACAGCTGCCACATCCCCGGTTGCGGCAAAGTGTACGGCAAGACGTCGCACCTGAAAGCGCACCTGCGGTGGCACACAGGCGAGAGGCCCTTCGTGTGCAACTGGCTGTTCTGCGGCAAGCGCTTCACGCGCTCCGACGAGCTCCAGCGGCATCTGCGCACGCACACGGGCGAGAAGCGCTTTGCGTGCCCCGTGTGCAACAAGCGCTTCATGCGCAGCGACCACCTGAGCAAACACGTTAAGACCCACAGCGCAGGCGGCTCCGCGGGGTCAGGCTCCGGCGGCAGCGGCGGAAAAAGGGGCAGTGACACCGACAGCGAGCACAGCGGGCCTGGGAGCCCGTCATGTAATTCCCCCGACCTGCTGCAGACCACCGAGGCACTTCCACAGAATATGAACGGCCGCGCCAACTCCCTCGATTAAAAGTGCTTAAGACCACTCTGGATTGGAAGCGGCAGGGTTCATGACCTTCACAAACAAGGTCCTGACGTTTACTTAGAAAAAAATAAAGAACAACAGAGGAGCCAGTTTCACTTCATAACGTTGTCAAAACATAAAGTTGTGGTAACGTGAAAAAAAAAAAAAAGTCAGCACTGGCCCGGACATAACCCTGTCACACAGTCGCAGGAAAGAAGATAAAAACTTTTGAGGAAAATCTGGGCACAAGGCGAATTTGCTCCAAAGGCCCATTTTGAATGGATTCGTTTCGGATACCGTCGAATTCGTTTAATCGAAGTGTTGAAATGTCAATCAATGAAAGGGTCAGCAATGTTTCGCTTCTGTTCTGTTTCCTCAAAATAAAACAGTGGCACTTTATTCATGAACACTCCTAAAAATTTCACGTGGTAACACGAATTAAGAATACACCAGTGTAATGTTGCCAAGTCTTTTGTTCAAATTAATTTCTTTAATGTTGAAAAAATAGCATAGCATATATGTCGCACATTGGTCTTTATTCAGGAAAAATACAAAAGCTGACAATATTTGTATGAAATTTACTTATTTGCTATTGCTGAAAGACGAATGTACATATTGAAACTGTATAGAATAGTTTAGAGGATTACATACCTGTGTAAAAGTTTGGGTAACGTATTGTCCGAGATACAATTTTGTATAGTAGCTATTTTTAGTTGCATATTGACTCTAGTAAATATATTAAATTGTATGGGAGTGCATTTTTGTCGTCATATTTATCCATTAATTGGACTTCTTTTTTTTTTTTTTTACAACTGAATTATATTTTGCGGTCCAACAGATTCGCACCTTTAAACTGTAAAACTGAAAAACCGAAATGAATTCGCTGTTAAATCGGGTTTTATCATTTATGTCAGCATGCACATGTGAGGGAAACACTCATTTCTCTAGCGTTTTTTCCTAAAAAAAAAACATGCCTCTCTTTCTCAAAGCCACTCAATAAAGGCAACGAGTTCAGTTTCCTATCAATCTGCAGTTTATCTGAGTTATTTGTCTTCTCCGGTCAAAATACAAAATAAAACAAGGCAAAAATATGATTTCAGTGAAAATAAAAAAGTTGTTGTATTTACTTGTCGTTATAGACACCAAAAAAAAGTATATAACCATTTCTTTTGGACGAAGAACTTTGGGACAGCCAAAGCAGCCAGTCTTCAACATACACAGTCCACTGATTTATTTTTTATTGAATTAACATTTTTAATGACACAATCCATAAAGCAGGAATATTCGATTTATTTATTTAAATTTTCCTTCTAATTTATGAAGGATAATATTTAGGTAGCTATTTAAAATCTTGACAAAATTACAAAAATCTTGAGGTTCGCAAAACTATATGGCGTTGTCTTCTATTGGAGTTGGAAAATTCTACTTTTTTTTATTATATTCTTATTGTTTTTTGTTTTTGTTGATTCACATTAACTGCCGTATTTCTGTTCCGTTTAAACGATTCTGCATTTGTAAAAATTGTTTGAGGAAGTGTCAATTTATTTAACCTGATAGTTAGAGCATAGATATGAAAATCATAAAATTGACCAAGTTCATTTTATAAAATTAACTTTTAAACGTAATAAATTGCACTAAAAGATGTTCTAAATGTTTCAGTCTTATATAGTTGGTCATTTGTAATGAATCATCTGGATAAGTATGAAGGTTTGTTCCGATAAACTGTAAATTAATTATACACAATGAGAGAACCGCAGCTGTGTGGATTGAGTCACAGTGAACTCTTCTAAAAACCTTAAAAATGTTTCAAACACGTAGAAAACAATACGAGAAGAAATAGATTTTCCGACTGTGGACTGTTCATGGGTATTTCACATGTTCCACACTTTTCTTTATCTTGTTTCTTTTTGTTTGTTCGAAGTCAGATAAGTGTAAATGCTCAACTGAAGAGTGACTGTGAGAAAAACGTGTCCGAGAACGCTGAATTGTGAGCTAGCAGCGCCTCACCGCGGTCACAAACCGCAACAGCAAGGCGCTGTATTACATGGGATACATTTGTTCGGCAAAAATAAAACTAACTAAAAGTAAGAAAAAGTAATAGAAAAGCAACAACTAAAATCAACACCCTGGCTGACTAAATTTCGCTTATAAAAAGCAACGCGGTGTGCTTGGTCTGGGGCACACTTTGCGAAACAGGTCTGAAGTGAAAGAAACAATTAGCAACTGCACTGAACTGAAGGAGTGTAAGTTTTGAATTCGTTTCAAGTAATTTATAATTGACTTGAACCTTTCAAAATGTTATTTCTTAATTTACAAGGTATTTTTAATTTTATTCTCACCATAAAATTGCCCCAGGTAACTTATAGTCTAGCTGAACTTGGATTCGAGAATATACGTCTTTTTTTGTAAAATTAGATTTATAATTAAAATGAAAATATTTACATTTATTTAAATTGAAATATTATAAGTATTAAGTAACTGGGGATGTGTATATCTCTGGTCTAGAGGCCACCAATAAGTTATTTTTAGCCACAAATTGTAAATACAGGTAGATAAGCCAAGGTGGAACTTTTAAAAATGGTTAACAATTTCATTCTATCTATCTATCTATCTATCTATCTATCTATCTATCTATCTATCTATCTATCTATCTATCTATCTATCTATCTATCTGTCTGTCTGTCTGTCTGTCTGTCTGTCTGTCTATCTATCTATCTATCTATCTATCTATCTATCTATCTATCTATCTATCTATCTATCTATCTATCTATCTGTCATTTGTTCCTTCATTCGTTCTATCATTCTATCTATTGCAACAATGATTGCCATTTCATTTTTACATTTTTTAAAAATAGGCCTATGGGACTGGTAACACAATGTGACTGGCCCTTATTTTATTAGAAAAAAGACAGTGCAAAATAATATTTTGTAGTTGTTGAGTTTGTATATAAAAGAATAGTGCAACACAATGACAGGTATATACACTATAAGCAGGATACACTTCTTGTTTTGCCTTTAGCTGGTTGTTAGCTTGTGGCTTCACTTCTCAACCACCTTGCCCTTCTGATAGACCTAATTGATGTCAGCATTCTGGAAATGGCTCATGCAGTGGCAAAAAAAGGATATACCAGTGGCGCTTATTATGTAGAGGAACTTATCTGCCTTCAAAAAAAATTAACAAATCACACATTCAAAATATTTTGTTTTCTTATATGTAAAACTAACTTTAAACTATGATCTACAAATGGGCTAAAAGTGATAACTGTCTTTGTTTCCATACAAATAAAATGTTCAGAATAATTAATGAGAAAACAGACTTTTTTTATTGTAGAGTATAAGCCAATCAAATTCATAAATCTTTTAACCAACATATAAAACCAAATCTATATCTAAGGCTGTAGGAACCTGGATTCTCTTCAAAATCAAAGGTATTCTAGAATAATTGTAATTGTACTTTCAATTAAGGTCATGTCTGTCAGGGACAACTGAGCATGTCACTAGAGAGCACCCTCCCCTGAATTTCCAGCACTCTTGTATAGTTGTAACACACATTCTATTCCTGGGGTATATAAGGTGCATGGACACTTGCATTTACTGTGAAGGACTGAATCCCCTCTGCATCCTGTAAATTGAAAAAGTGAGAAAACGGGTCCTACATTCATTCCTCATGTCATAAGGACAACTATTGAGTTCTCATACTCGCCAACTACACCAGATTTACACTGGCATGAAGAAGCGTATTCTGTTAGAGGGCTGTTAGAGAGAAATATCAAGCTACAACCCAGAAAAATTTGGGTAACTGTGCAACAAAGTATGACCATGTGCGCAAATGCATTGTGCCTACGGCGAGCGTTGTTAATCTGCTGGTCATGGTGTCATGGTGCTCACAATCCCACTATTTTCCAGCCCTCATCCACTGTGGGGCAGCAGGAAACTATGTACAGTAATTACAATTTTAAATATTCTTTATACTTCATGATGTTATCTTAATATCTTTATGATTTTCTTTACTATACTTCATTGTACTTTTATACAACACAGAGCCTGGACAGTAAAATTGAATTGAATTTAATTTAAGAATTATGAGTATGAAAATTAAACACAATCTTCATGATTAAAAAGCAAAAAGTTTTTACAGCTGATATGGTGATTCAGTGGAAAATCACTTACTGGTGCATTAACAGACTTGCTAGTTGCAGTGGCAAATAATATCAATTGAATGATTAGTACTGACAATACTGGCAATTTTTAAAAAATTGAATACCCTTTTCTCATTCAGATGAAAATAAAGAAGCACCAAATGAACTACATGGACTCTTCTTTCTATAAAATGTTGTTTGCAAATTTACCAAAAGCTTTAACATTTCAAGAAATCAAAAGGAATTGCAACTTTCTTATCAATTGTTTTTGGTCTTATCAATTTTTTGTTGTTAAGACTATTAAGAGCTTAACATTTTGCCAAATGGCCTTGACCCTTTTTTTTCCAGTAATGTATTTCCTGTGTTTAAATACCAAATTTTTTTGTTTGTTGTAAAACACAGCCAATAGATTCCAGATGGTATAATCTTCTAGTAACACTATGATTGTTTTTTTAATTTGACACTTTTTTGTTAGTGGTGAAGGATATATGGGCTTTAATGGATTAACCTAGAAACAGGTTTCAGTAAAAGGATAAGACATATGGCATACATCTTTTCCTCACAATGAACTTTGGTTGCACTCATACCCAGAAATCAGACCAAGATCTTTCAAAGAACAAAATGTTACTGCCTTGTAGTTGGCCCCTGATGTATTTTGAGGTGAGTCACAGATTTCTGAAAATTCTAGCTCTCATCAAAGATGTTTTTACTTCTGTATGACACCTATTCAAGTGTCACGTCTTTCTTTTGCTCCAGTATTACAGTAATACATGTTTTATTAAATATTTTAAGGATATGCTGTACCTATTTTATATTGGCAGAATGTTGATTGCACTTTCAACACTTTTCACTAAAAGGAAAATAATACATGATAAAGGTAAATGCTACCTTAAAATGTGTGGAGCAATACAGTATTTTTGAATTAACCACATTGTAAAAATCAGAAAGATCTTTCTGATGGCAAAAATATATAGGACTACTCACTTTAACCATTTATATCGCTTAATGAAAAAATAGCACTACAAGACAGGTTGTTTAGGTAGTTAAGGTTGCTGGTCTTTTTATTTAAATACCCTCCTGCATGTACAACACTGGCATTGAGAAGTGTGTGGCATTCATTTTCTTCATTAGTGCAAGTTTCTCTGATTCACAGAAGCACATAAAAAAAAAAGTATATATTTATGTATATGTTTATATGTTAGTTTATATGTTAATTTACACTTAAGCCATTTTAAAATCTCTTTATGTACACTTTAAAATCATATTTACAAAACTGTAAAAAAAAATATTATGAAAAGTCTCACAAAATGTTGCACATTTACAGATGTACTAAAAACGTATATACACATATGGCTAAATAAACAATAAGAATTCTTTGGAAATTATTTCATTAAATAAACACACTGTCTGCCAAAAAAAAAATGTGGTCACCAGATCATCATCCTAGAATGTGCTTGTTCACCATCCCAGTCCATATTTCTTCTCTCATATTTACTTTGTTGCTATATGCCTTTACTTTTTTTGTTTTGTTATAACAGCCTCCATTCTGCCACAAGACTGTTAGTGAGGTCAGGCACTAATGTTTGGGGAGTAGGCACAGTGCCATTCCAGATCCTCCCAAAACTGTTCAGTTTGGTTGATGTCAAGGCTCTGTGGAGGCACTTGATTTTGTCTTCATTCACCTTAATGGACCCACTTTGTATGCAAGGCCGTTGCCATGAGGGAGCAGGTTTGGGATAGACCTCATAGTGTTAGTGATTATTGAGGGCTCAGACACGTGTGGTTTGGGGAAGAACCACACATGAATGTGATGGTCAGGTGACCACAAAGTTTTGGCTATATAGTGTGACATTCCTTGTATAAAACTAAAGATTTCTTCATTGCAAAAAATGTGGTACAAGTATGTTAGAAGTAACATGCAATATGTACCTATTTTCCTTCAACATTCATTGATTTCTAAAGTTAAATTAACAAAAACATTTGGTTAAGTGTAACCCAAATATATAGATAACAGATTACATTAAGACCATATATTGCTTGAACTTAATTATTGTACACATAGTTCTACAAAAAATATATTGTGATTTTGTGTCAACTAAGTAGTATGAAGATTAAAAAATTAAGAGATTTTTGTTAGACAGCTAGCAGAGAGTATTAGAACATATTACAATAGCAGCAACTAATGTGTACATAGGGTTGTGTGCAAGATTCTGCTAAATGTAAATTGGCATGACACATTAATGTTTAAGCAAATAAAGTGACATTTAGTGGGAGACCTGGGCATTTACAAGGTCATAGTATGCTCCTTGTTTGGCAATTAGCTCGCTGTGTGTTCCTTGCTCAACCACCCTGCCATTCTGAATAACTGCAATGATGTCAGCGTTTTGGATAGTAGACAATCGGTGAGCAATGACGATGCAGGTGCGGCCCTGTCGAGCATCATCGAGGGCTTTCTGCACAATCTAGACCATAGCAAAGAGAAGAGACAGTTATCAGAAAATGGTTCTCATGATGAAAACTTTATTAAACCTTATATGTTACCTACAAGGGTCAATATGGATAACTATTGTTTACAATTGGAGTAGCTGTATTTGGAAATCAGGCCAAAATGTACTAGACTGTTGGAAATAAATTGAATGTTGTAATATTTAATTAGCCATCCATTTCATTGTAACATCACTTAAAATAATAATCCGGGCATGGAATCAGCATTTCTGTAACTTCCTCTAGTCTAGAGAAAGTTTCTTCCCAGTGTCAGCTAGTGAAGTTCATTTCATCCACACTGGAGCAGACAATCTTCAATTTTCTTTATAATTTCCCCAGGTGGGTTTAGATTGGTTTACTAGATTGGGCTATCCCAAAGTTTCCTGGTCCTTTTTGTGAACTCGTGTATCTGTTTTTCCTCCACAATCTCAAAAGCAATGATTTCTGATGTTTCTCACTAGTTTCTCATGACATGCTAGACAGCACATGTAACCCATGAGTAAATGTAGCTAGTTTGTAAGTTGTATGTATTGAGATAAAGCAAATATTTCTTAATGGAGACATGGAGGACAGCCCTACCACCATGAACTGAAGATGCCCTTCTGTTCCTTCACACCTCAGTGATAAAGATATGTTTGTAGAAACAGTTGTGCAACACTTTCTATGAAATCTCTATAAAGGAAATTCCAGTTCCGAGAGGAACTTGTGTAACGTTGCACCTATTGTTCACCAAACAATGTTTCATAACTTTGTGCTGAGGATGACTCTGTGCTTTGATGGACTGTGTTTGTTCCTGTGTTTTTTTGCTCACTGCTGCATATAGTGCATCCAGAAAATATTCACAGTGCTTCACTTTTTTATTTACATTTTATGTTACAGCCTTATTCCAAAATGTATTATATTTATTTTTTCCTTAAATTTCTACAAACAATACCCTGTATTGACAACATAAAATAAGTTTGTTTAAAATCTTAAATAAAATAAAAAATAAAAACAATCACATGTACATAAGTATTCACAGCCTTTGCTCGATACTTTGCAGAAGGACCTTTAGCATTAATTACAGCCTCAAGTCTTTTTCAGTATAATGCTACAAGCTTGGCACACCTACAGTATTTGTGGGCAGTTTCTCCTATTCTTCTTTGCAGAACCTCTCAAGCTCCATCAGGTTGGATGGGGAGTGTCAGTGCACAGCCATTTTGACATCTCTCCAGAGATGTTCAATTTGGTTCAAGTCTGAGCTCCGGATGGGCCACTCAAGGACATTCACAGAGTTGTCAAATAACCACTCCTTTGTGATTTTTGCTGTGTGCTTAGGGTCATTGTTCTGTTGGAAGGTGAACTGTCACCCATTCTGAAGCCAGAGAGCTCTGGAGCAAGTTTTCAATAAAGGACATTTCTGTACATTGCTGCAATTATCTTTCCCTCAATCCTGACCAATCTTCCAGTTCCTGCCACTGAAAAACATCCCCACAGCATGATGTTTCCACCACCATGCTTCACTGTAGGGATGGTATCGGCCAGGTGATGAGCGACATTCAAAGTGACCATAGGGTTCTTGGTCACGTCCCTGACTAAGGCCCTTCTCCCCCAATTGCGTAGTTTGGCTGGGTGGCATGCTCTAGGTAGAGTACTGGTGGTTTCAAACTTCTTCCATCTATGGATAATGGAGACCATTTTGCTCATTGTGACATTTAATGCAGAAGAGATTTTTCTGTACCCTTCCCCAGATCTGTGCCTTAATACAATCCTGTCTCAGAGGTCTTCAGACAATTCCTTGAACTTCATAGCTTGGTTTGTGCTCTAAAATACACTGTTAACTGTAGGACCTTATATAGACTGGTATATGCCTTTCCAAATCATGTCCAATTAACTGAATTCACCACAGCTGGACTACAATCAAGTTGTAGAAACACCTCAGGATGATCAGTGGAAACAGCATGCACCTCAGCATACTGTTGTGTCATGGCAAAGACTGTAAATACTTATGTATGTGTTTGTTTTTATTTTTAATAAATTAGCAAAAATTGTAAACAAACCTTGCATGCTGTCATTATGGGTTATTGTTTGCATGGAAAATAATGAATTTATTCAATTTTGGAATAAGACAAAATGTGGGAAAGGTGAAGCGCTGTGAATGCTTTCTGGATGCACTGTACAATCTAGAAATACAAATAATACTGTTGTATCTCTCTTGAAATCCTTTTAGTACTGATGGAATACTCAAAAGGTGATATTTTTTTTGGTGCCACATGACATAAACCTTTAACAATTTTTTATAAACAAAGAACAAAGCATGAACTAAATACAAGACAGAAACATTTTCCTATCCCGTTTAGGTTCAGATTAAAGGGGATTCTTTATAGAAATGTGCATATTTATCTTGATAAATAAACACTAATATATGCATCAGTCATCCAGTATATAGTCTATGGCCATGCAAACTTAAATATATTTTAGTGCCACATGTTAAAGAAATCCACTAACTCTTTGAAGCTCACATGTTCTTGTTGTAAATATCAGAGTTTTGTCATGTAATGTAAAACCTGTAATTAACCTGTCTCTAAACAAACAGAGCTCTTAATTGTAAGGTTATTCAGTCATTTAAAGTATGCAGCCAAAGTAAGCTTACAGAAATAAAATCACCTGTAAAGAAAATAAAGACTCTGGATGACTGCCAAGTAGAAATTACAACCGTAAAGAGTTGACGATTGGGGGGTGGGGATGAGGGGATGATCAATATGTTAAAGTTGTAGTTAACCTTAAATTCTAATTCTAGATCTCAAAATCTTGGCTAAATTCATATAAATGCTAATTCATAAATTAATATGCTAATTTCTTTACATATATTATGTGGTTTTATTTATTATGTGGTTTTATGTGGTTTTATGATTTTTTCTGTTTATTCTGTGGAAGACTGAGTGAGGAGGTTGTCATGCCCACCAGTTTTTGGTGGACTTTTTCTGTGTCTACCACCAAGCATATCATTTGTTATGGTTAGGGTGTGTTTGGCAACAAAAGTGCATTAATTTCATATTGCTTATTGGTCATGCTTCTTTCGGTTAATGCCATCTTTTTTCAGTAAAACCTTTTTTTTTATATTAAAAGTTTTCAGGATGTTCATGCATTGTAAATATAATATTGCATAGACAGTATTTTAAAGACAATCAGAAACCTCTCACTTACCTTTTCACTCTCTGTGTCCAAGGCTGAAGTAGCTTCATCCAGAAGCAGCACTTTAGGTTGTCGGACCAAAGCTCGAGCAATTGCTATCCTCTGTTTCTGCCCACCAGACATCTGAGTGCCTTTATCTCCCACACGTGTGTTGTATTTCTAAAATTATGTTGAACATGGTGTTCATGAATATAAAGTTAAAACTGTATAAATGTGAAATGTAAAGCTTCAATGCATAAATTATATAGTCAAAGGTTTGTGAACACCTGACCATCACACCTATATAAATTGTTGAAGGCACACAATTATCTAGAATGTCTTATTATCCAGAATCTAGTGAAAAATTGGGACTAAATCTGATCTGTCAGGTATTCACATATTTAGCAATATATTGTGTAATTCATTGTTCAAGAGCCTATACCTATTATGCCTATAAAAGCTGTTTTATGACAGTTTGAATGTTTCTTGAATGTATGCATTTTGCAGCTGGAATAAATATTTTGTGGTAAGAGAAATCTGTTCTCTGTTCTTTCGCTAGGTGAAGTTACAGCATTTTTAACATAAAAACCTTGAGGTAAAAAATGCCTGCACCTACACATTTTGTATATAAATGGTTACACATTTACAAAGAAATACATTCTTTATGCAATGAATATTCAGGCTAAATTAACTAATTAAAGAACATGCACTGGTAAAATAATGTCTAGACTGAAATTTTACCTCTGGCAGGCCAAGAATAAAGCTATGGATATTAGCATTTTTAGCAGCCTCCTCAACCTCTGCCTGGCTGACCACACGGCTGTTGTCTCCATACTGTATGTTCTCAGCAATAGTGCAGTCAAACAGGATGGGCTCCTGAGAGACAAGACCCAGCTGAGAGCGCAGCCAAGCAATGTTCAGTTTCTTTGAGTCCACCCCGTCCAGTAGCTAAACAAGAAAATTCAGAAAACAGTCAGTTTAATAGCATCTAGTGTCTTTTTGTCAGAAAAAGGAATTAAACTATAAACGCTTATGCATAGCTGATATGACTAAGGTCAATTTAGGAGTAAGCATTAGAAAAGTGTTTTCATTGTCCTAACGCACCACTTCCCCACTTGCAGTGTTGTAGAACCGTTCCAACAGCTGGACTGATGTGCTTTTCCCACAACCACTGCCTCCCACCAGTGCGAGCGTCTGTCCTTGAGCCACTGATACGTTTAGGCCTTGCAGAATTTTTGTGTTTGGACGTGTCGGGTATGCGAAGTGCACATCATGGAATGCTATATCTCCCTTAAAGTTTCTCTGAAAGAAGCGCAGGAACTCTTCTTATTAATATTTACATTTACATTTACATTTGTGGCATTTAGCAGACGCCCTTATCCAGAGCGACATACAAAAGACGTATATTCTGTATGTATATTTAAAAAGACTATATAGCAGAAGCGCTGAGCTGGTAATGCTCTAAAAAAAAGTAATATAATAAGGGATACAATAGGTTTAGAATTTAAAAGTCAAAGTCTGAGGTAAAAAAACACTTACTGGTTTGTCTCCTGCCTCACTATAAATGTCAATCTCAGGCTCTTTTGCAAGTAAGTCTAAGATTCTCCAAGTTGCAACTTTAGCTTTGGCAAAGTCTGGGGCAAATGATGAAGACTGGCCGATACTCATGGCACTAAAGACAATGACTGAAAACACCCTGATAAAAAAAATAATAATAATAAAAAATAAATATAAATCACACATTATCAGTGTGACGATATGACATAGCTCCCAAATTATGCTTACAGGAAAACATTCTCATATTGAGTGTAGCAATGTGCAATCAGCCAAGAGCCAAAACGGAAGATTGCAGCATTAACAAAGAAAGGAATTGCTTGAGAAATCGCAAAGGTGAGTCCATAGATAGGTGCTTTACACAAGGCAGACCTAAAAAAACAAAACAAAAAGTTAATTTGTAAAATTAGACATTAAATCAGTGTTGATGAAATACAGACATGCAACAAATGAAATGAAAATCTTGCTCTCTAATAGGTCAGGTCCATTTGGTCCATGATGGCCAAACACCTTAATAAAACAATTTTGTGTCATTTTGTTTTTTTAAATTTGTCACCTGTCTATATGTATAAAATAACTCAAATTTATTCCTTCATTTATTCTGTAAATAAATGCATTAAGAATAGAAGAACTGTAACTAAGATGTACCGATATGGTTTAGACAGGCTTTCATTAAACTTGCGGAAGAAGACATCTTCTCTTGTTAATGCAACAACAGTCTTGAAGTTTTCTACTACTTCTGTGGATATCTGTGGAAGATAAGCATCAAAGTAAAGTTGTGGTTTAAAGACATGTCACTTTGTATTTTATTTGCTTAGAGGATGTCAATATTAGGATAATGCAGCAGCCTGACATACACACACTTCATTTTGAAAGTTGCAATCTACTAAGTAGCAACAACAAAACTAATCTTGTAGTAGAATTATTAAAGTGTGCTTCTTTCATTTTGGTTTGAATTGAATTGTAATTATGCAACAATCTAATACTGTACCTTGCCAGACATCTCTAATGCATTCTGGTCTTTGGATGCATGACCTCCCAGAGCTCTCATCTGGATGAAATGGGACCCAATGAGGAATGGCACACAGGCGAGGATAAGAAGGGTAAGTTGCCAGCAATAAATGAAGGCTATAATCACAGCAATGCCTAGGGAACAAACTGTGCCAACAGCCAAGCCCAGTCGAGATCCTGAGGCCTATGAAAGAAATTTAGGAAAGGAGAATTGTGAGAATGATCAATATTAATGTTAATAGTTACAAAGCAATGCAAACAAAAATAAAGATAACCATATATTTTGTTGAAAACACATGAGCTAAAGTAATGCTGTGATGTGACAGTTTACACAATTTGGACATTTATGAGTGCAGTTTATAAATGGCTGTACAAGTGTTTAGCTATGAAATTGCAACAAAAATACATGTTGTAAAAATTAAACTCTCATTTCTCATATCTCTGTTAGTCCAGACTTACCTTCCTCACTTACTAACATCAGTTAATAACATCACTACCTTTCCCTGTTTTACAGTAGGTTCTCAATAATTTATAGCAGATATGGAATTACACAGTCTGTGTTTACATTTTATAACCAAACAATAGTTTTGTACTTTTGAAAGCTACACAGACTAAATAAAGAGTTGCTTACTTACCCCTTTAACCATTGATGCATCTGTTGCTAATTTAGTGGTTAGAACTCCCACTGCATTGTCGTGATTATCAAACCAGGCAATGTCCTAAAAAATTACAAAAAGCATGACGGGAGTACTAAAAGCAGCCTGGAAAAACCAAGCAGCTTTCTGACTAAATAAGTATATGACAAAGATCAACTGTATCCTTTTGTCTTCTAGAAAAAAACTAAAACAGTGCAGTACAGTGTTGGTATACCTGTCTCAAAATGGCTTTAAATGCCTGACTCCTCAGCCTCATGGTTAAAATCTCCCCAGACTTGCCAAACATGAAGCCCTGGACATAATGGCAAGCATAAAGATGTGAATAATAATAATAAAAAAACTTCAAGAAAACATCCGGTTTAAAATAATAAAGTGGGTTACATTGAAGATGTTATTTATTCGTGTACCTGGAGGAAATAGGTGATGAATGACACAGCCCCAAGGAGGAGGAACAGAAGAGAGAACATTAGAGTCTTCTGTCGCTTCACATCAGGGTCAGGCTCAGCAAATACCTAAAGATGAACCAATTTTTTTACAATTGTAAAAAACATACTGCTACTACTACTACTACTACTAATAATAATAATAAATACCTAAAATGTGAATGTATGCAAAATTGTGCCCTTGGACCAGTCTGCTCACTGTGCATGAATCACATGCGTGCAAAAAAAAAAAAAACTAAAACTGTTTGACAGTTAGCAAACACAAGGAAAGACAGATACTCACACCAATGATTTTGGCAAACAGGATAGCCACACAAGGATAGACAGCTCCTCCCACAAAGCTGGCCAGTATGCCCACCATCATGTAGGGCCACTCAGGTTTGTTCAGAGCCAGAATCCTTCCAAAAGAGACATCTTCAACCTTTTCCTTCTCCTGAAAAAGGGACAAAAATATTTAATAATAAAACTGCATTTGTGTGGTTAGAATGTGTAGTTATTCATTCAATAATTCCATTGCTGCAGCTATATGACAGTAGTGAACAATGAGCAAGGTCATTTCATTTTGTTAATTTATACCATCTTTAAATGAAAGGCAATTCGTGTTTGCATTGTACCTTCTTCTTCTTCTTGGATTTGGTCTTTTTCAACTTCTTTTTCGATTTCCTTTTTGATTCTCTCCTTTGAAGATTAATGCTACGTCTTATTGAATTCCTTGCAATTCCATTATTTTCAATTGTGACTTCCATCAAGTCGTCAGCATTGTCGGATGATTCCTCTTCCTCGTCATCATCCTCGTCAAAATCGAAATCCTCACCATCATCATCACTGTCATCATCTGGATTTCCCTGTGACTATATGAGGAAAAATATACATAAAAGTTTAAAGATAAAAATGAAGCCTTTTCTTTACAATAATTAGACTTATGCAAGAACTGTTTATTCAGACTGCTTCCACAGCTTGTTGCACGTTTTACCTGCTGTGTGACAAGAGAATAGTAGACTCCTTTCTTGCTCATGAGTTCCCTGTGAGTGCCGTGCTCGACCACCTGACCATCTTTGAAGCCAGCAATTATATCAGCAGAACGAATTGTGGACAGACGGTGAGCAATCACTATAGTTGTTCGGCCTGCCCTTGCCTGGGAAGGAACATAAGCTGATCCTTATTCATCAGCTATTTTTCCATCATGTAATCAGGATGGCAAAAATTACTATCAGGTGAATCAGTAAGTGGTGCTGTGAGGGTACTTTTATTTGTTCTACCTTATCTAAAGCAGCCTGGACAATAGCTTCACTCTGAGTGTCCAGGGCTGATGTGGCTTCATCCAGCAAGAGGATTTTGGGATTTTTGACCAAAGCACGAGCAATAGCAATCCTCTGCTTCTGCCCACCACTCAGTTGAGCTCCACGCTCCCCAACCATGGTGTTCAGCTTCTGTTTTTTGAAAAAAGCAAGTCCAACATTTATGTGGTCTCCAAACAAAACTTGAAGAATTTATTTAGATGTTGTGCCTTTATTAGTATTATAAAGATTGAAAACACAGAGGCAAGCCTTCCTCCCATATAATCCTGCATATCATTTTGGTCATAGGTATGAAATCCACAACTCTTACATCTGGTAGGTTAGAGATGAATTCATAAGCATTGGCCTCTCTCACAGCTTGTTCAATGTCCTCATCAGTGGCATTCTCACGACCATAGCGTATGTTCTCAGCAATAGTGGTGCCAAAGAGTACAGGCTCCTGGCTCACAATGCCCACGTTTTCTCTCAGCCAACGCACATTTAGAGTGCGGATATCTCGACCATCCAGGGTGACCTGCAACCATGGATGCCCTAATCAGAGCAAGTAACCAAACAAGTATCTAACCACAGAGGCCTGAATTCTCAATTAATAATTTGATCTCCACTGATCTTCATATACTTACCTCTCCTTGATCTGTATCATAAAACCGCTGCAGCAGCTGAATGGTGGTGCTCTTCCCACAGCCACTCTCCCCCACCAGAGCAATTGTCTTCCCACTGGGCACTTTTAGGCTCATTCCCTGCAGAATCTATAACGGGATGAAGTATAAGTGAGCAAAAATAATAGTTCACCTCTCTTATGAAAGCTATTGAATGTTACATTGATTACCTTCACATCCTTTCTGGAAGGGTAACTGAAGTGAATGTTTTTGAATTCAATGTCACCTTTCACCGTGTCTGGTTTGTAGCCTTCTTTTGAACTGCTGTCAATGGGACGAGGCTATGACAGCAAATCAAGAGCTAAGTAAGTTTTATATTGTTATAACATACATTTGTTATTTACTTTACATGGCCAATTACATAATTCACCAACTAATTATTAAAAGGTTTAAGGTTTAATAAAAATAACATCATTACCATATCAATGGTATTGTAGATGGCGCTTGCAGCACCACGGGCTTTAGCAACACTCTCCAAGTTGGGAGCTGCCTGACCCAGAGAGAATGCCCCTATCATCACTGAGAAGAAGACCTACTCACAGAAACCCAAGATAAACATACAACAGTTGTAGCTATTACAGATTAAGCAGAAAAGGCTGTTACATGCTGGCACACAATGAGGGATAAAACTCACAGTGAGGACTTTTCCAATGGAGTAGTTTTCTGGTTCATCCACAGAGAGCTTTGTGCCATACCAAAATGCAAGGGCATATGTTCCTAATATGAAGAACTGTGTTAGCCCCATTGACACATTTGTAGTAATAGCTTTCTTCACTCCAAGGTTTTTTGCATCTACCAAGTTAGTTTCATACCTACAAATAGAGAAATAAATTAAATAGAGTGCTTTTGGTCAGCTTGTAAATATGCTGACCTTCAAACAACATAAAGAAAATTCAACAGGTTCTTACTTATCCAGAGCTTTCTTTTGACCATTGAATGCAACAACTGTCCTAATAGCCACAAGTATTTCTTCTGCCACAGCTCCTGCTTTGGCATAAGATGTCAACTCTTTACTTGTAAGAGTGGCAAGAATCTTGGTGAGAAGAAATCATACATATAATCATTATGCACTGTATTGTGTTAGTGAAATCACACCAAATAAAAAGCTTTCCAAATATAAAAATGTAATCTTAGCATTTTAGTATTTATTACTCTTGAATGGCAAAATAATGAACATTGTACATAAAGAAAAAGCATGTTCTACTATTTGTAAGATTTCCTAGTAACAAACTTTACTTACTGTAGACCATACAGCAGCTGAACCTGCCAGCAGTGGACTCACTGCCAAAATGACTAAGGTCAACTTCCAACCGAAAATAAATCCAATAATTACACCGGTAAGAAATCTGCAGAAGAACTGCACAAATATTGCAATCTTGTCTCCCAGGCCATCATTAATGGTGTTTATATCACTGTTGATGTCAAAAAGATTAGTCATATTAATTAAAGTGGAGTTCAATTACACTCAGCTTTGAACAGCAATAGTTCTAGCAGTTTTAAAATGTTCAATAAAGTGTGCAGAATGAATCATGAACCTGATCATAACCTACTCTGTGAGTCGAGTGTTAAGTTCTCCAATGGGATGTGTGTCGAACCATGCCATAGGCTGATGGAGGATCGCATGGAAGTAATTCTCTCTGATCCGCTTGGTCTGTCTAGTGGCTGTCATTACGAATAACATGACTTGAAACACTCCAAAGAAAAAAACCCCAGCCCCAATGGCAACAAAGTAATAGGCATATCTGTGAAAAAATGTGTGCTTTTACATTTTCAGCAAAAGAGAATTTGTGGTTGGCATCAGGACTAAGAAATTAATGAGTATTTATGACTTGTTAAGAAAAAAAATGGTGAATTAATTTAATTTACGTTGTCATTGATGCTTCAATGTCAACTCCTGGTATAGGAACACAGAGTGTAGGATCCAGTGTGATGTTAAAGCTGTAGTTTCCTGTAAAGTTTCATGTAGAAGGTTAGCAACCCCCACAATGACTGGGATGACTAAATATTCAGCGTTACATTTGTGTACTGACATTTTGTCATGAGCTTGAAAAAAGTATTAACTGCATCCTATTAGCTGAGAATCATGTGACTGTGAAAGCCACAGTATTTTCTTTATATATTTTTATACTGATCGAAATATTTTGTGAGCTTTTATGCTCTATGGATAGAGACATCAGCAGCCTATAAAAGGCCACTTCCAACTAAGAAAAAAAAGACCAAACTTTGTCATATTGATGCTTGTCCTCTCTGAGAGGACAAATATATTCAAACCATGCAGCAAAATGTTCCATGTAATAATAGAATCACATTCCCATTTGTATCTAAAAACTCACAAGCTATATTGTGGACAAGCTACACAATATACAGAATAATTTGAAATGACAAAAAAAAAGGTTTTTTTTCCTCCCACACATCGGTAAATGCCAGTGTTGGCATGTAAACTGTTATTGGTCAAGAATGAAAAATCCTAAACAATTCTAGTGAAAATAAAATGTGCATTTTACATACCTGTGATGTTGAACGTTTGTCCACTTTGTACAAAGCTGTCAGTCATTTGTCCAAACACTATACACATTATGGGCAGTGCAGCACCATGTATAGCAGCACATACAAGAGCAATCAACATCAGGAAGACCTCTGGACAGGTGGCATAACGAAACTGTAATTATAAAAGAACATATTATTGTGACATTAAGTCAAATTCAATTATACAGTATTTGTATATATTTGTATAGCACTTTCTTACCAGCTGAAAAAGCCCAACTGATTTTATTTGTTCCTTTGGCTTATCAGACTTTTTTTTCTTCTTTCTTTAATAACAAAAAATTATTAATATGAATATTGAATTATTTACAATAACAAATTACAATAATGTACAGTACAGAAAGAATGAATTCCAATTTATTTATTTATTTACTTTTTGGTATTTGATTTGGATTTGGAGTCCTCCCCTGGAGGATTCTCTGGGTTCTCGTTCAAGTATTTCTCATCTTGAGTGAAGGCCAAGTTGAGATGACCAACGGGATTTCCCTCTGAGAAGAAAAAATGATGTGTTCTTTTTAACCAGATAGAAAAGTCTAATGGGACATGCATAGTCAGTAATAAGATTATTATTATTTTTTTTATCAGTGATGATTCATGCTGTGTGCATGAGAGAAATGATCATACCCTCTTGGTCTGGTTGGGGTTCTGCATTCTGGTCCTCTCTCATAGTTCCACAATGATATTTATGTCACCTTTTGAAGATATTATTCTAATTAAAAATATTATTGTTTTTAGTGAACAGCAATTTGTGGATGTCTTAAGGTTCTTATTCATTATGAAACTGTTTACAAGTCGTTAAGTTTGTAAATTAATTTTAAGCATTTTTAGCTGGTCCTTCAAGTATTTTGTGTTATACAATTCCTGTTTATCGTGTTTATACTCATTTATGTAAGGTTAGCTGCACAGACCGGAAAAGAACTATAATAACTGAAGGAAAACTTAACGAACGGGTAGTCTAACAAAACAGATTTGCAGATGTGCAGATTTAATGTGATACAATTGAAGATTTCTGTAGAGTAAACATAAGAATGCAAACAAAATAAGATAGAACAAGATGAACAGACATGAAAACAAGAATATCTGATTACAGTGTATTTTATTAGAATTAGTTGGAATTCTTTAGTTATAAAATCTGGTTATTCCTAAATACAGAGCTAAGAAAATTTTAATTCATTGCAATTTCTCAAAAATGCTATAAATTGAGTTTTAACTTGAAATCTATTTCTTAAAATGTTATTACATATGACAAAATAGTTCAGCTGTGTATTTCTTGTTTTATATAAATACTAAAGTCACTGAAATGTGCAGTAAAGAATATAAATTAGATCAAGATAGATGGAGTTGTGTAAGACATTTCATGCAGAGACACGCTGTGGTTTCTGTACAAAAACATCTGAGCTTATATCCACAGTTGAATTCATGCAGCAACACCTGAACCTGAACATCTTTAGGAACATTCACTTAAGGAAGGGAACACATCAGGCATCAGGCAAAATAATTTAAGAATAATGAATATATATATGTATTCTTTTTAGTCGAATAGTGAGTCAGTGGCTGGCTGTTCTGCACCTGAATTTTTTTCCCTCCAAAAATAAGGTGTGGCATTATTGCTGCAAGCTTTAAAGTTTTCCCACTGAATTTGCATACATTTGAACTACAGTTGGGTCATGAGCTTTTCAAATAGACACAAAGCACTTTTTTTTTTTACTTTATTTACTAACTTCAGAGAAGAACAAGAACAAACTAGTGTTATTGGCTGTGATATAAAGTGATGTAATTAAGCATAAAAGTTTAAATTAAAATTGTAATCCTAGCCATCCTAGCCAAATAAAATCAATTATACAAACTAAAATGTCCTGAAATGCTGTAAAATGTATAAATTAATGACTCAGTGGTGACATGGTGCTAATTTTCCAGTTGTCTTCTCGTTTATATATATATATATATATATATATATATATATATATATATATATATATATATATATATATATATATATATAAGCCTTGGTTCTTTCAAACCAGTATCAAGAATAAAATAATTATGAATCAAATGAACATATATATATATATATAGCTGTAAAAAAATACATGTTACAAAATTGTGCAGCACTAGAGATATAGCTTAACTTAGTAGCAGTAGAAAATAGTAATCGTACTAGATTTCACAAAGAAAAAGTAACATTTTACTTTAAAAACTTACCACGTGAGGTTTTCAGAAAGAGTTACATGAGCACTCTAAAGGTCATGAAGGTTTCTTTTGACTCTTAGAACAAATGCTTTATATTCTTCGGTATGTCAACTCCCAAAGAACACACCCTAACACAGACATCTGACTGTGTCAGATGGCACAAGTTAAAAAAATGTGAGTGATTTTTTTCCCCCCTGTATAGGACATTGAAGTTCATTTGCTGTGCCTTCTATGTGCCTTAATGAATGACAGGTTCATGCGGGTTGCGTAACAATATAAATAAAAAGAAAGCTACCAAAGTAAAAAAAAAATTCCATAGTGTGATCTGAAGCAATTTATTTAAGGACAGTATCCCAAATTTAATCAAGCACATTCTGTTTTATATATAATTATTTTTTTTCTGTTATTAAAATTGTGTTATGAATAATTATAAATATAATATATACAAAAATAAATATGAACAAAAAGTGGATATAAAGTCTGCACAAAATGTGGTTCATCATTTTCTCCACATGTCGATGGTATACACTATGTTCCAGTACATCATGTTACAGTACATGTATTGGAATTATAGAACATTTTTTACTGATTTCATGATTCTGGTATTTTAAGAATAAACATTTTAGTATAATCTCAGACCTTTTGTGTTAGTGTTAGTTTAGCATTTGATATTTGTTTATATTGCATATTCTGATCCCAGATACTACTGACATTTTACTGATGCCATTAGTCTCTGGGACAAAGGTATAATGTAAGAATGGGAAAAAGATGAACTTTGTGATCTAACTGTGCTAGAGGTTGAAAAGATGATTGACATGTTTGGCATAAAAAAATGTAATGATTTGCGTAGCTCAGAACAATGACCTGCTCTTAACTTTACTATCATTTCATTATATTACCAGAAACATTTTACGTATTCATTACAGTGGTTCATGTTACATGGAAGTTACTATGTACAGAGGTAATCATCGATTTTAACTAAAACTAAAGCATACCAATGGTAAAGAACAAGATGTGTACAGTCAGGCAGCTTAAAAATAAACACAACAAATCATTTTTAAATGGCTGTTCCTCTTTTCTTGGAGTGAAAAAATTAATTGTCATTTTGCAATTGTTTTTATTTAACTTGCTAGTGAAAAAAAGCATTTATGTAAATTAACTAAACATTTGCATTCATCTTTTCAACATTTTAAATGACAAAAAAAGGTATGTAATTCGCCCTCATTCTTCTGAGATTGTCAAAACTAAATGTTCCTCGAGGGAAAGAAGTCGTCAGTGTCATTTGGCCTAGTCACTCTGAATATCTCTCTCATCTGTACCCTCACCTGGTGTTAACTCTTTGTGTCAATGTTCCAAAAAAAGGAGTAAATGTTTCTGATGCATCTATTTCAAAAGAACACCTTGGCCTTCTAGTGCATTCCAACCTCTGTGCAACCATTCCACTCACGTGCTGAAGGTGTAGCCTTTGTTATGAAATTAAGATTTACCTGGAAACAATGTCACAAATGAACTCCGGTGAACCTTGTTCAACCAGTCTTGTCCTTGTTAATTATACTTGCATCTAATTTACTGCAAGGTGAATGGAGTTTGCAGTGTCAACTATCAACATTTCATCAACTGTCAAACTAAAATGTGTAATTCATTTTGTGTTATTGTGACCCTTTTTGAAAGCACACTTTATTAATTAGCTTAAAAATTTGTATTCTTGTGGAATACATGTAAATCTGTCTAAGATATTAAATAGAGAAGTGGAGTAATTGGATTTTTATTGTATGGGGGTTGTTAAACACATCAAATTACATGTTACATATTAAATGAATGCCAAAATTATGATTTAAAGTATAGACTCTGTAAAAGTTAGAAATGATGGTGAAAGCTGTACATTACAATGCATTGTAAAAAAAAAAAAATACTGTAGAGCTTACAATAACTTACTAGCAATTTTGGTTGCCAGTAAGACTGTAAAGAGAAACAGGAGTACTGTAAATCATAAACTGCAACTGCACTGTAAAAAAAAACACAGCACTGTGCACTGTGTACATATAACTAGAATTACCCATGTTACAACTTTTTCTTTAAAATAACAGTACAATTATTGTAAGTTTACTGTGCATTGGTAAAAATACTTAAGCAAATAAATTTACATGTACTGCTATAAATACATTTTACAGTAAATTTGAGCATTTGCATTTAAAATGTAATTACAAAAAAAAAATGTTTTTCTATGATCCGCAACTGTAAAAAACTACTTTTGATATAAATTTAGTAGTCAAATACTGCAGTGGTCTTTCACTTGTCAATTTATTGTTAGGTGAACAGTAAAATTTAACTGTCTCACAATACAATACAACTACAATATCAAGTACCAGTAGGCTTAGCACTAAAAATAAATCAAATACATGGATATACATGCACCATGAATTAAATACTTTAACTTTGCAAACACTTGAATGAAAAAAAAAAATATTTTAAACAAATTCACAAAAAATTGGCTGAAATGTGCATTTTTTTTAATTATTGTTATTGGTTACCCATTCAAAATCTATCAACTGTCGAAGGAGACTACATAAATGTGGGTTTATTCCATGCCACTATGACTAGAGTAAAGTGGGGAGTATATGGCGATACCAGAGTTTAAACCTTCATGCTTTTGATCAGTAACCCAACACCTTAACCATTGAGCTACCACTCCACCGCTCAGCAAACAGTCACGGTACCTAATAACCCAACATGGCTTCCTATCCATACTTCAACACAATCAAATTCTGTCTGGACTGCGGCTAATTGGAACCAACTTTACCACACCCTGTGATGTAAAGACTTCCTGACATTTCTACAGGTGTGAAAAGTATTAATACCTTACTGCAAGGTTGATACCTTGATGCAAAACTTACTCCATTACAAGTTATAAGTCACCAATTGCAGTATGACTTAAATAAAATGTAGAGTACGGTATATGGCAATACCGGGGTTAGAACACCCAACCTTCTGCTAAGCAATTCAACAATTTAACTACAGGTCTACCACTGCACCCCTATGAAGAAGTCACTGGACCTAATGAACCAACATGACTTCCTTTCCATACTTCAACACCATGTAATTCTGTCTGGACTGTGGCTAATTGGAACCAACTTTACCACAACCTGTAGTGTAAAGACTTCCTGACAATCTTACTTTCATAAAAGTATTAACACCTTCCATTCCAGACTTCAGCACCATGTAATTCTGTCCGGACTGCGGCTAATTGGAACCAAATTTACCACAAACTGTGGTGTGAGGACTTTCTGACAATCCTATTTGCATAAAAGTATTAACACCTTCCATTCCAGACTTCAGCACCATGTAATTCTGTCTGGACTGCGGCTAATTGGAACCAAATTTACCACAAACTGTGGTGTGAAGACTTTCTGACAATCCTATTTGTTTGAGAAGTATTGATACCTTACTACAAAACTTACTTTATTACAAGTTCTAAGTCACCAATTCCAGTATGACTAGATTAAAATGTAGAGATGATGGCGATTGAACCCCCATCTTTCTGATCAATAAGACAACACCTTAACCATTGAGCTACTACTCCACCCCTCAGCATGCAGTCACTGTACCGAATGAACCAACATGGCTTCCTTTCCATACTTCAACACAATGTAATTCTGTCTGGACTGCGGCTAATTGGAACCAACTTTACCACACACTGTGGTGTAAAGACTTCCTGACAATCCTACAGGTGTGAAAAGTATTAATACCTTACTGCAAAACTTACTCCATTACAAGTTATAAATCACCAATTACAGTATGACTTGAGTAAAATGTACAAAATAAGGCAATACCAGGGTTTGAACACCCGACCTTCTGATCAGTAACCCAAAAGCTTAAATGCTGAGCTACCACTTCACCCCAGCTTAAGCAGTCCCTGTAACTAATGAACCAACATGGCTTCCTTTCCCAACTGCAACACCACGTAATTCTGTCTGGACTGCAGCAAATTGGACCCGACTTCACCACAACCTGTGGTTTAAAGACTTCCTGACAATCCTACTTGTGTGGAAAGTATCGATACCTTAATGCAAAACTTACTCCATCACAAGTTATAAGTCACCAATTGCAGTATGACTTAAGTAAAATGTAGAGTATATGGCAATACCGAGTTAGAACACCCGACCTTATAAGTAATCTAAAATTTTACTACACAGCTACCGCTGTATCCCTACGAAGAAGTCACTGGACCTAATGAACCAACATGGCAGCCTTTCCATACTTTAACACCATGTAATTCTGTCTGGACTGCGGCTAATTGAACCAAATTTACCACAAACTGTGGTGTGAAGACTTTCTGACAATCCTATTTGTTTGAGAAGTATTGATACCTTACTACAAAACTTACTTTATTACAAGTTCTAAGTCACCAATTCCAGTATGACTAGATTAAAATGTAGAGATGATGGCGATTGAACCCCCATCTTTCTGATCAATAAGACAACACCTTAACCATTGAGCTACTACTCCACCCCTCAGCATGCAGTCACTGTACCGAATGAACCAACATGGCTTCCTTTCCATACTTCAACACAATGTAATTCTGTCTGGACTGCGGCTAATTGGAACCAACTTTACCACACACTGTGGTGTAAAGACTTCCTGACAATCCTACAGGTGTGAAAAGTATTAATACCTTACTGCAAAACTTACTCCATTACAAGTTATAAATCACCAATTACAGTATGACTTGAGTAAAATGTACAAAATAAGGCAATACCAGGGTTTGAACACCCGACCTTCTGATCAGTAACCCAAAAGCTTAAATGCTGAGCTACCACTTCACCCCAGCTTAAGCAGTCCCTGTAACTAATGAACCAACATGGCTTCCTTTCCCAACTGCAACACCACGTAATTCTGTCTGGACTGCAGCAAATTGGACCCGACTTCACCACAACCTGTGGTTTAAAGACTTCCTGACAATCCTACTTGTGTGGAAAGTATCGATACCTTAATGCAAAACTTACTCCATCACAAGTTATAAGTCACCAATTGCAGTATGACTTAAGTAAAATGTAGAGTATATGGCAATACCGGAGTTAGAACACCCGACCTTATAAGTAATCTAAAAATTTTACTACACAGCTACCGCTGTATCCCTACGAAGAAGTCACTGGACCTAATGAACCAACATGGCAGCCTTTCCATACTTCAACACAATGTAATTCTGTCTGGACTGCGGCTAATTGGAACCAACTTTACACAACCTGTGGTGTAAAGACTTCCTGACATTCGTACTTGCATAAAAGTATTGAAATCTTCCATTCCAGACTTCAGCACCATGTAATTCTATCTGGACTGCGGCTAATTGGAACCAACTTTACCACAACCTGTGGTGCGAAGACTTCCTGGCAATCCTATTTGTGTGAGAAGTATTGATACCTTACTACAAAACTTACTTTATTACAAGTTATAAATCACCAATTCCAGAATGACTTGATTAAGATTATGGCGATACAGTGGTTTGAACACCCAACCTTCTGAGCAGTAACCCAAACACTGAGCTACCACTCCAACCCTAAGCAAGCAGTCACTGGACCTAATGAACCAACATGGCTTTCTTTCCATACTTTAACACCATGTAATTTATTCTGGACTGTGGCTAATTAAAACCAACTTCACCACAACGCAGATGGGAGTTTTACTTATTCAAATAAGTTCTGAGGGCAAAAAGAAATATGTAAGAAATTTATTGGTTTAAAGATCCAACCAATTAAATTGAAGAAAAGGCGGGCTCAGAGAGTTTGGACATGTGGAGGGAATCCTTCAAACAGTTATATTAGAAGGAGAAGAAGGACGGCGGTCTCCGGTCTTGTATCGATTACCGCAATCTCAACTCCCAAATAGTACAAATTAATTACCTGCTCCCTCTGGTCCCAGTGGCCCAGAAGATCTCCGTGGAACCTAATTCTTCAACAAATTAGACCTCCGAAGGGCCTACAACTTGGTGCGTATACGCAAGGGTGACGAATGGAAGTCGGCATTCATCAACCCCTCAGGGCACTATGAGTACCGTATGGACTGTCCATTTCTCCAACGGTGTTCCAGATGTTTATGAACAAGGTGTTCTGACCGTTCCTCCATCAGTTCGTCATCATCTACATCAATGACATCCTCATTTACTCCCGAGACCAAACAGGTCCTAGGCGTATCAACAATCTGTCCTATCAGCTCGACCTCCCTCCCAGGTACCGCATCAACCCTACTGTCCATGTGTCGCTCCTAAAGCCCTTTTCTACAGAGAACCCTGGAGCTACCAATGATCCGCCTCCCCTTGAGGTGCTGGACCCGGCACTCCTGATTTCACCTTAATGACCTTGACCACACCCAAAAAGAACAAATTAAAACACTTAAATCTTTAATGAAAGACATGTAAACTAAGTTTTTAAGTTTTATAGGTACAGTACCTTTAATTCATGGGATTGGTTATTGTTTTGTCATTTGTTATTGAATTTGTAATTTAATTAGTTCCTTATTACAAAAAGATAGTCATAATTTTATTTTAATATTTTATTTTAATGTTAGAATGTTGCCTAGAAAAGCAATTCAATAAAAACATTTAGTGAAATAATTGTAAAAATCAGTATTTGTTTTTCATTTTGTTCTTATACAAAGCATCTGTATAACAGTCATTGACAAAAAAGGTAGCAGCAACAAAGGAAAAAAATAACCATTTTGGCTAGGCAAAACCTGTAGCTAGTAGTGATTGTTTGCTCAGCAATACAATAACCTCTCTACAAGATAAACCTCGTTTTTTCTTTTTTTTACTGTGTAAGTTACAGTGATGGCATCTTTTGCTTTTTGACACTTTTTCGATAATTATGAAGTGCAGTGACCTTTCTTTTTCTTGAGAGTTTTTTAAACTGTGAAAAAAAACTAATTTGTGTACTCGCTGCACTAAACTGTACACTTCCTTATTTTAAATGAATTTTTCTGATTGGCTCCACTCTTGAAGATCTTTGAGCATGCTTTGCAGTGTACCTTTCTTTTTCTCAATGAACTTTAAGCAGTGTGACTCATCAGATATACTCTCACAAGATGATGTGTACAGAATGTTGTGAAATAATATACATATACATACATAGCTATTTGCAACACATGCAAAATCTTGTCCCTTTATGACTTACTATTCCTTCACTCCCATCAAAGTGACAGACAGTAAGATTTTCAATATCTGTAAAGTAGGATTCCCTGTTGACAATTTTTCTTGCTGCTTCTATCCTAAAGTCTTGAATTACAAGTCCTTGTTTCTTTGTTTCTCTGTGAGATAATTAGGTGTTTGTGAGATAATTAGGTGTTTGCACATAGATCCACATTGGAATCTTTTGCAATTGCATTTATGCATCACTAAGTCAAATCTGTGAGATTGTGTGCTTGTATTGGGTGAAACCAAACATACCCCATTTTTATACACTTCTATTTTTTGCATAAAGGCCTTTTGCAACCATAGAATGGACGGCATTAGTGGTCTCCTCAGCATTAACTCCTTTTATGCATCCAGTTTCTGTCAGGTCATCGAGGTAACTAAACAATAAAATAAAATAACTAGAAAGGAAATTGTCAACTGATGTAACAAAGAAATAATTAAAATGATTTTTAATAGATTTCAAAGTAAAAAAAAATTGACAGTGAAAAACTATACTTATATAGAACAAAGAGGGGAGCTCTGGAATTCTGTGTATTATGGAATTAACAATGCCCTGTTAACTGGCAGACCAGTTGGCTAAATGATTTCATGAGTAATATGTGCTGTTTAAGGGAATTACTCTATAAACTATTACATGTTCACCAATCAGGCATACCTGACCACTGACTGTTGAAGTCAATAACACTGATTATCTCAAGTCAAGTCAAGTCAAGAGGCTTTTATTGTCATTTCTACTATACACAGTGGTACACAGTACACAGTAAAAACGAGACAGCATTCCTCCGGAACCCTGGTGCTACACTAAACAACATAGAGCTACAACACAACACAAGCTACATAAAGTGCATCTAGTGCAACCTAGTGCAAACAGTGCAGACAAAAAAACAGTACAGACAGACAGTGCAGACAGACAACACAAGACAAGACAAAAAAAAAATGAAAGAAAAATGAACGGGAGAGCCGGTTGGCTAGGGTTAGCATTAGCTAGCACAGACACCCACCCGCTTGCCGCGCTCCCGCTTCCTCGAACAGCGCTTCTGACGTCCCCTCTCCTGGCCACTGGCAACAGGTGACACCGAGGGCTGGGGGCCTGGTCTTTGTGGCGGAGGTCGCAGCAAGCTGAGGTCGCGAAGGTTATTGATAACATAATCATGCAGATTATTGATTGCATGATGCCTGTACCGTAGCAGTGTCTGGTGGTCGTACACATGAACACAGCTGATTCTGGTGTCAATGTATTGTGAAAGGTTGAGCTAAATATGGTGAAAGAACCATTTTTGGATCCGGAGAGGCCACTGCGAGCTACTGTCGCGTGAAAAAAAACGATGCAACGTTGTCACTATCGGGGAGAACGGATAGTTTCTTGTCTGGTGATGAAAAGCTCCACAAATGGGGGGTCGCTCATGCCGAGACTCACCATATTTTTACCTCAAGGGCATCACCTTTTTCTGCCTTCAAATCGGACAACTTGAAGTCAACACACTGCGAAGCGGTTGTTTTGAGCATGCGATGCAGTAGCCTTTTCGGGAGCGCTAGACGATGGCTACATTTCTCTGGGAGGTCAATAGCTTTCCGCGCATTTTTAAGACCCAGGCAGACAACGCAGAAGAGATTGAGCAATGAGTGTGCCTTACGTGGACTGGCAGGCTCAGGACAGGTTGTCCACCAGTGTAGCCGATGCCGATTAGAAAGTGCCTATAGAAAAGGTGCGAGCGTGGGCGGCTTGCGAAAGCTAACCTGGCTAAGGATGAGCACGTCCGGCAGAGGCTGATCAGAAGACGTGTCCTCCTAAAGACATAATAGTGCGGTCTAAGAAGGTCTTTGAGGTAAGACTACAAAAGTCGCAAGAAGCGAATGTTACCTGAGGAAAGGTAGCGCATGCAGGTGCTTTATTCACTCGGGTAAGGGGCATTCCCTTACCTGCCATTGGGCACGCGCTCCTGTCTGTCAAGCCAGACTTGGTGCAATTGGATGCTTCTGCAGAGGTCAGGTACGGATGCCCTTCCCATAAGTGGATCTCGAACACGAGATGATAAAAGAGAACAGAAAATTACATAAATGTTTCTCAGAGTTCAAGTGGCAGACATATTTAAACTGGCCTTCATGGTCAAATTGAGGCAAAGGAACCCAAGGAATTGACATTTGATTAATGGAAAACTGTCCTTGTCTTCTTGGACAAACAGAGGGTGAACGGATGGTTTCTGAATGTGTAATTACCACTGTAAAGCATGGAGAAGAAGGTGTAATGGTTTTGGGGTGTTTTGCTCATAAAACTGTTGATGATTTAGTCACAATTATGGGCATTTAACCAGCATTGCTACCAGGTCATTTTGCAGTGACATGCCATCCCATCTGGTTTGCACAGTGGAACCATAATCTATTTTCCAACAGGACATTGACCCCATATGTTCGAAAAGGAGAGTAATGGGCTGCTACATCAGATGACCTAGCCTCCGAAATCAGCTGATCTAAATCCAGTTGACCTCGTTTGATAACTTGGATTGAGGGTGAGGGGAAAAGCAGCCAACAAGTACACATCTGGGAACTCAGGATTGCTGGAAAAACATTCTAGCTGACTACTCCATTAGGATGAGAAGAATCAAAAATATAAACCAATTTGGGGTATTCAACAGGTTTTTTACTATATAATTTCAGACTTGATCTTTAATAGTTTCTATTTCTTCATTATTGATGTACAATGTTAAAAAAATAAATAAATAAATAAAATAAAAAACACTGAAGGAGAAGACATGTCCAAACGTTTGCCTGGTACTGTATCTTTACATTCTTTCTGTCATAAGTTACAAGCTTTTTCCACTTAGTTTTATTTATTTTGTTTCTGTTTGAATTATTTTGTTTATCAAAATTAAAATTGGGAAAAGATCAGGCATGTTTTATTTTGGTTTATATTTTCATATAACAAAAGCGTACAGTTTGAACTCTAATTTAACTACTTTCTATATACACTTTGCACAAATGTAGCAATGAAAAAAAATGTAAGGTAGTGCAAAATTTGGCCATTTGTCAGTATTAAATATAATTTTCCCAAAATTTGTAACAGATAGTCCTATTTGATTTAAAATGGTCTAAAGAGATTTCTGTGACATGTGATCTTCTAATCAAATGTCAGTTTTAATACTACCTGAATTAAATAATAATTGAATCGTGGTCAGATAAATAATGTATAGTGTATAATAATTGCCAACTGACAGGTGTCAATTATAAAAGACGAGGGAAACTTTACTGGAAATGTAAAAATGTATACAGTAAATAAATGTCTGCATACAATAGCTACTTGCCCTCTGACACAACTACCACAAATTCCAGGAATCCGTGTGATGTTGAGGAAGTCATATCTCACTTTAAAATCGCATTAGCACATGATACCAGTACAAAACGTGCCAAGCATTGGAGAGTGCCAAGAATTACCCAGGGTAAGCCTGGCACCACAGAAGAGATAGTGTTAGGTGTGCTGTCCTAAACTAACCCCTAATTTAAGCTCAAAATGTGTAAGAAAAAAAAATATTGCTACGATGGGGCCCTTATTTTTCATTTGTGTGGAATACAAGAATACAACACAAAAAAGACATACATAATAAGTTAACTAAATGTGAGTAATAGAGGGTACTCATCATTCAAAAAGTGTGCACTGATCCAGTATTCATTTTGAGATATGGAATCTAGTACTATAGACAGTATAGAATTCTAGCACTGGTTGCTGTGAATACAGAACTATGCCTGAAACTACACTCTTGAATGCACACACATTTTCTCACTCATTCATACTTAAGGCCAGTTGAATTTAGACGGCTTACCTTTTGACATATGTTTGAAAGCTGGGAGCAAACCAGAGAACCCAAAGAAAATGCACATAATCAGGTTTCAAATTAAAATAAAAACAAATCAAATCTTATTCGTTACATACACATTAATACAGAGTATGACATGTATGACATGAAATGCTTTTAAAGACTGTCCAGCATGTAAATAGAATATTACAGTACAAAATATATAAAATTATTACTTTATATTTGTATTTTAATTCAAGTATAATAAAAGCATAAAGTATAATTATAAGCATAAAATATAATAAAAGGATAGTTTTTAGGAAAAAACTGCTCCTCATTCAGACTGTGTTTGCCTTCAAGGAGCCTATAAAGTATTTAGCTCATCTGTCAGAGACGCATCCGCTTTCACCATTCTAAGGATGGTGTTTTATAGTCTGTGATCATTCTCAGTGCCTGCCACAGGCTCTTAGTCACCATGTTGAATTGGTAACTCTAGTTTCCTCCCGTAGCGCTGGATTAGGATTGAACCTGGAGCTACCTTCCACAAAATGGAAAGTAAAAAAAACAAAAGTAAAATCCAAATAAAATCAATATTGTATTTTTTTTGTATTCAAAACAAGGTATTCTTGCTGATTGCAGGGGTTTTTTTGTTGGTTTTTTATTTTTTATTTTTTTTGCACACAATTTTTGAAGGAACAGCAGGAAGGTTGTTTCAAACATCTTGTAGAACTAACAACAGAGATTCTGTGCATGCAGGCTGCCTTAAATCTTTCGTTATCTTTATGTAATCCCAGACAGACTTGATTATGTTGAGACCAGAGCACTGTGGGGGCCAAAATGATTACTTTCAGTACTCTTTGTTCTACTCTACACTGAGCCCAAAACCTTATTTTTAACTACTTATTAAAAATAATCTCACAAATAAAGTCATAGCTGTTGTGGCAATTTAGAATCAGGAGTTTCTTCAATTGTTTATTGCTATCAAAATGTTGCTGTTGTTGCTTGCTGTTGATCGGATGTAAATGAATTCAAAACACGCTCTACCCTGATTGGTTTGTTGCTGTTTGATTGACCAGGTACGCTTTTATCCACTCAAAAATAAAAAGGAAGACTGATTTCACAAAATGATGTTGAGTAAAAATATAAGAACAGATATGCGAAAAAGCAACATTAAAGTAACAAATTACATTTACTTCATTACTGTCCACCACTGCCTGCTTAGTATAATTAGTTCATCACACACCTGTCTTCAGTCCTACAAAATCCCTTACCTGATTGTGGAATTGTACAATGTGTGCAAAACTAAGAACTGAAAGCCAAAAGGTAGTTACACAAAATTTTTATTTGATTTGTTAAGTCATCAAAATAAATTAACAGAACTCTACATCTCCACTCCACATTCTATTCTATTCAATCCCATTCTGCTGAGGTGAATGCAATTCATGGTTTGTTTCATGTCTAAAGTTAGCCAGTAGATGTCAGTCTCTGTCAGGTTTTTGTTTGTGACACGTAAAAAAACAAAACAAAGAAAACAAAAAACCTATAAAATTTAAATATAATAATTACAGTACAGACCAAAAGTTTGGACACACCTTCTTATTCAAAGAGTTTTCTTTATTGTCATGACTATGAAAATTGTAGAGTCACACTGAAGGCATCAAAACTATGAATTAACACGTGGAATTATTTACATAAAGTGTGAAACAACTGAAAATATGTCATATTCTAGGTTCTTCAAAGTAGCCACCTTTTGCTTAGATTACTGCTTTGTACACTCTTGGCATTCTCTTGATGCCTACTTTGAAGAACCTACAATATGTATATATTTTTCAGTTCACTTTTTTGTTATGTATATAATTCCACATGTGTTAATTCATAGTTTTGATGCCTTCAGTGTGACTCTACAATTTTCATAGTCATGAAAATAAAGAAAACTCTTTGAATGAGCAGGTGTGTATATATATATATATATATAAACCTTAGGTCTGTACTGTATATATAATATATACACAAGGTGTGTCCAAACTTTTGGTCTGTACTGTACATCTTGCAATTTCTGCTTTGTTTGTCATTATATTCGTTGCACTTATTCAAATTGATTTGATTGATTCT